>NC_092374.1:122005068-122630068 GCF_030028105.1 Mobula birostris | reverse complement strand
GCTGTGTTTAATATTAAATTTGTTAGATAAATCCTTTTAGAAAAGAAATTGAGTGGATTACCCACTTCATACCTATATTCTGGTCGTGATTAACAACGCCCCCCCCCGAACAGAATTGCCAAAAACGATTTGCAGAAAAAAATCAGCACGTACACGCATGCACACACAGGAGCCGGCGCAAGGCTTCATGGCCATTGTAGTCTTTCTCGGAGTAAACACAACATACTTGACTGCTACTCTTGTCCGTTGGCAACTCTACACACCCACCCCCCCGGGTCGGCCGGGGTCTGCGGTGCAAAAAAGGTTGGGGATCCCTGCTGTAAACCTCCTTTCCTGCAGTAACCCTGGCATTGAAGATGGTCGAGAGGAGCAGCATCCCAGGAACAAAGAGATTAACATATGAAGAGTAATTGATGTCGCTGGGCCTATACTCACCGGAGTTAAGAAGAATTACAGTGATCTAAATGAAACCTATCAAATACTCAAAAGAGTAACGTACAAAATGCTGGAGGAACTCGGCAGGTCAGCACCATCTATGGAAATGAAAACAGTCAACGTTTTGGGTCAAGACCCTTCATCAGGGATATTGATGTCACCAGTTAGTGTAGACATAGAGAGCATACTTCCTATAGTGGGGGAGTCTAGGACCAGAAGGCACAGCTTCAGAAAGGAAGGATGTCTCTTTAGAACTGAGAAGAGGAGATATTTCTTTAGCCAGAGTGCAGTGAATCTGTGGAATTCATCGCCGCAGACAGCTGTGACGGCCATGTCAGTAAGTATCTTTAAAGCATTGGTTGATACTGTTTGTGATGAGTAAGGGTGCCAAATGTCTCAGGGAGAAGGCAAGAGAATGGGGCTGAGGGGGTAATAAATCAGCCTTGATTGAATGGCAGAGCAGTCTCAGTTGGCCAAATAGCCTAATTCTGCTCCTATGACTTATTGGTGTGCTTAGCCCCCTGCGCTACTCATTTTACACATATTTGTGTGGCTAAGCACAGCTCCAATGACATATTTAAGTTTGCAACAACATCACAGTTAAAGATGGTGACAAGTCAGCACCTAGGAAGGAGATTGAAAACCTGTCTGTAAACCAACTTCTTACCCAATGTCAGCAAAACCAAGGAGGTGATTATTGACTTCAGGAGGAGGAAACCAGAGGTCCAAGAATAAGTGCCTATTGGGGAATCAGATGAGGAGAGTAATTTTAAATGCATCAGTGTTATCTTTTCAGAGGACTATCTTTTCAGAGAACTTGTCCTAAGCCCTACACAGAAGTGTAAATATGAAGAAAGCACAGCAGTGCATCTACTCCCTTAGGAGTTTGAGGAGATTTGGCATGACATCTTAAACTTTGAAGAACTTTTATACATATGTAGTGAAGAGTATATTGACAGGCTGCATTACAGCCTGGTATGGAAACACCAATGCCTTTGAATGGAAAATCTTACAAAAGGTAGTGGATATGGCCCAGTCCAGCACAGATAAAGCCCTCTCCACCATTCAGCACATCTACACGAAGTGTTGTTGCAAGTGAGGAGCATCCATCATCAGGGTCCCCCACCTCCTTCTATCTTCTTGCTGCTGCCATTAGGAAGAAGGTACAGGAGCCTCAGGACCCGCACCACCAGGTTCAGGAGCAGGAATTACCCCTCAACCATCAGGATCCTAAATCAGAGGGGATAACTTCACTCAAATTCACTTGCACCATCAGTGAACTGTTCCCACAACCTATGGGCGGACTCTCAATGATTCTTCGTCTTATGTTATCAATGCTTATTGTTTATTTATTTATTATTATTATTTCTTTTTTTCTTTCTTTTTGTACTTGCACAGTTTATTGTCTTTTGCACACTGATTGCCCTGTTGGTGTGGTCTTTCATTGATTCTATTATGGTTACTGGATTTATGGAGTATGCCTATATATATACTTTGATAATAAAGTTACTTTGAACTTTGGACTTTTGAACAAAGGGTTTATACTCTTAGAACCCACTTATAACAGCACCAATACAAACAGAAAACACACTGCAACTTGTGTGCCAATAGTAGAAAGAGAAGCAGTGCTTATGTTTCAGGTCTCAAACCTTTCATCAGAATTGGGACAATGAGAAGACAAGATACTTTAACCTGTAAAGATGGTGAGAGTGGAATGGATAGGACAAAGGGAAACCTTGATAGGTTGAAGCCAGTGACACCTAGGTGATCCCTATGTCCATAGAGTTGTCTAGTTAATAGACTAGTGAAGGCATTTCGGGAGATAGAAAACGAAAAGATCTGTTGCACTGTGGGGTGCAGTTCAGGACTACTAATGAACCTGAAACTAAAAGGAAACTGTGGGGACATTAGCAGCAGTCTGACATCTCATCATGGCAGTGTTATGGTACTGCTTGTATTGTAATGGGTCAGGGCATTAACATTAATTCACAGGTAGGACCTCAAGTGCATGAATAAAATTGGTCACTATTTCCAATTCCAATTTAAATGCTAATTTGTTGATTTTCTTGACATTGAACACAGGGTTTCTAGTTCACTTCCTTCATTGCCTCAAACTTTTCAGTTTGTGTGTTTTTTTTTCTCTCTTCTACAGTTAAGTCCATGCAAGTGGGTATTTATGACCTTGCACTCCAGCAACCTGGAACCTACACCATCCTTTGCCTCTGTCCTGCTCCTTCCTCTTCATAACCCACAGTCACTGCCTTTGCCTTAAACTTAAACCAGTTGTATCAGAACTGGTGACTGAAAGTGTGAAATGAAGGCAGTGTTTCTTTATCATCACTTTCACCTTATTGCTCCTCTATTACCTGGCATGCTTGCAGTTTTTGAAAACCTGAAATGAGAAATGCACATGGCTAAAGTTGTGTTGTAAGGAATTGCACTCACCAATATGCTTACCAGCAGGACTGCTGTACAACAGATGCCATAGCAATAGTCATGCACCTGGTCCTGACAAACCTAGAAACAAGGACACTTATGTCGGAAAGTTGTTTCTGGATTTCATTTCAGCATTCGACACTCTTGTTCAACAAACCTTGATGAACAAACTCCTACTCCTCGGTCTCAATACGCTACTGTGCAAATAGGTTTTGGCCTTCCTAATGAACAGACCTCAGATAGACAGGATGCACGACCGCTCCTCCCTCCCCACCATCCTCAACAGGGGCTCTCCCACAGTTGTGTGCTGAGCCCATTGCTGTACACTCTGCTCACACATGACTGCACTGCAAAATACCCAAGTAATTACATTGTTAAGTTTGCCGATGACACGAGGGTGGAGAGGCTCATCACCAACAACAATGAGACAGTGTACAGAGAGGAGATGGAGGAGCTCAAGGGCTGGTGCCAGGCAAATAACGTCTTCAGCAATGTCAACAAGACAAGGGAGATGGTTATCGACTCCATGAGAACTCGCAGCCCTCTTTACATCGATGGCACAGCAGTGGAAATTGTAGGAAGTTTCAAGCTTCTGAGAGTGCACATCTCACACAACCTCTCATGGTCCCAGAACACATTTTACACAGTCAGGAAAGTTCACCAATTCCTCTACTTTCTGAGAAGAATGGAGAGAGCTGGACCTTGTACATCTATACTCACGTCATTCTACAGATGTGCGGTTGAGAGCATCCTGACAAGTTGCATTGCTGCATGTAGGGAAACTTCACTGCAACAAACAGGGAGGTTCTACAACAGGTATCTAAACTGCCCAGTGCATCACCAGCACCAACCTATTCGCCATCAAGAACATTATATACAGAAAGGTGCCAAAGAAGAGCCAGTAACATCGTGAAGGATCCCAGTCACTCTGCTCATGAACTGTTTGCCCCACTTCCATCAGGGAGGAGACTATGTAGCATCCAAGCCAGAACCAGCAGACTGATAAACAGTTACTTTCCTCAAGCAGTAAGGTTGATCAACACCTCCACCACTAACACAGCCCTCCACACCCCTAACCACCACTACTTTATCATTTCCTGTCTGTCTCTTTATGTACAGACACACCTGTGCCTTGCGTCACTTTATGAACATACAATCAATCTATGGTCATACAATCAATCTCATGTATTTAGATTTATTATGCCTTTTTTTATTCTCGTGTTATTTATATTATTGTGGGGGTTTTGTGCTGCAGTGGATCTGGAGTAACAATTATTTCATTCTGCTTAACACTTGTTTTCTGAGAATGACATTAAGCAATCTTGAATCTTGAATAAAACTGTCTGCAGCTTGCAAATCACAAGAGAGTGGAGGTTGAGGAGGAGGCGGATTATAAACAGCAGGATTAAACCTGAAGAGACAGTCAGCTTTGATAATTTCAGCCCCATTGCTGGCTGTATCCTCTTGCCTATAGTCAACCATGAAATAGACTGCCATCTCCATCAGTGTGATTTCTGTGATGGTAGATTTGTCATACAAGAGGAGTCTAGACAGATTGGGTTTAGCTTCTCTTGACATAAGAAGAATGAGGGGTGATTAAATGAATTGAACAGAACTCATAATAGGGCTGACAGTGTAAACAGAACGTTGATGTTTCTCTTGGCTGGGGTACCTGGAACCATTTGTCAGAGTTTCACAATATTGAGATAGCCAGTCGGGACAGAGACAAGAAGAAATTCGTCACCCAGATTACAGATACAAGATTTGCTGTACACAAGTGTAAAGGGGAACAAAATAATTGCTACTGCAGACCCAATGCAGCACAAAAAGAAATACAATAAGATAAAGAACATAATAATTGAAAATACATATAAATACATAGATAGCTGATAGACATAGATTGATTATATATCCATAAAGTGACACTAGGCACAGGAGTGTCTGTACATAAGGTGGCTCTGTCAGAAAACGCTAAATAGTGGTGGGGGGGGTATGGTGGGTAGGTTAGTGAAGGCGTTGATCAGCCTTATAGCTTGGGAACAGGAACTGTTTTTGAGTCTTATGATCATAGTGTGAATGCTATGTAGCCTCCTCCCTAAAGGTTCTGGGACAAACAGTCCATGAGCAGCGAGGATGGGACCCTTCATGATGTTACAGTCCTTTTTAGGCAACTTTCTGGTAACTATTTGCTGCAGTGCAGTTCCTGTACCATGCAGTGATGCAGCTTGTTATTTTCCTTGTAAGGGCCTGCAAAAAATAAATCCCAAGATTGTATATAATACTGTAAATGTACTTGATAATGCATTTACTTTGAATGTTGAATTTGAATTTGGACACACAGGCCTACCTGTATTCTTTTAGTTTGTTGATATTGCATCAGATGGACTACAAAGAGGAAAGTTGTATTTAATCTTTCCATTAATAACGTGAACTCAAACCCAATCATCACTTTTATTCTTACTGGATCGGGAAAGGTCAGGTACAGGCCAAATCGAGAAGGTGGGGCCCAGGCCCTAGAGTGTATCGAAGTGGCAGTGCCCAAGTCCAAGAATGAGGAACAACCCGGGGTTTGGACGATTTAAGCACCGGGCTGGATGAAAATGTCACGATGTTGGGCCGGAGGCGAAGGACAGGCCAGTTCAGCTCATCGCCCTGCGAGGTTTACTTGTCTCTGCATTGAACTGAGGCTGTTGTCTGCAACTAACAAGCTTCTGGATTGAGTGCAGTGATATCTGTCTTCATGGTTATGAACTCACTTTCGTGAACTTCAGTTCCGAATATTAGTTGCTTACTTTTATTGTTTGCAGTTTGTTTTTTTTTCTGCTCATTGGGTGTTCGAACTGCCTTCTTTTTTTAATGGAATCTATTAGGTTTCTTTGTTTTGTGACTGCCTGTAGCAGATGAATCTCAAAGTTGTGTCTAGTATACGTATTTTGATAATAAATATACTTCCTACTTTGTACTGCTAAATTACGGCCTTATTTGATCTACGAGATGTTTGCATATAAAGCCATCATAACTTGTCTGGGGCATGGACTATTTTCCCCATAACTCAAATGTGCAGGTTAATATTTCCAAAGCTTGGAAGGCATAACTGTTCAGCTATTTAGATGACCCATAAAAATAATCAGTGAACTGATTACTTATCAGATTGATTGCTTAGCAGAACTGTTGATTGTTAAGTTTGAAATGCTGGGACAAATTAACACATGAACACAAAATAAGATAAGCCCAAAAATTCCACAAAAAATGCAAATAGTAAAGATTAGATTGAAAGATTATCTTTATTTGTCACGTGTAACATACAGTGTGATGTGTTCTTTGCTTCAAATCAAATTAGTGAAGACTGTGCTGGGAAGCCTGCATGTGTCACTACGCTTCCAGTGCCAAAATCGCATGTCCGCAACTTACTAACCCTAAGCAGACTTCTTTGAAGTGCGGGGGGAAAGCAGAGGAAAACCATGTGGTCACTGGGAAAACATACAAACTCCTTATGGGCAGCTGGAGTCCCAAATGCAGTCCTACGTTACGTTGCAGACTGGCATCTCCTGCGATGCTGTTGGTGCCAAACTGTGTTGGTCTCTGCCATTCCTTTGGATTCATCAGATGCATGGGGGGTGGGGGGCGGGGAGCTTGCTACATGGACAGCAGCTTGCTCTCCATATCGTACTGCCCTAGCCTGCGCATGTAGGCAGCTAAGACGTAACTCCATGGTCGACCCTCAGTGACAGAGGCCTCACTCAGTTAAGCCAAATAAACATTCTTTTTAACTTTTAATCTTTTGAAGAAAGAAAAAACAATGTTTAAATTTATTATCATTGAATCAATACAATTTCTATTGAAAGATTACATCACAGCATTAACTCATACTTCCCTTGCTGGGTTTATCATTACCTCCCCGAAAATCTCCTGTGACTTATTCCCACATTCTATTTAATAATATCGCCTGTAAAGTGTTTGCCTTTGTGTATTTTGATTTTATATTTTGTTTTCTGTGATATGTTACTCAAACTGTGAACTGACAGTGTAGCATAAGGGAATCCAGGCACCGAGTAATTAGGACGATCAAGAAGGAATCACTTTAACCCATTTGATTTAAGCAGGAGAGAGTAAATGGGCTTGCGGAGAAAGTGTAAACTACAAAGGTGAATCAAGTCCCAAAAAAAGCAGAATGACAACAAGAAAATTTGGATGCAGAGACACTGAAACAAAGTGTCTGACAACTGTGCGAATGCCTCGCCTAAACTACAATTTTACAGGATCCTCAGACCTCACAACACCAGGTTCAGAAACAGTTATTACCCCTCAACCATCAGGCTTTTGAACCAAAGGGAATAACTTCACTCAACTTCACTTGCCCCATTATTGAAATGTTCCCACAACCTATGGGCTCACTTTCAAGGACTCTTTATCTCATGTTTTTGATATTTTTTTTAAGATTACGAAGGCACGCAGTCCTCTTTTATTGTCATTTAGTAATGCATGCATTAAGAAATGATACAATATTTCCTCCGGTGTGATATCACAAAACACAGGGCAGACCACTCGTTTATTATTATTACTTCTTTCTTTTTCGATTTGCTGAGTTTGTTGTCTTATGCATATTGGCTGAATGCCCAAGATGGCACGATCTTTCATTGATTTTATTATGGTTATTATTCTATCATGGACTTAATGAGCATGCCCGCAAGAAAATTAATTTCATGGTTGTAAATGGTGACATATATGTACTTTGATGGTAAATTTACTTGGAACTTTGAACTTTGAATTTATATTTATTAATGGCCTGTGTTTATTGTGCTATTTGATGGAGAGATTTCAGTCAGGATATGTGAAAAATTCCCATTTCTTTTCTAAAGTGCACTTTGACTTTTGATTATTCACATGAAGTGCTAGAAATTCAATACCAAGAATGAAAGAATGTAATAATTTTGGGCAATAATTACTGTGCTCAAGCCCAGAGCTACAGTGGACAGTTCTGTTACCTGGGTAATCTGACTCATCCATCTCATGTACGATGCTCAGACACCCTTGAAAGCCAAAATTAGAAAACAGCCCAATATTACATCCCTATACCATGAAAACGCAGTAGCACACATGTTCAACTATTAAAATGTACAGATGGACAAAGTGAACCAGAACTCATTAGGACAGACTAAATTCCAGATTTTTCAGAAAGATCAATCCTGTCTATTTCTTAAAAAATGAAATCTTTAGCAAATATTACTAATCTTTTTCATTGTTTTCAATAATAGCTGGAGGAACATTGAAATAAATCATGAGCAAAGAATATTATGAACATCTCAGGTATTTCCAAATATTCTCTTTAAACTTCCTAAGCAAGGAAAAGATGAAATATGAAAGTAAGCTAGCCAGCAATATTTAACAGGATACTGAAAGATCTATCAAATATATAAAGAGTAAAAGAGAGACAAGAGTTGATATTGGACTGCTGGAAAATGACACAAGAGAGGTCATAATGAAGGACAAGGAAATAGCGGACAAACTGAATAAACTGTCTTTACTGTGAAAGACACAAGTAGTATGCCAGGAGTTCAAGAGTGTCAGAGTCAGAAGTGAGTGCATTTTCTATTATTAGGGAGAAGAAGCTTGGGGAAACTGAAGGGGCCTGAAGGTATATAAGTCAAGTAGACCTGATGGACTACACCTCAGGGTTCTGAAAGAGGTAGCTGAAGAGATTATGGAGGCATTATTAATGATCTTTTAAGAATCACTAGATTCCAGAATGGTTCCAAAGAACTGGAAAACTGCAAATGTCACTTCATTCTTTAAGAAGAGAGGAAGGCAGGAGAAGGGAAATTAAAGGTTAGTTAGCCTGATCTCTATGGTTGGGAAAACGTTGGAGTCGGTTGTTAAGGATATGGTTTTGGGGTACTTGTAAAATTGGCCAAAGTCAGCATGGTTACCTTAAGCAAAATTCTAGCCTAACAAATCTGTTAGAATTCTTTCAGGAAGTAACAAGCAGGATAGACAAAGGAGAATCAGTGGATGTTGTGTACTTGGATTTTCTGAAAGCATTTGACAAGGTGCAGCACATGAAGCTGCTTAACAAGTTAAGAGCCTATGGTATTACGAGGAAGATAGTAGCATGGATAGAACATTGGCTGATTGGCAGGAGGAAAAGAGTGGGAATAAAGAGAGCATCTTCTGATTGGCTACTAGTCATTACTGGTGATCCACAGGGGTTGGCGTTGAGGCTGCTTCTTTTTATGTTATACGTCGCTGATTTGGATGGAGGGAATTCATAGCTTTGTGGCCAAGTTTGTGGACGATATGAAGATAGGTGGAAGGCTAGGCAGTGTTGAGGAAGCAGAGAGGCTGTTGAAGGACTTGGACAGATTAGGGGAATGGGCAAAGAAGGGACAAATGGACAAATACAGTGTCAGGAAGTGTATGTACTTCGTTAGAAGGAATAAAAGCATCAATTATTTTCTAAACGGGGAGAAAATTCAAAAACCTGAGGAGCAAAGGGACTGGGAAGACCTCGTGCAGGATTTCCTAAAGATTAATTTGCAGGTTGAGTCAGTGGTGAAGCAGGCAAATGCAATGTTATCATTCATTTCAAGAGTACTAGACTATAACAGTAAGGATTCAATGCTGAGTCTTTATAAGGCACTGGTGAGGCCTCACTCGGAGTATTATGAGCAGCTTTAGGCCCCTTATTTAAGGAGGATTGTGCTGACATTGGAAATGGTTCAGAGTACATTCACAAGAATTATTCTGGGAATGAAAGGCTTATCACATGGGAGCAATTGACAGCTCTATGTCTTTATTCACTGGAATTTAGAAGAATGAGGGGGATCTCATTAAAATCTATCGAATGTTGAAAGGCTTAGATAGAATGGATGCAGAGAGGATGTTTCTGATGGTGGGGGGGTCTAGGACCAAAGGGCACAGATTCAAAATACAAGGATGCCCATTTAGAATGGAGATGATGAGGAATTTCTTCAGTCAAATGATGATGAATCTGTGGAATTCGTTGTCACAAGCAGCTTTGGGGCCAGCTCATTGGGTGTACTTAAGGTAGAGGTCAATAGTTTCTTGATTGGTCAGGCCATGAAAGGTTACAGAGAGAAGGCTGAGAATGGGGTTGAAAGGGAAATGGATCAGCCATGATGAAATGGCAGAGCATACTTAATAGGCCGAATGTCCTAATTCTGCACCTATATCTTATGATCTTACTCTATTTTCCAGTTCCAAATAACTTTGTTGAAAATGCAGATCAAATGGCAGAACATAGAGCACAGAAAGAATGTTTTTTTGTAGATTTAGAAGGAAATAAGTGAAAATTTGTGTTGCTGAAAATTTTGAGAAGTTATTTGATAAACAGAATAGATTCAGGTGTTTTCCTATTTAGAAATTTCAGGTATCAATTATATGGTACAAGCTGTGAGCTAAAATCTTGAACATAGACTGTTAACTAGACGTGCCTTTCCTCACCAAGGAAGCCACTTTGCACTGTACATTGTTCCATTTGGGAATGCAATTGATGGGCTGTTAAGGAGATAGCGGCATGTCTTATGGTTGCTGGCTGTGGCCAGTTCTGTTTTCTACGTTATCTCATCTCCAGGCAATGAGGTCTGATGGCAAAGGGGAAGAATTTTCGAGTGACCTGTCAAGCAAAAGTTGTACTGATAACCTAGCAACCAGTACAACTTTGGACTGTGGGAAGAAACCAGAACACCTGAAGGAAACTGGGGAGAGTGTATAAGCTCCTTACAGACAGCAGTGGGAATTAAACCTGTGTCATTTCTACCATAAAGCATTTTGCTAACCATTCTGCTAGCATGCCTTCTGCCATGTGGAAGTGCGATTCATGGCCACACTTCTGACTTGCAAACTGTTCAGTTTACCAGAACCTTGCTAGAATTAAATGGAAATAATGTGATCTGTAAAAATACAATGTTGCCTATGCAAGCCCAAACATCTTAAGACTTGTGCTAATCCTGTTAAATTATTGATTTAGAAAGTTTGTGAAAGATATTCCTCAGAATTTCATCCAATGAATTAAATACACTCAACATGCTGAGACACTTGAACCTGTGTCTTTTTTATTATATTACATTAATCAAATGCTTGAAGAGGACACGTTTCCAAGCAAATGTCACAATGATGTTCTGTAAAAATATCTTTCGAGCTGGAGGATTTTTGACAGCAATATCAATTGTGCTGTCTCAAATGATCAGTGTGACTGAATTAGTTCAAAATTAACAATTGGAATTTATGTGTGAGTTGCCTCATTTCCCTTGAAGAAGTGTTTGGAAAACAAATAATTGAATTGGTTTAAATGCTTAAACAATTCAAATGGCTAACTTAACATGCCTAACTGGTTTAACTGAAGCATGTGCACGGTCATGAATTGTATTTTAAAATGCTAACTCTGTTCTATTGCATGCTAAGTTTTTTTTACACAAGCAAAGGATATCCAGTGAACTGACAAGGGAATACTGTTGAGTTGTAAGATGCAATTTACAGGATCTTTACAAAAGTTGACAATTTCTTTCAAATTCAAAGGTCTGAACATGCATACAAAATGCTCGTCAAACTGCAAATGTGGCAATTACAGCAGGTTATTCCTTGACACTGTTACTTCAGGCAAACGGCCAAAGTGCAGCACCAGTCAAAATATCCCACATGATCCAAGCAGCTTAACAAGCTCTTTTACTCTCTGCAGACTTGGAAGAAAAAGAGAATTCAACCCAAGAGGAACAAGACAAAAAAAAAGAAAGAGAAAGGTCTGGTGGTGGTGTTTGCTGAAGAAAATGGTGCCAATGATTCTCCCTGATCAAGGTGTGTGTGTATATTGCAATGACAGCTGTCCACGCTCACATTTAACAGAGCAGACTTTAAATAGGCAAGGAGTCTGTCTGTTATTCACTGTTTGCTAATGAATGACTTGCTTCACTTCATGTGCTTTTGTGTTCCAGCGGCTCCTCTAACTACACCTTGCCTACAGACACATCAGCCTGTCACAGTTTCCCCAACTCACCACCCCCACCATTTGCTCTTTTTTAATAACTTAATTTTAATTCCACCTCACAGCAATCCCCTCTGCACAATGGGCTTCTAAACTCATTAAGTAAATTCCAAAAGAACCATTTACAAATCATTTCTCTTTGGCCAGATATATCAGGTTTAATTAGGTGAGCATTTTTGACATGGCGCAAAAACAAAAGGCCTGCTCCTCTCTGAAAGCGTTCAGGTCCTTTACAGTCCGACTCTTCCCACCATCATTCTGCTAATGATTCGGAATTTTTAAGCAAAAAAAAGAAGGGAAAGGTCTCATAAACTCCGCTGTACACAAAAGCCTCCACATGAAACCTATTGCCTCCTCACCAGGTGACTTTCGAACCTCATTACACGATGGTTGTCAGACAACAAAGACTCTGTATACAGTGTGCCGTACTGAAGCAAACACCAAATGGGATATGCATGTTTAACTCTTCGCTGCAGTGAACTAACTAGAGGACTTTCATCTCTCCCATACCTAGTGTAATGAAGAGGATTTCTTACTACTACCACGGGCACAAGAATAATACAGACTATCTCTCTACTGCTGCAGGCTTTTAAGGAAGCAGTGAAGGTCCTCCATCCCTGGCAGTGTTCAGGGCTTCCTTCATTGTGCCAGTAGCTCAGTTTTCACTACTGTCAGTCACTCAGGAATACTGTCACACTCAGGTGTAGAAGGATTCTCTATTGCTGTTTCTGTAATAGCTTTGATTTACCAGTTGGGGTTGTTAGCCCTGAGCCAAACCCTTGAACCTGGAGGATTGGTGGACCACTGTTAGTCTGGCTTCTACACTTTGACCTATTTGGCATGGGTGACTCTAACAAGCGCCAAAACATGAAGTCCTAACTCCAGTCAACATAGCTCTCTGGGTCATTGAGGCACACAAGACTCCAAACCTTATTCTTCTTGGAGGAATTCAGACGATTCTCCTGGATATTTATAGAAAGGGTCAGGGGTGGGGTTCATTTAACCTCTCTAGTCTGTTCTGCCATGCAGTGGACTTATGACTGATTTATATCTACCTTTACCCCATAATGTTAATGTTTTCATTGATAAAAACAAATCATCAATATCTATTGTGGAGAAAAATGAGCTGTTCAATAATAACATAATCAAAGCTCACATGAAAAAGAAAATTGTTGTTTTTAAGGGCACTCTCAGAGGATGTGAATTTCCCAGCTTGGCATATTTCAAGACATCCCAAAGTAGCAAGCATATTTTCTGATATCAGAAACATCTTCTTCAGGTTCAATGAGGTATAAGGGAGTAAAGCAATTGCAATAACTTTATCAATGGATTTCTTTCCCAACACTTGGCCTGCAGATACAGTTTTATTAATAAATATTGGCCCACCATACTTTATTTCTTGGATAGTGACAATGAACTTTTCAACATTGAACAGATCAGTATGACTCACATCTCCAGCATATCATTGTGAACAACATCATCTTATCTTCCATAGTTACAATTTAATATTTAAGGATGGAATGGTGAACTGGAGGAATTGCTCTTGTAGAATTTTACCCACCTTGTCCATAGGCCAACAGTATTCATAGACAATTCTGTAGTATGTGAGTGACTGATCAAAATAGAAAAATTTTGCCCAAGTTGTACGAGAGCGTTCAGAACATGCATTAGTTTAATTCTATTTTCCTTTACTCTGCCCCTGTTTCGTTTGAGCCAACATCTCTTTTTGGTCAATCCTGCATGATTCACAGACCTGAAAGAGAAAATAAATTTGATTCACCAAAGATCCAAATGGATCTACATTGAACTCTAATTACCCTAATTATTTTGAGGATCACTGTTACTGAAATTGGCTTTTTATTCCTATTTATTAAAATAATTGAATTTGAGTGAGGTTTATCGCATGATCATCGATCAAGGCTCCCCGGTTACACATCCAGAAATATTGACGCACAGCCATACATTTTTCCCTCAGAGACTGGCTGTGCGAAGCATGTTCCAAACTAATCTGAGCACTGGTTCTGAGTCACTGCATCGTGGAAACAGACGAAAAATCCCCTTTTGTAACATCCCTTGAAATTTCCTTTAATTATCCTTTCTAACTGAAAGATTCTTTCTATCAAATCCAACACTATTGTGGTTCCAACATTTCATTAACATTTTCCAGCCAGAGGGATATGTATTTTCAGTCGTAGTATCCACAAAAAGTTACAATATGAAGATCTATGTTTGACTGTGTTAACTTTGCCTTAGTGAGGGCTCCACCAATGACTCAGTGAAGTTATCCAGTGAGCATTTGAGTCACACAGACCAGGAAGCTCCTTGGCTCAATCCCTAGCCTAGATCAAAATAATTAATCTCAGCCAAGGAAAAAGCAGAACAAAAAGCTCATGCATTCCTGTATTAAGGAGTGGAAACTCAGAAAAATTAAATTCAGCGGTATAGTGAATATGAAATACTGATTAAAAACTAATAACTCCCTCATGGAATTGCATGCCTATTGATCTTGGGTGAGAACATCCTTGGGCATGGCTGTAATGTTCCCATGAATAAATAGGCTGTTGATACTCCCAAGCAAGTTCAATTGTGTTCTTTCATTTTGCGGGACTTATCAACATTGGCACTAACTTTCATTTGTAATTTCTAGTGGCAGGTGAAAGACACACTAGGGGTGGTGAAGTGGGGATATATCTCTACTAAAGGAGCTGTAAGGCACTCCTTCCCTCTGCTAGCCTACAGGTCAGCCTTGGGCAAGGTGTAACACATGCTTAGCCTCTCTGATCAGGATCACATGAAGTCATGGAAGCAGTGGATGGTCGAATGAGCAGCTGGTGCATATCACAAGTCCTGGTTATGTGACCACTGATGCCAAGCAGACTGTCTCTGAGGAGTATTGATAATGGCCAGGGTCATCCATCTTGTAAAGACACTACCCAGAAGAAAGCAATGGCAAATCACTTTTGTAGAAAGATTTGCCAAGAAGAATCATGGTCACGGAAAGGTGATGATCATCGACATCATACAACACGGCACAACAAGTGGGAGGTACTGTATGAAGAACTGCAGGCTATCATTGTTATTCTGCACATGGTGTTTATTGAAGGTAGACTACCTGGTCAGTGGAGAGACAGGTCAGATCAGCAAGTGACTGGTTAGATGAGCAGTTATATAATAAGCCCATTCCACAATGGCTGGATATTGTGCCATAACTTACTCTGGTGCCATCACTGGCTTAGAGAATGGAGACTATTCTATCCAACATGGGCCGAGAGATTAGCTTTATAAACAGGGCTTGGTACACACCATTGGGAGCATCTGTCGTGGAACTCAGTGATAAGCAATAAGGCCAACACCTAACTATACCCTCACATAACAGAGTGTTGTGATACTTTTTTGGGAGACTGAATTTGGTTCTATAATATCCAATTGCATTCCACTTTCTGAAAGTTAGAAAGCTTATCTTGTTGACAACAGATAGGTCAGGGATATTGCAGCTAATTTCACAAAAGGGTAAAGTATCCTAAAGCACTATGCAGGAGACCAAAATGGAAATATCTAAACAGTCTGATTATTTCTGGTGTGCAATTTAGAAAATAGAGATGATTGTTCCAACTTCTCACACTTACAGTGAGAGACCTGGCAATAAGTACCACTATCTTAATCAGAAGAGATTGTGCAGATGCTGAAAATTCAGAATAACACACACAACATCCTAGAGGAACTCAGCAGGTCAGGCAGTATTTATGAAGAGGAATAAAGAGTCAATGTTTTGGACTGAGAGTTCGGGCCATCCTGTTGAAGGATCTTGGCCCAAATCAACTTATTATTCATCTCCATAGATGCTGTGTAGTTTGCCAGCATCGTGTGCATGTGTTACTATGTACCAGAGTCTCATTGGCTCCCTACAGTTTGGTTTAATGTCTATAAGATGGATGAGAAGTTTTGCCACTACACTGGCTATACATCTATGATCACAAAACTCATCAAAAGGCAGACCATTCTCGACCTATTGTTGACATAGGAGCAGAGATACATGTAGCATGGAAACAGGCATTTCAGCCCACCAAGTGGTAGCATGTTAGTGTAGTGGTTAGCACAGTGCTGTACAGTACCAGAGACCTGGGTTCAATTCCCGCCGCTACCTGTAAGAAGTTTGAACATTCTCCCTTTGACCACATGGGCTTTCTCTGGGTGCTCCAATTTCCTCCCACAGTCCAAAGATATACCAGTTGGTAGCTTAATTGGTCATTGTAAATTGCCCTGTGACCAGGCTAGGGTAAAATTGAAAGTTGCAGGTCAACGCAGCTCGAAGGACCAGATGGTCCTATTCCATGCTATATCTCAATGAACAAATAAAGTCTGCACTAAATACTTAACATTCCACTTACACCAGTCCAATATTACTTCCGTGTTTTCTTAATTTTCTTCACAATGCACAATAAGAAACTGAGAATGTTGAATAAAAATTGTAAGATTCTGAATGTTTTAAAATGTCTCTTTCAGCTGTGGGTTATTTCATCAGATCTATTGTACTGGGGAATAGGAAACTCAAACTTTATGTTGCGTGTGTGAAAGAAACCCTGGCTGACAACAGGAAAAAATAGAGTTGATGAGCATGTATGTGTTCGTGGAAGACTTATAGGATCCTAATACAGTAGATGTGGCATAGCACTAACCAGTTAAAAATAATACCGGGCTGGGTTATGATTGAAACTTGTCTAATTGCCTGAAGTCTTTGTAAGCTACTAATGTCATAAAATAATAAAAATGAGGAGAAAATAGCAAGAAGAGTACCATTTGACAAACAGGAAATTATGTGCAGAAGAAACGAGAATTTGTTGGATCTCCCTATATTAGAAGTATGTTGCAAACCATTTTTCTATTTTTATGTAAAAATGGAAACTATAATGAGATAATTTCAAAGTGGAGTCATTTCTAAAAGATTCATAGAGTTTCCAATAATCTTTAAACTGTTTTCTGTTCTTTGCAAGAATGAACTCTTAAAAATTAAATTCCCATTTTGGAAAATAATATAATCTCTTGTTTCACAGTTTATTATCCAATTAATCAGTTAAGTTCACTAACTTTTAAAATAGAGAATGTTTTGCATGGTGCTGATGCATATTAATTTCTTTGGAACTACTGGGGAATTGTTTATTGCTGCAATGCTCAATGCCACTCGTGTGGTAGATTATATTGACTGATTGATGTCAACAAAGCTTGTAATTTTTCAGACATGTTATTTGTGTCAAACCTGCTGATTTTTTGTTTGATTTCCTTTTTCAATGATATTTACTGTATATGATCAGAAACAAGATAAATGCATCAACGTTCTAATGATTTTGTGTGTTCAAGAGTCATGTGGATATCTATTTTCTGTTAGCTTTTAGCTTCACAATATAATTGAGTTAGTCAACCATGTAGGAAAGATTGTATCTGTAATGTGTGCATGTGACTTGCTTAGAAGAAACTAACATTGGTGTGGACAGATACTTCTACAAAACTATAGTCTGGTTGTCATAACATGTCATGGTGTTGTAAAGCGGAAGTCAGTGATGAGCTGAGAGATGCCTCAGGAAGGCAGCAGACATTTTAAGACATCCACACCAACCAGGACATGCCCCGTCTCATTACCACAATCAGGATGAGGGTACAGACACACACTCAATGACTAAGGAACAGCTTCCTCTCCTCCACCATTAGATTTCTAAACAGTCTTCAAGACATCTTCAAGGAGCGGTGCCTCAGAAAGGCGGTGTTCATAATTAAGGGCCCTCATCACCCTGGGCATACCCTCTCTCATTGTTACCATCAGGAAGGAGGTACAGAAGCCCGAAGGCACACACTCAGCAATTCGGGAACAGCTTCTTCCCCTCTGCCATCCGATTCCTAAATGGACATTGAACTCATGAATGAGAGCTCACTTTTTAAATTTTTATTATTTCTGCTTTTGCACTATTTTAATGTATTTAATATACATATCTACTGTAATTGGTTTATTTATTTATTTATTTTCTTTCTATATTATCATGTACTGCTGTGAAGTTAACAAATTTCAAGACACATGCCGGTGATAGTAAACCTGATTCTGACTCTGATTCAGAACTCCTTCCTAAGCTATAAATTCTAACTCAATGTAAAGTGCATCTCAACTCCAATATGCAACATATTGATCTCTAGTTCAAAGGCTCAAAGGTGCAATTTAATGTCAGAGAAATGTATACAATATACATCCTGAAATGCTTTTACTTCACAACCATCCACGAAAACAGAGGAGTGCCCCAAAGAATGTACGATAGTTCAATGTTAGAACCCCAAAGTCTCTCCCCCACCAGCTCCCCTCCCCCCTGCACGTAAGCAGCAGAAAGCAACAATCTCCCCCTCCCCCCACCGGCAAAAAAAGCATCAGCACCCATCACTGAGCACTCAAGCGTGAGCAAAGCAACAGCAAAGACACGGTCTTGCAGTTATCTATCTATCTATACATATATATATTTTTTTTTGTGTGTGCGTTATGTAGTATACAATATATATAAAGATACAATCATTGTATACTACATAACACGGCCACTATATAGGCATCCACAGCATAGTAAATTTTAAATTGTCCCATTGAGGACTAAAGATTCAATTGGTTTGGAGGATTTTTTACTCTTATGGGATAACATCTTTTCTGACAAGGGGAGTTACTCTGCTTGGCAAGTGAAAATTCTGACTGAAACACTCTCAGGTCTGGGTAACACACACAAAATGCTGGAGGAACTCAGCAGGCCCGGTAGCACCTATGGGAAAAAGTACAGTCGACATTTCAGGCTGAAGCTCTTCGGCAGGACTGGAGAAAAAAAACTGAGAAGTAGATTTAAAAGGTGGAAGGAGGGGGGAGAGAACCACAGGGTGATAGGTGAAACTTGGAGGGGAAGGGATGAAGTAAAGAGCTGGGAAGATGATTGTTGAAAGAGACAAAAGGCCATGGCAGAAAGAAAAAGGGGGAAGGCAATGGGTTGGCAAGGATATAAGGTGAGAGATAGAAAAGGGGATGGGAAATGGAGAAAGGGGTTTTGGGGTGCATTACCAGAAGTTTGAGAAATCAATGTTCATGTTCATACCATCAGGTTGGAGGCTGCCCAAATGGAATATAAGGTGTTGTTCCCCAACCTAAGTGTGGCCTCATCATGACAGTGAAGGAGGCCATGGATGAACATATCAGAATGGGAATGGGAAGTAGAATTAAAGTGGGTGGACACTGGGAGATCGCGCTTGTTCTGACAGATGGAGCGTAGATGCTCGGTAAAGCAGTCGCCCAATCTACATTGGGTATCACTGATATACAGGAGGCAACACCGGGACCACCGAACCCAGTAAATGACCCCAAAAGACTCACAGGTGAAGGGTCACCTCACCTGTAAGGACTGGAAGGTCTGGGTCTCCTCCGTGGTAGTTGTAGGAGTTGACTCTGGGACTGAAGGAAGTGGTTCTGACAATCTGGACACCTTTCTTCTCCAACAATTGACTCTGCTCTCCTCAACTGATCAACATGTCATCTCCAGATGACATCAGACGCAATCTCCTCTGTGTAGGAGAGTAGTCCAGTCTGCCTTTAATCTTTCCAAGTACCAGCTTTTGATCATCTCTTTAGTCCCTTGCCAAGACTGCTTGGCTGGGAGAGAAACCTCAGACCTCCTTGTTTGAGGAGCCTACAATTTGTCTCAGCTCTTTGTCCTGCATACTCCCTCTGAGAATGGGTCTGAGAAAATCTAAGTGTGAGCACAAGGGGCAACTCTGTAACAGCGTAGCTAGTGAGTTGTTGGCTGTGGAGTGTGGGGCATTGCGATATGCAAGGAGAAACTTGTCAAGCTTCTGATTCAGTGTTAGTGTAATGTGTTTGGCGCACATTGCTTGCAGCCTGTTCTTTAGGCTCTGGACAAACCTTTCTACCAAGCCATTTGTAGCTGGGTGCTACGATGCAGATGTAACATGTCTTCTTCCATTCATTTTGAGAAATGACCGAAACTGCTTTGCTACAAACTGAAGTCCATTGTCACTGACTAAGTATTCTAGAGCACCAGTCCTAGAGAAGAGACTTCTCAACAAATTAACAATGTGCAAGACTGTACCGGAGACAATTGGGTATACTTCTAGCCACATTGTAGCAGCATCCATTACTACCAAGAAATTTGTACCCATGAACAGTCAGGCAAGATCCACATGAATCCACTGCCAAGGCAATGAAGGCCACTCCAAGGGATAGAAAGGTGCTGCTCTTGCCATCTTCCGGACATGTTGGCATCCTGAAGTGTACAGGGCGAACTGCTCAATCTGCTGATCTATCCCAGAAAAAGCTCTGAGTCAACACTCCCATTTTAACCACGCCTAGATATCTAGCATACAGCTCCTCCGACACTTTAGTTCTCAGCTTGGATAGTATGACAACACTCAATCGCCACATAAGGCAACTCTTGTCAAGGGCAAGCTCATCCTTGTCCTGGTGAAAATGGGAGAGCTGGAATTTCTGCTCCACATTCCTCCCTTTTTGGGTTGCCACGTAGACCTGAGAGAGTGAGGTGTCTTTTGTGGCTTCCCTTTGGAGCACCTCTGCCATAATAGCGAGACTTCTGATTTGCATCAGGGATAATATGTCAAGAAAATTGGTCCATTTTGTAAATTTTTCAGGTATTGCCTTTTCCAAAGGTAATTGGGACATTCCATTAGCATTTCCCTGATTAGTTATCCTCTTGAACACGATCTTGTAATTATGTCCTCCAATACAGAGCCCATCTCTGCATTCGTGCTGCTGCTGTTAGTTGGACACTCTTCTGTGGGCTGAAGATGGACACTAGTGGTTGATGATCAGCAATAAGGGTAAACTCTCTCCCATACAAGTACTGCTTGAAATGTTTTACACCCCAAACCAGACTACTCTCTGGCTAAAATAATTCCTCCTTACCTCTGATCTAAAATGTCACTCCCTCAATTTTGAAGCTGT
Source organism: Mobula birostris (assembly GCF_030028105.1). Taxonomy (NCBI): domain Eukaryota; kingdom Metazoa; phylum Chordata; class Chondrichthyes; order Myliobatiformes; family Myliobatidae; genus Mobula; species Mobula birostris. Next base: position 122,609,216 of record NC_092374.1, on the reverse strand, counting down.
GCCCTTTACCCCCACCATAGGAAACATCCTCTCCACATCCATCCTGTCTAGTCCTTTCAACATTTGGTAGGTTTCAATGAGATGCCCCCACATTTTTCTAAATTCCAGAGAGAATAGGCCCAAAGCTTCCAAATGCTCCTCATAAGTGAACCCCTTCATTCTCGCGAACCTCCTCTGAACTCTCCCCAAAGACAACACATCCTTTCTGATCCTTTTACGTTACACCATATAAGCATAATTCACAAGATTACCACAAAGTAAATATAAATTATTTACAAGAAAAGGACACAATCAGAACAAAATAGTGCATTTTAGTGCAAAATGACCAAAGTGATCAAAGTGCTGTTAAACCTTGCTGACTACAGTGGCGTCAGGTGGGTCAAGAATTGAATGGTTGAGTGGAAGTTACTGCTGATACACATGGTGGTGTGGGACTTCTGTACCTCCTGTCTGATGGCAGCTGAGAAAAGATGGCACGGCCCAGGTGATGGTAATCTTTGATGATAGACATTGCCTTTTTGAGGCAGCAGCTCCTGTAGATACTACTGATGCTGGGGAGGGATGTGCCCATAATATATTGGGCAAAGTCCACAACTCTGTGTGGCTTCTTATGTTCCTGAGCACTTGAATTGCTGTGATGATGAGTATGGGCTCAGTGGTTCGAAGGGTTAGTTTCCATACATGCTGAATGACTCCATGGCTACAGCCAAACAAGGCAAGTGCTACTGCAGGAATAGTGCAAAGGATGAACATAGGTGAAGTGCAAAATCAAGTCAATCCTATCCATATATCATCTTGTTCACTTGTTCAGCAGGAACATACAATGTAGCCCCTCTTCATGTCCAGTCTTCTATCTGATCCCAATATCCCTTTATTCCCTATTGCCCAAATATCTATTAATTTCAGCTTTGAATGAATCAGTGGCTGAATAGTGAACCCTCTGTGCTAAAGGGTTCCCAATATTAAAGAAATTTATCCTCACCTCAGTCCTCATTAGGCAAATCTGATGCTGATTTCTCCAGCTTCAGTCCTCTTTAGAATATTGTCAGTGCAAAACACATCAACTCTCTTTCCCCTTCTTCTAAAATCCAAACTTTGAAACACCACTGTTGTCCATTCTTACTAAACCTCTTGGGCAATGCCTCCCTGTCAAGTGCAAAGCTATCATTAGATCCCACACTAACAATATCATAGAGGTGTCAACACTCCATGGAATCACCACTGGCCCAGCGAAATAAATGCCACATCTACTGGTTATTCTGCAATCTTCTCACCTTCTGACTCTTTCCATCTTTGAGAATGGATGGAATGATATCTCTTGTATTTTTTCTTGCGGCGGGGGGAGGCCATGGAGCACAGCAGTTACCGCAATTCTATTACAGTTCGGTACATCAGAGATCAGAGTTCAATTATGACACCATCTGTAAGCAGTTTGTACATTCTCCCTGTGACCATGTAGAATTTTTCTAGGTGTTCCTGCTTCCTCCCACAATCCAAAGACATACCAGTTAGTGGGTTAACTAGTCATTGTGAATTGTCCTGAGATTATCTAGGGGTTAAATAGCTGGGTTGCTGGGTGACCTGCTGGTCTGTAAGGGCCTGTCCTACACTGTATCTCTAAATAGATAGATAGATAAGTAATTAACAATTTTCAAGAAGCACTCCATCATCTAATTCACTGAATCAACAACTTTTCCACTGGTGTAAAAATTCTTATTCAGTCTACTGTAAATATCAACAAGATATATAATTACTATAATCACAAAAATGAATAAATAGCCCAAAAGACAAATAACGACGATGACTTTCATGGATTATTCAGCTTCACTTGATGGCAGCTTGAATAGTGTTTAGGGCCAAATTCCTGGAACTCTTTATTCAACTGTGCTGTGGAAGTACCTTCACCCCAGAGAGTACAGTTTCATAAATAAAATCCATCACCACTTTCTAAATAGTAACTAATGATGAGAAACGAATGTCAGCCTTGCCAGCAAAATTAACAACCCAAATTAAAGACGAAAATAATGAAAAATTTGTGCTTGGTCCACCAATTCCAGCTTTATTGTTTGAGTCCTGAAGAAGAGTCTTGGTCAGAAATGTTGACTCTTTATCCCTCTCCATAGATGCTGCCTGACCTGTTGAGTTCCTCCAGGATTCTGTGCTTCTCCTGCATCATGAAAAAATATGGAAAATAAAATTTCACCTTGGAATTCCCAACTACGTTTGATAACCTTTCACTACCTTAAATATGGAAGATAATGATGATTGTAATTAGCTTTAATTGTCACAAATATATTGAAACATTGAAATGCATCATCTTGTGTCAACAACCAACACAGCCTGAGGATCTGCTGGGGACAAACTGCAAGTGTTGCCATGCTTCTGGCACCCATATAGTATGTCCTCAACTACCTAACTCTTATTAACCTGTGCATTTTTGGAACGTGGGAAGAAATCAGAGCACACACATGAAATTCACATGGCCACTGGGAATGTATACCAACTCCTTTCAGATTGTTGTGGGAAATGAACCCCAATGACTGGCACTGTAAAGCATTCCACATGCCACTTTCTTTCTGCCTGAAAAATATTCAAAGACTTCAATATGCACAATCATTTAATAAGGGAGATCAAATCTGTGTGCATTTAACATTTCAATATTATTCCAAATATATTGTTTCATTCAGCTTTCTTGTTTGTTTAAATAATTCATTACAGGTTAAGTATAAAAATACGTGAATTGCTTACGTCATTGCATCTCACTTAAAGCAAAAATGAAGCTAAGACTCTTTCTCCTGGGCTCCTGTCTTTTCCTTGGAATTAGCTTTATGTTTTAGAATTACAAAACATAACAGTGGCAATGAGGTATTTTTAAAACAAGCCCCAAGATAATTACCTACCTGTTGAAGTGGAGCCAGATGTTTGAGTTAAAAAAAGAAGCTGTGCAGCACATGTCTCTTCAGAAAAGAGGACAGAGATATCGAGTTAAAATATAACCAGAAAATAGTTAAATTCACAGGTTCATAAACAGTGAGCTCTGGGTGATAAACAAAAATTTTTAAAAAGCAGAGGGGCTGGGTAAATTGGGTTGATATATGGGTTCAATTACACAACAGATAACTGGATGTTGAATACTAAATGGATTTTAAAGTAAATGGAATAGACAATGAGGTACAAGTACCAATTTTGCTAAGTGCATTGGACTTAAAGGCCTAAAGTGTACCTACAAGTTTGACTGCTCCAACCAAACCGGTCGAAATGAGCGTTGCTGTATCACGAAAGGAATGCAGGAATACATAGAACTGAAATTATTGTTGATTACAGAAGCAGAACCAGAAGGAAGTGGAATCCATTTCAGCATACATAGCTGAACTGAAGAGATTTCACTTCAATAATCGGCTTAATAATGCACTGAAAGACTGTTTAGTCTGTGGAATCTTACAAGAAAGTTTTCAAAACTTGCTCCTAACTGAAGCACAGCTTACATTTAGAAGAGTAGTTGAAATAGCTGTATCAATGGAAACAGCAAACAGAGACACAACTGAGCTTCAGTCAGGAATGAAAGTTAGAGTGAATAAAATTGCAACGTCTAAACAGAAATAGGCCTGGCTGAACAAGTTGTGTTACTGCTGTAGCAGGGACTCACATACACCACACCAATGCAGACTTGCAGGAAAGGCAACAATTTAGAGCACATACAAAGAGTACATTAGACAGACAAAAATAAATGGCATTCACAGGGACGAGAAAAACATAAAAAGTCAAGTTTCAGTTTCAGAAAGAGTACTAATCTGCATGAAAAATCAGATAATGATGAGAGTGACAGAGGACTGTGTAACCTGGAGATTCACAATGTGAAAACTATCAGTAGACAAGCAATGTGGCTTACACCAGATGCAAACAGCGAATTATTTAAAATGGAATTGGACACTGGCTCAGCTGTTTCAGTCATTCCACAAAATAAGTTTCAACAGCATTTCAAAGATACTGAACTTGAATTCTGCAGATATCCAAATAAAACTTTTACTGGAGGAAAGATAACTCCTGTGGAAATGACATTTGTAACAATGAAATACAATAAACATATTGGGTTTGGGTGTGATAAGAACAAAATGACCAGCATTGTGGGGTCGTGACTGGCTAAAACAATTACACTTGATGGAAGATCCATCAACAATTTGCATGCCACATCCCCTGTGGTAGAGCCAATTGAAAATGGATTAAGAAAGGTACTGGATGATGCCACAGCAGGGTTCAAGGATGGCAATAGAAAATCAAATATATCAAGGATAAAATATTGTTAAATTAAAATACCACTCCCAAGTTTTGCAATGCACTTATACTGTTTGTGATTAAGTAGCCAATGAGCTAGATCGCATGGAGAATGAGGGAATTCTTTCCAAGGTTGAGGGGAGCCCATGGGCAACGGCAGTTGTCCTATTAGCCAAGAAGAATAGGTCTGTCAAGATCTGTGATGATTTTAAGGTCACCAACAACCCAGTACTGAATGTAGATCAATACTCTCTGCACAGGGTAGAGGATATTTTTGCAAATCTTTCTGGAGGGAAATATTTCAGCAAAGTGGTCTTAACTAAGGCCAACTACAGATGGAGATGGAAGAGTCCAAAGGGTTTCTCACCATAAGCACTCATAAAGGGCTTTTTCGCTATAATAGGCTTATTTTTGGAGTAGCATCTGCACCTGCACTTTGGCAGAAAGCTAATGGACCAGGTGCTGCAAGGCTACCCAGGTATTTTTATTGGTAAGGCTTGCAAAATCTCAATACAGTGTTAAAAAGTTTAGAAGATTAAGGGGTCAGAGCATGATGCAACAAGTGTGAGTTCTTTAAAGCAAGCATCACTTACTGTGGTCACACCATTTTCACACAAGATTTATACAAGCATGCTGATAGAACTCAAGTAGTGTCAGATGCCCCAAGACCAAAGGATGTGTCACAGTTGCAGCTCCTTTTAGGATCTATCAATTGTTAACTGGTTCCGGCCATATCGGACTATTGTGCTCCACCCCTCGAATGCATCACTACAGATCGGGAAGAAATGGCAATGGAAAAAGCAGTGTAAGGTGGCTTTCCAAAAGGTAAAGGAAATGGTAATGTCAGACACTGTACTCACAGATTATGATCCGCATTGTCCAGTGAAACTTGCCATGCACTGTTTGGGATGCCAACTTGTCCAGAAGAAAGGTGTCCAGAGCCAGCTCCAGGGCTGACAGAACCACTTTTTGCAGTCCCAAAGTCAACTCCTACAACCACCATGGAGGAGGCCCCAGAACCTGAGATTGTTTCACAGCCACAAGTCTCACCTGCCAAAACAGAGTGAACCCCTTGCCAGGAAAGACGTTATCCCACTAGAGTAAGAAAGCCTCACAGCAATTAAATATTTAGGCCTGAATGGGACAATTTAAATTTCCTGTGCTGTGGATGTCCATGTGGTGGTTGTACTATGTAGTATACTGTGAATATATGTATATAAGTTGAGAAGCATTCTATATTGTGTTGGAGTTTATAGCTGAGCAGGGAGGAGTGTCATGTATTTACTATTTTGATAATATTAGAGTAATATTTTACATATATTGTTCAGTTTAGCATTCTTGTTTGTTTAAATAATTTATTATGGTTCATATGTAAAAAGATGTGAAGTGCATACGTCTTATGTGTGTGCCTCGCTTAAAGTAAAAATGAAACTATGACTCGTTCTCCTGAGTTCCCATCTTTTTCTTACTGTTAGTTTTATGTTTTACAGCTAAAAAACATAACACAAACACTCACAACTAACTGAAAAGATAAAAAACCTATCTCACTTTTGTCTCCAGTATTCATCTACTTATTTTTAAATGATAGTCCCTACTTCAGGGAGAAATATCCTTTCCACACCCACCGTACTAAGACCTCTTAGAACCTTTCCAAATTGATGGACCAAATGGCCAAATTCTGATTCTATGTCATCTGTTCATATATATTTCAGATGTAAAGATTACCTGCTTAATTGCGCATCAAGTCCATTGTATGCAGTTTATACAAAAATGCTTTATTTTATTATACAGTGAAAAGTTAACAGATTAATATGCCATTCGGGATCAAGCGAATCTTGATGCATTGTCACACCTTCTTCTGTGCGTAAACCAGGTGAAGTGGCTCATGAGACTTACCCTTTTCAATAATACCCAATTAAACTTTTGATCTCCCAAGTATTTTTAGACACTAAATCTGTTCAAGCACTGAAGCCTTATGCCACAGATATCAATGTTTTAATACCCAGCTGTCCTGTGGAAAGCAACCATAGCAAAGACACTGAATCCTGTTTGCAAAATGTAAGGTAATTATCGCATTTTGTTTTCTTTAAAGGGACACTGCCTCAACACAAGTCAAAGCTGAGTGTATTGCCATATGCACAAGTACACGTACAGGTGCAATGAAAAACGTATTTGTAGTCACATCACAAGTGCACAGCCTAAATGCTGAGAAACTGGATTTTGCGCTTGTTTGGTGATGAGTACATACAATGTATAGCACCAACTCCTAATCATTCCCTTCAGAAACGTATGAAATTGGCCAAAAAGTACCTTGGAAACAGGGACTAATATGATGACATCACCTGCAAGAGGTGCATCCAGCTAGAACTGGAGCTGGAGCTGGATGACCTATAGACCACTAAGGAGAGTGAGGAGTTGATGGATAGAGGCTACAGGAAGGCAGTAACGCCGAAGTGGCAGGAGGCAGGTAATTGGGTGACTGTCAGTAGAGAGAAAGGGAATCAGCAGATGGGGCAGTGTAGCCCTGTGGCTATTCCTCTCAATAACAACTATAGCGTTTTTGATACTAGGGGAGATAAACTACCAGGGGGGACTGTTACGTACCCCGTAACTGGGTTGCCAAACCAGCAGAAATGGATCACTCAGTTGGAGTCTGGATTACTAGAACTAAGAAAGTTTTATTAAAGAAACAAGCAACACAGTACTCTAATCAAAAAAAGGATAATAAATGCAACAGTTCAGCAATGATAAACACACATGTACACAGAATTAAGATAACAAGATTAATCAAGCTCTATCGTTGTCTAGGGGTAAATGACCAGTTTCAAAGTGACACAAAGTCCAGTTCAATTTAGTTCAGTTTGCAGTAATCGTTGCCATAGCGATGGACAGTGGGGGGGGGAGGAGAGAGAGCAAAACGAATGAATATTCAACACAGCTTCCACACAGACCTTCGCAGTCAGCTTTCGGGTGAGCCCTTTGTGATGTCATCTGAGGTCACCAACCATGACCCCTCCGTTTCCAGATACGACCGTTTCTCTGCGCTGAACCTGGCACCCAGGCAAGGGTGGACACACACCAGGTTCCCGCCGATCGTGCCTTTCCACCCTGAGCGCCTAAGGCTGATCCCGCGATCAGCCATCCAAGAGCTTCCCACCGACTTGTGAGAGATGCACCGCTTCCAGGGTCTCGTTACCTCGGGTGTCGTGTGTCTTGCCTTAGTGAACCTGTCCCTTTTTATCCCCCTGCTGGGGTATCGCCTGTCCATCACTTCAAACAGTTCAGGGTTCAAAGGGGGAGCCGCTCTAGACAGTTCTCTCTCCCGTCCCTTCATTACACATCTCCAAATGCTGCTCCATTGTTTTTCCTTATCTCTCTCTCTCTCTCCTGAAGACAGGTGGCAGACCAACTGCTGATCACACTGGACAGCTAACATCTTATCTATGTGTATTCTTGTCACAGGACCCACAGCGACTAGGTCTCTGGCACTTTGTGGTTCAGAAAGAAAGGGGAGAGAAGAAGAAAGTGGTGTTCATAGAGGATTTAATGGTTAAGGGAACAGAAAGGACATGCTATGAATGTGAAAGAGACACCTGAATGGTATTTTGACTCATAGTTACCAGGTTCAGGGGCATCTCAGATCAGGTCCATAGTGTTCACAGGGGGCAGGGAGGGAAGGCAGCCGGAAGTTTGAGGTAAACTGGTACCAATGGCATAGCTAGGAATAGGGATGAGCTCCCAAAGAGCAAATATAGGGAGCTAGGAAGGAAGATGAAAAGCAGGACCTCAAAAGAGCAGTAACCTTGGAATTGCTGCTTGGACCTCACAAAGCCCACATTTTCCACTACAGTGGCAAAACATGTGGGAATGTGGTGGTCGAACACAACTGACCCATCAGTCCATGTGCACAAGTAGACTGGATCCAGAATTGCTAGCAACCCCTAAGACTGAGTTTGCCAATGTAGAAAGACTCAGAATTGTACACCGGTCAAATAGCCTCTGGGCTTCTCCCCTCCATATGGTCCCTAAATCTGATGGCGGTTGCCGCCCATGTGGTAATTATTAATGCCTTAACAAGGCCACCAGTCCCTGATCGTTACTCGGTCTCACACACACAAGACTTTTCAGCTCGTTTAGCTGGAAAGTAAATTTTGTCCGAAGTTGATCTAGGTAGGGGTTACCATCAGTTGACTGTGTGCTCGGAGGACATTCTGAAAACAGCTGTGATAACCCCATTAGGCCTTATTGAGATTCTGCGCATGTTGTTTGGACTGAAAAATGCAGCACAGACTTTCCAACGGTTGATGAATGCTGTATTAAACGATTTAGATTTTTCTTTCTGTTTACCTAGATGACATACTTGTCGCCAGTGAATCCAAATCCAAACCTGTATCTCACCTCCACACATTTTTTGAGTGCTTAAGCCAACACGGGCTGATTATTAAGCCTGCTAAATGCCATTTTGGGTTGTCACCCACTGACTTTCTCGGCCATCGCATCTCTGCAGAGGGTGCGAAACCCCCCCATCAAGGGAAGCTGCTATTATGGATTTCCCACCACTCAAAAACTACAGGAGGTTTTAAGGCATGGTGAATTTCTATCACTGCTTCATTCCCCAAGCTGCTGAACTCATACTTTCCCTGTATAGTGGACTTAAAGGCAATACCACTAATCATGTGCTTGACTGGTCAGGGAACATGACCAGGGCATTTGATGATACAAGCGAGCTGATCATAATGCGACCCTACTGGCCATCACTACTGACGCTTCAGACTATACTGTGGGTGAACAGCTGGATGGAGCCGTGTGGCAGAGGCTCGCCTTCTTCAGTTGACAGTTCCACCTCCCCGAAAGGAATTACAGCACGTTTGACAGTGAGCTTCTCAGTCTCTACCTTGCAATTTTTGTTTCCTTCCAGAGGGTTGCCATGTCACAGCGTTCATTGACCACAAACCCTTCGTGTGCTCAATGTCCAAAATATCAGACCTTGGTCTGCATGGCAACAATGTCACCTGGCCTACGTATCCGGTTCACAATGGATGTGCAACATATCAAGGGGAAAAATAATGCCATGGCCGATTGCCTCTCATGGCCAGCCATTGAGCCTGTACACATAGGGGTTGATTATACCGGCATGGCAGCCAACCAAGTTACCGACCCAGAGGTGCAGGCTTACAGAACAGCAGTCATGGGCTTGCTGTTAGCTGACAATAAACTCGGAGAAGCTGGTGTTTCTATCCTGTGCAATGCCTCAACCGGTCACCCTTGCCCTTTCGTGCCTGCAAACTGGAGATGGACTGTTCTCAACTCCATAACTGGCATCTTGCATCCAGGCCTGGAGGCCTCATAGAAACTGGTGGCACTAAAGTTTGTTTGGCTCAGCCTCAGAAATGACGTGCATGATCGTACTGCAGCTCATGTGGAGTGCCAGCGGGCAAAAATTAATCGTCATGTTCAGGTGCTATTGGCACCTTTTGAGGTCCCTGAGCAATAGTTTGACCATGTCAATGTTGAGTTTGTTGGTCCTCTTTTCCTCTCCCGCAGTTTCACGCACCTTCTAACCATGGTAGCACCAGGCGGCCAGAGATCGTCCCTCTAGCATCTATGACGGCCATAGATGAGGCTCAGGCATTCATCAGCACCTGGGTCGCTTGGTTTGGTATTTCCTCTGATACTTCCTCTGACCGTGGTCCCGAATTCATTACCCACAGTCCAATGGCCTATGCAACCAGTTTCACCGCTCCTTAAAGGCTACTCAGTGGGCTTCCCTGACCAATAAGGATTGACATGATCGACTCCCCAGGGTCCTGCTGGGGCTCAGACAGCTCCAAAAGAGTATCTGCAGTTGTCCATGGCTGAGCTGGTATACGGGCAGCAGTGACAAGTCACAGGTAATTTCATTCCTGATGCCATAACTGTCTGGTCGGCATCTCAACAGCATTCCATCCTCCTCAGTAAATTCAATTCCTTTTCACCTTTTCCTACCTCCCATCATTGTCTATAGCAGTCTTGGGTTCCTGTTGACCTACATTCCACCTCATTTGTTTTTGCCCACCATGACGTACGCCAATATCCCTTTAGGCCCTCTTAAGATGGCCTGTTCTGCATTTTGGAACAGGGAGAAAAAAAGCCTTAATCATAGATAAGGATAAACCCCAGCATATTTTGGTCGATCACCTTAAACCAGCCCACCAAGATTTGGAGTACTCCACTGCCATGCCCCTGGCTCTGCTGGGGGAGAAGCTGACAGCGATGCAGGTGGATGCTTTCCTGGTGTCATGGATTATTGATTATCTGACTGGCAGACACAATACGTGTGCTTGCAACACTGTGTGTCCGACAGAGTGATCAGCAGCACTGGGGCTCCACAGGGGACTGTCTTGTCTCCCTTTCTCTTCACCATTTACACCTCGGACTTCAACTACTGTACAGAGTCTTGCCATCTTCAGAAGTTTTCTGATGACTCTGCCATAGTTGGATGCATCAGCAAGGGAGATGAGGCTGAGTACAGGGCTACGGTAGGAAACTTTGTCACATGGTGTGAACAGAATTATCTGCAGCTTAATGTGAAAAAGACTAAGGAGCTGGTGGTGGACCTGAGGAGGGCTAAGGCACTGGTGACCCCTATTTCTATCCAGGGGCTCAGTGTGGACATGGTGGAGGATTACAAGTACATGGGGATACGAATTGACAATAAACTGGACTGGTCAAAGAACACTGAGGCTGTCTACAAGAAGGGTCAGAGCCGTCTCTATTTCCTGAGGAGACTGAGGTCCTTTAACATCTGTCAGACGATGCTGAGGATGTTCTACGAGGCTGTGGTGGCCAGTGCTATCATGTTTGCTGTTGTGTGCTGGGGCAGCAGGCTGAGGGTAGCAGACACCAACAGAATCAACAAACTCATTCGTAAGGCTAGTGATGTTGTGGGGATGGAACTGGACTCTCTGACGGTGGTGTCTGAAAAGAGGATGTTGCCCAAGTTGCATGCCACCTTGGACAATGTCTCCCATCCACTACATAATGTACTGGGTGGGCACAGGAGTACATTCAGCCAGAGACTCATTTCACCGAGATGCAACACTGAGTGCCATAGGAAGTCATTCCTGCCTGTGGCCATCAAACTTTACAACTCCTCCCTTGGAGGGTCAGACACCCTGAGCCAATAGGCTGGTCCTGGACTTATTTCCTGGAATAATTTACCTATTACTATTTAACTATTTATGGTTTTATATTGCTATATTTATACTCTATTCTTGGTTGGGGCAACTGTAATGAAAATCAATTTCCCTCGGGATCGATAAAGTATGACTATGACTATGACTATCCCAACATGATCATGACCATGTCTACACACCTCTGGACGAGCCAGAGGCACCCACGGTTCCTCCACCCATGGAACACAGGACTCGAGCCAGGCAGCTCGACCAAGCTCCAGACAGGCTCACTATGCCGGTTTTGGTGAATACTTGGGGGAGCCTGTGTAGGGTAATGTAATTGGGAGAAATGTACGTAATTCACAACAACCAACATTAAGGTGGGGTTTCACTTTAAGAGGCTAGTTTGACATGATGATATATTTACATAAAAGGTTTTCAGCGCACATTCGTGTTTACATCTGGGAGTTCAAAAACTGTGTTACGGGTTTCATTAAACATAATATGCCTCATTTTGTTTTAGTTGTGAAAACCTGCACATACCATGCCTCCAGTACTGTCTCGCTTCCAGCCAGATAGCAGAGGTGAATGCTGGTTAAATGCTGGGGAACAAACACATCCTATTAACTTGAGCCGACTGTGTAAGCATGTTTCTACAGCATGCAGTTAAGTCAGATGATGCTCAATCAAATCACAATCATTTAAAGACTCAAGGTACATTTATTATCAAAAGTATTGATGCAGTATACAACCCTGAGGTTCATCTTCCAGAGACAGCCACAAAACAAAGAAAACCATAGAACCCTTTCAAAGAAAAACATCGAAGTCCCAAAATGCAAAAAAAAAGAACAAATTGTGCAAATGGCAAAAAGCAAGCGAAAAACACAGAATATAAAACAGCAAACCACAAAGTCACCGAAACAGTCAAGGAATGTTCAGCAATGTTGCCTTTAATTTGTAATGACCGGTGTGCGTGAAAATCATGTGCTGTGCAATTTTTTGCCCAGTGACAACAACATGTGCACAATAAATAATTTCTTCAATAAAAACAGTATAAATAAGCCAGTTGTAAAATCTGCAGACAAATCATCACAAACTACACTTTGTCAACACCATCTGTATCAGAAACCAGGAAAGGAAATGTGATAGTGTACGATTGTGAAATATACTTAACATGTTAACGAGGTAGAGGATGACAGAGTTTAGTGTGCATTTAAATTCCTTTGTGTGCTAGTAGCAAAAGATGTGTACGCACACACCTTAAAGGGAACATCGATGTTCAGTTCAATCTAGTGCTGTGACGTTCTTTGATCGCAGGTCACAGAGCCAGTCCGTCCCAATCAAAATCCCTTCAGACCCTCATCTCTATGCTGACCAAAATGTTTGTCTAAGCTAATATTATTGGCCTATGTTTGATCCATCTCCGTGTAAAGGCCATGTTAGACAATTATTTATTGAGCACAGATCCACTTTCAATACTACAATTCCAAGCAAACTCATCTCCAAACTTCTACACCTGGAACTCAACATCTCCCTTTGCACTTGGATCCTTGACTTCCTGATCAACAGCTCTCAATCAGTAAGGACAGGCAGCAATACCTCCAGCACAATTATTCTCAACTCTGGTGCTCCACAAGACTGCATCCTCATTCCCTTACTCTACTCCTTATATATTTATAGCTGCAAATTAATTTTTATGCTATTAGCAATATTTAAGACAATTCTCTGCATTTTAACTTTTGGAAATCCCTTGACAAATTAACATCTGGACGTTAAATAATTGAAAACAATTAATAAAATCTGTGCTGTGAAACAAAAGGTTTACTTGTCCTCTGGTGCCATTCAGTTCTTTATAGTGCATTCAAAAAATGATTCATCGGTGATAACACTTCTACTGACATTGTGCATTTAGAAGGTGAAACTAATGCCAGGCACAACAAAATGAATATTACAAACACTGCAGTATCATTTTGCTAATGTAACCTGTGCACATAGTTCCAATAGTTAAAGCATCAAGACATTGCATGAAAGTATCACTTACTACTCACACAACTGCAGCAACAATGGATGAAGTAGTTACTATATTTATCTTAAAAAAAACAGATTCTTTACTTATTATTACACAATACCATGTTATATATTAGAAAGTAAGCCATCAGTGAAATCTGAACTGGAGGAAGGTCATTCCTTGAGAAAAGAGATGACTCTGAGGTGACCTGATAACGGTTATTAAAATTATGAATGGATTTGACAGGGTAGATTTAGAGAAAATGCTTCCATTTGTGAGTAAGTCCTAAACTATGAACATAAATATGAGAATCTCACTAATAAATAACAGCTGTGGGAGGTCAGTGTTTTTAAGATTGCTTTAGTAGTTGTGTGTTCTAACAATTATGTTGATTCTGCAGTCACTTTATCATTGATGTTTTGAAATCAGGTATGCTGCCACTGCACAAAAGTATACCTCTCATTAGCTTCAGAAAAAGAGAGCTGAAGAAATTCTTAAGTGAAATTTTGAGGAATCTGGGGCTGATAATGAAAATCACGAGGCGCTGGAAACAGCCGTTCGAGCAATGTCTGCAGAGAGACAGAAGGTCGTTGATGAAAATCATCAGCCCTGCCTTCCTTGTAATGCAGATCCTGCCTAATCCACTAAGTGTTTCTAACACTCTTTTTCCAAAGTCGTGGCCCCTATAGAATTTTGGTTTGTGTGCCTAAAAATCTGGTTAAATAGTTTGCAAATGCTTCATGAATATATTTTTGTCACAATGCAACAACTCAGACAAAAAGTCTGTAAAATTCTGCTTTTCAGGATTATGCTTTTCCACTGTTAAATAATAAATCCAAATCTTTACACCCGGAGTAAATTCCTCTCAAGCCACCTTAACCTGTAAAACATAGCTTGGCTCATTTAACACACACAAAATGCTGGTGAAACGCAGCAGGCCAGGGGCAGCATCTATAGGAAAAGGTACAGTCGATGTTTTGGGCCAAGTTCCTTTGTCAGGACTAGCTGAAAGAAGAGATAGTAAGAGATTTGAAAGTGGGAGAGGGAGGCTGAGATCCGAAATGATAGAAGAAGACAGGAGGGGGAGGGATGGAGCTAAGAGCTGGAAAGTTGATTGGCAAAAGGGATACCAAGCTGGAGAAGGGAGAGGATCATGGGACGGGAGGCTTAGGGAGAAAGAAAGGGGGAGGGGAGCATCAGTGGAAGATACAGTGAGAGGGACAGAAGGAGAAAAAACAGAGAGAAAGAAAGGGGAAAAAATATAAAAATAATAAATAAATAAGGGATGGGGTAAGAAGGGGAGGAGGGGCATTAATGGAAATTAGAGAAGTCAATGTTCATGCCATCAGGTTGGAGGCTGCCAAGACAGAATATAAGGTGTTGTTCCTCCAACCTGAGTGTGGCTTCATCTTTACAGTAGAGGAGGCCGTGAATAGACATATCAGAATGGGAATGGGACGTGGAATTAAAATGTTGTGGCCACTGGGAGATCCTGCTTTCTCTGGTGGACAGAGCATAGGTGTTCAGCGAAATAGTCTCCCAGTTTGCGTCGGGTCTCGCCAATATATAGAGGGCCACACCGGGAGCACCGGACGCCTGCGAGTCAGCTGGTGTGATATACTGTGTCCGGTGTATGTAGAAGGTCACCTTGAGTCAGTCAGGTGCAGTGTAACGAAAACAAATGGCTGAAAGCAGATGGGTTGGCAGTGAATTATGACAGTAATGTTCACTCACGCTGATCTTTTAATGTTGCGAACCACTGTCATGAACTTTGAGAGGTTTGTGGATCTCCATGATTCATATACTTCATAAACTCCAGATATTCTTAAAAGAGTGTGAACATTAGAAAGAATTCTGATGCCTCTTGCCCTCAGCCTCTCTGCTCTGTACTGCTGTGTCAAAACAACAAATTGCCTGATATATATCAATGATAATGTGGTAAACCATGTATATATGTTGTAACTCGGTTACCTGTCTGGACACGCCCCTCTGCTGACTGCCCCTGTGGCTCCTCCCACAGAGTCCTGTATAAAGGTGTTCGCCTTGCCCCTCCCCCTCAGTCCGGGGGCAGACACTCACTGTGGAGGTCGTATTGTACAGCGAATAAAAGCCTTTCAGTATTTTACCAAATCTCAGTCTTTTGGAGTAATTGAAGGTGCTTCAATTTTATTCGCTGTACGTTTTAAAACATGGAACAGACCCTGAGAGCAGAAAAATTAGACCTCAATCTGCAAACACCTGAAGCTGGAAACGCTTTCGAACTCTGGCTGGCCTGCTTCAAAGCGTATCTAGAGGAGATTAAAGCGACCGACCCCGTAGCGAAGCGCAGAGTTCTACTCTCCAGGGTCAGTCCACGGGTCTATTCGCTGATCAGAGACCAGCCGAACTACAACGGCACAGTGAACGCACTCAAAAGACAATACCTGCAGCCAATAAACAGCGTCTATGCTCGGCACCGCTGAGCGACACGGCAACAACGCCCCAGGGAATCGAGTGCTGAGTTCGTCCAGGCCCTACGGACGCTCGTGCGAGCCTGCAATTGCCAGGAGCTGACGGCGGCACAGCATGCAGAACTCCTAGTGAGAGACGCCTTCGTCACAGGGACCAGGTCAGTGTACGTGCGCCAGCGGCTGCTGGAAAAAGCCGATCTTACCCTAAATTCGGCGATGGAGCTGGCTGATACATTGGAGGCCGCTCTGCATAACTTCGAGGCTCTCCAGGCACGCGATCCCCCGATGGCCTCGTGGGTGCCGCAGACCCCGCAACCTGCCGGCGAATCGACCTCGGCTGCCGCCAGTCGTAAGTCCGCGAAGTACTACTTCTGCGGACTGGAGAAGCACCCCCGGAAACACTGCCCGGCCCGACAAGCTACCTGCTCCAGCTGCGGAAAGAGGGGCCACTTCGCCAAGGTCTGTAGGTCAAAACCGCGAGCAGGATCGAGCAGCGCCACGTGCGAGACGTGGGGGTCGCCATCTTGCCTGCCGCCATCTTCCCTGCACGCCACCACCACGTGCGAGACATGGGGGCAGCCACCTTGGTCGGCGCCACCTCCCACCGCCTACGACCAACGGGTGCTCACGGGGCACCCCACCACGCCAGACCAAGACAGCGACCCCACCCTGGCTTCTGTGACCCTCGACCAAAGCGCTCCCCACCAGCTCGCAAGGTCAATGATGGACATCCTGGTGGAGGGGCACAGGACAAGCTGCCTGTTTGACACAGGCAGCACGGAGAGTTTTATCCACCCGGACACGGTGCGGCATTGTGGACTCATGATACGGCCAGTAAGTCGGAGGGTCACCATGGCCTCCAGGTCGCATACAACAGACATCCGGGGGGGTTGTGTAGCGACGCTAATGGTGCAGAGCACAGAATATTGGGACTTTACGTTACTGGTCTTGCCTCAACTGTGTGCCCCTGTGCTGTTGGAGTTGGACTTCCAGAGCCACCTGAAAAGCGTGACAATGAAGTATGATGGGCCCCTCTCGCCAATTACTGTCATAAATCCCGTTTTGTAGAGATATGTCACGTACCCCGCTACTGACCACACACACATACCGACCTGCGCATCCCACCCAACATCATGTCAACTGCCACACTACCGACACCACTTGCGGCCTCTCCACCTTCAGGATCCCTCCCCCACCGCTGTTCGCCAACCTGAACCCCGACCGTAAACCTGTGGCAACTAAAAGCAGGAGGTACAGCGCGAGGGACAGAGCTTTCATTAAGTCGGAGGTGCAGCAGCTGCTCAGGGAGGGGGTCATTGAGGCAAGCACAAGTCCTTGGAGGGCACAGGTGGTCGTTGTTCGGAACGGGGAGAAGAATAGGATGGTCATGGACTATAGTCAGACCATCAATAGATTCACGCAGCTCGACGCGTACCCTCTACACTGCATCGCGGATATGGTCAATCAGATAGCACAGTACAAGGTGTACTCGACCATAGACCTAAAATCCGCTTACCATCAGCTCCCCATCCGCCAGGAGGACTGCCCTTACACTGCCTTTGAGGCAGACGGCAGGCTTTATCACTTCCTACGTATCCCCTTCGGTGTCACGAATGGTGTATCTGCCTTCCAGAGGGCAATGGACCGGATGGTGGACCAGTGCCAACTGAAGGCTACGTTCCCATATCTGGATAACATCACCATCTGCAGTCACGACCAGCAGGATCACGACAACAACCTCCAAAAATTTCTCCAAGCAGCCAAATCTTTCAACCTCACCTATAACAAGGACAAGTGTGTATTTGGGACCACCCGACTTGCTATCCTTGGGTGTGTCGTGGAGAATGGAGTCATTGGCCCTGACCCCGACCGTATGCACCCCTTGTTGGAACTCCCTCTTCCCAATACCCTCAGAGCCCTCAAAAGGTGCCTGGGCTTCTTTTCATATTACGCCCAATGGGTCTCTAACTATGCAGACAAGGCCCGCCCCCTGGTCAAGTCCACCACATTCCCCCTCTCTGCCGAGGCCCACGCGGCCTTCAACCGCATAAAAGGGGACATTGCCAAAGCAGCAATGCATGCGGTGGATGAGGCCGTTCCCTTCCAAGTAGAGAGTGACGCCTCCGACTTTGCGCTGGCTGCTACCCTCAACCTGGCAGGAAGACCAGTGGCGTTCTTCTCCCGTACCCTTCAAGGCCCTGAAATTCGGCACTCTGCGGTAGAGAAAGAGGCCCAGGCCATAGTGGAAGCTATAAGGCACTGGAGGCACTATCTTGCCGGCAAAAGGTTCACCCTGCTAACTGACCAGCACTCAGTCGCATTCATGTTTAATAATCAGCAGCGGAGCAAAATCAAAAATGATAAAATTCTGAGGTGGAGAATCGAACTCTCCACCTACAACTATGACATCATGTACAGGCCTGGGAAGCTCAACGAGCCCTCCGATATCCTATCCCGGGGAACATGTGCCAGCGCGCAGATCGACCGGCTATACGCCCTACATGTAGACCTTTGCCACCCGGGAGTCACCCGGCTTTTCCACTTCGTGAAAGCCCGGAACCTGCCTTACTCTCTTGAGGAGATCAGGATGATGACCAGGGACTGCCAAGTCTGCGCAGAGTGCAAACCGCACTTCTACCGACCCGAAAAGGCACCACTCATCAAGGCCACTCACCCCTTTGAGCGACTGAGTGTTGACTTTAAGGGCCCCCTTCCCTCCACCGACCGCAATGTGTACTTTCTTAACGTAATTGACAAGTACTCGCGGTTCCCCTTCGCCACCCCCTGCCCCGACACCACTACCACGTCAGTTATAAAAGCCCTGCGCAAGCTCTTCACTCTGTTCAGATACCCATGCTATATCCACAGTGACAGAGGGTCCTCGTTTATGAGTGATGAGCTGCGCCAATATCTACTGGCTAGGGGAATTGCAGCCAGTAGGACCATGAGCTATAATTCCCGGGGGAGTGGACAGGTAGAGAAGGAGAATGGCACAGTGTGGAAAGCCACACTCAGGTCAAAGGGACTGCCGGTCTCCCGCTGGCAGGAGGTCCTTCCCGAGGCACTCCACTCCATCCGCTCCCTGTTATGCACAGCCACCAATGCCACCCCTCATGAGCGGCTCTTTTCTTTTCCCAGAAAATCGACCACTGGGACCACCCTACCAACTTGGCTGACGTCCCCGGGGCCAGTGCTGCTCCGGAAACATGTGAGGAGCAATAAATACTCCCCGATAGTCGAGAGGGTTCACTTACTTCATGCGAACCCCCAGTATGCCTACGTGGTTTTACCTGATGGGCGGGAGGGCACGGTCTCCATCCGCGACCTGGCGCCCGCAGGAGCTCCGGGCCCCTATCCTGAACACTCTGTGGTGACTATTGACCCCGTACCCACCAATGTATGTGCCTACGACACACCGTGCACCCCAAACCCTATACAGACACCACACGACACTCCCATACCGGGCACGACGCACACGCACGAGGGATTACCGATGCCTAACGTGCTGGCACCTGAAGTCAGGCCGGAGCCAGCACAACCGCCATCGCCGGTGCAATCGCCAGTGCTACGTAGGTCACAGCGACGGACTCGACCACCTGATAGACTTAACCTGTAAATATACTTCTTGTAAATATTGTCAGTCACTTCACCCCGCGGGACTCTTTTTAAATAAAGGAGGGGTGAATGTGGTAAACCATGTATATATGTTGTAACTCGGTTACCTGTCTGGACACACCCCTCTGCTGACTGCCCCTGTGGCTCCTCCCACAGAGTCCTGTATAAAGGTGTTCGCCTTGCCCCTCCCCCTCAGTCCGGGGGCAGACACTCACTGTGGAGGTCGTATTGTACAGCGAATAAAAGCCTTTCAGTATTTTACCAAACCTCAGTCTTTTGGAGTAATTGAAGGTGCTTCAGATAATAAACCTGATTCTGATTGTGATTCTGTTACTGCTTTCCCTTACACTACAAGGTGATGTACTGATCTCTATGATGGCAACCCAAACAAAGTTTTCAGAGTACCTCGATACATGTGATGATGATGAACCAGTTTACCAATTTACTAAGACTAATTGATCACTGCGCTCCTGACAGTGAATATCTTAGAAGTATTGATAGAAACTGCAGAGTCTCAATGTCTTCAAAAGTCATCCTGCTCTGCCAGGGGTCCCCAACCCTTTTTTAAGCATTGAACCAATACCATCATATAAGGGGCCCATAGACCCTAGGTTTGGAACCCCTCTTCTATGCTTTTCTCTACTGATGCAATGCAACAACTTGCTTGATATTTGTATAAGACACCCCATTTTCCTTTCCATTGTTCTCACTGTAGTAGCATACATCGGCATAGCAATCCACAGTCATCCACTTCCCATCTCTTCACAAAGTGAAAATTATCTTCCGGATACTAAATGGCCTGTCCACCTAACCTTCCCTTTTGGAGAAGGAATTATTGCACAGCCTTAGAAACACTGTGTGGTTAGGTTTTCGGTTGTCTTTTTTTTCTGCATTGCCCATGTCAGGATATTTGCCGTGATATTGCAACCAGAAGTGCACACAGTGCTCCAGGTGTGACTATACTAGTGCCTCAGATTCATTATCACCTCCTGGGATTTGTGATTTATCCCTCTGGCTATCCATTCAATGATCTGGATATCTTTCCTTAATGCTGTTGTGAACCAGGCTGCTGATGCTAATTAGTTATTCACCAAGTACCTGGCCGTCCTTCTGTATCTCAGGTCTTTTAACTTAAATCAATTATGCTATATAACCCTGTTGTCATTCTCCCTTCCAAAACACTTCATATATTTCATCTGTATTAAAAAGCTGGCATAAAAGCGCATTTTGGAAAATCATATGTGTGTGGGCTGGATTCCATAAATTGCCTCATGTCACCTTAAGTGACAGAAGACTAGAAACCCATTGAACAGCCTTTGAACTCATGGCTCACATTGTCTCCAACTTCTGTGTCCAAGGTCCACTGTCATGTAAGTGCAATCAAATACAATCCCAAGTTATTTAACATCACTGCTATGTGCCCAGTGTTATTTTTGCAGAAGTACAACTGCAAGGAGAAACACACGATTCAATGTCTTATTTTACTCGATGTGCTTTTATAAATTCCAATTGCTTTTCTGAATTAATTTTACACTTCGATTCAATTGAGTATCACTTGAAACCATGCACTACGCTATTGAATTTTAGGGCCATGATGTCAGTTTGTATTTAAGGATGACTCATCCCAGAATAATGTTTTTTTTTCCCTGCCTCCCGATCCACATTTCTCACTCCAAATATTCTGATTGTGATGAGGTGCTCATCTCAAGGAAAAAAATAAGACAACAGGAAAGCTTTCACTGAAATAATAAAAAAGATTGCAGCTCGGTCAGTTATAAATAAGACACCGGTTATTTTCTCACACAAAGACAAAGAAAGCAGTGACTATTAATTCAAAGGGTTCAATTTAATATCAGAGAATGCATACAGTTTACAACCTGAAATTCTTACTTTTCACAGACATCCATGAAACAAGAAACCCTATTCAATGAATTATAGAAACATCAGAACCCCAAGGCTCACCCTCCCCTCCCAACTATTTGAAAAATGAGTAGAACTGTTTTCAGGTAAGTCGATCAAAAATGATGGAGTAAAGACAAGTGAATGGAG
The DNA here is from genome assembly GCF_030028105.1 of Mobula birostris. Classification (NCBI taxonomy): domain Eukaryota; kingdom Metazoa; phylum Chordata; class Chondrichthyes; order Myliobatiformes; family Myliobatidae; genus Mobula; species Mobula birostris. Next base: position 122,587,668 of record NC_092374.1, on the reverse strand, counting down.
TTGAGAGATTGGATTTGCCATCAACTAATTGAATGCCAAGGGAGTTCAGGAGGCAGTGTAATCTATCCTTGTTACTACTTCAACACAATCAAATTATGTGGGTTTAAATTACATGGAAGTTTCTCATTTTAGTCTCCTTTAATCTTCTCCATCAATTCTTTCCACACACAAACCCAAATGTTCACTTACAGTATAGCCTCAGACATTTCAGTCAAAATCAATTTACAATATATTTTGAAATTATTTCTCTTTCATTCAATTGTCAACAATTCATGCTGATGAGTTATTTTGCAATAATTTTCCCATGATCGGCCTATTATGTTTAATGAAATTATGTTTACTTGTGGTCATAATCCAGGCATAACTGTGCTATAACATACATTAATAGAGTCATAGAAAAGTACAACACAAAAGCAGGTTCTTCGGCCCATTTTGTCTGTGCTGACCATTTAAACAGCCTACTCCCATACAGCTGCACAAGGACCATGGTCTTCCATACCCCTACCACCTATCTATCCAAACTTCTCTTAAGCATTGAAATCGAGCTCGCATGAATCACTTGTGCTGGTAGCTCATTCTGCACTTTCACAACCCTCTGAGTGAAGAAGTTTCCCCTCATGTTCTTACCCATGACCTCTAGCTGTAGTCCCACCCAACCTTAGTGGAAAAAAGCAACACACACAAAATGCTGGAGGAACTCAGCAGGCCAGGTAGCATCTGTGGAAAAAAGTACAGTTGACATTTCGGGCTGAGAAGGCTAGAAGGGCTTTGGCCCGAAATATTGGCTGTACTTTTTCCCATAGATGCTGCCTGGCCTGCTGAGTTTCTCCAGCATTTTGTGTGTGTTTTTTGGATTTCCAGCATCTGCAGTTTCTCTCTTCTTAGTGGAAAAAGCCTGCTTGCATTTACCCTTTATCGATGCCCCATTTACAAGATTATTTCATTTTCAAGATTGCTGAAATTTATATCATAACTTTCCATTTATTTAACTCAATATCGAAGTAAAACGTAGAGATGTACATAGTTCTGCAGCACTGTAGCACAGTGGTTAGCACAACTCTTTACTGTACCAGCAACACGGGCCGTTGTCTGGAAGGAGTTTGTATGTTCTACCAGTAACTGTATGGGTTTCCTCTGGGTGCTCCAGTTTCCTATCACAGTCCAAAGATGTACCACTTAGCAGGTTAATTAGTCATTGTAAATTGTCCTGTGATTAGGCTGGGTTAAATAGGTGGATTGCTGGGCAGTGCGGCTCGACGGGCCGGAAGGGCCTATATAGATAGATAGATGATAGACTGATAGATAGAGAGATAGCCAGATAGAAATAACATTTTTGATTACTTGCTTTAATTTTCTTCTGATTTTTCAATCTTCTTCATATCCACAATTCTTGTCAGTCATCTGTAATCACACTTTGCGCTGCTGTCTGCTGATGGAACTGTTCAGACTGTAAAATATCTCAGCAGATGTTACAAACCCCACTCCTCGGCTAACATGTGGAGTGCCAAATGAACTAACTGGGAGCAGACCCCTCACTGGCATCAGTTTATCCCTTCTCTCCCAGATGTGAACCAATGGCAAGATTGGTGAAAGTCACACTCCAGGTCAAGGCAAAGTGAAAAGTTTTCAGACTTGATTCCCCTGGCCCATGGGTACATTATATTCAACTGAATCTCATAGTAGTCTACATAATACCACTTACCTCACAACAAGCTTCACCTGGAACCTTTCAGCCTTCTCCTTCCCATCTCCCCCCCCCCCCTTTTCTTTATAGGGCCTCTGCCCCTTCCCTCTTCAGTCCTGATGAAGGGTTCCAGCCTGAAACATTGACTGATCGTTTCCATGGATGCTGAACCTGCTGAATTCCTCCAGCTTGTTGTGAGTGTTGCTTTGACCCCAGCATCTGCAGAATATTTTGTGTTTATGATACCACTTACCTCTCTTTTTCCACCTGTTTCCATTTTGTCAATGCATATAATGTAAATATTGTAAATGCTTGCATAAAAATTATTTTATAGGATACTATTATTTTATTGAGAGGGGTTGTTGGAGATACATCTCTACCAAAGGAGGTGTTAGGCACTCCTTCTCTCTGTTAGTCTGCAGGTCACCCTTGGGCAAGGTGTAACACCCTGATCAAAGTAACGTGAAGCCATAGGAACGGGTTATGGATGATCGTATGAGCAGCTGGTGAATATTATGCAACCAATGACACCAGGCAGACAATCACTAGGAGTAATGATAATGGCTGGGGTCTTTCATCTTGTAAAGTCAGTGCCCAGAAGGCAACGGCAAACCACATCACAAACTATAGAAAAAAATTGTCAAGAACAATCATGGTCATGGAACACGGCACTTGATGATGATGATGATGACATGCATAAGGTGCATATTATAGTGCACTGTTATATGATGTATTAACTATATTGGTATATTAGTATCCAAGACACCCTCAAGGAGTGATGCCTCAGAAAAGCAGCGCCCAACATTGAGGACCCCACTACCCAGGACATGCCCTCTTTTCATTGTTACCATGAGGAAGGAGGTACAGAAGCCTGAAGACACACACTCAACAATTCAGGAACAGCTTCTTCCCCTCTGCCACCCAATTCCCAAATGGACATTGAGCCCATGAACACCACCTCACTACTTTTTTTAAATTTCTGTTTTTGCATTATTTATTTAATTCAACTAATACATATATATATATATATATATATATATATATATATATATATATATATATATATATATACACACACACATATATAACTTACTGTAATTAAATTTTTTTCTATATTTATCATGCATTGCATTGTACTGCTGCCACAAAGATACAAATATCACAACATATGTAAGTGATATTAAACCTGATTTTGATATTAAACAGTAACAATGTATACATTAAACACATATGTGTTGGTGTATTGTTATATGATGTCATATCTATACTGTTATATTAAACAGTAACAGTGTACATACATTAGAGACAATTTCATGTGAAATGAGTGAAGTAGCTAATGGGCAGATAAAAATATTAAGTGGAAAATCCAACCCAACCACTTCTGATTTTAATAGAAGTAACCTGCTTATATGGAGTCTTTACTGCCTCCATTTAAATCCATTTTTACACCAGCTGTATAGAATTCCTGAGCCTGAAGAATCCCAGCACATGATAAATATGAGAAGAACTAGATGAACAAGGTCACCACCTTTGGTCCATCATGATTACCTTTTAAGAGCTTCTTGATTAGATCCTGACAATAATCCAACAAAATGTTCACTTCTCTCTGAGGAAGAAATATTGCTTGAGTACACACTCATGATTTTCACTACACCACGCCTCCACACCATCTAATTTTTTAACCACTGTAATGCTCTATTAATAATAAATAAATTATAGCTTTATTTACAGAGCACTCTCCATACAGATGATGTAGTTCAAAATGTTCTACAATGAGATAAAAGTACAAACATGAAAATTAAAAATAAAAATAACATGAAAATAAAAAAAGTTAGTCAAATGCAAATTAGTTTAAATAAATAAGCTTTGAGTTGGTGTTTAAGTTAACAAATTTCACGACACATGCTAGTGATAATAAACTTGAATCTGATTCCGTTGTCAACTGAGTCTTATAGTGTTAGGTATTGAATTCCACAGTTTAGGTGCGTAGTTCAAAAAATCTGATGTGTCAATTATCTTTTGAGAGAGATTGGTTAAATTTAAGAGACTGGTGGAAGAAGACATTCATTTGCTTAAGGCAGGGGTCCCCAGCCTGGGGTCTACGGACTCTTTGATTAGTGGTAGGAGTCCATGGCATAAAAAAAGGTTGGGAGATCCTGTCTTCAGGTGACACTGGACCATGCTTGGTCATGTCAGTCTTATCTTGAATTTTCATTATTTTTTTCCTGGTCAGAAAAAAGCTCCACTTCACAAGTCTCTACCTCAAAGCTGGAAAAAAACTCAACCATTATGTTCAAAACCGTAATCATCTTTTTTTGTTGGATGGCAATGGAATCAAAAAAATGGAAATGAGGAGAGGGGTAACTGGACAAGACAGGGGATCAGCCATGATCTCACTGAATGTCAGAGCAGGTTTCAAATGTTTTATGGCCTATTCCTCTTTCTAATTTTCTCATGTCAAGTCAAGTCAAATTTATTGTCAAATATGGTGAAGTACCGGTACAAAGAAAATCTTGGTTAGACCATAAGACATAGGAGCAGAATTAGGCCACTCAGTCCATCAAGTCTACTCTGCCATTCCATCATAGCTTATTTATTTCCCCTCTCAACCCCATTCTCCTACCTTCTCCTTGTCATCTTTGATGCCCATCTAATCAAGAACCTATCAACCTTTGCCTGAACAACCTGCCTCTGCCATCCTTTATAGAGAGTTCCAAACACACTCATCTCTACTTTAAATAAGTGACCCAAGAAGACATTATTATCATGACTCTCTGAGGAAATTATTATCACAACCCAGATGAAGCTTCACAGGAACAGATACCGAGATTCAATCTTGACCATGAATGCTCTCTGAGTTTGTATGTTCTCCCAGTGACCACGTGGGCTTAATCCAGGTGCTCTGGTTTTATCAAACACCCCAGAGACATATTGATTAGCAGGTTCTGCAGATGCTGGAACTCCAGAGTAATGCACACATAATGCTGGAGGAACTCAGCAAGTCAGGCAGCATCAATGGAAAGGAATAAAGTTGCCTTTTTGGGGTAAGACCCTCCATCAGGAAAAGTAATTTTCAGTGACATTTGCTGCTACATTAACAAGACTTTAATCCTCCCTTATTTTATTTTTCTTTTAGTTTCTGATGTGACATTAAACTACATTCCTTCATAACCCTGGTGTTTTTAATTTAGAAATAATTTAATATGATTAGTTAAAGTCATATCCTAATAAACTGGCTCATCCCGTATCTAGTAGAGTTTAGAAGATAGCAAGGGGACTTCATCAAGCTGTTCAGAAAAGTCTTGACAAATCAAATTTGGAGAGGAAGTTACCAAAAGGGAGATTGAATTTTTTGAGGATGTGACTAAACACATTGATGAAGGAAGAGACGTAGATGTAGTGTATATGGATTTCAGCAAGGCTTTTGATAAGGTACCCCATGCAAGGCTTATTGAGTAAGTAAGGGGTCTAAGGGGACATTGCTTTGTGGATGCAGAACTGGCTTGCCTGCAGAAGGCAAAGAGTAGTTGTAGACGGGGTCATATTCTTCATGGAGGTGGGTGACCAGTGGTGTGCCTCAGGGATCTGTTCTGGGACCCTTACTCTTCGTGATTTTTATAAATGACCTGAATGAGGAAGTGGAGGGATGGGTTAGTGAGTTTGCTGATGACACAAAGGTTGGGGGTGTTGCGGATAGTGTGGAGGGCTGTCAGAGGTTACAGCGAGATACTGATAGGGTGCAAAACTGGGCTGAGAAATGGCAGATGGAGTTCAACCCAGATAAGTGTGAAGGGGTAAATTTTGGTAGGTCAAATCTGATGGCAGAATATAGTATTAATGGTAAGACTCTTGGCAGTGTGGCGGATCAGAGGGATCCTGGAGCCCAAGTCCATAGGATGCTCAAAGCAGCTGCACAAGTTGACTCTGTGGTTAAGAAGGCATACAGTGTATAGGCCTTTATCAATCATGGAATTGAATTTAGGAGCTGAGAGGTAATGTTGCAGCTATATAGGACCCTGGTCAGACCTCACTTGGAGTACTGTGCTCAGTTCTGGTCACCTCACTACAGGAAGGATGTGGAAACTATAGAAAGGGTGCAGAGTAGATTTACAAGGATGTTGCCAGGATTAGGGAGCATGCCTTATGAAAACAGGTTGAGTAAACTTGGCCTTTTCTCCTTAGAGCGACGGAGGACTTGATAGAGGTGTATAAGATGATGAGAGGCATTAATCGTGTGGATAGTAAGAGGCTTTTTCCCAGGGCGGAAATGGCTGCCACAAGAGGACACAGGTTTAAGGTGCTTGAGAGTAGGTACAGAGGAGAAGTCAGGGTAAGTTTTTTACACAGAGAGTGGTGATTCATGGAATGGGCTGCCAGCATCGGTGGTGGAGGCAGATACATCGGTGGTGGGTCTTTTAAGAGACTTTTGGATAGGTATATGGAGCTTTGAAAAATAGAGGGCTATGTGTTACCCTAGTAATTTCTGAGGTAGGGACATGGTCGGCACAACTTTGTGGGCCGAAAGGCCTGTATTGTGCTGTAGGTTTTCTATGTTTCTATGTTTCTAATCTAGAAATTGAGATGATGGTTTAAAATTAAGAGGTTGCCCATTTAAGGTAGAGACAGGTGGTATATTTTCCTCAGAGGGTAGTGACAGTTTGGAACCCTCCTGCACAAAGAATGGTGGAAACAGAATCTTTGCACATTTTCCAGGCAGAAATAAATGCTTGATAAATTGGGAATGAAAGGTGAAAGAGAATGGAAATTTCAATTAGTACAGTTTTATCAAATGACAGAGGAAGTTTGGGGGGCTTTCTCTTGCTCCTAATCTGTACATTCATATGTCATTTTTCTTCAAGTCTAATTAGTTGACCCAATGCTTATTCACTCTGTTAGTACCTGTCTCCTCTTCTATACTATGCTATCAGATTCTTATGTATTAGCATACATGTGAAGTGCATTGACTGTGCGTCCATGAATTGGGGAGTTCCATACTTGAGGCACAAGTTTTAAAACCTGAGCCTAGCTTTTCAGAGGTAAACCTCCAACAAGACCACAACCTTATCGTAGCGTTTGGAGGCTTGCACGCCTCAGTAACCCGGAGAGCTGTGTTGGCTGGAGTCAGGGCCTTATGCTTTGGCTCTTGGTAGGTCCACCCATGCCAAACACGTCATAGGGTAGAGGACAGACTAAGAGTCGTCCACCGGTCTCCCAGCTTCAGGCGAATCAGCTCAGAGCTAACGGACCTGATGAGTAAAACAAGATTGTTGGGAAACAACAATGAAGAATTCTTCTACATCTGAGTGTGATAGTACTCCTGAGTCGACACCCAGGACTTGTGTGACTGACAGTAGTGAAAACTGAGAGAAAGCTACTGACACAGTGAAGGAAGCCCTGAACACCGCCAGGGATGGAGGCCCTTCATTGCTGCCCTAAATGCCAGTGGCATAACAAGCAGTGAGTAAGTAAGTTTTCAGAGGTAAGCCTACAAATAATTCCCATGTGCAAAGGTTTCTGGAAATATGGAAAGCAGTTCCCATTGGAGATTGGCATGTGGTCAATTGTGAACTATATGTTAATTCGAAATCTGAGGCTGGTAGATATTTGTTATCCAAACAAATCATGAGAGATGAAGAGAAAGCTAGTGTATGGAATTAGGGGTCAATGCAGCTACCAATACAGACTTGAAAAACTGGATGACTTACTCCTGTTCTCATATTTGTGGGCTACTGTAGTATATTGAAATACTACATAAATGCACATTGTTGTTATTTTATACAGAATGGGATAGAGGAACAGTTGGAATATGCAGTGGTTGCCAATCTAATACAGGTTGAGTAACCCTTATCTGAAATGCTTGGGGAAATCAGATTTCAGATTTTTGGAATATATAATGAGATATATATTTCCGACTCTGAATTTATGTACGACGGTAAACAGTTTAGTCTTACAGTTGTTCATCGCACATATGTACTTAACAGTAAAAATTATAACATGCCATTAATATAATGAGAATATAATGTATGCAGGGTAACAAAATCAGCACAGCAGCCTCAGGAGAATACCTGAATCAGCTGTTGAACAACAACAAACAAAAACAAGCTCTCAGTCTCCACCTAGAAACCATGTTTTGATTAAAAAGTTACAGTACACTGTATTTGGATTTTACTTCTTTTTAGGTTTTATGTAAGGTGTAAAAACAATCAGCATTGTAGACTTGTTCATTAGATTTTCATTAGCGATGATCTTTGCAAACTCATCAATGAATTTCTCCGCTGCTTCATGATCAGCAGATGCTTCATCTTTAAATCTTTAAAAATGTAACGCCGTGCCTTTTCTTAAATTTCTGTAACTAGCCTGCTGAATATACACAATTATCTTTGATTCTCAGTTCATACTGATGAAACTTTTGTTATTTATGATCAGCATACCGTTAAGTGGCACATGTTCACTCCGATGCTGATGAATCCACTCTTTCAATACATGCTCAAGATCTTCATTTTTTCACTTTATGCAGTGTTTTTTTTTATTTTTCATTAACTTCTGTCCATTACATATGTGAAATCATTTCTCACAACTGTCTGTGTTGCACAGAGACCTGTGCATTGCTTGGGAACCTTCCCAGTGTCTTGTGAATTTTTCTATTTGTGATATCATGTCAGCATTCAAAAAGATTTCAGATTTTGGAAGTTTTGAATTTATGGAATTTCAGATAAAGGGTACTCAACATGTATTATTACAGAGTTCTATTGCACCAAAACCAAATGTTACCTCCTTCCCCCAAACCTTTCTCAGTTACTCCATGCAGACTTACTTCATTTACTTTGCTTAAATAAAACATAATAAATTTTTAAATGATCAAGAAGGAAATATAATTAAACTCTGGTAATTAATCAAAACAGTCATATTAATCTTTAAATTTGCTATATTTTTGATGTTCGTCAATACATTAATCCAAATTTGAAAAACAGCAGCTTAGAATTTTTTTTCAATCCCATACATAAATTTAAAAAGCACATTTGGACATAATGCAACACATAGGAAAGTTTAAACTTAATTTTGAGCCTTTAACAAAATTCCATTCTTTACCAACCTTTAATAGATTAAAGGTTCATTACAAAACTGGCAGGGAGTTCAGTGAAATCTCTGTGAAGTAACATATTAATGGACAGTGGGCAAATAGCCTGCTCTAGTGGCTCCTGTGATGCTCAGCGGCCAATCAGTGAGGTTTTGAGAGGTCTGGGGGCTGGTTGAGAGGCAGATCTGGTGGTGTGCAGTTCCAAATGTGATTCCAGGCTGACAGAGGAATTATAGGAAACAGATGACGTGCGCTTCTAATTTGTGGCCCTAAATTGCAAACAGAATTTCAGGAGTTGAGGAAAGTAATAAATAGCAATAGAGGAAGCCACACACAGCCAAATCAGTATGTGGTGGTTGTAGGTTAAAACAAATGGGAAGAGACAGGTTATGATGGTTTACTGTATTACAGAGGAGGAAGGATTAAATTGCTATTGGAAGAGCAGTTAAAACTGAACCCTGGCAGAGGTTGTTTTATTTATAAGGATCTGTACCTATTTCAAGCAAACTGTGTACAAAGTAACATTGTGTAAGATCAGATACAAGCTATACACTTTATGGTTTTTACAGGCCATGGAAGATAAGTGTTGCTTTACAGTTTAGAAATGGCTGTTGATTGATGTTCTTTTTATCTCTCCCAGTCAGCAATGTTCATACCAGCAGTCTGGTAAGAACAACTGAGAGAACTATCCCTGTAAGAAAAGTCTAGAATAAAGTCACCTTGTCAGCTCACCCGCAGACAGAGCAAGATACACTATTAACTCTAGTAAGTAGTATTTTGTTCTCAAATCAAAGAATAAAAATGCTGTATAGCTGTAGTTAAAATCCACACATGCATTTGCCACAGCTTTTAAGAAATTACATCATGCTATCAAAGTATCAAACCATTCTCCTTCCACATTAAAGAAATGTTATATACTTCAATGTGGAGCAAATTCCTTTATTTATATGAAGCAATCCAACACATTAATGTCCAGCTCAACATTGCCAATACATGCAATTAGATTCCTAATTCTTAATAATGTGCCAGGATTGTCAAACGAGTGATAAAAGATGACATTAAAGGCATTTCTTTTAAAGCTTTACTTCATGAGTGGGTTTAAACTTGTGTTTTACAAGCCACTGATGAACTTGTTGCACATGAAATCTTTTTAATAAAAAATTGAGACTGGAAGCAAAGCAGTACTTTATAAACTTTTACTGAAGGATTCCTTCAGCAGTTAAGACAGGGAAGGCGAGGTCACAGTGACATCATGAATATTATGTGAATTTTGTATTGTGAATGTACTTTGTTTAGAATTTAGTAAATCCCTTGTTCCATATTTGCATATTTTGGATATCCCACTGCATACTGTCAATGAAGTCAGATAACTACCCCGTGTTCAGCCGTTCTGTTGGGTGGAACATTTGCTACCTTGAAGCCTAAGTAATCTTGCTCCCATTCAGCGAGTAAGTTTTAATCAAAGCTGAAATTTATGTTTGGTTTATTTCTGGGTGCCAAGAATTAGACATACATCTTTCAAAGGTGATATGAGTTTGTATATACCCCGCTAGTTCCAAAATACTGCAAAAGCTATCAGGATATTGGCACATGATATGGTTGCCATGATATGGATCTGTAACCTCATTCTAACATGCCAAGGGATTTCCTCTCCAAGACTACTAGGCAAGCAAGCATGATCTCCCCTCCAAGACTATCAGAAACTGGGGACATTCCTTTGGCAAGGTTTTATTAAGGCAGAATATTTTCCTCCTGGATGCAGCAACAAAGCAGATTCCCATTGGGATTGTGGAACTTTGGAAGTTAAACCAGAGTAGGACGTACTGTACACTATGTTATCTTGAAGAAAATTGGGGGAATTTTAGCAGATATCTTGGCCAAGATTTATTTCTCAACCATCACAACTCAACTTGCTCATGATCATGAAAGGAATCTTGGGAGACCATTACATGCAAATTAACTGTTGTACTTCCTATTTTACAACAATGGTGACTTTGCAAAAAATACATCATTAGCTATCAGCATACTTGCCTTGCAGAGATTTTGAAGAGAACTTTATGAAATTCAAACTTAACTCCTGTGCATTTGTGATCAGATGTTCACCCAATAAGGATCCTATCTTAAGCCTATTTACTAGAGCATATTTTAAAATCTGTCTCCAAACTGGTACCTCAGGGCTTTCAGGAGAGTAACAATAAACACAAACTCCTCTTTCTGCCTGGCACAATCAGTGCCTTGATACATGCAGCATCTGAAATGAAAGGGTATGTAAATAATTATGAATGGTCAGCTCATAGAACAGAGTAAAGGGTGAAAATTACTGTAGTTTGTCTCATAGAACGGATGAGATGGGCTTGAAGTGAAATGAGTAAGATGAAGAAAATTTGCACAATCATTCCTCTGGATATGGTCCAAGGAGAAGCAAAGGTTCCAGACATGTTTCAGCCGTACTCCATTTATATATATTTTTATATATATATATATAGAATCAAAATGTTATCAAATTGCAACAAATGTTCTGGTGGTTGTCATGCAATATTTAATGCATTGATTAAAAAAATATTCATTCTCTCTCTCTCTCTCTCTCGTCCATGTGGGGCTGTATTCCCTAAACCATAATATTATATGAATTACATTATTTTGTGAAATTATGATAAAGTAAAATCACTTTTAAAATTAGACTGCAATTAAAATAATAAAGAAAAGACAACTAAATTCCCAAATTTCCACAGATCCTACACAAAATCGAAGTAAGAGTTGTAAATTTAATCAGCTTGATCATGGACACTAGTCTCCATAGTATCCAGGACTCCTTCAAGGATCTGCCTTCTTCAAAAAGGCAGATCCAACATTAAGGATTCTCACCACTGAGGACAATGCCCTCTTCACACTGTTACTGTCAGAAAGAAGGTACAGAAGCCTGAAGGCACACACTCAACATTTCAGCAACAGCTTCTTCCTCTTGCTGTTCAATTTCTGAATGGACATTGAACCTCGCTACTTTTTTTATTTCTATTTTTCACCGCTTATTTACCCTAAATATTTATACTTACTTTATATATACTTGCAGTAATTCACAATTTTTTCTCTGTATTATGTATTGCATTGTTCTGCTGCCACAAAGACAACAAATTTCACAAACTATGCCAGTGATATTAAACCTGATTCTGATTCCGAACCTCATACTTATTTTCTTTTGTCTGACATTCATGTCTGAAAGGTAATCTGGTCTGAAAAAAAATGATAAATATGTTGTGACATTAAGTTATTACAGAATTTAGGTTTGTTATTTCACGCTAGTATTGTACAGAAATGGATGATTTAAGATAGCTTAAGATTATATATTTTTTTTACTGGAACACATGTGGGATCAGATGATATTTGTTTGGACAGGTATCTCCGAAACCAGGAAGGACATGCTGTATTCAAAATGCTGGGTCTGCACCTGACATAAAGCACCTGCCTGATAAAACTAGAAAGTTTCTAAAAATTACATATATTCAAAGACAGAAAGGAATGTGCAACTATTAACGACAAACGGATGAAAATCCGTTGGGCAATAGCAATAGGACTCATAAATTAACACTATGAATCTGCCTGTATTTATGAAATAGGGGGAAGTAAGACTGTGGTATAAGACAAGCTGAAAATGTCAATAACATCTCATATTGGATCCAGTGTAATATAAAAAAATAAAGGTGTCTGTAGTATTATGTAATAACAGCATTGTGTAATTGGGCAAAATGATAGTAATTTAAGTTATTAGAAATTTTTATCTGAGAGCTCTCACCTGAATCTGATTACCTGAGAGGTGTTTTTGGGTTTCACATACAATTTGCAGTATCATCCAATGTCACTATCAAGGAGTTGGCACTCACATGTAACAGTCCCAAACTTTCTGAAAGGACTTCCTCACTTTTATTCCTACTGTCTATAATTGTGGGATTCCTCAATGGTGAATGTCCAATTTCTTGTGTTGTCCCTTTATCTGCATTTGGGAATCTAATAACAAGTTAGACCTGGCATACAGTAGGCATAGGCCCTTCATTAATTTCAATGGAGAGGGATTTACATTTTAATGAATAAATGAGTTAATTTAAACTTGTGATTGCTTTATCAATTAATCTTTCCTCTTTTTCTCCCACTTGTTCATCATATGATCAACACTTAATATTATTGGAACACTTGCAAATTTGAGACTTTTAACTTTGTGGATAAAGTTTAACTTTATTGATCCCAAAGGAAATCATAGTGTCACAGTAACATTACAAGTGCACAGATATGCAAATATGAGAAGAGAAGTAAGAAGAATAAAAAACAAGTTACCCTAAAAATAAGACGTAAAAAAATTCCAAGTCAAAGATTACAAAATTTACAAGATCTCCAAATTCACGTTGATAAGATGGTAGTGCAAGAATTGCCTATTATTATACAGTAACAATGCACATTCACACCGTCCAGATAAGAAGTGATGGTAATGCTGCACAGTATTGCACAAGGTGAACCTTATGCTTAACCTGTGGGCTTCTCTTTCGATCAGGGGTTCCCAAACCTTTTTTAATACCATGGAGCTATACCATTAAGCAGGGGGTTAGAGAACTCCTGCTTTAGCTAGAATCATAGCATTATCAAGAGGTACAGCATGGAATTAGGCCCATTAAGTCCAATGACTCCGCACTGACTATCATTAATCAAGGTGATTCTATTTGCACTAATCTTATGCAATTTTTACTTATCTCACTCTATAACCTGGGTAACATGCAGCTGCCAGTTAACCTAACAACCTGCACATGTTCTTGATGGTGGAGGAAACAAAGCAGGAAGTTAAAACCCACACAGTGATAAGGAGAATGGACAACCTCAACAGAGAGAACACAAGGTGTTAGGGTCAAACTAAAGTTGTGAAGCAACAAATCTACTAGCAGCACCACATTACCAAGCAGAGCTTTCTATTGATTGAAAGGCCCTGGCTTCCACAGCGAATCATCTATTAGTTTGTCGCCAGCTTCATGGACCAAGTTGTTGCTGGAAGATCCAGTCCAATCCAATGCAGACTTGGTGGAAAAGGGAGTGGCAAACACAAGTTGCTGAAATACCATTATGAAATTCCTGGCTGTTAAAAAAAGCGGGTGGGTAAATTGCAGATGAATCCATCATAATTACTCCAGATTTGAGGACTGGTGTTTTTGGATTGCAAAATTTCACATACCAATACCGTATTTAAGAAAAGTAACAGGGAGAAGCCAGGAGGGTCATCTGTACATTTTTCATCAATCAAGGGAATATTACATGAATCTATCAGTAATGACAAACTGTCTGATCACTTAGGAACCAATCAAAAGGAGGGCATGGATTTGTGAAGAGTGGATTAACACATACAAAATGCTGGAGAAATTCAGCAAGTCTGGTAGCATCTATGGAGGGGAACAAACAGTCAATGTTTCATGTCCTGATGAAGGGTCTCTTTCCGAAACTTGACTCAGTATTCCTTTCCATAGATGCTGCCTTATCTGCTGAGTTTCTCCAACATTTTGTGTGTGATACTCTGGATTTAGAAGAATGAGCTGGGGATCTCATTGAAATCTATTGGCTATTGAAAGGACTTGATAGAGTGGATGTGGAGAGGGTGTTTCTTATGGTGTGGGAGCCTAAGACCAGAGGACACAGCCTCATAACAGAGAGATGTCCATTTAGAATGGAGATGACGAGGAATTTCTTTAGCCAGAGAGTGGTGAATCTATGGAATTCGTTGCCACTGGCAGCTGTGGAGGCCAAGTCATTGGGAATAATTAAGACAGAGATAGATAGATTATTAATTAGTTGGAGCATAAAGGGATACAAGAGAAGGCAGGATATTGGGACTGAGAAAGAAATGGATCAGCAATGATGAAATGGCAGAGCAGACTTGATGGGCCAAATGGCCTAATTCTGCTCCTATATCTTATGGTCTTATTTCCAGCACCTGCAGAATTTCCTGTGTTTATGTGAAGAGTGGATGTTGTCGGACAAATGTAATTTAATATTTTGTTAAGGTTTTGTTACATTGACTGGGAGTGTGTACAAATTTTTCTGTATGCATTTTCAGAAGGCATTCAACAACGTTCCATAGTGGACGGAGTTGGAAATAACCATATAGCATGGGGTGAAAATTGTTTTGTCCTTCCTCTGTATTCCTAACAATAAACAAGTGATTTCAAGGAAATTATACATCCATAATCTCAGTCAGTCTGCTAGCAGAAGTACATCCCTATCACATCGATCGTCTGATGACTTGCTATCCCAAGGGTATCTCCAAGAGTTTTTTTGTCTGTTGTGAGCTTTATTACCAAAGAGAATAATTTCCACCAAGTTCCATTGATACGATCGTGTATTTTTAAATCAAACGACAAATATTGTAACCAATCACCTTCCTTAGGAATTGTCAAACAAAGCCACTGAGCAGATGTTCAAGTACAATTTACACTATTTCTGCTTTCCCAGTAATGATAGGACACTCCTTTCCACTAAAGATGCTGCCACATTTACCGGAGAGGCTTAGAAGGTGCATTATAGCAGAAGCAAAATGTGTGCATTGGAATCCAATCAACAACAAATGCATCATTCAGAAAGAAACACTGATGACTTTGCAAATACTTGATGAGTTAACAGGCCTATCCAGCATTGCTCTGTGACGTTATCTGGAGCCAAGATTTCTGGAGCTCAATGAATTCCCCACGTCCCACTGATGAACCAGACTGGGCAATTAATCATCAGCAGGATCCTGGAATACTGTGGACTTGGTTTTCTCAGATTAATAAATTGACATGCAAAACAGGCTTGGTTCCAGTTTCCAACAATCAAGCTTATCATCTTGAAGTAGTATCGGTCCCATAATGATGAGGCTAGGAGACTATCCAAAGGAGATTCCATCCAATCAAAAGCAAGGTGAGTACTTCCAATTACTATTACAAGAAGGAAGAACTAACTTTCTATATTCAACTTCACCTGAAATATATCGTTATAAGTAAGTCCAAGTAAGGCATATGTTTTTCAATTTGTAACAAGATGTGCTAAAGCTAGTGTCCCTGAAGCACTGTATAATCAGGTATAATATTTGGTAATCTTATGAAATAGTGAATGATCTGAGAATCTTAAAATGGTGGCAGCTTTTGTTATAGTTTCTTTAAAAACATTACATCCCCCACTACCTCTGACTCTCCACCCCTTCCCCACCAACACCCGCCCCAACATACACACACAAGCAACAAAAGCAAAATGTACAACATTTTTTTTGTGTGGAATATCATCATATTTTCATAATTTCATATTGCATTCCAGCACAAGTAAATTTGCTCTCAGTAATTTTAAACAATGTATTCTGATTATTCATAACTTACTTTACAGATCTTGGACCAGGTGTAAATGTTCTGTTCTGACCTGTTACAGTCCTAAACTTGACGATGAAATTATGAAGGTTTAATTAGTTTATTAAGATGTTAACTTAGTTGTGAAAATATATTCACTCTTGTAGTTCCAAGCTCAGTATTTTACATTAATGATATGGAGGTAACTGCACAGTCCAAAGTTATCACAAAATAAAGTGCATATGTCTTACGTCTTATAACTCAACATCAAGCACTGCTAAAACTTCAGTATAAGGTTTATTGGAAGCAGCCTCCCATATCCTTCACATTGCTGGCAAGGATCAGTATCACCAAAAAAAAAGTTAGAGAGAATATGGTATAAAGTTAGGAAGAAAAATATTCTTGGTATCAAGGGACTTTACTATGAAGTTGCATTTACAAATGGAAAAGAATATTTTGCTCAGATTAAGACAAAGAAGTGGTATAAGCACAGATACTTGTTGAAATTGTAGTCATGAAACTTATCCAGAAACTGTAATTAGGATCATCAAATGTAAGTTTGGAGAACTAATAGACTATTTTATTAAAAGCATAAACAAAGTCAAATATTGGAATCTTACTCAGAATGAAACAGAATATTTCAGAATAAATAATGAGCATGTTAAGCCTCCAAGGTCCAAAAACAGAAGCCTGTTTAGTGAGAAAAATATTGTTATTTTCTCTCTCTGAATTCTCATAAGGATCATTTGTGTAATGAGTTCAATGCCATATAAAGTTATTTTGCAGGAGACCCCAACATGTAAAGCTCTCCTAATTTGGCCATTGTCAATTTTTATCACAACCATCAGTTTGCTGTTTTAATTATGTCTTTCTTTTTATGAAGATGTTGATTTGCTGTGTTTATTCATTAAACTATTCAGTACATGGTCATTTTTAATAATGATCTAAGCATAAAATACAAATTTTGCATGCATTTACATATATTTTTTTGTTTGGCCCTTTCCCTCTGAAAAAACTACTCGGCTAACACAAGAAAAATTTAACTGCTGTTTTCAAAATGGAGAAATTGCATCAGAATTCACTTGAGATAATTACCGCTATTTGATTTTCTCAGGGATTCTGCAGAGAGAAACAATTATCTATCGGTTTCTAGCAGAATAAAAAAAGGGTATGCAATAAATACATTGAGAAAAGGTGTTTTACATTAGAAGAATAATTAAACTACAAAAGTAATCCATTGGATGAAAATTTATTTCGGATATCTATAGGTTATAGACTTCATATAGATTTAAATTTTTTTAATAATGGGAGAGATTTTTTTCCTTCTATTTGTCTCCTCTTTCTTTGCCTTCATTCTCTCATTCTGGTTTATTCCAAATTAATATCACATTGTGTCTGTGTATGTGTGTGTGTGTGTGTGTGTGTGTGTGTGTGTCCTTTCTATGTCTTACTCTACTGCCTCTTTTTTTTCAGAATCAGGTTTAATATCACTGGCGTACGTTGTGAAGCTTGTTGCCTTTGCGGCAGCAGTACAATGCGATACATAATAATAGACCAAAAAAAACTGAATTACAGTAAGAATATATATATATATTAAAAAGTTAAATTAAATAAGTAGTATAATTTTTTTTAAGTAGTGAGGTAGTGTTCATGGGTTCAATGTCCATTCAGAAATCGGATGGCACAGGGCAAGTTGTTCCTGAATCATTGAGGAAATAATAAAACAGAAATAATAAAAAGAGTGTATTCCTTCAGGCTCAAGGAAGAGGTACAGGAGTCTGAAGGCAGATCCTTTTTTTCTTTTATTATTTCTGTTGTAGATCTACCCTTCTGTTTTGCATTTCCCCATTTTAATTTACTTTTGTGCAACTTTTAGATACCACATGCTGGCATGCACCTCACTGACTTGTTAACTGTTATAGTTATCTATTCCCACCATAGAAGATTGTCTTAACAACCACAAGAATAGACATTGAAAAGTTGATAATCTCCACCTTTGTTTGCTGCTGCTCTGTATCTCAAGATGTAGAGGAAACAAGATAAGAGATAAAATTGCAATAGTGCATGGAAGTTCAAAGTGCCAAGTACACTTATTGACAATGTACATATACGTCACTATATACTACATTAGGATTCATTTTTTTACAGCATTTACAGGAAAATAAAGAAAAGCAATATAATTCATGAAGAAATACATAACAAGTTCTGACAGACAATTAATCTGTAAAAGACAAATCGTGCAAATAATAAAGCAAAGTAAATAGTAATATTGAGAACTTGAGTTGTAGAGTCCTTGAAAGTGAATCTATAGGTTGTGGAGTCAGTTCAGTGTTAAGGTAGGTCAAGGACTAATTTAGAGCATTTGTATTACTTTCCTGTGTGCCCTTTTCTTTTAGGAAAAACACATATAAATTGCAAGTTAATTTCTGTGTTTAAAAAAAAGGCACACACAGGAATGAAATTGCAAAGTTAAGCATTTCAGCCTGATCAGTATTCCCAATTTAACATACCGACAGGATAAAATTTTGTCCAGTTCATCTGATTAATGTACATGATTTATAAAAGATAATAAAGCTCTATGGAAAAGGAAAATTATGCTTTTGTGAAGTGTTCAAAGGCTAATATCAATAAAGGCAATTTCATGAATGATGCAGGTGTAAAATTATATTTTGCTTGGGTTTCAATGAGAACTACATGATTTACCATTCAGAGCATAAGAAAAGAAGCCATAAATGAATCTCTGAACTGAAAGCTTAGAAATAGACAAGTTCTTCAACTGGAAACATTACTTACTTGTATTACACATTATTTGCATTTTGACAGAAGTTTTTTTCATAGCGTATCCATAAATATATCCCTTGATATTTTTAAAACTTCAGTGTTAAACCCTGATGTGATGCTCTTTTAGTATCTGTAAAAATCTTTGCTTTATCTTCTTTATATTTGGTATTTATGCCCCTGAGGTGCACAAGATTAATCCTAGACCTATATTTCCTTCCCTGCGTATTAACATAATATATCCACTAATTTAGCACAGACAGGAAACTAAAGTTGTTAAAATGGTTCAAATAATGATAATAATTGGTGAGTTATAACAACACACAGAATAAATTATAAATGCTGCACAAACAATATCTAGTCCACAGAGTCATAGAAACAGCCCCTAGTCCAGGGAGCCCAAACTTTTTTTTATGCTTTGGTCCCTTACCATTAAGCAAGGGACCCCAGGTAGGAAACCCCTGCCCTAAATCCAACTGGTGCATGCTGACTAAGATTCCCATCCAATTGCCCATGTTTTACCCATATTCTAACACATGCCTGTCCAAGTATCTTTTATACGTTGTTAGAGTCTCAACCACTTCATCTGGCAGCTCATTTCATACACTGGGAATAATTTCTAAAGGCTGAAAAACAAAACCAGAGAATTAAGTTTAAAATTATTTAGAATCTTAGTGACCGAAATTGGAATCAGAAGCAGAAATCAGGTTTAGTATCATTGGCATATGTAGTGAAATGTGTTGTTTTGCAGCAGCATTTAAATAACATAGAACATATGTTATATATGGTGTGATTAATAATATAAAATATTATAATTGTACAAATATAATGCATATTTATATATACACTATATATTTTATATATATATATATGTGTGTGTGTGTGTGTGTGTGTGTGTGTGTGTGTGTGTGTGTGTAGTGTAAAAAGAGAGGAAAAGAATGTGAACTGGTCTGATCTTCATATTACAGAAAATGATATACAAAATATATTAACTGGGATTACCCCAGAATTTGAAAATTATGCCTATCATGTAAGATTCAACAATCAGAAGATTTTATCCCAGAAGATGCCTGACAAATATGAAATAATTTGTTTGTGTTGTTGAAGGGAAAGTACTTTCACTTGTGGTGTAAAACTAAAATTAAGGGCAATGTCTATAAAATAGCAAATGAAAATTAAATACAGAATTCAGAAGAAAGGTTTTAAGAATGTAAAATTCAATGCCTCAGGAGTAATTGATATAATTCACCAAAATACATTTATTGGTAATTAATAAGCATGAGAGCTAAAGTTTTATAAGATTATACTGATAGGCAATTGAATTTATACTTCAGGCTGATGATCGCTCCTCTGAAACAATGATAATGTTCATTGTTTCTGAGGAGTGATCATCCAAACCACTTAAAATGTTCATTTTAGTTCTATCTCTACCTCAGTATTTCTGGCAATTTTTTGATTTTCCTTCCACTTACTGCTATACTTGTGCCAGAAATTCATCCTCAGTCGACAGCATTATTATAATTATAGAAACTCATTCTGGGTCTGCCTCCAAAATTCACATTATACAAGACCACAGGACCATGTGCATTTTGTACAACCAAATACAAATGATTTTCTAGACGTTGTTTTGTTTTAATAGTTTACGTGTTTCAGTCAAATAGGATGGGATGAATCTCAGGTCTAGCGTATATTTTTATTTATTTGAGATACATCGCAGAATTGGCCCTTCTGGCCCTTCAAGCCTCGCCACCCAGCAATCCACCAATTTAATCTGTGCCCAATCACAGGACAATATACATTGACCAGTTAACCTACCAGCTGGTAAATCTTTGGACTGTGGGATGAAACCGGAGCACCCACACCGTCGCAGGGAGAATTCTTTACAGGTAGCTGCAGGAATTGAACCTGGGTCACCAGTACTGGAAAGCGTTGTGCTAACCACTACACTACCATGCCACCTTGCAGCTTGGTGGGACAAAAGGCCTGTTTCTGTACTGCAAATTATTCAATAATATGTAGAATAACAATTTAACATACTATTCCGTGAAATAATTAGTTATCTGTGGCTATGCATTGTTAAACTAAGCAACTGACCAAATTCATCACATACTTGATAAAAAAAATTCAAATTGATCACCCTTCAGCTTTCTCTTTTTAGTAGTTATCTCCTTTTCCATTGACCTGCCAGCCCATTTTATTTGAAGTTTTATCAAAATTTACATCTAATATGCTTTTCCACCTGGCTCAAATCAAGGGTTGGTAGGTGTGCTTGTACAGGAAATTGCACAGATTTTGCTTCACAGTTCTAAAAAAAAACTAGTTATTTCAGGTAAGGGGAACTATAAATTTAATATGGCATACTGCAAAGCAGTAAGTCATTAATTTTCATTTCTGGATAGCCATGTTGAAGTTTACATTTATCTCATTCTGTGAATTTTCAGAACTTTTATTACCTAAATATGTAACTCATTCCACTTTTGCTGAAACATGGCCTGAATTCAGCAATTAAATCTTTATAGTTAAGAGGACGTAGGAGCCATGCATCTGTTCTCTATCCACATTGTATTCTGCATTGAGTGTTTATTAGGGTAACTAGCCACGAGTGCGTGCGTGGTAAAAGCAAAGGGAACAAGTTATGTATCCGTGCTTTGTTCATGGCAACTTGCAGCTAGGGGCTGACGGATATCGTATCTTTTGTTGACCACTCAGTTACATTTAGCTTACACTTAGGTATGCTTAAGTTTCACCACTTTCAGTTTGTATGTTTGCTAACTGCTAATAAAGGATTGAATAGACATTTTCAACTTTTGGAATAAACATTATTGGAGCTGAGGGCGCATCATACAACTGTAATAAATCTGTGTGGATCAACAGCAGTGACAATTTGTTGGTTAGAATTGGCCGCCACAGAGGAGTTGAGTGAACTGTTCTAATTATACAAATAAACAACGCCAAGGTATCAGAAGCCATTAAATTAAACATGTGTCTACATTTCCATTTAATAACGGACTTGTAATAAACTGAAACGGTAAACATTTTACTTGTTAATATTTCATATAATCACTTGGATAGACAGTCTTGTTTTTTAAACTGCAATCCCTTGTTGGGATTAATGAAATATTGAGGAATTGAGGTCTATGAGGAACTGCCCAGAAGTGAATTTAAGGCCAGCATAGATCAACTATGATCATATTGAATGATGGAAGAAGCATGAGGACACTGGTGGCCTTTCCCTGCTCCTATTGTATCGTGTTATTATATTCTTGAGATTAAAAGAAGATGATCTTGGACAAAACCTTTTGTAGCAATTTCCACACTGCTAATTGTTAATTTATACTTGCCTGCATTAAGTTACCTTATCTGGAAGTGATTTTGTTTTCTACAGTCATGAATTTAGATTTAAGATTTCAAATAATAATGGCGCATATGATTCTGACTTGAGGGATGAATCTAATCTTTTCTTGACCTTCATAGTGCATGTAATAGATAGTTTATATAAGAATCCGCAGATACTGTAATCTGAAGCAAAAAGAAAATTTTCAGAAGAAATCAATGAATTGGAGAAAGGAAAATCAGAAATTCTTCCCCCTGCCCCCCCTCCCCCACAGTTGCTACTTGACACACTGAGCTTCTTCCAGCAATTTGCTTTTTGACTTCATAGGCAGGGTCATCAAAGCAGAAAGGTCTCCTCAGTAGTTACATCTGTAGAGCTGTGGAAAACTGTCCATGGAAAATCATTAATTACTTGGTTGGCAATTGATAAAAATGATTTGCTTCTTTAACATTTATGGTGATTATGATACAAGTCCAGTAGGTTTGATTTTGCCTGTTTCATTGAATGCTCATTAGTACTATCTGGTAATGTAATGATCTTAAAACGTTAATCTTACAGCTCAGAATATCTGAAAACAAGGAAAATCCAGTGATCAGTGTTTTGGAAAATTCATCCTGTTTAAAATATTTTGCCTCAGAAATAGGGGGCCACCAAATGTTTGAACAAAATTTAGTGGGATCAACAGATAAATATAGTTCTTCTATTTCTTTGGTTGACGGTAATACTGTAAAACTGAACAGTCGCATTGCTCAGCAAAATAAAAACCAGAAGCCGTAATAATTTACATTTAAGCAACACTGTTCACATCCTTAAACATGCAAAAGTAATTTACTATCAGTAGATTGCTTTTTTGAAGTGGAATGACTATTGTTATATCGATAAGTGCAACAGCCAAATTGCATGTGGTTCAGCCCTACAAAGTGTGGTATTTCTTGTTCACAGTTTCATTTTAATATCAGAGAATGTATACAGTATACAACCTGAATTTCTTAATTGAATTTCTTAAAGGAGGAAAATGTTATTGTTCTTCATATAATGTTGTGGGATCTTTCAAAGCCGTGCCAACAGGCTGGAAAGTATTTGTGATTTTGGTTATAAAAGGGTAACTGTTGCTCTTTGCAACACTATTTGTAGAAATGTCCAGAATTGATCTACGGGAGCCATGTAATAATGTTGTTTAATAATCTTTGTAATATAACTAAATGGAGAACTACATGTTGCATTATAATATCAGCTCTCTCCCAGTATTGCATGGTGTTACTATACCTGGCATCCTCTGTTAGAGCTACATACTTCAGATTGAGGAGAGGATATTGAGGTAGCTGAATGGACTTCAAATGACTAATTCAAAACATACGCCATTTGGGCTTGTTGCACATGTTGGTGGAGCCACACTCAGCAATAGGCAATGCCTTCAGGAAAGTGGGAAGGGTTATGGGAGGGGACAAATTGATTGCATTGATCGGCAATAATTCAATGCTATTGATTAAATTCTTATAGCTCAGGGGTTCCCAACCTGGTGTCCATGGCATAAAACCCCTATTATCAAAGAACAAATGCTATGGTGCATATTTTGGATCACATCAAGATCGATTTCATACAGTCTATGCCCTAATATATACAGAGAGCCCAGATTCTGTGAGACCATGGTGTGACCAGACATCCTGATGGTTGGCATTGCTTCAGATCCTGACATGTAAAATTGAACGACTGTATCATATCTCACAGTAATCGCCACCAATAGAAATAATTCACCTTTTCATTATTCTCAAAAGCCACAGCTTTCAGGGTAAAGGTGGAAAATGCTAGAAGGAGCCCCTCCATTTGTGTCACATTGCTGATTTACAAGGAGATATGTATGCAGCTGCTCTTAATGAGCCTTTTTTTTCTAACATCAGTGAAGGCAATGTATAAACTGGAAATAGAAGGAGTCTAAGTACCCTCTCTATGTGCTTTGTGCACTATTGGATTGAAAACATCAACGATCCTGCCTCTCCTTTCAATCTTGGAACTCTTTTTGTCAAATATGGTAGCAGAAGCAGCAATTTGCAGGGGGAGAAAAAGCTGTTATAGCTTGACAGCTAAAGAAAATGCAGCCTGTTAATTATGTAGATGAGTGATTCACTTCCATCATAATAAACTGCCCTTGTTAATGTAATACTTGTTAATGGGCTGGTGTATAAAGATTCCTGAAGGGCCTTTGCTGCAGCAAAATGACTAGCTGCTGGATTGAAAGTGCCGCCAAACTTGCCCTTTTTTTCATCAAATTGTGCTTTAATTGACTGATGCTGTCTTTAGGAGTGACAGGAAGAAGAGTCATCCCTTTGGTCTCCTTGGTAAAATAGCAGTATAGTTATGCCCACTAATTGGAACATAGAATGATGCAAACCTCTGTGCAAACAAAACAAATGAGCATGAGTACTTACTATAATGCAAAAGCGATCCCAAGTATTTTTAAGTGGTCCCTAGTCTGCTGTATAAGACTGATGAGCAGAACAGTTTGCTTTTTAAAAAAAATGCATTACAACAAACCTACTGGTGCAACAATTATTTAGACAATAATGAATAAGAATGCATGTATTTATTATAGGATTCAGTTCAACAGGGACTTTTCTCCCTCACACATGGTTACCCTGACTATAACAGGCTCATTGAATGGCTGCCATTTTAACTCTTGCCATTCATTATTTGCGTATCATTTGAATGGTTAAGCATAATTAGTCAAGATATGTCCCAGCCAAGAACATACAACTATTTCAAGGGAAGAACGTGCATTTCTAGATTAACTTGTCAGGTAATATTCAAAAAGAACGTTCCTTCTTGGGGAATGCTAAGTATTTTCTCTAACCATGCTGAACAGTGCTATCAAAAACTATTTTGGAACAGTACTAACAAATATGTAGAATAGTAGTTTTTGCGTGCTGAATTTTACTTCTAAAATCAGCTCCACTGGAGTCAAGGAACCAAATAGTTGTCAAGAGGCACAATACCCCCTGTACACCTTAAACTCAAGAAAGTCTGCAGGTGCTGGAAATCCAAAGCAACACGAACAAAACTCTGGAGGAACTCAATAGGTCAGGCAGCATCCATGGAAATGAACAACAGTTGACATTTTGGGCTGAGGCTCTTCTTCAGGACTGGAAAGGAAGGGGGAAGATGACAGAAGAAAAAGTTGGGGGAAGGGGAAGGAGGCTACCTAGAAGGTGATAGGTGAACCCAGGTGGGTGGGAAAAGTCAAGAGCTTTGGAGGAAGTCTGATTAGTCTGCTGGTTTCATGAAGTTCAAGCAAGTTGGAAGCACATTAGAATCATCAATTAAACTTCCTTTCTTTTCATTTGCAATATGTTAGAGTGGGGTACCACACACAAAATTGCATTATCTTCCTAGTGAGTACTACATGTTATTTCAAAGCAGAAAGGCTGATGAGCATTTACTAGTTATTTACATTCAATATGAATAAGTATACTGTACATTTGAACAGAGGACAAATCACATTTTTGTCCACAACAGCATCGTATAACCAATCTAAAAGAATGTTCTGTTTAAAAAGCTCTCCACCTTTAGTCACATAATGCTTTGCCCCTCACATATTTAGGCCATGCCAAAGGAAGACTTGGCTGTTCGTCAGAGTGTATGTAGTTAGACAACTACTCAAGTGGGGAAAACTGTGCAATAAACTCCTCAAATTCACTTATCCATGAAATATAGAACAGTACATCATAGTACAGGCTTACAATGTAGCAACGCCCTTTTAACCTACTCTAAGATCAACCTAACCCTTCTCTCCCACATGGCCCTCTATTTTTCTTTCATCTATGTGTTTATCTAAGTCTCGTGTCCCTAATGTATCTGCCTCCACCACCACCCCTAGCAGTACGTTTCGCGTACCCACCAGTCTCCGTGTTTAAAAAAAACCTCTGACATCCCCCCCCCCCTACAGTTTTCTCCAATTACGTTAAAATTATGTCCTCTCATATTAGTTAATAATGCCCTAGGAAAAAATTCTCTGGCTGTCCACTCTATCTATGCCATCTTATGTAATTCTGTTAAGCCAGCTCTCATCCTCATTTACTCCAAAGAAAAATGTGCTAGCTCACTGAATCTTTCCTCATAAAGCATGCCCTCTAATCCAGGCAGCATCCTGGTAAATCTCCCCTACATTTTCTCTGAAGCGTTCACATTCTTCCTATAATGAGGTAACCAAAACTGAAGGCAGTACTCCAAGTATGGACTCTAACCAGAGTTTTACGGAGCTGCAACATTACCTCACAGCTTTTAAACTTAGTCCCCTGACTAATGAAGGCCAACACACCATATGACTTCTTAACATCCCTATCAACTTGCACGACAATTTGAGGGATCTATGGATGAGGACCCCAAGTTCCCTCTGTTCCTCCACACTGTTAAGAATCCTGCTATTAACATTGTACTCTGCCTTCAGGTTCAATCATCCAAAGTGTATCACTTCACAAATTTTCCCGATAGAACTCCATCTGCCATTTCTCAGCCCATCTGTGTTGACTTGCAAGCCATTATACTAACATGGTTCTACATTTCAACCAATATAGTGAAGGTTAATGTGAATCAATGTTCCATCATTGGAACATTTTTCTTAAACTGTCTCATTAATTTATTCTTCCTTAACTCCAAAACTTCCCACAGAAGTGAAGCTAATCTTTAAGACTAATGAGAAATATTCATCTGACAATTCAGAACCAAAGTCACCTTCATTTCAGTAGTTGAGCTGCAGAACGCTGGTAACACCTCTGTTTTCATGTACGCCAAGGTTGAGCTCCAAGCCATCATTGACAGTCACTGAGGATGAATCGTACATTCAACATCTACAGAATAATTACAACAGCTCCTACCACCCAACCCACTACATAACATTGCCAGACAACAATGAGGTCTCATGAAAGACCTTGACAAAATTGGGACCACTTCCCATTTTTCAGGAGCCATAACTTTACAAGGAGATACTGTTGATAGAATCACCAATGCCTTCAACTGAACTGCACGGTCTGAGGCTGACTGAGGAAAATCTGACACAAAGCTCCTTGTCTACTGGCAGAAACAATCCCTGTTCTCTTATATGATTCTGATATTTGAATGCCGGGAAAGTCATTTCTATGTCTGCAAAATTCTGCAACTTCATTGGGCAATAAGCAAAGCAAACTCTGCATCGTCTCCCTGGCATTCAGACCTCAGTTACATTCAGTCAGCAAGTTGAATGATGTTGCAACAACAAACTTGCACTCGATGTCAGGAAGACCCATGAATACAGTAGGTGGAAACCAGGAAAACACATCTCAACGAGAGATCAGCAGTGGAAAGGGCGAGTAAATTCAAATTTCTGGGTGTCAACATCTCTGAAGATCTATCCTGGACCCCACATAATTATTCAATTACAACGAAGGCCCTCCAGCAGCTATAGTTCATTAGGAATTTGCAGAGATTTGGCATGTCACCAAAGATTCTATCAAATTTTCTGCAGCTTTACCATAGGGAATATTTTGGCTGGTTGTATCACTATCTGGCTTGCAGGATAGGAAAAAGCTACACATTTTGGTAAACTCAGCCAGCTCCATCATGGGCACTAGCCTCCCCACCAATGAGGACATCTTCAAAAGGCAATGCCTCAAGAAGGTGGAATACATCATGAAGGTTCCACACCATTTTGGACATGCCTTCTTCTCATTACTTCTACCAATGAGGAAGTACAGGAGCCTAAAAACATACACTCAAAATTTTAGGAACAGCTTCTTCCCCTCTGCCATCAGATTTCTGAATGGACCATGAACCCATGAGCATTATTTCACTATTTTGTTCTTTTATTTTGCACTATTTATTTGTTTTTTTATTTGTATAGTAATTTTTATGTATCGCATTGTACTGCCACCACCAAAACAACAAATTTCACAATACGTCCGTGAAAATAAACATGCTTTTGATTCCGCTGTATTGGGTGAACCACGACATTTGCATGCTCAATATTAGACTTCCAAAATAAATAATCTGCACCAAGCTCTGTAAACAACCTGATAAGGTGAACCCATCACTGATGTTCTTAAAGGCTTCTTGAGTAAATACAACCTCTCTGGGGACTATTGAGAATCCTTGGCCCATAAACACTCAAAGCAGAGAGGGAGCATCCAAGATGGCATAGAGAACGTTGAGACCATGATCTTGGAACTCACAGAGGCTCTGTATAAGTAGGAAAAGGGATGCCTCACCTCAGAAACTCTCAGCCACTCTCTCCATTGGTTAGCTCCTCCACAACTGTGGAAGAGATTATGGTTTCTTCATTGGCTTCATCAACCACTTCAGAACTCAACTTCAATCCTAACTGAAGAAAAGTGGAAAACTACTTTCATCTACCAGAAACAGGCAGTCTCAGGAACTCTTGAGAATTCACAATTCAATAATGAAAACAATATTGTTCAATATTTTTTAAAACCTCATTGCTCTTTGAATCACAAGTTGGATTTGAGGGATTTAGTTGAGATGATATTCAAATGGATATAAACTTGCCAATATAAACAGTTAGTTCCTATAGAGGAGGAATTAAGCCACAATGGTTTAAGAATTTAAATCCTATAGGGCAATCCTGAACATAATAGGATAATTTATCAATCTTAGATTTTATTAGTCTGTATATTATGAGGGGTGATTGATAAGTTCGTGGCCTAAGGTAGAAGTAGTCAATTTTAGAAAACCTAGCACATTTCTTTTTCTACATAGTCCCCTCCTACATTTACACACTTAGTCCAGCAGTCATGGAGCATACAGATTTTGGACCTCCAGAAAGTGCCCACAGCAGGGGTGATTGATAAGTTTGTGGCCTAAGGTAGAAGGAGATGGGTTATACAGCTCTCGTTACATGCACATGCAGTTCAACTCTTTCAGTGATTATGCAGAAAGCTTGAAGTTAATAACTCATCTCCTTCTACCTTAGGCCACGAACTTATCAATCACCCCGATGAGTTAACTGATGAGTATTTAACCTCAAATGTTCCGCATAATCACTCAAAGAGTTGAACTGTATGTCCATGTAACAAGAGCTGTATAACTCATCTCCTTCTACTTTAGGCCACAAACTTATCAATCACCCCTGCTGTGGGCACTTTCTGGAAGTCCAAGATCCATATGCTCCACGACCGCTGGACTGAGTGTGTAAATGTAGGAGGAGACTATGTTGAAAAATAAATGTACTAGGTTTTCTAAAATTGACTCCTTCTACCTTAGGCTACTAACTTATCAATCACCCCTTATGTCTCTTCTGTATCAACCACATTGTGCCATCAAAACCAAGTAATCGAAACCAGAATTCCAGAAAAATTCCCAATACTTGTAACATTTAACTTCACATGTTTCTATAGCAACACCTGAGAACAACTCAAGAAACAATGTCACAAATATAAGTGCATGCTGATCTTTTTCTAATAATATCATTACTCGTGTCTCATTCCTGACACATGCCACTAGAAATATGGGTTCAAATTGCAATCTTCTTCATATGTTCTGATTATTCACCATTTGTTAGTTATTTTTCTCTTCCACTTTCCCCCTCCATGTAAAACCAAACACTGAACTGTCACAAACAGACAGACAGGCACCTTACTGTCTAGCTTTTCCCAATGCCATGTTTGAAATGATTGTTACGATGTGAACAGGGATTGCCTAGGGTGACTTAATCACCAATATCAATCTATATGCACTGGATAAAAATTCAACAGCAACCCTGAATAATTTTTTTAACTATTAATAGGGAAACACAATTGTCTGACACAATAGCTTGACTCATTGTGACATAATTTAAATGAAATATGAAGTTGAAAGATCACTTCATTTAGTACAACCTCCACCCCCTCCCACTACCACATGCAGTCCAGTAGTCAGCTAGCAAATTGCAACACAGGCAAGACACAGGGCTACAAACCTAATGCAGGCAAATGGAATTAGCGTAGGCGGCCAAAAAGGTCAGTTTAGGTGTAGTGGGATAAAGAGCATGTTTTTATGCTGTACAACTCTATAATTCTAACATTAACTGTCAAAAGGCCAGGCATTGACCCCTTTGGCTTATTTGTAGCATGCTTGAAAATCAGAATCCTGATGGGTCAAACTCAAATATTATTTAACAGCCACTTTGCTAATGCATTATTCTCCCAAACACCACCATGGATTTCTCACATATATCTTGTCAAGTTATTTGTTGTTTATGTGCCTTGTATTTAAAATATCCTTCAGCAATATCTGTGAAACCATGGATTGGTGCAAAGAACTTTGGACATTCTAGGAAACAAAGTCAAGTCTTCCTTATGACTCATTGCAACCATTTTAGCACCTCAGAAAGTTCATTAGCATTCTAAATGGATGTCCAGTTAGAACAGAGATGAGGAGGAATTCCTTAGTGGTGAATCTGTGGAGTTTGTTGCAACAGGCAGCTGTGGAGGCCAAGTCATTGGGCTTATTTAAGGCAGAGGTTGATAGATTCTTGACTGGTCAGGACATGAATGGATACGGGGTAGAAGGCAGGAGAAAGGGGTTGAGAGGGAAATGGATCAGCCATGATGAAGTGATGGAGAAAACTTGGTGGGCCACATGGGCTAATTCTGCTCCTATATCTTATGTTCTTATTAGCTCAATATTTAAGAGGCTTCTGCCAATGCTAATGAATAGGAATTGTGAATTTTGCTCAGCTGTTGGGGACGTGCATTTGGTTGAAGTTCTGCTAACAAGGTTTGACAATAGAAATGCAGAAATTGGGAGAACCACAAGCCAAGGTGTATTACAATGAACTTCAGGACACCTTGCAAAACACCACCCCACTAAAGCCATTTTTTTCCTTCTTCTAATTCAAACTATGTTCTGAAGTATCTACTGTAAGTAAAGAAATGTTGATTCAAAGGCAGAAATCCCAATTGAACTATAGCATTCAATATTATTTCACAAAATACCAGAAGAAAATTTCCTGGAAAAATATTAACACATTCCAGTGTGAAACTGCCAATTGCACAGCCTTAGTTCCAGAACAAATTAAGTGAATTCTGATAATTACAATTGTGTCATATTTTCCTTAAAAAAAAGCCTGCAAAGTGACAATGACATCATTCTTTTTTCTAAAATGTGATCCCCAATGTGTAAACCAAATCTTTGGATTCCCACAGAGTTACATTTATGTGCAAGGATCAGGAAAAAGCTGAATTCAAATTTTTATAGTTTTCCAAATTTGTGTAGGCCATCATTCCAGCTAACGGTCAGCAGGGATTAATCAAGAAAAGCTTCATATGTTGATATCAGTTTCCAAAACTGGTAAATGCTATTCAACAATAACATTAAAAATGATGCAAGAGGATCGGCTGGTCTACATTTACATGTATTACTTCTCTTCAGAGTTAAAATCAATGTCAAAGACGAGCTTATTATCACACGCACATGTACGCACAGCAATGAAAATCTTGCTTGCGACAGCATCACAGGCACATGCCAGTAGAGACACAGCACTTACAAGAAGAACAAGCAACCAAGAGTATTAAAGAAAAAGATCTAGCATGGGTGGGAAGATTAGCTGATTGGCAGCAAACAAAGAGTGGGAATAAAAAGGGCCTTTTCTGGTTGGCTGTGAGTGGTTAATGGTGTTTGTCAGGGTTCGGTGTTGGGTCTTCTACTTTTCAGGTTATATATTAATATTCTGGATAACAGAAATTTTGGACTTGTGGCCAAGCTTGAGGATGATATAAAAATAGGCAGAGGGCCAGGTCGTGTTGAAGAAACAGGGAGTCTGCGGAACAGGTTTGGAGAATGGGCAAAGAAATGGCAAATGGAAACAATGCATGGAAGTGTATGGTCATTCACTTTGAAAGAAGGAATAAATACATAGACTAGTTCCTAATTGGGGAGAGAATGCAGAAATCAGAGTTGCAAAGAGAAATAGAAGTCCTATTGCAGGATTCCTAAAAAAAAGGGTTAACTTTTAGGTCAAATCAGTAGTAAGGAAGGCAAATGCAATGTTAGCATTCATTTCCTGAGGATAGAATATAAAAGTGAGGACGTAATGCTGAGGCTTTATAAGATATTGGTCAGACCACATTTGAATTGCTTTTGTCCGAGCAGTTTTAGGCTCAGTATCTAAGGAAGGATGTACAGGGGTTGAAGATGGTCCAGAGGTATATGAGAATGCTCCTGAGGATGGAAGAGTTAATGTATGAAGAGTGTTTGATGGCTCTGGGCCTGTATTCACTGGAGTTTAGAAGAATGACAGGGGATTTCATTAAAACCTACCAAATTGCCTGAATAGTGTGGACGCTGAGAGGATGCTTCCAGTAGAGAAGGAGAGTCTAGGACCAGAGGAATAGCCTCAGAATGAAAGGACATCCCTTTAGAACAGAGATGAAAAGAAATTAGTTGGAGGGTGGGGAATTGTGGAACTTATTGACAAAGACAGCTGTAAGAGAATGGTAGGCACTTGATTAGTGAGGAGTGAAAGATTAAAGGGAGAAGGCAGGAGAACAGGGTTGAGAGGGAAAAGTAAATCAGCTATGATTGAATGGCAGAGCAGATTCAATGGGCAGAATTCACACCCCCTTGGAAGCTTTCAAGCTTTATTGCTTTGCAACATTGAATCACAGTGGATTGTTTGATTTGGCTTTTTTGACACTGATCAACAGAAAAGACTCTTTCGTATCAAAGTGAAAACATATTTCTACAAATTGGTCTAAATTTATTACACTTATTGAACACAAAATAATCGCATACATAATTACTCACCCCCTTCAAGTCATTATTTAGTAGCTGCACCTTTGGCAGCAATTGCAGCCTTGAGTCTGTGTGGATAGGTCTCTATCAGCTTTGCACATCTGGACACTGCAATTTCCCCCCATTCTTCTTTACAAAACTGCTCAAGCTCTATCCGATTGCATGGGGATCATGAGTGAACAGCCCTTTTCAAATGCAGCCACAAATTCTCATTTGGATTGGGATCTGGACTCTGACCTGCCCACTCCAGGACATTACTTTGTCGTTTTTAAGACATTCATGTGTAGCTTTAGTTTTATGCTTGGGGTCATTGCCTTGCTGGATGGATAACACGTCTTCCCCAAGTCACAGTTCTCTTCCAGACTGCATCAGGATTTCCCTGTATTTTACTGCATTCATTTTACCCTTTACCTCACAAGCCTTCCAGGACCTGCTGCAGTGAAGTATCCCCACAGCATGATGCAACCACCACCATGCTTCACGGTAGGGATAGTGTGTTTTTGATGATGTGCGGTGTTTGGCTTACGCCAAACATAGCATTTAGTCTGATGGCCAAAATTCCAATTTTGGTTTCATCAGACCGTAGAACCTTATCCCAGCTGACTTCAGAGACTCCCACATGCCTTCTGGCAAATTCTAGCCAAGATTTCATGTGAGTTTTTTGCAACAGTGGCTTTCTCTTTGACATAAAAGAGTCTTCTTTTTTCTGTAGATCAATTAAATCCACTGTGATTCAATGTCGTAATCAATAAAACAAGGAAACTTCCAAGGGGGCTGAACACTTTTTATTGGCACCGTATTTTCTGTTACCTCAATATATAAGTGAATCAAATTAACTTCTGCTAATCTAGTCCTTCTTATATACGTAGAGAATTTCTTAAAATCTGTTTTCATGTTTTTGCTAGATTAGGTTCTACCTTTTACTTTCCCATTTCTTATCAATTTCTTGATCTCCTTTGCTGCAATCAGACATTTTTATTCCCCTAATTGTGGGACTCACTATTTTTTGACAGTACTATAAGCTTTTCCTTCGCCTTGCTTACCACAGTTGGAGCATTTTATATTGGGCATTTGAGCTTTAAAAGGATGTACTGTATATTCTTTGTAAATTTTGCAGTAATTGTTTTAATATTACCCTCTGCTCACGCACTGCTATTTCATTTCCCAATTTACCATAGCCAATTTATGCCTCATAACTTCATTGATAGTTTTGTTTAGATTTAAGACCCTGGTTTTAAATTAATAACTTCCAGTCTTTTAAAAAACCTATTATATTATGGTCACTTTCCCTAAAGGCCCCTTAGTTACCAGGTTATTAACTACTGTAGGTCTTTCTCATTGCACATTTCTACATTTAAAGCAGATGGTTCACTCAATGGTTTTTCAACATGTTCAACCCCATCTTTAGCTCACTCTGTGAAGTGGTTTTATACATTATCACTTCTGATTCAGTCTGCTTAGTGTGAAGGTAAAGTAAAATTCCTGATGATCATTGTATTATCTTTGTTTTGACCAGCCATAATACTTTAATTTATGCATTGACATACAAACCCACTGCTGTTAGGGTGCCTCCAGGCAACTTCCAAATCAGGCAGCACAATGGATAACTAGTACTCACAGAGCAAGAAATTAGAATTCAGTTGTAACCTCGAAGCTGTCAGCGTGGGGTTTGCAAGTGCTCGCTGTGACCATGTAGCTTTCTTCAGGAGTTCTGGATTCCTCCCACATCCCAAACATTGGTAGGTTAACTGACCACTACAAACTGGGATGATTTCCATCTCTCTCTCATCCACCCATTACAGTGGGGGTTCCACAGACCTCTCGGTTACCGATAGGGGTCCATAGAATTAAAAAGGTAGTGAGCCCCTGCATTAGAGGTATTTATCAGGACTGCTGTGTGCACAGGGCCCTTTGCATTGTCAGTGATCCCTCTCATCTGTCCAACAATATCTTTGACCCCCTACCATCAGGCAGGATGGACTGCCACATTAGCACAAGAACTATTAGAATGGGAAACAACTTCTTCCCCAAAGATGGTAGACTACTGAACTCCCTGCCACCACCCAGGTCACATTAAAGCACCAGCAGTGTTATTCTGTTGACTTTTTAATTTAATCATACACAAACATTATTATTTATTAATTTATTTGGGGCAGTATTAGCAGTATGGCTTTATGTGCTATGTGTGTGGGTTATATGTACTGTGTTGTCCAAAGGAAAGTTGTCCCCTTTAGCGGTATCCATGTGTATGGTGGAACGACCATAAGATCATAAGACCATACGGTATAGGAGCAGAATTAGGCTATTTAGCCCATCGAATCTGCTCTGCTATTTCATCATGGCTGATTTAATTTCCCTCAGCCTCCATCCATCTCCTGCCTTCTCCCTATATCCCTTCATGCCCTGACTAATCAAGAATCTTCTGTCTTAAATATACCCAAAGACAGCCTCCAAGCCATCTGTGGCAATGAATTCCATAGATTCACTACTGTCTGGCTAAAGCAATGACAATCAGTTTAAAATTGAAGTTGAACTTGGGGGTGCTGATGAGAATGCGGGAAGAATAAAAAAGATGGAATTAACGTAAGATTAGTGTGCAGGGGTAGCATGGATCCAATGGGTTGAAGGGTTTGTTTCTATCCTGATTCGCTCAATGAAGCAGATAGACAAGGATGGCTTTTAGGAGGCCAAAGCTACCACTTGTCATGGATGTAATTGCACAAGTAAAAGAAGACTTATTAAAAACTAAAGCAGGAGAAATAAAAAACAGAACAATACTGGTGATTAGGTTGGATAAGATTACATACTCATTAATGACTTCCCCACTGTTAGTAACTCTCTAATGTCATCAAACACTTGCAGCAGCTGACTTTTCTTCCTTTAACATTTCTGACCCTTTCTCTTCTGGGCATTTTGCCCTACAAGTAGAAAATTAGCAATAACAAGACAAAACTGCCAGAAATACTTCAAGAGACAACCGAGGGTCGATCTTTGGCTGTCTTGAAATGCAAGTTTATGAGTCACATGATTTGAATTGTTCATTGTATTTTTTTTAACAATCAGTTTAAGAAGTTAATGTTCCAGGAAGTTCAGCTATGAGATGGCGTAGGAATTTGTGCCCAATGGCAATATGTTCACACATGATAAGCACTCACTAAGTTGTACAGTGGTCACGGTCCACATTTGTCACATGAGGCAATAGAATAGCAGAATGGCTATAATACAGTATCCTGCCTATCATGTCCATACAAGCTCTTTACCAGCACAATTCTCTAGTTCCTCATCTGGCCTTTCTCATAATCTTGTAAACTTTTCCTCACCATTATGTTCTCTAATTCCCTCTTGAAAGTGTGTGCCATATTCCAATCATGCACGTATATAAAAGCTTTTCCTCAATGCTCTTTCCCTTTATTTTATACTGGTGACTCCTTACCCTCCAGTAATGGAATAACCTCCCAATAGCCATTCTGTCCAGAGTCCCTTATCAATATATATGTTTCTATCAGATCTCCCCCACTCAAAAAAACAGACCGAGCCTCTCGAATTTGTCTTTGCAACTGTAATTACTCATCCCAGGAACTATTCTTGTAAGTTGTTTTCTGGAAACAGTCTCTAATGGCCATCACATCCTTCCTATTATTTGACCAGAAGTGAACTCAAAGCTCCGGTTGAGTCTGGACTGTTTATAAGGTTCAGAATAAGTTCACTGTTTTTTCATTGTCTATATACCTCTGCAAATGAGTCAAAGAATAATACATCGTGGATGTAGGCCCATTGGCCCAATGAATCTGTGCCAACCACAGTGCCCACCCAGTAGTCCCAACATCCTACACCTGGCCCATATCCCCCTAAGTCCCACCCCTCCATGTACCTATCCAAGTGCTTTTTAAATGATACTGTTGCACCTGCCCCAACCACATCCTCTGGCAGCAAGCTCTATATACTCACCACCCTCTGTGTGAAAAGGTTGCTTCTCAGCTCTGTTTATAAATCTGTCCTCTCCTACTCTAAACCAGGGGATCCCAACCTTTTTATGCCATGGACCACGATTGTCCACTTAGAAGATCATGGTGAAGTTTGGTGCCCTGGCAGATTCATCACCATGACCAAGCTGTTTCATGACAGGATGTCAGCCCACTTGCTCGAAGGTGGTGACTGTTCTCAGTCACAAATGAGGTCAAGCAGGGATGTGTGCTGGCGCCCACTCCCTTCAGTAGGATGTTCAGTGCAATGTTGAATGATGCATTCCGGGGCTGCGATCCTGGAATCCACATCAAATGCAGGATGGACGGCAAGCTGTTCAACCAGCACAGATTTCAAGCCGTTACTAGGGTCAAAGAGATGGTTCTGAGAGACTTCCTATTTGCTGACAACTGTGCTCTCAACAGAAGGTCTGAGTCCAAAATGCAGGACATCATCAACAAGTTTTCCACTGCATGCGACAACTTCTGTCTCACCATCAGC
The DNA here is from genome assembly GCF_030028105.1 of Mobula birostris. Taxonomy (NCBI): domain Eukaryota; kingdom Metazoa; phylum Chordata; class Chondrichthyes; order Myliobatiformes; family Myliobatidae; genus Mobula; species Mobula birostris. The sequence goes on along the minus strand of NC_092374.1, from coordinate 122,550,232 downwards.
ACCAAGAAAATTGAAGTCGTGCACCAAGCAGCCCCAGATCAATCCAATGTGGAGCCATCCATCTCGGTGAATAACTACCAGCCCCAGGCAGTCGACAAGTTCACGTACCTGGGCAGCACCCTCTCAAGAGCAGTCCACATTGATGACGAGGCCAGCTGCAGGATCACTAAGGCGAGTGCCAGTTTTGGGAGACATTGTGACACTGTCTGGAGGTGAAGGGGAATTACTCTGAAGACCAAGCTGAACGTCTACACGCTATCATCTTACCCACCTTCCTCTACAAGTGCGAAACGTGGACTGCGTACATGAGACACATGCATTGACCAAACGACTTCCACTTGTCATGTCTACGGAAGATCATGAAAATCAATTGAGAAGACAGAATTCTTGACACGGGAGTGCCATCTGCAGCAGACATGCCCACTGTTCACACATTGCTGACGAAACATCAGGTCAGATGGGCAGGCCATGTTGTCAGGATGTCAGGTGACTGCAAACAGTTGTTCTTCGGGGAACTGTCCACAGAGAAGCGCTGTCGTGCTGGTCAGCGAAAATGATTCAAGGACATGATCAAGACTTTGCTCAAGGCCCTTGAGATTGATCACACTTCTTGGGAACATGCAGCCTTGAATCGCTCATCCTGGCGCAGCCTTCTCAATAAAGGTGCTACCAAAGCTGAACAGAGTCGCAACAGTGAAGCAAACAGGAACAACAGTGGAAAGAATGAGCAGCAGGCACCTCAACTACAGAACCTTCACACACTTGCCCCATGTGTGGGAGGTACTTCCCTATCCCGGACTGGACTCGTCAGTCACCTCTGGACACACAAATAACAAACACACCCACCCAAGGACGTCAGTGGTCCTCATCGCTCGCAATGGACACACACATGCCACAGATCCCTACCGTTATCCCAGTGGTCCATGGACCCCAGGTTGGGAACCCCTCCTCTAAAGCTATGTCCCTAATTTTGGACTCATCTACCCTACGAAAAAGGTCTGGTACAATCCACCTCATCTACTATGCCTCTCATAATTGTAAACATTTCTCTAACGTTGTCCTTCATTCACTTACGGTCCAAGCAATAAGTCCTAACCTGGCCAAACTCTCCCTAATCCTTTTCGGAACTCTATAAAATGCACTGTTGATGAAGCTCAGATTTGTGTATACCTTGTTACCCACTTTTCCAACCTGCTCTGTCACCGTCAATGGCTTTGCATCCATGCTACTCTGTATCTCTGCCCTTGCACAGTATTTCATGTTACCTCTTCTCATCTTTTCTGCCAATGTCAATTCGTGTCAATCAGATGCAAGTAAATATTTTGTGACTTCTATTTAAATTTATTTTTTTGGTTGGCAGTAGATCATCTGGTTGGACAACAAGGCATCTAAGCATTGTGTGAACATGTCCGAGCCACAATGGTTTACTCAGTTGTCCACAGTGTGGTCTAAAATATTGAACGGTGGCTTTCCACGTTCTCCCATGCCTGAAGTACCTCAAGATTCTATCTGTGAAATGCAGTGGTATGTTTTGGCAATATGTCTGATCATTTTCAGTAAGTTCCTACAAAAGAATCTTTTCCCTTTAAAAGTTCACTGCAGCAATTTCAATGACTACGCTGATGGCAAATGTCTTGCACTTAACCACAACCCTTAATGGCAACTTTTGAGCTTCTAGCAACTGATAGATTGATTTCCAAGAGCTCATCTTGAATCCATAAGACCCAGAATAGAAGTTGGAGTAGTTCTGGCTGGTGGAATCTGAATGCAGCCAAAAATTGCTAAACTGCTTCCCACTGCTGTATCTTGCAAATCAAAAAGTCCTCACCACAGCATATGTTTACAATAGAAGATTGGGAGAGAAGAATTTCAGAAGGAAAAACACATGAAGTCTTGGCTAGTTCACATGAAGAGCTTCAGGAAAGGGAAAGTGTTAACAGTTCAACATTGAAAATTTGTTAACCCCTTAGGTATGTTCTTTCGCTTTCGAAAGAACCAAGCGCTGTACAATTGCATCTTACAAAGTTCAGCCTGCTAACGTTACTAAAGGGATCAAATAGATTTCTTGGTGTCAAGTAGAAGTTATAATCTCATTGCACCCCTTTTTAGTCTTCTCTTAAATTTGTTCCATCAGCATTCTCAGGATTAAAACTCTTGATAACCTATCACATCTTCATTCAAGAAAATCAGGAATGTCTTTAATCCTTTGATCTGTAGGTCTGAGGACACATTAAGCTTTTGCTGGCTGAAACTAGTTATCATTTTTTTTAGTATTAACTATGGCTTATGATAAATTGATTACAGATTTTTTGAATTCTAGCTCCAGTTGTAGCCCAGATTTTTATTTACTTTCTCCCAGCTGTTTTATGCTTTCCGATCTGAAAAACAAATACTTAACCCATTATCCCTTATGTTTATTTCCCTTATAAATTAAAGGATTGTTAGAGATGGTAAAGGTGAAACAGAATACAACTTTACTGACAGTTTTATAGGCTGAGTCTCTGAGTGAAATGTCTGGAAATTCTTCTGGCTATTGTCCAAGGCATTCAGGTATAACACTAGGTCCATTGCTCATGTTAACTGAAACAATCTGGATCTGACTAAGCCCACCTTGAGCTCAGCCAAGTGGAAAGCTTAATTGTTGTTCCAGGCCAAGACAGAGAGAATTATTTACCTTAGGATATAAAGCGAGTGGCTGGGCTGTGAAGTGTGGAAACATGTGAGTATCAGGTTTGATTACCTACAGCTTTCTCACAGCTCTACTTGGGCCAATGTGTTCAGTGCCAGTCAGGAGATGGACACTGTGTCAGAAGGAAAAGATAAGAAAAAAAATTGAAGGACCATAAGTGGAAATTAAGAAGGCTGCTTATGAGAAGAACAGATGTAATAGTGTATAAAGAGGAAAGAAGGCAAGATAACAGTACAACAGAATATTACAGCGGGGTAAAACATATGAGAATTAAGGCTGTACATTCCACAAAGGGGAAAGAATTCCTTCCAATAATAATTATGTCAAACAATCGCATTTGTATTTGCGCCCATTTAGTGCCCTATTTGGTTCCAGCAGCTTCTGATTTATTACCAAATATGTTTATTTTCCTTCTCATATCTCAATGGCATCAAAACACTAATCCATGTCCTGGTCAGCCCAAGTCTATATTTCACTGACAAATTCATTTATGATTTCACAATGTCAACACCTACCCACTTCTACCACCCATTGACTGCAAGTTAACCAGAATTAGCTTTTACTTGTAGCAAAGTTACTTATATGCACTGAGGTTTTAAGTTTTAAATGCACTCTGGGACACAGAGAAGAGCTTTTAAATTCTTCATCATCTACTCTATATCTCTGAATATTCGTCTTCTCTTTACCTTCCACAAGCCTGTCTACTTGTCACATTGCCATCTTTTGCTCATAGAATGGAATAGAACTTGATTATCATTGCTCAAGACAACGAGGTTGTGTTGCTAGGTATTTAAAAAGCATGCGGTATAGCTTAATTTTAAAAATCCCATATTTACGGGCAGCAAGTGACTTTGATAGTCCTTAACACTCAAAGGCCATTGGCAAGCCAGGGTGTAGCGTTATTTAGCTGCATAATAGCCCTCCGGAAGAAGCTGCTTTTCAGTCTTACTGTCTTGGCTAAGATGTTTCTGTATCTCCTACCAGATGGCAGGGAATTGAACAGACTGTGGGATGGGTCTTTAAAGATGTTACAAGCGTGCTGCAGCCATCAAGAATTGTCGATTGTCTCCAGGTCCGGTAGTTGAGTTCCAATGATGTGCTGAGCCGTTTTAATCAGCCATTGGAGTCTCTGTGATCTGTCTTGTTGCAGCTAGAGTAAAATGTCTTACAAAACCATAATGGCCACTTCAGACCTCTGTCCTGATCAACATTAAATCTGTTGCTTTAACCGTGATGGTCAATATCTCTAATTTCAAACACCAGCACAGCTGGCTCCAAAAGACTCTCTTCCATTAAGCGTCTGCTTTCTTTGAAATGCTTGATTCCATTTCTCTATCTTATCTGACGTCACATATTTGCTCACACTGCCGGAGACAGTTTTCTCCAGGTGCTTCTCAAAGGTGGCTGATTGTGTTTACAAGTACTTGACAGAGAACTTTTCACCACCTACTTGCCTTCCTTCTGTTGGAACATTTGATCACAGGAAGTTTTTGACACATTGGGGATGGCTTGCATGTTGTAAAATAATTCAGATGTGTCAAGAGAAAAGAGTCAGAACCACACACCACAGAAATAGGCCCTTCTGCCCATCATAGAGTCATAGAACACTATAGCACTGTAATAGGCCCTTCAGCCCATCAAGTCTGTGCTGAACTATCATTTTGCCTAGTTCCGTCAACCTGCACCAGGACCATAGCCCTGTCTTAGATGTTAAAATCGAACCTACATTCACCACTTCCACTGACAGCTAGTTTCACACTCTTACCACCCTCTGAGTGGAGAAGATTCCCCTTCATGTTCCCCTTAAGCATTTCACATTTCACCCTTAACCCATGACCTCCAGTGTCACAGAATCTCATTGGAAAGAGTCTGCTTGAAATCACCCTATCTATACACCAAATGATTTTGTACATGATTTTTATGTTGCATAGCCTAAGACTTTTGCACACTACTTTATTTGTCATTGTGGAGCAGAGAGCGAGCTTGTAAATTTGGCAGGAGCAAAAGACGTTGGAAATGGTGAGGGTGGAGCCAGTGGGGTGTAGGACAGGGGGCAGAGAGGGAGTGCCAGGGGCAGGGGTTTCACAGGAGCAGACACACCCAGCCCTGAGACATCAGGCAAGGTCATTTAATACCAAACAATTGGTTTATTGATCATTACAGAATGTCTCTCTGGTGCTTCCCGTTCCCTCCCCTCTCCCTTCCTCTTTTTTCCCCAGCTATGATTCCCCTCTCTCTGCTCTCTTCCCACTCTCAGTCTACAATAGAGAACTATATCAGAATCAGGCTTATCGTCACTCACATATATCATGTAATTTGTTTTATTTTCATGGCAGCAGTACAGTGCAATACATAAAATTACTGTACAGTACTGTGTTTTAGGTAGCCTAGCTATATATATGTGCCTAGGCCTTTTGCACAGTACTATACCTCTGTCAAATCTCCCCTCATTCTCCTGTGCTCCAGGGAATTATGTCCTAACCTTTTAAAAGTTTCCCTATAACTCATTCTTGTAAAATTTCTCTGCACTCTTTCAATCTTTTTGATATCTCCTGTGTAAAAAGGCAATCAGAACTGCAGATGATACTCCAAATTAGGACTCTCCAACTTCTTAAACAACTTTAACATAACCTCCCAACTTCAACATAGCATTCCAAGTCAACCATCAAATGTCCATACCAATCCTATTTACTAGCACTGGCTTTGTATCTTTCCTGTTCTTGGTGCTTTAAGTGTTCATCTAGATACTTCTTAGATGCTTTGAAGTCAAGATCCAGTCCAATTTGCTGGCAGAAGGGATGTTCCTTTGTAAATTTAGTCTCAGGGCAAAGAAGTTACTGAAGGGATTAAAATTGTCATATAAAGTTGAAAGTATGTGTCTGCAACTGTTGATCAAAAGTAAGCGAATGTTAATGAAAAAGTCATATTCAAAAGTTAATGAATAAGGCATATAAAAATTGTAACCAAGATTCTGATAGAACATTGGTTGAAAGAGGTAACCCAGTGGTTTCTCTGTGAAAAGTGGTGACTCTTTGAAAAGGGATAGAAATGTACAGCAAAATCATAAACAGATCCAAAAAATGTGCTTATAATTTTACCACATAGAGTAACTAAGGTAATTCTTCCCCTCTGTGTGTTTTCACTTCAATGTTGTCATGCGTAATTAATGTGAAATTTAAATCATTGTTATCTCTTTACATGCAACGGGGTAAAGTTCTCCATAATACTTTATAATGAAGCTGCCCCTGTAAGGCACAGAACAAGCAGCCTGTATGAAGGAATCTGAGAAAAGTAGGTAAATTAAGTTGTGTAATTCAAATGACTTCCTTCCCGCAACTAAAGTTAAAGATCAACATTAAAAGGATATATATGTATCCCACTCAAATTCCCTCCTCCCGATGCCTCGGGTAGTAGACAGCAATGCAATTAGATATCTGGTGCTATTTCCAATTGTCTGCCAAAACACCATTCATGTCTATTAAAGTATCATTGAAAGCACCCATTACATCAATTTTCAGCAATGGCTTAATTACTCTTTCTCTGGAATGTCATACAACGTGAGTCACTCCAACAGAGTGGGATTTAATCTAAAGACTCAAGGAATGCTTTATATGAGAGAATGGGGAGGGTACTGCTCTCCTATTTATTACTGTATGTATAAAGAAACTTCTTATAAATGAACTTTTGTTACATGCTGAATGACCAGTGCTTAGATGTGAGACAGGAAAGTAGAGCTCAGAGGGCCAGGGTTCAGCAACATAGAACAAAGATTTTTATCTTGAAAATGAACAGAAGATTTTTTGATTGCTGCGTTTCACTTTGTAGTGGATACTAATGCAGGGCCTTGGCTTTTAAAAATTGCATTACTTACCATTTAATTATATTCAGATAACCATAGCTTGGCAAAGGATTGCTCAATAGTTGTTAAATGCTAAACAGAATTGTTGACAGGCAATTCTAGCTAACTCGTTTTGTTGACCTATTTACCAGTTGCGTGCTTGATTTGGGACCATATTCTGCTCCTTTGATACTGACTTTATTAGAGTTATTGATGGACTGAAATAAAGGAATTACCCTCCTCTTTTGGTTTTAGCACATGCAATCCCGTAAGCACTGTATTGACATATTTGATCTTACAAATAACCTCTTCTGACTGAACTTCTTAAGAGCTTTTGCAGTGTCTTTAACAGTTGAGTTATGGAAAACAATGGTCCCATAGCAAGATCCCACAAACTGCATTTTGATAATGACAACAATTTAGTCATGCTAGTTGAAGGAGAAATATTGACGGAAAATGCCATTGGCCCTTTTCCAACAGAAGAAGTGGATGTTACCTCATTAAAATGTCTTCAGGACTTCAGGACAGGAAAGTCGAGGGAGCGCACAACAGTCCTCAGCGATGAGTCAGCAAAGAAAAGGGTGAGCAGTTTCTTGGTATCAACATTTCTGAAGGTCTGTCCTGGGCCCAACAGATGGATGCAATTATGAAGAAGTCATGACAGTAGCTATATTTCATTAGAAGTTTGAAGATACTTGGTATGTCACCAAAGACGCTGGCAAATTTTTGCAGAGGTAACGTGGAGAGCATTCTAACTGGTTGAATCACTGTCTGCTATGGAGGGGCCACTGCATAGGATCAGAAAAAGCTGCAGCAGGTTGCGTAATCAGCCAGCTCTATCATGGGAAATAGCCTCCCCAGCATCGAGGACATCTTCAAAAGGAGATGCTTCAAATAGGCAGCATCAATCATTAAGGACACCCATCACCCAGGACGTGATCTCTTCTTATTACTACCATCATATAGGTTGTATAGGAGCCTGAAGACCCACAGTCAATGCTTTAGGAACAGCTTCAACAACTACTTAATTGTTGACTTCAAGATTCCTACTGATTTGGAGAGTATTAGTCACTAGATTCTCCTCAGTCAGGACATTTTGTAAACGAAGCTCCAACTCACTTGCAAGAAAGAATCGGTCCACCACAGAAGTGTACACTTATCTGATGAGTGAAATAGAGTTAAGTTGTGATGAAGTCCGTTTTATGTAGTGAGAATATTCGTACTGTACTCTTTCAAATGCCCTCTGCTATAACATGTTTTTAATCCAGGCAATGCAAGGAAAAGCCATTTAACACAGCATGAGAGAAGGGTGAATTCAACATCGACAGTATTTTTGCTTCATTTCTGGAATGACAAGCTTCAGGAACTCTTCCACAAAGTTAGTCAACTTGGAAAGAAGTTCCATGAGTCAAGCAAAGGACATGCAAAGAAATAAAATTAAGCAATGGAGATTGAAATAAAACTATCAACAAGAACTCCGAAGAGCATCCATTAAATAGAAGGATGCAAGTTAACCGCTGCAATTCAACACATGGCGAGCCCTGCAGCTCAGCTTGATCATCAAGGGAGGCACTAAATCCGGCTTTCCTTGCACACATTTTATTGGCGGCTTTTGCAGTGACACCAGTTGTGGCCCCATAACCTGCTCTCACTGAAAAAAGGGATGCTGAGGGATGCACTTCAAACCTAGGGGAAAGTAAATCACACTAGGGATGCAAAATAGAATAAGTCTAAAATAGTAGCCTTGTACTCGCTAATTTTAGTGTTGAAATCAATGTCAACATAACACAAGATTTGTTGTTCATATGCAAGTAATTCTGCCTTAAGAGATCTCCACATGATGTTGGCTAGAGCCAGGGCTTTATGCTTTGGCTCTTGGTAGGGTCATCCATGCCAAACAGGTCAAAGGGAAGAGGCCAGACTAAGAGTGGTCCACTGGTCCTCCAGGTTCGGGGGTTCAGCTCAGGGCTAGCAACCCTGACGGGTAAAACAAAACTGTTATGGAAACAGCTATGAAGAGTCCTTCTACATCTGAGCATGATATTATTCCTGAGTCTCCACCCGGGACTTGTGTTTCTGACGGTAGTGAAAACCGAGGGGAAATTTCTGATATGACGAAGGATGTCCTAAACTCTGCCAGAGATGGAGGACCTTCATTGCTGCCCTAAACACCAGTGCCATAACAGGCAATAAAAAACTGCAAATAGATGAGTTTTTTGACAATTTTTTTCTGGTTTTCTCTTTAAACAGTGGACGTGGAATTCACTCTTTTCTCATGCTGTGGTGAATGCATCACATTTATGCCTATTCCTTGCAGTGCCAGAATTAAGAACACATTAAATCAAAGGACAGCTGGAAGAGTGGATTACAAAAATTTCATTACATAGGTGGACTTCACCACAACTTAGCCCTACTTCCCACGTGAGGAAAGTATACACTTCCATGGTGCCTAGAGTGATTCTGTCTTGCAAGTCGGTCAGGGCTTCATTTACAATCAACTCCGACTGAAGAGAATATTTCCCTTTCTCCAGAGCGTGATGATGAATTTAATAGTAAATTTTAAATGTCAATAAAATGCAGAGACTGATGGATGAGGATAGCACCATCCCGATTCTATGGCATTTGCTGCTTAAAGTTAAAAGAAAATAAAGGAGCGCAGGCACACTTGTGAATGGACCGGTAGGCAGCTATCCTGTAACAGTGCAATGATAATGGTAACATGGATGACATTCGGAGATCAAAGGCGCATCACAACTAGAGGAACAAAGTCCTTTTACAGTCTGCTCACAGTGTTGCAAACAGTGTATTTTCTAGGTGGTAGGGTTGTCATTTCTCTGTCCAGTGATATGACAGTGATAATCTGCTGCAAGGATGTTAGAAACGAGACTTCACTGCAGTGAAGGATCTCTTGATAGTGCACTCCAAAGCTTGCCATTGAATACCTTCAGAATTTAACAAGGATTCATCAAATGAAAAAAACCATTAGTTTGGTCACAGAACCCTAGTTACATACACAAATGACAAATTTAACAATTAACTTAATTTTTAATGATCTCATGATCATGCAAACATTGAAATTCTGTTCTTTTAGAAACTGTGTAATGTATATGGTGAAGTAAAACATGTAAATAAATTATCCTCCCTTGAAATGTAATTGTTATTTTGCCAGAAGGAAGTGTATCTTGCCAAATTCAAACCCATTGTCATAAAGTTGCCTTTTGTTTCTCCAAAGTGTTTGTTTCTGTTACAAAAATAAATAGCAAATGTTATTTGAGAAAATATGTGTCATTAGGGTTTAAAACTTCCTCCAGTTACCAGGTGTTGAGAAATTCCAAAATTAGTCAATATTCAAAGAATTGGTAATGTCATTAAACTTTTAGATAAAACTCAGCTAGTTATACATAACCTCCAGGATGACAACAACCTTGTTGTGGTTTAGAGGGTTCAAGCCTCAATGACCCAGAGATATGTTGGCTGGAGTCATCCATGCCAAACAGGTCAAAGGGAAGAGGCCAGACTAAGAGTGGTCCACTGGTCCTCCAGGTTTGGGAGTTCAGTTCAGGGCTAACAACCCTGAGTGGTAAAACAAAATTGTTACAGAAACAACAATGAAGAATCCTTCTACATCTGTGTGCACTGGTACTCCTGAGTCTCCACCTGGGAGTCGCATGACTGACAGGCAGCCACAAAACAAGAAACCCCTAAAAAAAAATTTCATAAAACTGTCAAACACCCAATGTGCAGAGAGAGAAAAAAAATGTGTAAACAATGAAAGTAAGCATATAGCATTTAGAACAAATGCTCCTCAGACACAAAGCCCGGAGCAGCCTATGCAGCAGAGCAGGCCCAAGCCTCAGCCTCAGTTCAGCACATAGCGGAGTAAAAGTAACAGAGTGTGCAGACATGAGGCCCAGACAGCCAGAGCCTTAGTACAGTGAAGAGCGGAGTAAACATCATGGAGCAACAAGCAGAACAGGAAGCAAACCACTTGAAAAGGGCAAGTGAGGAGAGATAAATAAAAACTGCTGGCATACAATGAATAAACTCCAAGAACAGCAAAGCTGAATTCTACACGTACTTCATTTTAAATTGCAGGTTCTGTATGGTTTGCAATTTCAAAGATTCAAAGTTCATTTATTATCAAAGAATGAAAGATTTGTCTTTCCAGAGACGGTCACGAAACTAGAAACACCATGGAAGCTGTTTGAAGAAAGCATCAAACACCCAACACACAAAAACAATATGCGCAAACAGCAAAAAATGAGTGAAAAACACAGAATATAAAATATCAAACCACAGAGTCTTTGAAATAATCTAGGATTGTTCTGTTTAGTTCAGTTCGATTCAATTTGGCTCTGTGTCATTCGTTGACTGCAGGCCGCTGAGCCAGTCTGCCCTGATCTAAAGCACATAAAATAGCAATAAAAAAGGAGTAATCAGAAAGCAGAAACGCAAATAACATGAACAACAGAGTACAATGCACACTTTAGTAACAATGCTGATTCACAATCAGCGACCTGATGTCACTTAAAAGAGAGAAGTCCCTTCTCTTGCGACATCAGATATTCTTAAAAAGCCTACAATGTGTAAACTTGATTTTCCACAGGCAATAGGTGGAATTTTACGTGCAATGTTTAACGCTGTGATGGTAAACCTCACAGACTGCTTAGTTAAACAACTTACTACAACAGGAAGTAAAATCAGATCCATTAGTTGTTTTTAGACCGTGATTTATCCCTGTCAAAATCATTTTGTAATTACGGTAAAAAAAAGTGACTTCTCTGGTGGAAAAAGTAATGCTCTTGGCAACAGCAAATATGTGCTAACACTATCTGTTATTACACAATGTCTTCATCTAAAAAGGGAAGGTGGGTGGTATAGTTCAATGATGTGTCATACTCTTCTCACAAAGAGATTTGGAAACATAGAGACAGCAGTCCCATCAGGCCACCTCCGATTTGCTGTCTCAATGAGATGCCCTGTAAATCCTCATGTAGCTCTGCCCATGACCCACGGCTTAGTTCTGTTTCAGTGCTCGGCCAGCAAGCCAGAAAGTTAGAAGAAGAGCCATTAGAAAAAAGATCTCTACCTAAATGAAAAACAAAAACATATGACCCTTTCTGCTGAGACTCCCACGCACGGCAGAAACAAAAACATCTCGTTGTTGCTATTTAAGGGCAGAGCTGCAGTAATTTTGCTTTTATGGTTGGTTGCTGCCACTGTACTCTAGGTGAAAATCAAACTTCCTCAGACCCTCTTTGTTAATATATTTATTAACTGAATACACCATCTTCTTAAAAAAGAGCAAGAGGAAAACATAACTATCATGGGAGCGCCCTTAACATTTCCAAGTGATTCAGTGAACACAAGATATATTATGCTTTAGAAGCATGGAGATGCAATGACTTAAAACGGCACAAGGGAATACTACATTTTTATAGCATGCTAGTAAATGTTATAAACTCATGTTTTCAATTATAGTGATTCAGAATTAAACTCTGATGGCTAAAAATGCTGAATTGACCTTGCATAACCCCATAGTACAAAGTGAAATGACTTTATGCCACTTCATATGGTGAAAGCTATATTACCTGACATTTCATCCGCAACCTATTGGTACAATAAACATCCAGTGTTTATACTACACATGTTGAGTTTGGAACTCAGAAGAAGCAGACACTAGGCAAGTACAGTCCATAATGTTGTCCATGCCTGGTCAGATTACCTCCCACATTGACAAGGCAGTTCCCAATTGTTTTCAGTGGCTAGCACGAGTTAAGGATCCTAGATATGCAATTCAATTGTCACAGTGGTGTTGAAGTCTCTCCCAATAGGGATTTTTTTTTTGCCCTGTGGCAGAAATACAAGATTGCATTTTATTTTGCACTTTTAACCGCAACATGATAACTATGTAAGTGCCAATTTGCATATGCTACCTATATGATTACACACAGATGAATAAATACATCAAGATCACTCCCCAATGTAGCAATGGAAAACACCCCCTCTGAGACAAAGCACTGTGGATTCTACCTTTACTAAATCGACACACCGCGTCACTATTGCACAGTTGTATGAGCATGTCAGTGAAATCCCAATGATATAAATCCAGCAACACTATTACACCAATTGAACAAATGTATATTTCCTTGGCTGCACCGACCTCCAACCCTCTCAACCTGTAGGTTTTATGGAAGACTAAATTCCAGCCCTATTGTTGACACACAGGAAATTAAATAGAGTTTATTTTTAATTTTGCAGGGGTTTTGTTTTTGAGCACTAGCCAATGAGATTTTCACATTTGTTGTGGAACCACAGAGGGCAGAGACCCTTCGCTCTCTGCCAACAGCATCTCGAAAAAAAAAGCTATTCAAAGGACTTAGCACATAGTAAAATTGTTTTCCCCAACCAGAGAAATTACCATCAGATTTTCAATTTGATATGCAGAAAAATGTGCATGCAGTATAAAACACATTATTAGTTAAGCTAAGCTAGTCAAATTGATAGGGTTGAAGAAAAGAGCATGCTTTTTCAGTCATGATGACTACTTAATTCAGAAATACAGTTTTTACTATTATCCTTAATAGAAAATGAAGAAACAGCAATACACTGAAATATTGCAAAAAAAAACCTTTATTTTAATTTATACACTCTCCAGTCAAAGGGAAGCTGCAAATATTGTCTATTTTTCTGTCTCAGTTAACCTTGGTTCATCCATTCTAAATACCAATTTGTCTTAATTCTTGAATAATATATGCACCAATATGATGCACAGCAGTATCTTAATGTCTATTCCTTTGGAACGTTTGGAACACCTGTGCCCTTTGAGCTATGTCCTTTTGAACTTTGGCACTTAACCCTGGCATCACAATTCAGTCTTCTCATCTTTATATAAAAGTTTCCATTAACTCTAAGGTATCACCCTTTATTCCCATTATATATTAATGCTAAGGCAGTCACAATCCCCACACTTTAGACTATATTTTTATGCCATCATCTTTTCTAGCAGCAATGGTAATTTTTTTTTTTGTCTTCACTTTGATGATTTCCTACCTTACTCATGGCATATGGTGTCTTCTCCCTCTCCTGTTTCAATAGTTATTATTCTCTGCATAATTGGTTCAATTGTCCTTCACCTTGTCATACCAGTTTAAATCTTCTCCCAGTGTTCTTTTTTTCAAACCTAGGCCAGGAAATTGGCACTTCCTGCCTTGGCTGAAGTCCATCACTTCTGTTTAGTTTCCTTTCTTCGTAAACTGTTCCAACAAAGTTAGAAATCTGAGCCCTCTTCTCCACTATTCCTCAAGACATGTCATGTCTGTCTCTTCACATCGAGGATATCACATGGCATTCCTAACTATCCCATGATTACCATAAATGGCTTTTAACTCTTAAATAATTCCTACTTCTGAAATTGATCCTGACTGATATTATTTTGAGAAAAAAATGAGATGCAAAGTTGCAATAGCATTTCCTATGCAACTGTTTTTTTTTTCCATTCACCAAAGATTTGTTGCCCACTTTTTCCCACTACTCTTCTTCCAATTGGGATTGGGGCAAAGGAAGTGCCCTCTTTCACTACTGCAGAAAAAGTGTTTTCCAGAATTAAAGCGCTTGCAACAACTAAACTCTGCCTTTAGGTCCCCCTGTTTCATCTTGCCATACTTCTCATACATATCAACCCATGACTCACTGGAAACAGACTCCCAAGAGCCATTCAAAATAGGTAATATAATTTCTGCCATTTAACTCTTTTTTCTTTTGATGATTTATCCGTTATAATTGCATGATACTCGTGAGTATAAAGGAGGTCAAGGGTGTCCCTTTAGAACAGAGATGAGGAGGAATTTCTTTAGCCAGAGGCTGGTGACTCTGTGAAATTCATTATCACAGATGGTTGTGGAGGCCAAGTCATTGGATAAATTTAAAGCAGAGGTCGATAGGTTCTTGATTAGTAAGGGTGCCATTAGTTACAGGCAGTAGGCAGGAGAATGGGGTTGAGAGGGATAATAAATCAGCTACAATGGAGCAGACTTCATCGGTAAATGGCCTAAATCTGTGTCCATGTCTTATGGTGTAATGCAGGGGTTCCCAACCATTAACTGAGGGGTCCATGGAACTCAGATTGAGAACCTTTGGTCTAAAGATCTGAATTTTACAGAGAAGCAGAGCCATATTTATGAGGTTTAGAACATGGCAGTCATGGTGGAAGTAGGGGTTCACTGATGGAGAGGTGAGTTACAATGATCACACTTTTCTGTTTCACCTCATGAATAGCACTGAATTGGAATTGGTATATTAACGTCACATGTACCAATGTACAGTTGAAAAGCTTATCTAGCATACTGCTTGTGCAGATTAAATCATAAACTGTGCAGTGAGATAATACAAGGTCAAACAATAACAGAATGCAGAACAAAGTGTAACAGCCACCGAGAAAGTACAGTGCAGGCAGATAGTACAGTGCAATATCATAATGAGGTAGATGATGAGGTGACGAGCTGATCTTATCACGAGTGGTTTCAACAATAGAAGTCCAATTGACTTCAGAGCCCTTTGACTAAACAGAGAGAGAAAAAAAACATCAGCTAATATTCACTCTCTTGAACACTGTGTTTTGACCTCAGCTAGCAAGTCCATCTGTCAGGATGTCTATCAGTGACTGACTGGCATTAGTTATATTATTCATCACCAATTAGGCAACCTATTGACACATATTATCTGTCAGGAGTCACACATAAAGAACAACAACTTGGCAAAAAGTTGAAGAGTTGTCAGGAACTGCTGAAGCTGCCTCATCATGAATAACTAGATGAGGAAACAAGGGGAGGAAACAGAAAGTTGAGTGCTGGAAATAAAGTTCATTATGCGTTTAAAAACAGTGATGGACTCGATAAAGTCAAGGTTATACAGCACCATTTAATAAATTTTTTGGATTTCTAATTGAAATGGATAGTGGATGTAAACAGAATGTATGAACAAGGGCATCAGGTGATGAACTTGCTTGACAGAAGTTTAAAGATGTCTCAATACTTGGAGTATTTATTTAAAGACTCGTCACCAAGTCACAATCCTGGTGTCACAAGTTGCCTATTAATAGTGCTAGATACGTAGAGTCATCCAGCCCAGAGTACAGGCTTTTTGACCCACAGAGTCTGCACCAATTATCAACTGCCATTTATAATGCCATCTTAATTAATCCTTTCTTTTTATTCTCCTCACATTCCCATCGACTACCCACCCCTCTCTGGATTCTGCCATTCATTTAGACCAGGGGTTCCCAACCTGTGGTCCATGAACCCCTTGCTTAATGATATTGGTCCTTGGCATAAAAAGGATTGGGAGCCCCTGATCTAGACATTATGGACATCTTACAGTGGTCAATTACGCTACCAGTCTTTGGGTTGTGGGAAGAAAGCAGTGCATCTGGAGGAAATCCAAGAAGGCACAAGGAGAACATGTAAACTTTATAAATCCTGCATCGGAAATCAAGAGTGAACTTGGATATCTGGTGCTATGAGACAATAAACCCTCCCAGCCACACCACCAGGCCAACCTAGGAGCTCTGCTTCTGAGCATGCCCAAATCTAAGCTTCATTAAAACACTGTAGCTTGATGATGTGCCTTACGCTTAATATCTGCAAGACAAAGATCATTTACCAAGCACCAACTGTAGGACAACACACAACCAACATGAACCACTTTTCATATCTTATGAACCATCTCTTGACAAACACAGTCATCATTCATAAAATTCACCATCACCTTAAATGCACCAGCACAACATTTGCTTGACTAAGGAAAGGGATGTTATAAAATCAGTATTCAATGTTTGGACAACACTCATGATCCAACAGGCAGCAGTATCCTGCATACTTCTGAGATGTGGACTACTTATAGCAGAAAGCTCAAGACACTGGAAAGAGATCAGTAAAACTGATTCTACATAATTCTCCAAATTTATTGGAAAAATAATTGAAAAATATCAATGGCCTCTACCAACCCAACTTCCCTAGAATCTAATTATACTCAGTTGGCTCCATTGAATAGGCTACATCTTTCACATGTCTGACTCCAGGCTCCCTAAATAGATACTCTATTCTGAGCTCTGTCATCAAGAGTTTACTAAGTGTTCAACGTACTCAAATCTTCCTTGAAAAATACAACATTCCTCTGACTCTGAGGAACCTTTGGTCTGTAACTACTTAGTCGGCCCTCCATTGGTTGGGGTTGATGATGGATGTTGTGTCCTATCTGTTTACGCAAGCTAGTGTGCAAGCTGTTGCCCATGCAGGTGGTGAATGCAAAGGAAAGACCGGTACAGTTTGGCATCAGTGGTGTTGCAGGAGTTGCCAAACAGCATGAACACAATGTAGGACTGCGTTAGGGACTCCAGCTTTGGATTTCATGTGAAGGTAGGAGCTGGAATTAGTTATCAAGACACTATTTGAGACACACCATTCAGAGTAATTAATGGGTTGTGCGAACTTATCTCTCCTACTGCCCAACTCACCCACCCTAGTTATGACAACCTTAAGGAATCTGTGGCAACCTAAAGTGAAGAAGATATGGTATTAAGAACTTGGAGTCCATGCATGAGGAGCTAATTCAACATAGATGGCAGAAGGAGTGTGCCACCTCACAAACTACAAACTTGCATACCCAGCCAGGAGCCCCATGCCTGATCTATCAGACAGTCTGCACTTCCCACATGAGCCTCATCAGTCACCACCAAGACCAGAGATAGACTGGAACCAGTTTCTCAGTGATCAGCAACAGTTTTCATCCTGTCACGACCACTGAATCAGCCAAATGTCAACAAGCATTCCTGTCTAAACTTCTGCAGAATGTCATTAATCATAAGAATGCCTAATTTTCAACATGATTATATAATTCATATTTTAAGGAAAATGTCTCTATAAATTGTTTTATAATTTAGCTAATGATATAATTGCACATAGTACACTGAGATAACCTCCCCTTTCCTGGATGAAGTTTCATTTCTCCCCCTAATTCCTTTGCCCCAGAAAAAAAAGTTTCAGCACACTTGTTAGAAGAGTAATTGAGCATCATGAAACACCAGAAATGGGGCAAAATCAGAAATTATGTCACTTTTCTTGTGCTTCTACAATTAACAAATGTGAGATAAGATTGTGGAATCCTTGTGCAAAGGATTACCTTATTGACAGAAAAAAGGTATGTGAGACAGCCACAGAAAATTAACTTTTTACAATTGTGGACTTTTTTTCTTTTAGAATTTAATTATTGTTAAATATATATATTTTTTAAATATATTTCCTGTCTCATTGGATTCATTCTTTCTCTCAGTGTTCTTGCACCTTATTTCATAGTGAGTTTAACAGTCTGACAATTCCTTGTCCAGCCTCTTATCAGTCAGTGGTTCCCAAACTTTTTTTAAGCCATCAACCGATACCATTAAGCAAAGGATCTATGGATGCCAGGTTGGGAACCCCAGGTACTGATGAAGGAGATACATTGTTACCTGCTTTGCATAGCTGCCAAATATCCTGTAAAGGATGCCTCTCAAATTCGCAGCAAGTTCCAAAGCAATCAAACAAAAGTCCATCACAGGCAAAGCCCTCCTTCTGTTAAATGCATTAGCATGGAGCACTGCCACAAGAAAGCAGCATCCATCATCAAAGACATCTACCACCCAGGTCATGACCTCTTCTTGCTCCTACTATTGGACAGGAGATAGAGGGGCCTTAGGTCCTACACCAGCAGGTTCAGGAAAAATTATTACCCTACTACCATCAGGCTCCTGAACCAGCATGGATAGCTCTACACTGAACTGAATCTATGACCTTCGTCAGGTCCTGACGAAGGGTCTCGGCCTGAAACGTCGACTGTACCTCTTCCTAGAGATGCTGCCTGGCCTGTTGCGTTCACCAGCAACTTTTATGTGTGTTCTTGAAGTTCCAGCATCTGCAGATTTCCTCGTGTTTGCTATGACCTTCAGACTCACTTTCAAGGACTCTACAACTCATGCTGTACTATTTTTTATATGCACAGGTTGTTTTATTTTTCACGAGACTGTTATGTATAGATTTTTATCAAATTCTATTTTATTTATATTTTTTCTGTAAATGCCAACAAGAAAATGAATCTCAAGGTAGTATATGGTTACACATGTGTACTTTGATAAAAAACTTACTTTGAACTTCAAACTTCTGAAAATGTCTTTCTAGAGAAGCAAGTGTAATGATTGGTGGTATGTGTTCAAAGCTGAGACCAAAGTCCACCCCAATGTCAGATCAAGTCAAGTTCAAGTTTATTGTCATTCAACCATACACATGTATACAGTTAAGTAAAATATCATTCCTCTGGGACCACAGTGCAAAACACAGTACATATAGTTACACACAGCACATATAGTTATGATTCTGCACACACAGACACAAAATAATAATCAGCACAGGTCTCTGAGTGGCATGCCTGAAGATTGATTGACAGGTTGATATAAAGTATGAAGTATGATGTCCTACATGCCTAGAAGGTGTGAACGTTGAGTTGGCCTCTTCATCATTTTGTCCATATGCAATCACATAAGACACAAGGAAGACATAAGATCAGAATTAGGCCATTTGTCCCATGAAGTCTGCTCCACCATTCCATTGTGGCTGATTTATTATCCCTCTCAGCCTCATTCTCCTGTCTTCCCCCCATAACTGTTGATGCACATATTGATAATATTATGTATTTGAATATATAGGCTTCTTTATTCTCCAATTCCTTCATTATTATTTATCTTCTTTTTCCAAAATACATTCCCTCTCTCCTTTCCACATCAAATTGCCAATATCACCTTTATTCCCATTCTTCTGATATGCCTTTTATAGGCATCCGTTAGGCTCGTGACACCATGGATTTCCGCCTTGATAGGTTTCTAGGGCGCAGGCCTGGGTGAGGTTGTATGGAAGATCAGCAGTTGCCCATGCCACAAGTCTCCCCTCTCCACACCACTGATGTTGTCCAAGGGAAGGGCATTAGGACCCATACAGCTTGGCACTGGTGTTGTCGCAGAGCAATGTGTGGTTAAGTGCCTTGCTCAAGGACACAACATGCTGTCTCAGCCAAGGCTCGAACTAGCAACCTTCAAATCACTAGACGAACGCCTTAACCACTTGGCCACACGCCAACTGATATGCCTTTAGTCCTTAATTTTTTTGATGAAGCCTCACTTGGAGTACTGTATATAGTTTTGGGAAAACTTTTCAGAAGACAAACTGGGAAGAATCCAAAAAAAGATTTATGTGGATGCTGCCAGAAATAGAGGATCTGAATTACAGGAAGAGACTGGCCGGGCTAGGTTTTTATTACTTGAAGCACAGAAGAATGAGGAGTGACCTTACAGAAGTGTGTAAGATTATGTCAGGTGTAGATGAGGTAGATAGTAACAGTCTTTACACCAGGGTAGGGGAGTCCAAAGCTAGGGGGAATAGATTTTCTTTGAACAATTTCCATGGCTTTCTTGGGTTTTCTTTGTTTCATGGCTGTCAGTGGGGAAGACGAATTTCAGGATTGTATCCTGCATACATACTTTGATAATGAATATACTTTGAATCTTTGAATTTAGGATGAGAGAGGCAAGATTTGAAAGGGACCTCAAGGGCATCATTTTCACCCTGAGGGTGGTGGATGTATGGAATGAGCTGCTGGCAGAGTGGCTGAGGCGGCTATTATAGTTTCATTTAAGAAGCACTTCGATAGGTCGTTTGGGGAGAGAGGCCCAAAGCGAAATGGCCAAACAAGAAATTGGGACTAGCTGAGTGGGCACTATCATCAGTATGGATTTGTTCGGCTACAGGGCCTGTTTGCATGCTTCGTAGCTCTATGACTGTATGACTCTATATGCAGTTTGTAAACATTTAAATGAAAAACATTTTGTTTCAGCTTCTTAGCAGACTGACAAATTGCTCATAAACCCATGCTATTGAATCCCATGATCCATGTTTTTCTTCATTTTACCATTGTCTTCCACACTTTCTTCCAGAAGTATGCTAAAAGACAATTCATATGACTGATTGTCTTAACCAAATGAAAGCTCAGTTAATCTTAAAAGGCCCAAATAATGGTACTTTTGATACTTGAAGCAATGGATGGATTTTTGCCATCAGTCTATTCTTGATGAGCCCTGAATTAGGAGTATTGATGCATACAGACTTTATGGGTATAAAGTCTGTATGCATCAATACTCCTAATTCAGGGCTCATCAAAACTACAGTAGAACTGGTATTAAAATAAATTTATAAATTTATTAAAAATAAAAATATAAATTTACCTGCAAGTTTGTATGAATACCTGCTAAGATTATAGAACCAAGGAGGCTTCGTTAATGAAAAACATTCATTTCAATTTAATGGCCCTTCTGTGCAGTATAATTGGTGGCAGGGTGGAGAACTGTCTTTACCAAAGGAGGTGTAAGGTGTTCCTTTCCTCCATTAGCCTGCAAGGCGTAATGAGCTTCTGCTTATCACCACCCGACGTGAAGTCATGGGATCAGTTGGATGGGTGGTCGTATGAGCAGCTGGTGCATATCGCAAGTTCCAATTATGCGACCACTGACGCCAGGCAGACCACCTCAGAAGAGCATTGACAATGGCTGGGGTCACCTATCTTGTAAGAACAGTGCCCAGAAGAAGGCAATGCAAACCATTTCAGTAGAATTTGCCAAGGACAGTCATGGTCATAAATCGTAGTCGTCCACATCTTACCACATGATGATGATGATGATGCAGTGTAAAAGTGTCATGGCCAAGTCTCTTCATCATACTCTAATAACATTCATTTCTATCAGTGCTGTGGATTGGTCTATAGAAAATAATTGTGTAAACATACAATATTCAATTTTTGGCCCCCATTACCTCTATCAAATTATAGCATACAATCCCAAAAGGAAAATACTTCTCGCAGCCATTCAATGAATTATAAGCATTATGACATATAAGCATAATTATGAGCATAAAAGTGAGTTACTGATACTTCTGCTATGGCCCTCAGGCTGTCCATAGCACACAGAGATACAAGCATATGATCCCAAAGGCATTGCCATGCCAGCTTTTCATTGATTCTGCAAGAAGTTATTGGATTAGTTGTGACTACCAAAACCAGGAAGCCCATTTTACAGAATAACTGTAGTTGATAAACATTAAAAAATGAATTAATTTGCCTGCAGATTGATAACTGTAATGGAGGTGTTCCTCTGTGAGTTAGTAAACACCAAATATTGCATTAGGACAGAACATTTGACAGCTATTGATTTGCAGAAGTTCTGGTACATGTGTTACAGACCACAACATGTTTATCTGGGTGAACAAAGGCTTACATAGTTCTGTTTTACTCTGAACAGACAGTGGCTAGGTTATCATCGGTGATAAAGTCATCAACATGAGGTGTTAACTTGGTTCCCTACCCGCTGATGAAGCTTGACCATTTCCAGATTTTACCATTTTTATTTTAGATTTCCAGCATCTTCATTCCTTTTTCATTTACTTGACAGAGTCAAAGCTTTTGTGAGTGAGGATGAAAAAGGCCTCAAATAATAGTTGGTATTTTTCCCTGCATTTGTTTTGGCATGATCAGATAGTAACAATCACCTCCATTCCAGCTTGAGATGGAGAGAATCCGTGATCTTGGGGAGCATTTATTCACCCAGCCAATGGAGTTGTTTTAAGAGTATTCTGGTGATAATTTTCTCTGTGGCAGACAGTTGGGACACATACAAAATGCTGGAAGAACTCAGCAGGTCAGATAGCATCTATGGAAATGAATAAACAGTCGATGTTGGGAGATCTGAAATAAGACAATAGGTCTTATTTCCTTCTTGAAGATGATCAGTACTGTTACATCCTTGAGGTCCTCTGGAATATCTTCTTCTTCCCAGCTATGACAAAGAGATTCTGGATTCCTAACCAAAGCCCTTCAGTGCCATTTTTAAAACATTAGCAGAGATGTTGTTTGCCCTTTGTTACTCTTTTATTTGCAATATGGCATTTTCTTAGTCTTGTTGGTCACCACAGGCAGCAAGGCAGAATGAGGTGGATTACTGTGGAATGGATTCAAGTACATACACAACAAGGAGAGAGTTGTGGTCGAGAAGGTCTTTGAAGTGCTTCTCTGTTCCTGACGATGTCACCACCTCCTCCCATTTGTGGCTCTCAGGAGGGTGGGTTCCAGAGTGTCTAGGCCACAGATGGCCGTGACAGCACTATAGAACACAGACATGTCACTGCTGCCAGCAGGTTGCTGAGCACTCTGCTCTGCCTACACCCACCAACTGTTCTATAGGTCATGGATTTTCCTCTGGATCTCTGGTTTCTTTTCCCTTTAGGAAGGGTGAACTTTTAGTCCAGGAATAGTTTATATTTGTGATTCGTTAACCCAGTTAGTCTCATCAGACCAGTTCTAGATCTTGGTAGGCAAACCAAGAGTCCTTTCACAATTCTTCAGGGTCGGCTGCCAAACTAGCTCCTACTTCAGAGTTATTCTGTGATGATCTCATTCTTTTTCCAGTTTCTCCCTCAATGCTGGGATGATGTATTCATTAAACTGACTTCTCCAGTCTGTCTTATCTCACTCAGGATGGCAACATTAATACCAAAGCATCAGTTCCTTATCTCTGACAGAATGGCATTTAGGTGTGAACTACTGGTACTGGCCACAAGGATCATGACATTTCAGATCTTACATAGAACATGGAACACTGTAGCACAGTACAGGCCCTTCAATCCACAATGTTGTGCTGACCTTGTAACCTACACCAACAATAATCTAACCCTTCCCTCCTATATAGCCCTCCATTTTTCGATTATCCATGTGCTTGTCTAAGAGTTTCTTAAATGTCCCTAGTATAAGATACTCCATAAGATATAGGAGCAGAATTAGGCCATTTGGCTCATTGAGTCTCTCCACCATTTCATCATGATTGATCCATTTCCCTCTCAGCCTCAATCTCCTGCCTTCTTCCCCATATCCCTTCAGGCCCTAAATAATCAAGAATCTAGCAACCTCATCAGCCTTAAATATACTCAATGACTTGGCCTCCACAGTCACCTGTGACAATGAATTATACAGATACAGCACTCTCTGGCTAAAGAAATTCCACCTCATCTCCGTTCTGAATGGAAGTCCCTCTATTCTGAGGATGTATCCTCTGGTCTTAGACTCCCCCACCATAGGATACATCCCCTCCACATCCATTCTATCCAGGCCTTTCAACTTTTGATAGGTTTCAATGAGATTCACCCCCCCCCCCATTCTTCTGAATTCCAGGGAGTACAAGCCTAGAGTCATCAATCAGTCCTAATGTATCTGCCTCGACCATCATACCTGGCAGGATATTCCATGCATCCCCACTCCCTGTGCAAAAAACCTACCCCTAACAACCTTCATATTTCACTTCATCATGCACTTCGTATTTCCTGTTTCTATTTTCTTTGAAAATGGTGAGACCATTAAGCATAAATCACCACACAGATTTGACAAACTGTGGCAAGAAGGACCAGGCAACTAATATGCAGCACTAATAGATTAACAGCAAATACCGAGATTAGGATTCGAAACAGAGGAAGAACAATGTCGATTGAAGGCATGCAGGGCTCTGCAAGTTTCTGTTCAATAATTTATCTGCCAGTGTCCTTTCCTAAATGATGCAAAGATGTTTCTTAATTTACTTCATACTGACTACAAAACATGTGATTGAAGAAAATCCAAAAAGTCCCCTAGTTTCCTTGAACAGTTAGATTAAGGCAGAAGTTATATCTTTCTCTTCAGGCAAATTAATTTTAGGTTGATTTAAGTCTAGCCATACACATTTCTAACTTTTCCTGCATTCATTTAATGAAATCATTATGTGTTGGCCTAGGGCCTTTTAAGATTCTCTTAGATAGGTACATGGAGCTTAGAAAAATAGATGGCTATACAGTAGGGAAATTCTAGGCAGTTTCTAGAGTACAACATTGTGGGCTGAAAGGCCTGTAATGTGTTGTAGATTTCTATGTTTCTATTGCATTAAGGCAGGGTTTTCGAACTGGGGTACATGGACCCCTCAGTTAATGGTAGAGGTCCATAGGATAAAAAAAGGGTTGAGAATCCTTCTATTAAGGTATGGATCATTATGCCTTTTCATCCTGGTGTGCCAACACAAGTACCTGATAGACCATTTAACACAACCCACTAAATGCCAGGTTCAGTATTCTGGAGCAATTTGTTCTATTTCATTTCAGATGTAAGGATGCATAAACTTGATGTTACCTCCCTAATGTGTCAACTTTGAATGAATCCAAGAGGAACAAAGAAGACATTGAAATGATCAAAATCTGAATGAAGTAGGGGGAACTATTCCTATTTGTCAACATCCATTGACTGGAACTCGTTCTCTTTCCTTTTCTCTGAAATTCAATTGGGATTGAGTTTAACCTCCTTCTATTTATTGTGGGTCTTCCCTCTTGTGGGTCAATGTGGGAACTGAAGACTTCCACAGAAGGGGCAGCTGATGGGGCAGGCAAATGGATAATATATGAGGTGGTTGATTCTTCCACCACCTACATCGCCTTCTATGCGCTCCCAATACATGGACTCATGGCTCTCATATCATCCAAAGGCTGGTATTGATAGAGATGACACACAGTTCTTCCAGGAGTCTTTGAGGACATCCTTGAAAATTTCTCTATCTACCTGGTAACATGAGCATTGCATGTAATGTTTGTAAGACCAATCTTCTCTCCCAATCTGCACAACTCTGCCCCTGCCCCCCAAAATTAAGGCTTCCACTAACACCCTGGTAAATGCGAACCACTTTTGCTTTCTTGGGGGTCAGGAGCACCATTTGACAAAAGTAAACATTGATACTAAAATTCATCACCATCTTCAATGTATCAGTGCAATTTTCTTTCATTGGCAGAAACAAGTATTTGAAGATTAAAGTTTCAGGCCTGTCATAAATCTTAAAGTCTACTGGACTGCAGGTTCCCTGCCCACCTATATTCTTCTGAGAACTGGATTACCTACAGCAAATATTTCAAAGTACTGGAGCTGTCCCCCATTAGTACACAATTAATCAAGCAATCCTCCTATTTCTGGGTATGTTCATTGTGGTTTTTTAAAAAAGATGCCACGAAGTTAATGATGCTGAAAAGTTGCACATAATTAGATCGGGTTGTCAGTGATAAACAAAAGTAGGCAGGAGAGAGTGTTAGATGAGAACCAAGGTGTGAATATTTTCACTGCTGTTTGCATCTGCTCTTGTTGTTTGATGTCAGACAAATCCATCAGTTCTACCTTAGTGAGACAGTAGAAAAAAATGCTTCAGCAGAACCAAGAGTAAACTGAGGAGGTGTGAATACTGGAGTTACTCTTTACTTAATGTTGCTACCTAAATCCAGATGAAGCAGATGAAGTTTTATCCTGATGTTCGTGTGAATATGCTTCTGCATCTTTTATTTTTAAATGGCACAATATATTTCCAATATTTCTGCATTGAGACTCAATTGTAACTAGAAAGATGATTCTTCAATTATTCATCCCACCACCTCAGAAAAATCTCAACTTCTTTTCTTTGGTTCCTCCTCACAAATCACAAAGGTACAATGATCCTTGTTGGCGTGGAAGCAACACATGCTGACATTAAATTTGCCTAATTACAGGGATGCAAACTTGTCCTTGCATAGATCTTTTCTCAGCCATCCATGCAAAATGGCAGTAAAATGTCATTGCACACTGAAGGCCCCTTCTGCTTTACCAAGGACTTGTCTGGCAACACTTGTGTGAGGCGACAATGCCCCTTTAAGGACTGCTCATGCTATTGAATGTAAGCCTGTAGCCTTTGATGCCCAGTATGCCAACAAAGGTTTGATTCACATGGTAATCCAGATTTATTCAAACCAGATTAACTCACTCAAGGCTGTTAACCTTGAGAAACCATAAACAGGGAGAGAATGCATGGCTGTTTTAGAGCAGCATTGATCATCTGGACTTCTCTATTGCAATGTTGAGCTAGATCCTGTTCGTCAAAATATATCAAATTGTACATTTCTATGTACTAAAAAATAAAAATAAGAGAATCTCAAAGTAACATTCTGATTTTAAAAACATACATACAAAAGTACTTGCATATACTTATTCAAAAAATTGGGAATAAATGTTTATCATAAATTAACAGTGGGGCGAGTAATGAAGTGAGAATAAATTCTCCCTCAAGGTGAGTAAACATGCCTGACTTTATTTCCTGTTCTGTATATTAATAGCACCAGTGGTACTTCCAATATAAATTGACGACGATGTCACATGAAGATGCACAAGCCATCCACGTGGTTAGGAACATTTGCCCATTACACAGCTTGCACAGTTTTCATTTGGTGCTGCTGACACTCTTGAGCAGAAAGCATGCTGGTAGGGGAGGTCACCTTGGGACGATACAAGAACCTTGTTCCTGTTTACTTCCCCTGCTCTGTGCGCCTGACCAATTCTACCCTGCTGACCTCTGCAATTTCTGTGAAATAATGAAGGAGTCTGAAATGCTTGTGCAATATTGCCTGTACTCTAAAAATACAGGGGAATTGAATTGGCCAAGATTGACCTATGATAGATATCTGCACAATAAGGCTGACTGAATACTTCATGAGTGCTAATCGGCTGAGTTAACATCAAGCTAACCAGAGGATATAGCACTCCCATGGCTGCATTATATGAGGGGTGATTGATAAGTTCGAGGCCCAAGGTAGGAGTCAATTTTAGAAAACCTAGCACATTTATTTTTCAACATAGTCCCCTCCAACATGTACACACTTAGTCCAGCAGTCGTGGAGCATACGGATCCTTTCATTGCAGAAGTGGTTCACAGCAGGGGTGATTGATAAGTTTGTGGCCTAAGGTGGCAGGAGATGAGTCATACAGCTCTCGTTACATGCACGTGCAGTTCAACTCCATGAGTGAAAATGCAGGAAGTTTGAAGTTAATAATTCATCTCCTTCTGCCTTGGGCCACGGACCTATCAATCACCCCTGCTGTGGACCACTTCTGGAGGTCCAAGACGCCGACCTCTACAAAGAAGGGAACCGTATGCTCCACGACTGCTGGGCTAAGTGTGTAAATGTAGGAAAAATAAATGTGCTAGGTTTTCTAAAATTGACTCCTTCTACCTTAGGCCATGAACTTATCAATCACCCCTCGTAATTCTTATATTTAAGTAAAAATATAATATAATGTTTTCACCATTGTCATTAAATAGTCTGCAATAAAGTACCTTTTTGGTATGATGTTTTACTAAATATCTTATATTTCCAATTGATTTTTGTACTAGAAATAACTTGCAGGAAAAATGGTTGGTAAACAAGGAATGTTTTCATTAGAGAACTAATGTGGACAACCAGTGAAATTACACTGGCTTTCCAGTCTCAATACTCTATGACCAGGCAGTAAACTACAAATGGGTATTCATTTATTATTAAATAAATAAAAGAAAATATCATAAATGTGAGTTATTTAATGTTGTACATTAAGCCATGTAATCTGGCCCTCTCTTCTCTTCAAAAATGAGTGATAGCCATCTTTTAAATTGCCGTGATAATAAAAGATCACTCTTTGCACATCCTCGGGATATTCCAAAGTGCTTTATAGTCAATGGAATGCAGCTAGCGTTGTGAATGTGATAGAAAATGTGTGGACAATAAGCTCCAATAACAGCATATACCATGAGTGACCAGTTAATCTGTGGTGCTGGTTGAGGGTGGATTACAGTTCAGGATAACAAATCGTGCTTTAAATAATTCTCTTGAAATGTCTCCTTCCAGCTGGAAAGTGAGATGGGGTTTAGTTTAACTGACCAGAATGCAATGCTGGGTGTTCCACAATGAAATACCAGCGTGTTGCATTTGCTGTGGTAGCATGGTTCAGACCTGTGCCAAATTAGCAATCAATGTGGGGGTAGATGAGGACACAGACGGCTTCATGCACTGTGGGTGGACCCACTATTGAGTCCTGGGATTTCCTTAAGTTGCTGAGTACAGAGTCAGCCACACTTCGTACCTGACTCCTCAGTTTTATGGTACCCAAAGTAGGCTGATCTAGCAGCATGTCACACCTTTCATTTAAAAGATATTGAAGTAGGTAAGATATTGAAGTTCAAAGTAGATATATTATCGAAGTATGTATACTTTACGCAACCTTGAGATTCACTACCTTATAGGCAGCCACAAAACAAAGAAACCCAATAGAAACTATTAAAACAAAAGAATTCTCTTGTGTTTTAAGAAGGCAACGATAATCCCAGTGCCGAAGAAGAGCAAGGTGGCATGCCTGAATGACTGTCGACTTGTGGCTTTGACATCAATTGCTATGAAGTGCTTCGAACCATCGGTGATAGCACACATCAACCACTGCCTACCAGTCAACCTCGATGCTTTGCAATTCTCCTACCGGAGCAACAGGTCAAGGGCAGATGCCACCTCTCTGGCCCTACATTCCTCCTTAGAACACCTGGAGAGTAAAGACGCATATGTAAGGCTCCTTTTCATTGACTACAGCTCTGCCTTTAATACCATCATTCCAAATAAACTGATTCCTAAGCTCCTGAACCTGGGCCTTAGCACTCAGATCTGCAGCTGGATCTTCAACTTCCTCACAGACAGGACCCAGGCTGTAAAAATAGGGGACAAGCTCTCCTCTACAATCATTCTGAGCACCGGTGCCCCACAAGGCTGTGTACTCAGCTCCCTGCTGTACTCACTGTACACCCATGATTGTGTAGCCAAGTTTCCATCGAACTCAATATATAAGTTTGCGGATGACACCACAATTGTAGGCCGTATCTTGGGTAATGATAAGTTTGAGTACAGAGAGGAAATTAAAAACTTGGTGACATGGTGAGAAGACAATAACCTATCCCTCAACGTCAGCAAGACTAAGGAATTGGTTGTTGACTTCAGAAGGAATAGCGGACCACACCACCCCATTTACATTGGCGGTGCGCAAGTGGAACAGGTCAAAAGCTTTAAGTTCCTTGGGGTCAATATCACAAATGACCTGACTTGGTCCAACCAAGCAGAGTCCACTGGCAAGAAGGCCCACCAGCACCTTTACTTCCTGAGCAGTCTAAAAAAATTTGGCCTGTTCCCTAATACCCTCACTAATTTTTATAGATGCACCGTAGAAAGCATTCTTCTAGGGTGCATCACAACCTGGTATGGAAGTTGTCCTGTCCAAGACCAGAAGAAGCTGCAGAAGATCGTGAACACAGCCCAGCACATCACACAAACCAATCTTCCGTCCTTGGACTCACTTTACACTGCACGCTGTTGGAGCAGTGCTGCCAGGATAATCAAGGACACGACCCACCCAGCCAACACACTTTTTGTCCCTCTTCCCTCC
Source organism: Mobula birostris (assembly GCF_030028105.1). Lineage (NCBI taxonomy): Eukaryota > Metazoa > Chordata > Chondrichthyes > Myliobatiformes > Myliobatidae > Mobula > Mobula birostris. Next base: position 122,520,320 of record NC_092374.1, on the reverse strand, counting down.
AGGAGAAGGCTCAGGAGCTTGAAGACTCGTATGGCCAGATTTGGGAACAGTTTCTGTCCAACTGTGATAAGACTGCTGAACGGATCCTGACCTGGATCTGGGCCGTACCCTCCAAATATCCGCACCTGCCTCTCGGTTTTTTGCACTACCATACTTTCCCTTTTCTATTTTCTATTTATGATTTATAATTTAAATTTTTGCTATTTACTATCAATTTGTACTCCAAGGAGCGCGAAGCGCAGAATCAAATATCGCTGTGATGATTGTACGTTCTAGTATCAATTGTTTGGTGACAATAAAGTAAAGACCATCGAATGTGCGGGGAGAAAAAAAGCATAAATCATGCAAACAATACAAGTAAGCAAATAGTATTCAGAACTGAAGTTCACGAACATGAACCCACAGCCGATTATAAGCTGCAGGCCACTGCCTCAGTTCAGTACAAAGATGAATAAAGCGTGGAGCAGCTAGCTGAACCAGCCATTTCCGACACCTCCCTCCCCTTCCTTGATCTTTCAGTCTCTATCTCTGGAAACAGCTTATCTACTGATGTCTACTATAAGCCTACGGACTCTCACAGCTACCTGGACTATTGCTTTCCCCACACTGCCTCTTGCAAAAATGCCATTCCCTTCTCGCAATTCCACCGTCTCCGCCGCATCTGCTCTCAGGATGAGGCTTTTCATTCCAGGTCGAAGGAGATGTCTTCCATTTTTAAAGAAAGGGGCTTCCCTTCCTCCACCATCAACTCTGCTCTCAAACGCATCTCTTTCATTTCACGCACATCTGCTCTCACCCCATCCTCCCACCACCCCACTAGGAATAGGGTTCTCCTTGTCCTCACCTACCACCCCACCAGCGTCTGGGTCCAACATATAACTCTCCGTAACTTCTGCCACCTCCAACGGGATCCCACCACCAAGCACATTTTTCCCTCCCCCCCACTTCTGCTTTCCGCAGGGATCGCTCCCTACACAACTCCCTTGTCCATTCGCCGCCCCCATCCCTTCCTACTGATCTCCCTCCTGGCACTTATCCTCGTAAGTGGAACAAGTGCTACCCTGCCCTTACACTTCCTCCCTCACCACCATTCAGGGTCCCAGACAGTCTTTCCAGGTGAGATGACACTTCACCTGTGAGTCAGCTGGTGTGATATACTGCATCCGGTGCTCCCAGTGTGGCCTTCTATATATTGGTGAGACCCGACGCAGGCTTGGAGACTGTTTCACTGAACACCTATGCTCTGTCCACCAGAGAAAGCAGGATCTCCCAGTGGCCACACATTTTAATTCCACGTCCCATTCCCATTCTGATATGTCAATCCATGGCCTCCTCTACTGTCAAGATGAAGCCACACTCAGGTTGGAGGAACAATACCTTATATTCCGTCTGAGTAGCCTCCAACCTGATGGCATGAACATTGACTCCTCTAATTCCCGTTAATACCCCTCCTCCCCTTCTTACCCCATCCGTTACTTATTTATTTATGATTATCCCCCCTTTTTTTTCTCTCTGTCCCTCTCCCTTGCCTGTCCTCCATCTTCCTCTGGGCTCCCCTCCCCCTTTCTTTCTCCTTAGGCCTCCCATCCCATGATCCTCCTCCTTCTCCAGCTCTGTATCCCTTTTGCCAATCAACCTTCCAGCTCCTAGTTTCATCCCTCCCCCTCCTCTCATCTCCTATCATTCTGGATCTCCATCTCCCCCTCCCACTTTCAAATCTCTTACTATCTCTTCTTTCAGATAGTCCTGACGAAGGGTCTCGGCCTGAAACGTCGACTGTACTTCTTCCTATAGATGCTGCCTGGCCTGTTGCCTTCCACCAGCATTTTGTGTTGCTGAACCAGCCCATCCCTTGCCTCCGGCCCTGACACTCTGACCCTTTCAATCTAGTCCGGCTCTGAAATTGTCTAAAGCTTGGGTAGTTCCCTACTCTCAGACCTGGGCTCTGCTTACTTCGATATGCTCTCAAGCCCAAGACCAAGGAACAATCCTTCAGTGTAAGTCACTGTACATTCACGCTATTACTGAATTCTTATGGTTTAACCATCGTCCCGATGACACTAAAATAGATGCTGTGGCAGACAGTAAAGAGGAGCATCAAGAATTACAGAAGGATCTTGATCAGCTGGTGGATGGGCTGAGGAATGGCAAATGGAATTTAATTCAGCTGTTTGAAATGTAACATTTTGAAGAACAAATCAAAGTATGTCTTTTACATGGAGACACAACAGAGATTGCAGATGCTGGAAATCTAGGGCAACACACACACGAAATGCTGGAGGAACTGAACAGGTCAGGCAGCAATCTATAGAAGGCAGTGAATAGTTGACACCTTTGGCCAAGACCCTTCATCAGGATTAGGTCTTCTATATTGAAAGAAGGATCCTGGTTACTGTTGTAGGAATGAAACTCCTTAAAGTGGAGTCACCGGTAGACAGAGCAGTGAAGATGCTGTTGGCCTTCATTGGTCAAGACACTGAATGTAAAAATTGGGAGATTATGTTGCGATTGTACAAGATGTTGATCAGGCCACATTTGAAGTAGTGCGTTTAACTTTGGTCACTATATTATAGGAAGGGTGTGATGAAACTGAAAAGAGTGCAAAAAGGTTTATGAGGATATTGCCAGATCTCAATGGACTGAGCCATAGGGAGAGGTCAAACAGGCTCTACTTCTTTGAACAGAGGCAACTGAGGGCTAATGTCATAGACGTATATAAAATCATGAGGAGCATAGACCAGTGCCTTTTCTAGGGTTGAGGAATCAAAAACTAGAGGGCATAGTTTTAAGATCAGAGTGAAAATGTTTAACAAGAATCTGAGAGGCAACCTTTTTTACGTAGTGTGGGAGATATGTCCATGGAACCAGCTTCCAGAGAAAGTGGTTGAGGCAGGTACATTAGGCACATTTAATAATTATGTGGAAAGGTCTACGTCAAAGGAAAATGTATGAGGAGCGTTTGATAGCTCTGGGCATGTACTCACTGGAGTTTCGTAGAATGAAAGCACAAGTATTGAAAGATGTAGGTGGAGTGGACATGGAGAGGATGCTTTCAATAGTGGGAGAGTTTAGAACCAGAGTGCAAGTTTAAGTTCCAGTTTATTACCATCTGACTGTACATATATATAACCAAATGAAACAATGTTCCTCCAGACCACAGTGCATCCACAAATCATATAACACACACAGCATATAAACCAAATATTACCATAAATAAATTAATAAAATATATTAATTATATAAGCACTAGATCCTTTGTTAATAAAATATGATTCAAAATGCATTCAGCACAGCTGAACAGTAAACAGTACACTATACAGTAAACAGCAGGCTGACCTAGTGACGAGATCTCAGTGGTGACAGGGTATTCATTAGTCTCACACCCTGATGGAAGACGCTGTTACTCAGTCTGGCAGTCCTAGTCCTGACGCTTCTGTACCTCCTTCCTGACGGTAGTGGGTAAAAGAGATTGTGGGATGGGTGGGAGGGATCCTCAATAATGCTTTGGACCCTTCGTTTGCAACGCTCCTGGTAAATGACACAAATAGAGTGGAGGAGACCTCGGTGGTCCTTTCACCGAGTTTTACTATCCTCTGTAGGGTCTTGCGGTCTGATGCCTTGCAGCCTCCATACTGTTCAATGGTGCAAGTAGATTGGAGACTCTTAATGCTGCTCCTGTAGAAAGTTGTTAGAATGGAGATGAGGAGTCTTGCAAGCCTCAATCCCGTCAGAAAGTGTAGACGCTGTTGTGCTTTCTTGACTAGTGAGGAAATGCTGTGGGCCCAGGTTAACTCGTCTGTTATGTGCACACTAAGGAACTTGGTGCTCTTCACTCTCTCCAGGGCAGAGCCATTAATGTGTAATGGAGAGTGGTCGTCCCATGCATTCCTGAAGTCCAAAATTTCCTCTTTTGTCCTGTCCATGTTCTGTCTCAGATTGTTGTTCCCACACTATTTAACAAGCCTCTCTGTGTGCCAACTCATCATTGCTGTTAGGCCAACTACTCTTAGTATCATCTGCGAAATTCATGATGTGGTTTGAGCTGGATCAGTGTGAACAGCAGGGGGTTGAGCACACAACCCTGGGGGGCATCAGTACTTAGCATGATGTTGCTGCCAACTCAGACTGACTGGGTTCTTTCTGTTAAAAAAAAATCAAAGATCCAGTTACAGAGGGGTGTGTTTGAGATCCAAGGAGGACAGTTTACCTAACCGCCTCTGAGGGACGATCATGTTAAACGCCGAGCTGAAGTCGATGAACAGCACCCTGGTGTATGAGGCATCATTTTCTAGGTGGGACAGGACAGAGTGGAGGGCCGAGGCTACGGCAGCATCAGTGCACTGGTTGGAGCAGTAGGCGAACTGGAAATGACCCAATATCGCTAGAAGGTGGAATTTTATATGATCCATTACCATCCACTCAAAGCATTTCATGGTTGTTGAAGTCAGTGCCACTGGGCAGTAATCACTTAGGCCAGCTACTGTCATTCTCTTGGGCACTGGAATGATGGTGGCTGCCATGAAGCCTGCAGGTACAGTGGACTGTTTCAAAGAGATGTTAAAGATGTCTGTTAAAAACTCTGCATGGCCACAGAATAGAAGGGCAATGAGATGAGGAGGAAGCTCTTCAGCCAGACGGTGGCCTTCATTGGTCAGGGCATTGAATACAGAACCTAGGAGGTCATGTTGCAATTGAACAAGATTTCGACCAGCACACATTTCACAAGCTCAGCTTTATTCATCAGGTTATAGGAAGGATGCCTGTAACATCTGTGGAATTCATTGCCACAGACAGCTGTGGAGGTCAAGTCATTGGACATATTTAAAGGGGACGTTGACAGATTCTTGATGACTAATGAGTATCAAAAGTTACACTGAGAAGGCAGGAGAATGGATTTGAGAGGCAAACCAAACCAGTCATGATAGAATGGTGGGGCAGACTTGATGGGCCAAATGGGCTAATTCTGTTCCTGTGTCATATGCTTATGGTCTTAAGGATGTCAACATTTCAAAGGGATGTGGGCCAAGGGCTGGGAAATGGAATTAGCCTTAATGTACATCTTGGTTGATGAAAACATATATGGGCCAATGTAACACACACACACAACATGCTGGAGAAACTCAGCAGGTCCAGCAGCACCAATGGAAATGAAGAAGTAGACAACATTTTGGACTGAGAACGTTCATCAGGACTGGAAAGGAAGGAGTAAGATGCTAGAATAAAAAAAGATTGGGAGAGGAGGAGGAGGAAGAGGACTAGCTGTAAAGTTGTAGGTGAAGCCAGCTGGATGGGAAAGATTAAGGGCTGGAGAAAAACGCATCTTATAAAAGAGAAGAGTGGACTATGAGAGAAAAGGAAGGAGGAGAGGCACCAGAGGGAAGTGATAGGCAGGTGAGAAGAACAGGTAAGAGGCCAGAGTGGGGAATAGAAGAAGAGGGAAGGGGAGGGAAAGAAGGGGAAATTAATGTTCATACTATCGGGTTAGAAGCTACCCAGATAGAATATGAGATGTTGTTCCTCCACCCTAAGAGTGGCTTCATCTTGGACCGTCATGTAAAAATGGGAATGGAGATAGGAATTAAGATGGTTGGCCACTGGGAAATTCTGCTTCTGGTGAATGGAGTGGAGGTGCTCAACAAAGCAGACCCCCAACAGATTTGCAGGTGAAGTGTTGCCTCACATGAAAGGACTGTTTGGGGCCCTAATATGGAGGCAAAGGAGGAGGTGAATGGGCACTGCCAAAGTGCCGTTTTTCTGTGCTGTTCAACTCTGTGAATCTAATCTTTCAGTCACTTCAATTACTTCTGCTATTTTTAGGTACTCTCATCTGTTTCGAGTTGCCAGAGACACTTGTAAGTTTTCGGAAGGCTGTCAGGGTGGGACATAGCTTTCCACCACACAGGGCCTGGTCACAGCTGATGCCCTACCCTGCCTTGTGAAACAACTGAGACAGTGATGCTGGCAGGACCTTAACAACCACACAGCCATATGGTTAATGTGGCTGCTTGGCTTAAGCAGGCGATATGGGAGGCATGGGCCGGACCGAGCTCGATCAAGCCCAATATCTCATCAAACAGACAGCATTTCCGACAAAGTCATGGAGAGCACTGTTTTCTGATAAATATCTTGCAGGAAGGCATGTTAGACACTTCATGAGTGACATTTGACAGCGATAAAGTCAGTCTGCAAATGGAGATAGCAATCATGCCACATTATTATCCATGATGGGGACTGGTTGCTTAATACAGTAACTGCTATATGAGCATTTCTGGCAAGGGTCGCTGATATGATCATCAGTTTTATACTTGGGTCACAATTTGTAAACCCACTCCTTTCTATATGCATTTACTGTACAAGAGCATAAATAAAAACAGTAGGAGATCATCAGCCCTTCACACCTGCTCTATCATTGTACTAGATCAGGGCTGATCCATATCTCAGCTGTCATGCCAATATTTTATTTTTGAGATCACATGACAGGTTTTCAGCCAAAAAAGACATATCGTTATCTACATTGCCAAAATGCTCTTTGACACAATGATATCAAGACAGATGATTTCTTATTAATATCTTCACCTGCTTAGAGTAGAGGTTTTTTAGTTGGTAGTGCAGAGTGTATACAGACATACTTTCATTGTGGTTAGGAATTGAATTGTGTTGTAGTGTCATTTTCAATTACATCCTAGAGTAGAGATTGAATTCATCAATTTCTGACAAGAAGGTGAGGGAATTACTACCTGAACCATCAATCATGTATTTAGCATTTGTGTAGCTGTAAAGCTGGAGTGACTAAGTTCAAAGCAAGCATACTGAGATTATTAGAGATTCAAAGTACATGTATTATCAAACTATGTATGCAGTATACAACCTTGAGACTCGTCTTCCCCCAGACAGCCACGAAACAAAGAAAACCATGGAACCCTTTCAAAGAGGAGCACCAAACCAACCCCTGCACATGCAAAAAAAAACAAATCATGCAAATGGCAAAAAAACGAGTGAAGATCACAGAATGTTAAACACCAACCTACAAATCATCGAAAGGGTCCAGGTCATATTCAGTTCAGTTCAATCTTGCGCTGTGTCTTTCATTATCTGCAGGCCGTCCTAATCAAAATTGCACAAAATAGCAACAAAAAAAGAGGAGCAACCAGAAACCAGAAACATATCACATTGAACATATTGATCACCAACCCACTTAAATATCAGTAAGATGCATACTTGAGAATCTAGAACATTGTGCACAAAATGTTTTAGACTGCATAAATACCAGCTGACCAATAAAAGTTACGCACAAAGTACTGGAGGAACTTAACAAGTCAGGCAGCACCTATGGAGAAGGATAAACAGTTGATGTTCCAGGATGAGACCCCTCATGAGGATTGGAAAGGAAGTGGGCAGAAGCAGGAATAGGAAGATAGGGGAAGGGATCCTCTTATTCTGGCTTCAGCCTCCTTCTTTTCCAGACCTGATAAATGGTCTCCACCTGAAACATTGACTGCTTATTCCCCATCATTGGTGCTGTCAGACTTGTTATATTTCTCCAGTACTTTGTGTCTGTTGCTCAAGATTTCCAGCATCTGCAGAATCTCATTTTTTGAACACCGAAATAATTTGACCGCACGAGAACATAGGAACACAAGAAAGCCCTCCCCACCATTGAGCACATCTACAGGGAGCATTTTTGCAGGAAAGCAGCATCCATCATCAAGGACCCCACCATCTAGACCATGCTTTCTTTTTGCTTCCACCATGAAGAAGAAGTTACAGAAGCCTCAGGTCCCACACCACCAGGTCCAGGAATAGTTATTATCATCGGGTTCTTGAACCAAAGTAGAAGAAGCTGTTCCTGAATCATAGAGTGTGTGCCTTCAGGCTTCTGTACCTCCTTCATGATGGTCACAATGAGAAGAGGTCATCACCTAGGTGATGGGGGTCCTTACTGATGGATGCTGCCTTTTTGAGGTATCGCTCCTTGAAGGTGTCCTAGATACTGTGGAGGTTATTGCTTATGATGGAACTGACTAAGTTTACAACTATCTGCAGCTTATTATGATCCTGTGCAGTAGACACTCCCCCTCACACCCGATACTAGATGCTGGTACTGCCAGTTAGAATGCCCTCTATGGTACATCTGTAGAAATTTGCAAGTGCTTTGGTGACATACCAAATTTTCTCAAACGCAAAGGTTCAAAGGTACAATTTAATGTCAGAGAAATGTATACAATATACATCCCTGAAATACTTTTTCTTTGCAACCATCCACGAAAACAGAGGAGTGCCCCAAAGAATGAATGACAGTTAAATGTTAGAACCCCAAAGTCCCCCCACAGCTCCCCTCCCTCCCACACGTAAGCGACAGCAAGCAACAATCCCCCTCCCCCCACCGGCAAAAATAAAGCGCACCCACTACCAGCACTCAAGCGTGAGCTAAGCAATAGCAAAGACACAGACTTGCAATTACCTCAAAACTACATTGTTCACCCAATAATTCGACAGGCTGAAGACTCTCTCCTAATAAGGGAGAAAGAGGTGACTCCATTTTCCAAGACATAACAAACAACTTGCTGTTTTACGATGTTAAAAGTCCGTTACGTCACTTTTGTCGAGCCCTTTGCCTGGAGATCGCAAGGATCCCGGGTCCCCAGGCACACAGCAGATGTTCCGACTCCCCCAACCACACACGGGTCTCCTGTGGCGACACCAACCCTTGATTCGCCCTTCCCCAGTTACTCAAGATCCCAGGCTTCTGAATCCGTGCCGAAATCTTAGGCCAAGACTTTCGCATGCCAAATAGCGGCTGATTGTGGAACCCCAAGAGCGAGTCCCATTCCCGTAAAGAACCGTAGTCAGCATGTAACTCCAGGTCAGGGTCTTCAAAAGAACCCTGTAAGGGAAGAACAGAGATATTAAAGATGGAAATAGAACTGTTTTCTTAGATGCAAGCAAAGGAGTCGCTTGTTGGGCACCATAACTACTTAACTCCTTGTGAAATATAGCTGCAGTCATGCCTTCTTTGTAGCTGTATCGATATGTTGGGTCCAGGTTAGATCTTCAGAGATATTGACACACAGGAAATTGAAATTGCTCAGTCTTTCTAATTCTGATCCCTCTATGAGGACTGGTGTGTGTTCCCTCATCTTACCCTTTCTGAGGTCCATTCTATGAGTAAAACTAATTTCATTGAATGGAGGCATAAGAAACCATAAGTGCTGGAATCTGGAGCAAAAAAATACTTAACTTCCACCATCTCGAATGGGATCCCATCACCAAGCACATCTTTCTCTCCCCCCCACTTCCTGTTTTCCCCACAGATCACTTCCTATGTGACACCCTCGTCCACTCGTCCCTCCCCACTGAACTCCCTCCTGGCACTTATCCTTGCAAGCAGAACAAGTGCTATACTTGCCTCCTCTCTCACATTCAGGGCCCCAAACCATCCTTCCAAGTGAGGCGACACTTCGCCTGTGAGTCTGTTGAGATCACCTACTGTATCCAGTTCTCCCGCAGTGGCCTCCTGTATACCAGTGAGACCCGGCGCACATGGGGAGAACACTTTACTAAGCAACTCCACTCCATCCCCAGAAAAAGTGGGATCTCCCTGTCGCCACCCATTCAATTCCAATTCCCATTCTGACACGTCAGACCTTAGTCTCCTCTGTTGCTGCAATGAGGCCACACTCAGGTTGGAGGAGCAACACCTTATATTCTGTCTGGGTAGCCTCCAACCTGATGGCATGAACATCAATTTCTTGAACTTCCGTTAATTACCCCCTGCCTTCACCATGCCCCATTCCTGTTTCCCTCTCTCACCTTATCTCCTTACCTGCCCATCATCTCCCTCTGGTGCTCCTCCCCCTTTCCTTTCTACCATGATCTTCTATCCTCTTCTATCAAATTCCCCCTTCCTCCAGCCCTTTACCTTTCACCAATCAACTTCCCAGCTCTTTACTCCTCCTCACCCTCTCCCAGTTTCATCGATCACCTGCCACCTTGTACTTCATCCTTCCCTCACCCCAACCTTCTTACTCTGACTTCTCCCGAGTCCTGAAGAAGAGTCTCGGCCTGAAACGCCACCTGCTGAGTTCCTCCAGCACTTTGTGAGTGTTGCTTTTGATTTCCAGCATCTGCAGATTTTCTACATTTGAGCTGCTAGAAGAACTCAATTCATCAGGCAGCATCTGTAGAGGCAAAGGGATAGTTAACTTTTCGACTTGAGACCCTGCGTCAGGACGAACAGTGCAATTATGGGAGAAAGTCACTTTATATAAAGGGGTGGAAGAAAAGGGTGAGGCAGAGACAGGGAAGTAGTAGATGGAGCCAGATGTGGAGGAGTTGCTGGGCAGGTGGTCAACCAGGCAGGGGAGTGAGTGGTGGAGATAATGACAGGGGCTGGGAGGGGATAAGTGGAGGCAAAAAAAAGGAAGGCGATGAGTAGATTCGGAGAAGGGTCAAATGTTGGTCAGCAGGAACCAGATGAGAAAAGTGATTGGGTAACAGAGGGCTGAGTGGATGAGGTATTGGAAAGCAGGGTGTCTATGAAAGGATCCAAGTCGATGAGAAGGAAAGAGAAGGGAATAAAGGGGGTGCAAGTTACCTGACATTAAAAAATTCAATATTCATGACATCGTATTGTACACTCCCCCAGCAGAAAATAGAGTGATGTTCTCCTAATTTACATTTAGCCTTGCCCTGGCTGGGGATGAGGCTGCGGGTCAACAGGCTGCTGTGGAAATGGCTGGTAACTGAGAACGCTGGATGACCATTGCAAATAGAGCTCAGATGCTTGGCAAGGCAGTTGTCTAGACAGTGCTTGGTTCCAGTGATGTAGTGGAGGCCACATCGAGAGGCCTGAATGCAAGGCTGGAGGAGGTATATGTTCATTGAATTAAACTTTTTTTCTTAAGTTCCTCCTCTGTCAATTCCTCTTTGATGTGTTCACCTAAAATGTGTTCACATCATATTAAACAAGAAAGGGCAAGAAAGACTGAAGCTGAGTGGATCGTCCCTGGGTATAATTGTTCTTGTTCAAGAACAATTCCGATGTACATCTCACAGAAAATCAAGCATTAGCAAAATCAAAAATGTAGTGATAACTTTTGAATTGTTTATAAGTTTGCCAGCTCAGTATGGATTCTAAAAAAAACTTGGGATCTTCTAAGTATGAATGAATTCTAATTTAAGCTATAGGTCTGCTGACAGTGGATCCATGAAAAATTATGATGTTTACAGCTGGGAACTCTGATATCTGAGAGTGAATTTCCAACCTTGTTCCCAGTATGAAAACTGCACTGAGAGAAGTATAAGGGAACTTCAGGCATATGCTACAGCTTTCCAAAATTAATCCAAATGGGTAGAAAATTATCAACAGCACAAGCCAAATTACTTGTACTTTGCTCCTGGTGTGAAAAGTTCCCCATTGGGAACAAGTCAGAAAATCATCCTGCTAATCTTTTCTGGGAAATCCTTCTAACAAGTACTTGCTACTAGAAGGACGCATTCATTTTTTTCAGCTCCTGTGGAGGCAGGAGGAAAAAATAGACACACACACAAACACACTCCAATGCTGAGCAAGTTTTTGGTTACTAACCAAAGAACACTCTAAAGATTATTTCAACTTAACAGCAGGTCAAAGTTCCACACAGAGCAGCAATCCAATCTAAGACCTTCCACGTCTGTGTGCAGCTGAAGCTCCACATTGTGGCACACTTCTTTTCACTAAATTAAACTGGATGAACTGTCCTTAACAGAGTGATAATGCAATATTTCTAATTAATTTTAAAATAGCCTAATGAGCACTTTCTGATTTAGTTTTCTTCCCTCTTGCCACATCGATTTACTATTCATTCTGTTGATGACCTCATTACAGGAAGTTACAATGACCCCTGGACAGTAAAGAATTAAGAGAGCTCTGAATAGAATGAATGTACCTCCCTGTTACAACATCCTCACCATCACTTTACCTTTGACCCTGAGGCCAATTTAACTTCCTGTATGGTGTCACCAGAAGAATGAGCAAATAATCAAGAGAGATTTTTCAATCCCAGAAGTCTCATGAGTTAGTAAACGTAAAAGGAAGAATTTTAGCAATTTTAATTTGAAATGTTAACATTTTAAGGCTATATGAAGGATGGTAGCAGTATTGCCTGTTTCATGAGCCTTCCAAATCTTGGACATCTACAGGCACCTGAATTCAGGCACCATTCTTAATATTGAGCAGAGGTGATCCTCAGAATAGACAGGAGGATAAACAATTTTAAATGACCAGACCGTTCAGTCACTTTGGTTACTTAGCTGGCATCTGTACTGCAGGCCTCATTCGTACAATCACAGGAACACTCTCATCAACTTCACAGGAAAACATCAAGGTATCTCATGGCTGTTTGAAGAAAAAATCATCAAAATAAATGTTGTAGATGTATCAGCAATGGAAGTAGGAGTAAGCAGTTACATCTGCCGACCCTGCTTTGCCATTCAGTAAGATCATGGGGTGAGTTTCTTCCACCTCATTTTCACAAGTGGAAATTTCCTGCTAATCAGAATCAGGTTTCATATCACCGACATATGTCATGAAACTTGTTGTCTTTGCGGCAGAAGTGCAATGCATAAGAGAAAAAAAAACGTGAGTGCATATATATTAAATAAATAGGTAAATTAAATACATAATGCAAACAGTGGAAATATATAATATTGCATTAGCTTTCCAAGCTAACAAAGTATCAACATTTTAGTCCCTTATGTATAGTTCCATCAGATGTCTGCATCCTATTACATCCCAGACCTCTTTAGATAATATGCTTCTATTTTTATTTTTCCTGCCAAATGGACAACTTCACATATTTCCACACTCTACTCCATTTTAGTCATAGATTCATACAGTATTACAGCACATAAACAAGTCCTTCAGTCAGTCTAGCCCATGCACCACTTCTGCTGGAAGATCTTACCACACTTGCACCAATCTCTGTGTGGAAAAAGATCCCCCTCAGGTTCTACTTAAATACTTCATCTTTCACCCTTAACCCATGACCTTTAGTTGTAGTCCCACCCACCTTCCGTGGGGAAAGCCTGCTTGCATTTATCATACCTATACCCCTTATTATTTTGTATACCTCTATCAAATCTCCCAACATCCTCCTACCTTCCAGGAAATAAAATCCTAACCTATTCAACATTTTCCTATAATTCAAGTCCTTAAGTCCCAGCAACATCTTTGTCAATTTTATCTGCACTCAGTACTTAGATTTATGAAGGCAAAGGTGCCAAAAGCTCTCTTTATGACCCTATCTGCCTGTGGTACCATTTTCAAGGAATTATTGATCTGTATTCCCAGATCCCAGTGCCCTGCCGCTCACTGTATAAGTCCTACCCTGGTTTGCCCTCCTAAAATGCAACACCTCTCACTTGTCCGCATTAAGTTTCATCTGCCATTTTTCAGCCCATTTTTCCTGCTGGTCAAGATCCTGATGTAAGTTTTGATAGACTTCTTAGCTGGTTACTACACCGCCAGTTTTGGTGTCATCTGCAAATTTGCTGATCCCCTTTAACACATTAACATCCAAATCATTAATGTGGATGACAAACAACAACAGATCCAGCACCAATCCATGCAGTACACCACTACTCACAGACCTCCAGTCAGAAAGGCAACCATCTACTACCACACTCCGGTTTCTCCCAATAAACCAGTGTTGAATCTAATTTATGACTCATATGGAATGCCAAGTGACTGAATCCTTTGGCCAGCCTTCCATGTGTGACCGTGTCAAAGGCCTTGCTAAAGTCCATGGAGACAATGTCCACTGCTTTTCCTTCACCAATGTTCCTGAAAAACTTCTCAAAAAACTCTACAAGATAGATGAGACATATCCTACCATGCACAAAGCCGTTGACTATCACTAATCATGCCCCGTCTTATTGAAACATATAAAATCCTAAAGGGATTGGATTGGACAGGCTAGATGCAGGAAGATTGTTCCCGATGTTGGGGAAGTCCAGAATGAAGGGTCACAGTTTGAGGATAAAGGGGAAGCCTTTTAGGACCAAGATTAGGAAAAACTTCTTCACACAGAGGGTGGTGAATCTGTGGAATTCTCTGCCACAGGAAACAGTTGAGGCCAGTTCATTGGCTATATTTAAGAGGGAGTTAGATACGGCCCTTGTGGCTAAAGGGATCAGGGGGTATGGGGGGGAAGGCTGGTACAGGGTTCTGAGTTGGATGATCAGCCATGATCATACTGAATGGCGGTGCAGGCTCGAAGAGCCGAATGGCCTACTCCTGCACCTATTTTCTATGTTTCTATGTTTCTATGTCTATTCAAATACTTATATTCTGTCCCTTAGAACGCCTTCCAATAATTTACCCACTATTGATGTCAGGGTAATAGGCTTATAATGTCATGTCCATTCTTAGAGCTTTTCTTGAGCAGCAGAAATATAGTATCTATCCTCTTGTCCTCCAGCACCTCACCAGAGGTTTTGAATATCTCTGTTAGGGCCCCTGGAATTTCTGGAAAAATTGCAGGGGCCCTAACAGAGAGATTTAAAACATAAGGTTCAAAGGGACACGTTGTCAGGTCCTGAGACTTATCCACCCCAACTTCCCTCCAGACAGTAAACACCTCCTTTTCTGGATATGATCCATGAGCTTACTGTTGCTTTACCTCAGTTCTATAGACACTATAACCATCTCCCAAATAAATACAGATGCAAAAAAAGACATAATTTTGTCATTGCTATCCTTTTGCTCTTAATATATCTATTGAAGTCATTTAGATTCTCCATAACCTTGTCTGGCAGAAAAACCTCATTACTTCCTTTAGCCCTCCTGATTTCCCTATTAAATGTTCTCATGCAATTCTATGCATTTCTTATGTTCCACAAGTTCCCTGTTTTCCCGTTGTTGCCTGTACCTGGTATGCACCTCCTTCTTCTTCTTCTAAATCAGGGCCTCAATATCCCTCAAAAATTAAGGTTCCCTCAACCTGTTAGCCTGGTCTTTTATTTTAACAAGAAAATAACACACTCACGTTCTCATAAAATTTCACTTTTGAAGGCCTCCCACTTACTAAGCATCATTTTGCCAGAAAAACAAATTATCTCCATCCACACATGCCCAAACCTTTCTGACAGCCTTTCTCTAACTAATTTAGAATCTCAATCTGAGGACTAGTCAGGACTAAAGGAAGTATGATTCAGTTACTAGATCCAAAGTGTTCCTCTACACGCACTTCTATTGCCTGCTCTGTCTCATTCCCAAATAGGAGATCCAGTCACATTCTATAGCTGGGACCTCTACATATTGGTTAAGAAAACTTTCCTGAACACACTTAATAAATTCTATCCCACACAGACATTTTACACTATGTGAGGCCCAGTCAAGATATGGAACGTTGAAATCCACCGCATTTTTCTTAAAACTGTCTGCGACCTGTCTATAACTTTGCTCCTCTAAATCCTGCTGACTATGGTATAATCCCATTAACATGGTCATCCCTTTCTTATTCCTCACTTTTACCCATATAGCCTCAGTGGACGAGCTCTCCTGTCTGTCTTGTCTGAGCACTGCCAAGACATTTTCCTTGGCTAGTAAAGCCACCCCTCTGTCTTTAATTCTCTAATGAATGTTGCCTTCCTGAGATGTTACAATTTGGTTTGATATCCCCCTCCAACCCCACTTCCCCATTTTGTTTTATATCATCAGCAACATTTGGGCACAATATACAACTTCAATCAACCAAATCATCAATAAATTATAGATATCTGACTCATGTGACAGTCTCCCAAACCTCATCTGTTTTCGTCCATATTTTCTCTCCATAACCTAATTTTTGGCCTTTTATGTTTTTTTTTAAAATTCTTAATATATGACAATCCAAGTTCCACCTTATCTACCCTTTTTAATTATATTGACAAATTGTTTTCCATTAATGACAATTTCTCTTCTACAAAACCAAGCTGGCTACGCCTATTCACAAAAATTATCTGTTGCTGCCTACTTAATATTAAACTCCAGTATGTTCCAAACAAATGATATCAGGCTAACTGATCTGTAGTTTTATTTTTTCTATCTTTCCTACCTTACATGGCTGTGTTGCACAGATTTGACAGAGAGCTGCAGACTCTGAAAAGAAGTGCAGTGATACTCTAGCCCAATCAACTAGTCAGCTCTGAGCAGGAAACAAAACAGGCAAGGAACTGTTATCAGTCCTAATCTTCCATACAGCAGGCAACATCTGGCACTGCAGATTGGAAGATAACAAGATAATGCTGTACATATTGAAATGGGTCTGAATATTTGAATACAGTTGACTGTGGAAAATAACCTATCTGATCCAAGTATAATTCTATCAAAATATATATTCCAATTTACATAAATAAAAGTAACTATTCTCTTTCATTATTTTCAATTATTGATCTATGTATATTTTCAGGATACATTTCCCCAATTGTTTGCAGTTTGGGCAATGACCTAAGGCAGGAGTTCCTAACCTTTTTATGCCATGGACCCCTACCATTAACATGTTGGGAACCCTTGATCTGAGGACACTCATTTGGAATTTACGTAAAAATGTTCTTCAATTCCATAGAATATTTAATACCACAGAATATGTAACGCTTCTCCTCAATTCCCCTGAAATTATGAAGGAGGCAGGTGAAGTTCTACCTTATGTCACTTTCAAAGCATATGCACGTTTATGGATTTTAGCATGGCCATAATTTACATCTGACTAATTGGCTTTTATGACATTCATTAGCATAAAATGAGTTCATGTCCCAATATTTTAACTCCACAACTTTTATGAAGAAGATGGCATCTAAGTTTTGAAAACTATCCTCTTCTGTGCCTTGCAACATGACACCTCCATCCTTTCAATGTTTGCTCATTAGATATTAAAAAACTTCTAATTGAATCTGATCACATCTGGGTACAAAGCACTTTTTCCCCTGGATTTCTTTTGATTAAGATTTGTTTCATCTCTCCAAAAGGAACATGTCCAGATAGCTAAGGAATTCCAAAGGGATCTTTTCCTCTTGTTTCAATGAAAATTTCAAGTAACAAACTGTACAACTTTTAACCACCATTTCAAACAGCAACACTTCAGCTGGTATGTACAAGTTCCTCTTCAAATTTGCTGAATTTGAGGAGGGTTTTGGGGAGAGTGAGTGATCACAACAATACTTTTAAGGGGGTGTCATTTCAGTCTGGATTTCATTCTTACATTAGAGGAGGTTTACATGAAAATCCACATTGTATTATGTTTTGAAAACATAATTTAAGTGCTTTAGTATTTATACACCTAGACTATTCTCTTGGACCACAATGAAGCTTCTGTATTTAAGAAAATGGCCATGTGTTACCAGGAAAACAATTTTGATGCCAGGCTGCTGAGCTCAGAGATAAAGAATTGAAATCCCATTGGAGGATTTAAATAAATTATAAAATAAATTACAGTATCAGTAACGTAAATGTAGCTGGCAGTTCTTCCAATCAAAGGGAAACCTGTCAGATAAAAGGTGGTATGAAGAGCCAGATCTAATAAATCTGTGCCAGTCCACATAATGGCTGAGTTCTGGGTTCACTTTTCCTACTTTGCACACTTTGGCATGGATTTGTGAGCTGAATTGGAATCATCCAATGATCTCCTTTGGATCACCACCAAAAGATCTTTTTTTTTAAATCATGGACAGAGATGGAGATCTAAAAGGTTTCCAAGGTCAGAGTGGATGTGACAATGACCAAAGTTGAGGGAGATAGTTTGAATCTCAGAGAGAGAAAAGATGCAAAGGTTAAAATAATCGTAAGTCCATAAGGCCTTAAGGCATAGGAGCAGAATTCAGCCATTTGGTCCATTCAGTCTGTTCCACCTTTGATCATGGCTAATTCATTATTTCTCTCAACCTTATTCTCCTGCCTTCTCCCCATAACCTCGGACACGTTTACCAATCAAGAACTTATCAAACTCCATTTTAAAGAGACCCAATAACTTGGCCTCCATAGGAGTCTGTGGAAATGAATTCCACAGATATACCAGCTCTTTGGCTCATCTCGGTTGTGAAGGGATGTCTTTGTATTCTGAGGCTGTGTCCTTTTGGTTCTAGACTCCTCCACTATTGGAAACATCATCTCAATGTCTTGCATATCTATCCTGTCCTTTCAATATTTGGTGGGTTTCAATGAGATCCCCTCTCATACATTAAAACTTTCATTCCCAAGATCATTTTCATGGGCAAATTAGTGGTTGTTAAGATCTTTGTGTCAAGAAATATCAGGGAAGAGATGGAGTGGAAACATAAGATATAGGTTTTCTTCTGAACTTCTTAGCCAGTGAAGCAGCCCATGCCTGCATGCATCTAGACCTAGACAACATTCAGACGTTGGATGATAAGTGACAAGCAGAATTCATGTCATAAAAGTGTCAGGCAACAAGTGAGAGTCTGACCCCTTTCTTTGAGATTCAATGGCATTATTATTGCTAACTACCCACCACCAATTTCATAGAGGTCAGTATTGACCAAAAACTCACATAACTACATGGCAACTAAATCAGGTCAGAGGCTAGGTAGCCTGCAGCTTCAAGGCCTGTCTAGCACCCACAAGGCACATGTCTCTATTGTAATGGAATGCCCTGCACTTATCTCGATGAGTGCAGAGCCAATGACTCGTAAATGCTCAACACCACCTAGGACAAAGCACATCGCATTTGGCTGGTACTCCAAAAACGATCCTAACCATTCATTCTGTTCACCACAAGCTCATAGTGGCTTCAGTGTTTACCATCTGCAAAGTACCATCCAGTTATACACTCAGGTTATTCTAGCAGCATTTCCCAAACCCAAGACCTTTACTACCATGAAAGGAAAAAACAGTAGATGCATGGAAATATTATGACTATTATTATGGTACATATATGTACTTTAATAATAAGTTTACCTTGAACTTTGAATTTTGAACTTTTTGACCTTCAGGGTCCCTTCCAAGTTGCACAACATCCTTTATTCAAAACTCTTTGCTGATCTTTATTCATAACTTGGTGTAAATCCTGAAAATCCCTGTTCAGTAGCATGATGCGTGCACCTTCATCAGAAGGGCTGCAGCAGCAGCGGTTTAAGTGAGCAGCTCACTGTCATGTTCTCAAGGGCAAATAGTGCTGCTGGCTAGATTGACCAAAATACAAGCATTTATTAAGCTTGAAATAAATTAGGAGGCAGATAATCAAAAAGACCACATGGGGGAGATAGAAAGGGGCTTAGAATCATAGAGCCATAGAGTCCTACAACATAGAAACAGGCCCTCTGAACTGTCTCGTCCATGCCAACCTGATCTTCTGCCTAGTCCCACTTAACTGCACCGACCATATCTGTCCAAGCCCCTCCCATCCATGCACCTATCCAAATTTCCTTTATATGTTACAATTGAAGCTGCTTGTCAAGGTCACACCTCTCAAATATCCTTTGGACCTCCTGAGATCCTAGATCACTGAACTCTCCTCTCTCCCTCAAGGCCTTCAGTCCCCTTCAGGTGGTGTCTCTACCCCTCCTTTCCTCCTTCATCAACCCCTACAATTATCCTTCCAGTTGCTTCATGCCACCACCATCTCATTCCAGGGGCTCTAATTACTCATAACTGCTCTGCAGAATCATGTCAAATCTTACTAAGCTGTCAACAAGTTAGACTTTTAATCTGGCTGGGAAACAGAGACAACAAATATTCATCACGTCTTGGTAAATTCAGCTAGGCGCGACAGGGGGAGATTTGTTTTGCTGGAACTCACGGCTCAGTAGGCATCTTTGATGGATCCTACTCTTCCCAAGGTGTACTCGTGACTCTGTAGCCGGATTCTGCTCTAGCTCCATCTGCAAGTTTGCAGGTGACGCAACTGTAGTGGGTCATATCTCAAATAATGATGAAAGAAATAGAGAGCTTAGTAATGTGGCATCTTTACAACAATCTTCCCCTCAATGTCAACAAAAGAGCTGGTCACTGACTTCAGGAAGGGAGTGTTGCACTGGCTCACGTCTACGTCAAGGGTGTTGAATTTGAGAGCTTCAAGTTCCTAGGTGTGAATATCACCAAAAGCCTGTCCAAGTCCAAACACGTTGATGTCACAGCCAGGAAAGCTCCTCCACTTCCTCAGGAGACAAAAGACACTCAGTATGTCCCCGTCAACTTCTACCAATTTTTATCAATGCAGCATGGAAATCATCTGTCTAGACACATCATCATTTGGCATGACAAATGCTCTTCATGAGAACACAGGAAATTTCAAACAGTCGTGGACATATCTCAGCACATCGGAGGAACCAGCCTTCCCTCCATAGGCTCTGTCTATACTTCTCGCTACTTCAGTAAAGCAGCCAGTATAGTCAAAGATCCCATCGACCTGGACATTCTCTCTTCGCCCCTCTCCCATCAGGCAGAAGATGCAGAAGCCTGAAAGCATTTACCGCCAGGTTCCAAGGTCAGCTTCTGTCACACTGTTATCAGACTCTTGTATGGACCACTTGCACAATAAGATGAACTCCGGGCCTTACAATCTACCTTGTTATGATCTCGCACTTTATTGTTTACTTGCCCTGAGTACATTCTCTGATGTTAAATGGAAGCATTTGAACCTGTAGCTTTTATATTATATTCTACATTCTTATTACTTTATCTTACTGTAATTCAATGCACTGTGTAATGATTTGATTTGCATAAATAGTATTCACAGCAGATCAGGGGTTCCCAACCTAAAGTCCACAGACCCCTCAGTTAATGGTGAGGGTCCATGGCATAAAAGAGATAGAGAGAGATAGCGAGATAGAGGGGGAGGGGGAGAGAGAGAGATAAAGAGAGAGAGAGAGAAAGAGAGAGAGAGAGAGACACACACACACACACACACTCACTTGATTTGACACTCGTAGATCAAATTACATACAACAAAATGTATCACCTGCTTCGATGACCAACACGGTCCAAGGATGTGCTGGCAACAGCCTGCAAATCACTATGCTTCCACAGCAACCTAGTATTCTCACAGCTCATTCACTCTAACCCTGACTGTACACCTTTGGAATGTGTAAGGAAACTGGAGTACCCAGAGGAGACCCACATGTACACGGGAGAGAACGTGCAAACACCTTACAGACCAAGGCAGGAACTGAACCCCTACTGCCAGTGCTATAAAGCTAACTGTTCTGCTACCGTGCAACCCATAGGAATACATGTGACATTAGTAAACTAATAGCAATGCCTGCTCCATCATACACCCCACCCTAGCCTGTCAGCAACTCCCACACCTCCCAACCAGACATCCATCCAACAGAAGGGATTACAATTAACTTCAATGATCCTTCCCCCCCCCCCCCCAATGTGGCTACAGTGCAGCACTCTAGCCTTGCATATATTGGGATATTTGGAAGAGATTCATAGAAAGTGGGTTCAGACAAGAACTAAAGTGCATAACCAAACTTTTCTGGCACTTCTCTGACAGATGAGGGTTAGGTTAACACTGCACATTGTATTTTACATGATCATATTTTGTTGCCTGACTTGATAAATCATTCTTCCCTTTAAAGTACAGGAAAAAAATTATGTTTATAAAATAAATGCATGTTGTTCTCAGATATTAGAAGAGCAAGGTGTAAGCCAGTTCATTAGTAACTTGGCTGACTTCAATCCTTGACTGGAACAGGGAAAAAACAATCAAGGCTCTTCATCTTCATCACTATCAATCTACTGGGAGCTGTGTCCATTATGGGTTCATGCAAATAGAGATTGAATCAGGTTTGGTTGAACTGGTTCAATAAACCTAAATACTCATCGCCTCATTCACACATGATCTTCAGCCACCAGCAGACTGAAGGCAGATAATTAGTCCAGTGAAAAATGGACAAGGTATTAAATTGATGCCGGTGCTCCAGGAATCCTACAGCAGCAGCAGACAGTACCTTCAGGAAAGGAAGAGAAAGAACTTGAATTATACAGCACTGTTCACAACCTCACAATGTCTCAACATGCTCCAAAGCCAATGAATTACATATACATTGAAGAGTAGCTGCTTTTGTACTGGTCGGAAATGCAGCAGGTAATTTATACTCAACAAGTTCCCATAAATAGTATTGACATAAATGGCTGGATAATGTGTGTTTGGTTTTGTTGGTTGAGGCATAAATATCGGTTAAGACAATTCCTCTGCTCTTACTGAATAGTTTCATTTTGCATCCGTCTGAAAGGGAAGATGGATGAACATAGATCTGGCAGATGGTACCCCCATCAGGCCGATATTCCTTGAGTACTGCACCATAGTGCTGAATGAAAGTATGTCCTCCAGTCACTGAAATGGGGTCAATTTCACAATTCTCTGACTTCAGACGTACCAGTGCTTTTGTTGATCCACAGTATTACCTTTATAGGCAACAAGTAAGATAAGTGAGGGACAAGAAAAATAAACAGCTGTGAACCAGCATGACTAACTCCCCCAAGTTTCCACCTACAAAGATCAAGAGGGACACAAATTCAGAGAAAGTCATGGCGCATGCAAACACACAACATACAAGAGAATTTCTAGAAGCATGGTTTTCGGTGAACAATTCTGCAAACAAACATGTAAACCTCAATCCTATTTATTAGCCAATGCAGGCAAAATTTCAGACCACAATGCACAGAGTTTGCCATACAACCTGTCGGCAACAAGACCCCCTCCCTACATCACAAGTGAGTTTCCATAATAAAGACAATCGAGTGATTGTTAAGTATAGAAAGGCCAAGTTTTCGGAGGACACACCACAGATTAACAGTGCACTGATGATGTCTCCTCGTATGGTGAGAAAACATTTGCAAATGGATTGCCAGGATTGGAGAACAACTCCAACAAAAAAACAGGCAATACAAATAAAAGTTGCTGGTGAACGCAGCAGGCCAGGCAGCATCTCTAGGAAGAGGTACAGTCGACGTTTCAGGCCGAGACCCTTCATCAGGACTAACTGAAAGAAGAGCTAGTAAGAGATTTGAAAGTGGGAAGGGGAGGGGGAGATCTAAAATGATAGGAGAAGACAGGAGGGAAGGGGTGGAGCTGAAAGCTGAAAAGTTGATGGCAAAAGGGATATGAGAGGATCATGGGATGGGAGGCCTAGGGAGAAAGAAAGGGGGAGGGGGGAAGCCCAGAGGATGGGCAAGGAGTATAGTAAGAGGGACACAGGGAGAAAAAGGAGACAGAGAAAATAAATAAATATATATAATAATAAAAAATAAATAAGTAACGGATGGGGTGCGATGGGGAGGTGGGACATTAACGGAAGTTAGAGAAGTCAGTGTTCTTGACATCAGGTTGGAGGCTACCCAGAAAGAATATAAGGTGTTCTTCCTCCAACCTGAGTGTGGCTTCATCTTGACAGTAGAGGAGGCCATGGATAGACATATCAGAATGGGAATGGGAGGTGGAATTAAAATATGTGGCCACTGGGAAATCCTGCTTTCTCTGGCAGACAGAGCATAGGTGTTCAGCGAAACGGTCTCCCAGTCTGCGTCGGGTCTCGCCAATATATAGAAGGCCGCATTGGGAGCACCGGACGCAGTATATCACCCCAGCCGACTCACAGGTGAAGTGTTGCCTCACCTAGAAGGACTGTCTGAATGGCGGTAAGGGAGGAAGTGTAAGGGCAGGTGTAGCACTTGTTCTGCTTACAAGGACAAGTGCCGGGAGGGAGATCATTGGGAAGGGATGGGGGGGATGAATGGACAAGGGAGTCGTGTAGGGAGCGACACCTGCGGAAAACAGAGAGGGGGAGGAGGGAAAGATGTGCTTAGTGGTGGGATCCCATTGGAGGTGGCGGAAGTTACAGAGAATAACATGTTGGACCCAGAGGATGGTGGAGTGGTAGGTGAGGACAAGCAGAAACCTATCCCTAGTGAGGTGGCAGGAGGATGGGGTGAGAGCAGATGTGCGTGAAATGGGAGAGATGTGTTTGAGAGCAGAGTTGATGGTGGAGGAAGGGCAGCCTCTTTCTTTAAAAAAGGAAGACATCTCCTTTGTCCTGGAATGAAAAGCCTCATCCTGAGAGCAGATGCGGCGGAGACGGAGCACCTGACAGGCACCTGACAAAGCACTTTAGCAGCAGCGAGGGAGTGGTTTTTGGCACATTCTGTGGCCAACAAGTGGACTTTGGTTTATCAACAAAGCTCTATAAAAAAAAAGCAGTTTAACACTCTTCCAAACTCAGCTAAAACAGCTATCGTAAAACCTTTGAACCAACCTGAACTCAACGTGCTCTGGTGTAGTCAAGTATTGCACTTCCTCACATCTAAGGCTACAACACCTACAGAGGTTGTGTGAACTGTCACCAAACTGCATCCAACTTCTTGAAACATAAGTCATCACAACCCTATCTGATCCCTGTACCCAGTTCACATTAGTGTCAACAGCAAAGAACAGACCAAACCCTGAACCAGAAACAGGCCCAAAACAATGAACTCATTCAAGACCCAATAGCAAGGCTTCCTGGGCTTCACCAGCTTGGTAGGATATACAGTAGGTATTTCTAAACAGGATCTGAATGGGACATGGGCCAGTGGCCACTTAATCTATAAGTGGTGAATCAATCCCTCCTCTGCCTGTGAATGCAGTAACCCAGATCAAACAATGGACGATATCATCACATCCTGTCCTCGATAAGTATTTGACAGATACCTTTGAGATAAACTCCGTCTTTAAAATAGCCATACAGAGGCTTAGCAACATCAACCTCATTATATAAACATTGTCTAGCCTACACAAGAAGAAAATTGCTTGTAGAGGCATTGTCCTCACACTTGTAATATCAGCAGATGAGGGCTGAGCTGCTGCCGAGGTATAGTTTCAGCTTTAAAATAAACAACTGCAGGAATTACAAATGCTGTAAATTGATAATAAAGGAGGACTGAAGCAGAGCCAAGGATTTAATTCTGATCCCAGCACAGAAAGTTTTCCTGGAAAACTAGCCGTATGTTTACCAAGTCCCAGCTGAAGTTACAGCCAAGCATTTTAGGTGGAAAAAAAAGGAACAGTGTCACATATTTAAAACATTCCACACCAAACAATACTATTTTTATGTTGTGATTCATATTCGGGGATTTTTTTAATATTCCTGTTGAGACATTACAGGGGATCCTTTAGTTCTTTTCTGGAATTTGTACACTTTTTCCCCTTGATCTAAGCAGCTGTTTTCTTTCCTCTCTGGGTGCATTTATCAGTCGAACAGTGACTCAAAACAAACAGGAAGTCTTCATTAGCAAGACTCTTTGGCAAGCAGATATAAAGGTGCCAGCAGAGAGGAAATCAAGGTCTGCCTTAGTACTTAGATCTGGATGAATTATTCTCTCCACACTTGCCGTGAGATGCATTTTACTGCAGCTTAGTTATCTAAACCTACCTGATCAGGATTTACAGGTAGTGCCAACACCTAATAACTCTCTTTAGTTTGTGGTCTGATGTGTTATTCTTTCTCCACAGATTTCACTGAGCTCCTTTCTGTTCCTATTTTATCCTACCTCCCTTGCACTTCCTTCCTGAGCTGTCTGCATTCTCCTTTCCAGGAGTCTTAGTCTTGAGCTCCCAACTTAACTAATGGAAGACGGAAAGCAGAAAGGGGTATGCTTTCAACATAGGCCCGAAGTTTTGTGCGTACTCAATAGAAAAGTCACATCCTTCTGTTTTCTACTGAGAAATAATGTGTCGCCCTGTCACTTCCTTACTAAGATCAGCTCAAACTTCCTGTGAAGTTACTGAGGTAAAAAGCAAAGGTAGTGCTGAGTGGGGGTAGGGACGAAAACAAGGGAGCTAAAGGGCTTAATCTGTCAAAGTCTCTTTAAAAAAAAGAAAAAAGGAAAATGAAGCATATTTAACATTAGCCATTTCCTGCACTCAGGAGGGAAAGAAAGCGTGCAGTTAGTGCTGTGTCTGAGGCACTCTGTGTTGCTGTTATCTCTGACCTGCAGCTTAGCCTTGGTGCCTGCACTGCCAAAATGCTCCTATTCAACATTGTGCTGAGTTCATCAATGCTCCACGTGTCAGGATCCTAACAGGAAAAGCAGGACAGACAGTCACTTCATTCAGCAGCCCGGAATCTCATGACAAGCAAAATCCCTTGTTGTCCATGACACAGGTAATCTGTCCAAAAACTGCAGGTCCAGGCACACTCTCCTTTACCCTGCCTGTAATGTCCTGCAATGTGAAACTTACTTAAAAATCAGCAAGACCTGATCATAAAATGATGGTTAAGATGGATTGCACTAGAAACCTCTCTCGTGCGGATGTCACAGTTAACAACTGGCACTGGGTTCTCTGCAACTTCGAAGTGTCACCAGTTAATTTGTTCCGTACCTTACAATATTTAATTTATGCACTTTTCTTTGTTTATTTATGTGTAATTCACCTGCAGAATTTTCCTTACTTTCCTAAATTATTGTGTGTTATATGTATATTTGTGTACTACTATGCTTTACACCCTGGTTCGGAGAACTGTTGTCTCATTTGACGGTATACATGCATAGTATATAGTTAAATGACAATAAACTTGACATGACTTGACTGTGTGGGACTATGAGGAATGCAGGTCATTTTCATTTTCTACTGGAATATTCAGCGGGAGTGATGGCCGGCAATCGATAGATACCTGTCATATGCAGATGCACGCACTCGCGCACACACACAAAATGTGCATATGCACATGCATGCATGTATGCATGCATGCGCGCGCGCACACACACACACGCACAAAACTGCCAGAACTGACAGAAGCAATAAAAGTGAACAGGCAAAATTCTATCAGTCCTTAACAGTGACAAAATCGAAACAGGTGCCTCAGGTATAAGGCTCCCCCTTTTCTACTGCAGCACCCACCCCCTATCCATATATTCATACACAGCACTGGAATGCTTTGACAGGTGCAAGGGTTCATGTTACAGTGTGAACTGGTGAATAAATATGTAGTATTATTGAAGTCTAACGTGCTCACTGAGCAACCAAGGACGTTAATAACTGGCAAGGTACACTAATCTCTGATTGCAACATTTGGTTTACTTTAATCTGGAGGGACAGCTGTATTAAAGAGGGAATTATACTAATCAGTTCAAGGCCCTCGCATATAAAACTTCCCATTAGGCTTAAAGTACAACAGCTTACCACTATTCTCTAGGAGTATGCATCTGGTTCTGAATACGGCCATCACTAATTTGCAAGGTACAAACTGAAAACAAGAGGCTGACGGTTGCTGGGGGATGGTGGGGTGGTTGGGGGGGGGGAATGTGGGGGGGGGGGCTAGCAATGCCCAATTCTATGAGAATTTTCTAACACAAAAGAAGCTTTGAAGCACCTCAGTCCTCCTGCGTGTGTTATCATCCCTTGTCCATCTTTTTCCTGTCACCGGAGGTAAGCAAATTGAAAAAAAAATGATGTTGTCAGTCAGATACTAAATACAAAGCGTGGCTTTGTTATTTTAAGTCAGAGGTATGATAGGCCATGCCATATGGCCATAATCCTTCCATAGCTCCCATCACCTGACAGAGGAAAACCTTCATGATGCACGACCTTATACGGCAGGCGCCAGGTTAGGGGCTGCCCAAGGCTTTCTTTTTTTATTTCTCTTTCTGTTAAATCCAGGGGTTTACGGTGATTCTCTATTTTTTAGCCAGGCAAACTATAAATCCGACTGATTACTCTGCACTCTTTTGCTTGACTGAGTCTTTACAATCAGACAGCTCTGTTAACAATAAACCCCTGATGAATCAAACATCTATGGCATTAGTTTCACCTAGCTGCCTCTTTCCCATGCACCAAGAGCTCTGTCAGACCTCATCTGACGAGGAGAGCAACTGACACATTTTCTCCTGATGCACCTATTTATCAACAATTCAGTAATGAGGAGGTGGGGGGGGTGTTTAGTTGTATAGAGAGAGAGAGAGAGAGAGAGAGAGAGAGAGAGAGAGAAAGGAAGAGAGAGAGAATAAAACAACAGTTCCCTGTGAAAACTCAAAGCTCAAATTGGCAGGAGCGTCTTCAGCACATCCAGGTTAGCTTCTGTGAGCTAGACACTTAGAGCTGCATATTACAGGGTAAAGACCAAGCGGTGTTTGGCTACAGATCAAACCAGAATATACTGGGTGTTTGTCATGCAGTGCAGACACCTATTAATAAGCCTGTAGAGGGGAGAAAGTAGGAGAAGCTGCCGGTGGGGGTGCTGGGTGACTGGGGAAGGACACAATTTCAAATAAAAACCTAGCAATTATAAAATACAGAACTGCTGAAGTTATGGAATTATGTCACAACCCTGCAGCATGTGTAGTTCCTTCCTTATGTATTTTAAAAAGTTTTGCTGACCTAACCAAGAACTTCTGGTAAACTAAAACTTTTAATATTTTGCCATCGGTGAATTTCAAATCCTTATTTTCTGAGTTCAGTCACATTTAAACAATAGGACTAATGCATGGTTTTGCAGTATTAAAACCATAAAATGTCTCTTTTTGCTTTTGTGTTTTCTTTTTAATAATCCAATATGAAAAGGTATGATTCAGATCTGAGACCCTGAGACTGGAAATTGCTATTTAGTTTTGACACTCTCTTACCCTACAAACACAAGCCTGTAGTGATTATATAATACGGCCCTCTATCTCTGGATAGCCAACTGATTTAAATGCTGATTTAAGACCTTCAGAATGCACCTGCTTTTTTTGCTCACAGTCAGACCAAAATACATTAAATACAGGCTTATTTCATTCACATGGAAGCAAGAGGGATTTTTGCTTTGAGAGAGAGAGAGAGAGAGAGAGAAAAAAAGAAGTTTCCTTTTCTCCATGAAGGATTAACTGTAGATTCAGTCTGCATTCACTATTGCTCTTGTGGCTCAAGTAAAGTGATTTTGGATTACCTATATGAGGGTGCTTTGCATACCTCAGAGGCTGACAACAACAGCTCTGCATATGAAGTAAGTAACAGATGGGGACTGGAAAGTATGGCCAGAGAATAGTGTCGTTTGCAATGATCTCAGATTGGTTCCAAGATTGGTGCTAATAAAGGTTGTCACCATGCCAAACATAAGTGGTTGACATAATCCAGATATTTATTCACTGTAAACATTTTAGATTTTGTGCATCTTTATCAGTTCTGAACGTACTGACCACTGACTATCAGTGATTTTATGCATGGCCCTAGACGCCACTCCATCAATGATTCCTTTAAGGGCACCCTTTAATCTAGTGCCTTCCCCACTACTGGGATCCTCATGCACAATATTTATTTCCCTCTAATATTATTTTCAATACCCTGAAAATGTATAATTACAAAAATCTGTGTCGTAACACAACTGAATTGTGCTTTGCATTTTCTGTCTGAGGAGGTATTTGGACTGTTCAACAAGTCTGGTTCTGCATATGAATCGGTGTTGGACAGAAAGTTTATCGGCTACCTTTAACTGCTCATTTTACATACTCTGTGTGTCTGAAAGGAAGTGACTAATAAAAGGCAACATTAATATACTGGTCACCATCACAAACTGCACCAGTTGCCAGATTGCCACCAAAATGGATGAGGAAACTATGTGGAGGTCCATTATTCGGCCTACTTTCAGACTTGAACTGCTCTGCATGTAAGGACCACTAGACGAAAAGAAAGGGCTTACCGTTCTTTGGCCGTACTGAAATTATTTGGATGATTTATAGCTCCCTATTATCTCTCCAAGGGCAATTCAATCACTTTATGTCCAATAGGAAAAGAAGCTGGATCCACTATTGAATCAGATATCTTTCATTCTGTTTTGGAAAACACCTGCTTTAATTAATGCAGGAGAAAAGTGCATGCAGCAACATCCAATGCGCATATCTGGATTTAGGAAATGCAGCCATTAAAAAGTTCAAAGTTCAAAGTAAATTTATTTTCAAAGTACTCATGCATCACTGCACTCCATCCACCTCTTTGTTACTGAGATTCCTTTTCTTGCGGGCATACTCAATAAATCTGTACTAAAATAATAACCATAATAGAATCAATGAAAGACTGCACCAACTTGGGCATTCAGCCAATGTGCAAAAGATGAAAACTGTGCAAGTACAAAAAGAAATAAATAATAATAATGAACAAATAAGCAATAAATACCGAGAACATGAAATGAAGAGTCCTTGAAAGTGAGTCCATGGGTAATGGAAACATTTCAATGATGAAGTGCAGTTGAGTGAAGTTATCCCCTTTAGTTCAAGAGCCTGATGGCTGAGGGGTAATAATTGTTCCTGAACCTGCTGGTGTGAGTTCTGAGGCTTCTTTACCTTCTTCCTGATGGCAGCAGCGAGAAGAGAGCATGATCTGGGTGGTGGGGATCCTTGATGTTGGATGCTGCTTTCTTGCAACAACATTTTGTGTAGATGTGATGAATGGTGGAGACAGCTTTACTCGTCATCATGTTTAACAATATTACTTCCCTAAGACCATAAGACATAGGAGCAGAATTAGGCCATTTGGCCCATCAAGGCTGCTCTGCTATTCAACCATGGCTGATCCTTTTTTATTTCCCCTCCTCAGCCCCACTCCCCGGCCTTCTCCCCATAACCTTTGATGCCGTGTCCAATAAAGAACCTATCAAGGTCTGCCTTAAATACACCCAGTGACTTGGCCTCCACAGCTGCCTGTTGTAATAAATTCCACAAATTCACCAACCCCTGGCTGGAAAAATTTCTCTGCATCTCTGCTTTAAATGGATGCCCCTCTATCCTGAGGCTGTGTGCTCTTGTCCAAGACTCCCCCACAATGGGAAACATCCTTTCCACATCTACTCTGTCCAGGCCTTTCAACGTTTGAAAGGTTTCCCCCTTCACCCTTCTAAATTCCAGCGAGTACAGACCCAGAACCATAAGATGTTCCTTGTATGATAACCCTTTCATTTTCAGAATCATCCTTGTGAACCTCCTCGGAGCCCTCTCCAATCCCAGCACATCTTCTCTTAGATGAGGAGCCCAAAAATGATATCAGTGCTCAAGATGAGGCTACACCAGTGTCTTGTAAAGTCTCAGCATCACATTCCTGCTCTTGTATTTCAGACTTCTTGAAATAAATGCTCACATTGCATTTGCCTTCCACACCACCGAGTCTACCTGCAAGTTAACCTTTAGGGTGTTCTGCACAAGGACTCCCAAGTCCCTTTGCATCTCAGATTTTTGGATTTTCTGCCCATTTAGAAAATAGACTGTACATTTGTTTCTACTACCAAAGTGTATGACCATGCATTTTCCAACATTGTATTTCATTTGCCACTTTCTTGCCCATTCTTCTAATCTATCCAAGTGCTTCTGCAGCCTACCTATTTCCTCAACACTATCAGCCCATCCATTAATCTTCATATCACCTGGAAACTTGGCCATCTATTCCACCCTCTAAATCATTGATATACAGCAGAAAAAAAGCGGTCCCAACATTGACTCCTGCAAAACACCATTAGTCACTGGCTGCCAACCAGAAAAGGATCCTTTTGTTCCCATTTGCTGCCTCCAACCAATCAGCCAATGCTCTAACCATGCCAATAACTTCCCTGTTATACCATAGGCTCTTAACTTAGTAAGCGGCCTCATGTGTGGCACCTTGTCAAAGGCCTTGTGGAAGTCTAAATATACAACATCCACTGCATCCCTTTTATCCATCATATTTGTAATCTCCTCAAAGAAATCCAACAGGTTTGTCAGGCAAGACTTTCCCTTAAGGAAACCACGTCCTGTGTCACCAAGTACTCCATAACCTCAGCTTTTTGATCACCTTCTCCTATAATAGTAACAGCACTCACTTCTCTTCCCTCACACCCTTCAACATCTGGCACACTGCTAGTGTCTTCCACAGTGAAGACTGATGCAAAATACTCATTTAGTTCATCTGCCATCTCCTTGTTCCCCTTTATTATTTCTCTGGCCTCATTTTCTAGTGGTCCTATATCCAATCTAATCTCTCTTTTATTTTTTATATACTTGAAAAGCTTTTACTATCCACTTTGAAATTGTTTGCCTGCTTGCTTTCATATTTCATCCTTTCCCTCCTAATGATTCTTTTAGTTGCTCTTTGCAGGTTTTTAAAGGCTTCCCAATCCTCTATCTTCCCGCTAATTTTTGCTTTGTTGTATGTCCTCTCTTTTGGTTTTACATTAACTTTGACTTCCCTTGTCTATTACTGTTGTATTATTTTGCCATTTGAGTATTTCTTCATTTTTAGTGTACATCTATCCTGCACCTTCCTTATTTTTTCCCAGAAACTCACGCCTTTACTGCTCTGCTGTGAACCCTGCCAGCATCTTCTTCCAATTTACTTTGGCCATCTCCTCTCCCACACCACTGTAATTTCCTTTACTCCACTGAAATGTTGCTATGTCAGAATTTACTTTCTCCCTATCAAATTTCAAGTTGAACTCAATCATATTGTGATCACTGCCTCCTAAGGGTTCCTTTACCTTAAATTCCCTAATCACCTCTGGTCCATTACATAACACCCAATCCAATATAACTAATCCCCCAGTAGGCTCAACAACAAACTGCTCTAAAAAACTATCTCGTAGACCTTCAATAAACTCCCAAGATCCATTACCAACCTTATTTTCCCCAATCGGCCTGCATCTTGAAATCTCCCATGACTATCATTACATTGCCCTTTTGACATGCTTTTTCTGTTCCCTATTGTAATTTGTGGTCCACATCCCACTTGTTTTCAGCTTTATAAAATATAGATTAATATTTTGGACAATAAGTACTCTTCTCACCTGCTTCCCAACTCAGTAGTAACTACAATCCAGGATGATGTACTTCCTTTCAGACTCGAATGAGTTTACCCTGAACACTCCTGGGCATTATTCCATGTTAGGATCCAGCAGGAGGTGCTCATCACAAGGACATTTTATTATTGGCGTACCCTAGGGATGAGGTATTTTCCAGGGCATCCAATGACCTGCTTCTCCTGATCTCATGCATTTGCAGCTGGAAGATCACTGATTCATATGGAAGAATGAACGACGTTTTCAGGTGATACCCTCAATGTGAGTAAGTAAGCAAGCATCCTAGTCTACCGAGCCTATCTGACCTGCATGGCCATCCGTCCAGACTGAGTGGAGTGCCTGTAATTTTATTTTAATAATTCTGTGTTCTTCTCTTTTATTGTAAATTTCCAGACTATTCCCCTCCCCCATGTTCCTGCCTTCTTTGATCCTTACTCTCACCCACCACAATGCAATCCCCTTCAGTCAGGACAACAGGGTTGGGTGGTCTAGTGCTGAACTTCTCCATGGCAACCAGTAAAGGTGTAGACATTTCCTCATGCATGGACGAGGTTGTGAATCATAATTTATGCATGGTGTCATTGCTGCACAACCTAATCTGCATATAGGAGTTTAAAAATGCAAACCAGTATTAACAAAAAGTCAAGATAAGTTTAAGAGTATTTTACATTGGGATCATCATTCCTTTCTTTAGCTTTTGAAGCCCAGCGCGAAATGAAGACCAGAAACCCTATCTCCATTAATTCACTTCCTTCCCCCATCCCTATTGCTTGTTATCTGTTTACACATATCCTTCTATTCCTGGAACGGGTGACCAAAAGGACTACACGTGACACAACATGGACTGGCATTGCATACTGTAAAATAAGACTGACAGACAGTGCCAGTATTCTCTTTGGAGATGGAATTCCCTTCCTTTCATGGGCTAGTAAAGAAAACCATTAAAAAATGATGACAGAATCAGCACAATAGTCCATCCAGAAAAAGCACAAGGTAAGAGTGGTTAGAATCACCCACAACATTAACATTGTAGAGAAATATAGATTTTTCTTCTGGAGTAAATTTCCCTAAAGTTCTCTCTCTCTTATTCTTTTATTTCACAAGGTGCACTAGCTAGGTTGGCATCAATCTAAATTAGACTTTTTTTCAATCAAATATATGTTCTGACAAGCACTAAGTCTGATAAAATATAATATTCATGTAATAACATATTTTGACACACTAGTTCATCTTGTATTGTGGCATCTACATTACTAACACATACCAGCTCACACCTACACACCTCAGTATCACAGTCTGAGGTGTTCAAACGTTCGCATGAAAATTGTGCTTAGCAGCAGAAACACAGTTAAAAAGTCAGCGAACCAATTACTGTCTGCAACAACTGACTGACTACCGATGTATAATTTGCTGGTCTTTCAAAACTGTTTCTCTCAGACCCACAAACAAGACAGATATGCTTCTGTTATTCTTGCAGGTCTTTCGACTCCACCGAAACGTGCATGTACGCCTGACTTGTACGGATAGAATGAGCTTCACTGCGCGGATTTTAAACACGAACCTTAAAAAACTAAAAACAAATCAGACTTAATTGTAATTGGCTGGAACTAAATGCCTAAATCAATACCGCAACAGCTGATCTACTCATCATTTAACCATTACCTGCGAGACGGGTACCTCCTGCTGTGCCTGATTTTTACTTTAAATTTACTGCAGCTTTCTTCACTCAGATACTTTATTAAGTAGAAGAAGCCCATGTTTCCCTCATTCTTTCTCATCTTGCCTCTGACTTTGACAAATATTTTTCCTGATAAGTAACCTTCAGTACTCATGATTGTACATATCCAATAACACGCTACTTGTTTATCTCTGCATTTATCTCCTGACTTGGATTTCTGAGGGGCAATTTGTTCCCGCATCTATCTGTCTGAGACTCCAACATGCAAAATGCTGCGGGAAAAAAAAACTGGCAATCTTGCAATGTAGGTAAATGCAACAGCACTGTAGAAAGATTTGTCTCCAGCTACAACCCCACCCATCAGAATGAGTAGACACGGGGCATTCCGTGTTCCTCCCGGGTCAGAGAAGCTCTCCGCTGGTGAAATAACATCTTATTTTTTTTCTTGTCTTTTTGTTCTGTGTGGGAAACACCGCTTTTTTTTTCCTCTCTTAATACTCTTTCCCATTACTCATGTTTTCCAGTTTCAATGTACCTCCAATACTGCCTGGTCCATATGCACATTGAAAACTTTTGTTTTTGTGACTGTGTTGTTATGTGGGTGTGTTTGAGCGCCTGCCAAAAAAATGGGGTATGCGAGAGGCAGAAGGACTGACGAAAAGAGCAAAAGGTGACAGGGAGAAAAATGATGGTGGGGGATGGGTTAGATACAGAACCGACAGATGACTAGTTTTAGCCTATCCACCTGCTGTTAGCTTACATAACACCTCCCTCCTTTTTCATAGAAGTATTAAATTCTGCACAATCCTTCCCCCCCCCCCACCTCAGCCAATGCTGGGGTTATAAATTGGTCCGAACTAATCTTAAAATGATAACGTGTGGTTTGGAGTATATCAAATCAACCAACTAATGGTAAAAGTCACTGTGAGGGGAGTTACCTTTGCACAAGGTTTCATTTAAGATGGTTCCTCTCTTCTACTCAGTGCCTGCGAATCAGCATTTTCAATGGACAATAGACCCAGCAGTGGTCTCATGATTGCTTCTTTTCAAATGGTAATGGACATCCTAACTCCTTTGCCAGGTTTTCTCCCCCCTTAGCAAACCGTAAATTACAGATTACAAGGCCGGAAAAAAATATTTTTTTAAAAATTCTGCATTGCATATCTTTCTCTATCTCCCCCCACCCCTCCCGACAAACTGACATGTTAATTACCCTTTAAGTGCTCCACTCTAGGGCTCTGATCATCTCCTAATTGTCGCAGTCAATTGTAGCCAACAGTCTCTTCATTCCCTAGCGCTTTGACAACAAGCGCAGGGATCAAAGACGAATCAGCTCCCTTCAATTTCCATCTGTTTAGGATACCACAAAAGGACTGAAAGGAAAGGTATAAAGGGCACCACTATAAAGGAGAATTAAGTGTAGAAATTAGTACAATTGCAATTTTTGTTACCTTTTATTGATATATGTCCCAGTAAACTCCCTTATTACCTATTTTGAGAAAATACATAAACATCTGCAGTGGCAAATGGCTTCTTAAATACTTAAAAGCCCCTGACACGTTAGCATAATTTCCTGCATCCCGACAGGGCAGAGCATGATTTGAATCATTTTTCACTTATTTTGGCAGCATGGTATGATGCTATTAAAATATTCTTTATTATTGCAACCTGTATTATGCAATTGAGGAGGCTATGAAATATCTCCAAAAGGCTGCACTGGCTTTCTTTGGTGTTCTCTTTTAATGAGTTACGATGATTGCACTGTTACTTCCGTCAGATTTCAATCTTTCCATTCACTCCACACAAGGAGATATATACAGTTCAGGCCTTTTGGAAAAGTTCCAACTCCAGACTTCACGGAAAGAAATGCATTTCATATAATTTCTGGTTTGGATAAAGATACTTCCTGTTTACACAGGTCATGCTTAAAACAACATACAATCACTTCCAGAACACTGAATAACAATGATTTTTTTGACTCACTTAGACTTGTCAAACATCCAAGCCTGTTAGGTGGATACCACTGATTTTCTTGTGAAAGTTTTCTTCTCCTCAACCCTTGACATAATAATATCATGAATGCAATGCCACCCACCTTTTCCCCATCAGTAATATGTACTGGGAATATAAATGATGTACAGTATAATTGTACAATTTGTATAAATACAGTACTGAGCAAAACTTTGAGGCACATACAGTATATATAGCTCGGGTGCCTAAGATGTTTGCACTGTACTGTATTTGTCAACGTGGAGTGGAGAGCAAGTTTGTAAATCTGGCAAGAGAAAAGGACGTTGGGAATTTCAGCGGTAGTGCACTGCTGGAGGGGGGTGGGACAGGTGGCAGAGAAGGGATGCCAGGGGCAAGGGGATGACATGGGTGCAGACACACCCAGCCCTGAGACACCAGGCAAGGTCATTTGATTCCAAACAATTGGTTTATTGATCATTACAGAATGTCCCTCTGGTGCTTCCCACTCCCTCCCCTCTCCTTTCCCCTTTTCCCAACCATGATTCCCTTCTCCCTGCTCCCTTCCTTCTCTCCGTCCAAAATGGAGACCCATATCAGAATCAGGTTTATTATCACTCACATATGTCATGAAATTTGTATTTTTTATGGCAGCAGTATAGTGCAATACATAAAATTACAATAGTACTGTGATAAAGTCTTAGGAACCCTATGGTCCTGAAGAAGGATCTCAGCCCGAAACATTGACTATAGATTCATTTCTATAGTTGCTGCCTGACCTGCTGAGTTCCTCCAGCATTTTGTATGTCTACGTACATATATCTATACGTGCCAAGATTTTGCACAGTACTGTACATACTGAAAGATAAAAATAGCTTGCCATTTTCAACAAAGTGTGCTAACAGCACCCCGCAGCTAAGGCCAGGAACTCCTAGAACAGTGTATTTGAAGGAATATTGATTATCTATCCCCTCTGAGGTGAATCCTTAAAGGGACCCTACCATCTGGTGAATCCCATCTGTTCCTTAAAATATTTATATGTATACTAGCTGATCTCGTGTGGTATTACTCATGCATAGTCTCAGGCCTGGTTGCAATGGCAGATACTTGGCTGACAAATAGTAATTATATTTAACCTGTGTTAAGTCAGTGTTCACATAGCCTCTCGGGGGATGCTCTTAATGTAACTGTTAAATTTACGGACCAGAGGATAGACTAGATTATCAGCAATAAGACAAAGATGCAGGAAGTTTCTGGTATATTTTTTCTCATTTGTAAACACAGCTCTGACACATTGAGTTACCAAGCACACATCTGAGTTCAGATCTTCGAAAAATGTGAACTTGTGGTTCCATTTCACTTACCGACGATTCTCCGTGGGTCAAAAGTAAATCATTCAAATGAAGGTGTCTTAAGCAACACAATTGGTATAAATATCACAGCTTGCATATGTTAGAAATAAAGAATATACAAAAATAAATGCAAAAGAATTATTAATCTCATATCAGTTTCAGAGGTGACTGCCTTGTGTTTGAATCATTCTAGGACACTATTCTCCACGATTACTGCTGCCCATTATTATTCACTAATTACTAATAAACACTCCATGACGCGAGAAAGGTGGTGAACAGATTTGCGCTCTATGAGATACAGCACCTGCCACACTGTATGCTTTCCGTAGCAACCACCATCATAGTCTTCTACTGGGGTTATCAGTGCCTTTCCACCTCCTCTATTTTCCTCTGTGCAATCAGATTTCCATGAGTCAGAAGGTCCAAAAGGGCTTAATTTGACATCACTTTAATCAAGCTGACTCAATCTCTGCATGTGATTGTGCCTCCTCTGATGTGAGGTTTGCTAATGAGATTACAAAAAAACAGATTACAACAGCTTCCATTTATATAGCGCCTTTAAGACTGCAAAACAACTCAGGGCATCGTTATAAAACAAAAACTGACGTAGAGACACGTGAGCAGATTTTTGGGCAGATAATCAAAGCTCAGTTAAAGAAACACACTTCAAGAGATGCCTTAATGATAGAAGGAGACTGAAAAATGCAGAGCAGTTTGGGGGGAATTACAAATAGTGCTTTGGCACCTTAAGATGTGGTTCAGTCATGGAGATATTATATTTAGGATTGATCAAGAAGACAGAATTACAGAGGTGCGGTCTGAAATTACAGAAGGTTTTGATAACATCTGTGAGAACTAATCAGAAGTCAGTGCAGATCCAGAAGAGTTGTTGGTCTGAGTGAAACAGGGACAGCAAGGATATGAGTGACCTCAGTTTTATCAAGCCTGGAATGTGGGTGGCCAGCCAGCAGTCCAATCTAAAAGTAACAAGAGAAGCATCAGGGGAGCTGAGATGAAGGGTTGAAGTTGCATATTTCTATTGAGGTGGAAATAAACTGTCTCAGTTAATTAAAAAAAAAGAAAATGCTAGGTAGGCAGCATCTGTGGAAAAAGTAACGGGGTTAAAATTTCACGTCAAAGCCTTTATTAAACCTCAGGTGTAGGTGTAAGTCAAAAGCACAAGGAGGGAAAAGGTATCAGTATGAATCTAAAGGGAGAAATTTCCTCTCCTTAAAAGGGGTGGGAAGTTATGATGTAAAATACATCACAATCCAATTTTGATTCCTGAAACATTTGGGTCAAATGGGGTGGAGCTTGGATGGGGTGTGCTCCCTGGAGATAATTACTCATATTAACTTACGATGGGTAATTTTTTTTCTCTCCCTTTCTTGGCAGCAGCTAGAGAGAGAGAGAGAGAGAGAGAGAGAGAGAGGGAGCCACATGAGACATTAGAGAGTTATTCTAGCCATATTTGTAAATCAGTCGGCACACCACTACCTTCTGCTCCCCATCAACTTCCTCCAATTTCTCTGCAAGCAATATTTTTAACTCCTCAACCAATGAAACCTTGAAATCAAATGTACACCCAGTGTGCTCCAAGTTCCACCACCCCCTCCATGCCACTTTCAACTATTTCCTTCACAATGTCCCCAATGATCTTCTGCTCTTCTTTCCAGTTTAGTCTCCTTCCTGCAAATCTCTTTGTTGTCCTTTCAATGTCCTCACACCAGAAATCCGCCCCTTTGCCTACCCACTATGGAGATCTTTCCGGATATACACTCACGTGAAAATCTGCAGAAGCTGAAACTCCAGGATCAGATGAAAAGTCCGAATCTCTCCTCATCTTTTTTTCCAGTCTTGATGAAGGGTCTCAGCCCAAAAGGTCAACTGTTCATAGATGGTGACTGACTTGCTGAGTTCCTCCAGCACTTCCTGTGTGTTGCTATGGGCATACAACTCAGAGGCTACTTTATTAAGTAACTCCTGTTGTGCACTCAGAGATGCTCTTCTGCCCAGCACTGTTTTAACATGGGATTATCTGAGTGACTATCACCTTCTGTCAGCTTGAACCAGTCTAGCCATACTCCTCTGATCTCTCTCAACAAGGCATTTTCACCCACAGAACTGCCACTCACCGGATTTTCTTTTGTTTCTCGCACCATATTCTGTCAACTCTAGAGACCTTTTTTCATGAAAATTGCAGGAGATCAGCAGTTTCTGAGATACTCATACCACCCTGTCTGGCACCAACAAACATTCCATGGTCAAA
Organism: Mobula birostris; assembly: GCF_030028105.1. Lineage (NCBI taxonomy): Eukaryota > Metazoa > Chordata > Chondrichthyes > Myliobatiformes > Myliobatidae > Mobula > Mobula birostris. The sequence continues at coordinate 122,480,305 of NC_092374.1, read as the reverse complement.
GCCATTTGGATAACATTTCTTCCCTACTCTTTTGGTCTGAATAACTGAGCCTCTTGACCAAGTCTGAATGCTTTTATTGGGTTGCTGTCAATTGATTAGCTGATGAGATATTTACATTCACGAGCACATGTACAAGTGCACTTACTAAAGTTGGCCATTGAGTCTAAGCCCATTGAATCCATGCCAAGCTTCAAATACTGCTTCTATACTAACTCTATCTAAATCCATTTTATTTTTCCTGCATCCCCATCACTCCCCTTACTAATATACCGGTCTTTCTCACTCTCCTCTCTGCTGGCCAGATGAGGCGTGGAACTGAAGACATAGCGACTGACAAATGACCCGATTCCCACCATGGCTGACTGACTCCCAGAAGAGCACCTCAAGAATAGCAATCATGGGTCAAGCTGATAAATTCAGCAGTAAGATTTTTAACCTCTCCCTTCTTCAGTTTAAGGTTCCTTCTTGCTTTAAGAAGCCCACTACCATTGTGGTAACTTAGGCAAGGTCATTTGATTCCAAACAATTGGTTTATTGATCATTACAGAATGTCTGCCGCTTCCTGCTCCCTCCTCTCTCTGTTCCTCTTTTCCCAATCATGATTCCTCTCTCCCTGCCCCATTCTCACTCTCAGTCCACAATAGAGACCCTTTTCAAAATCAGCCTCATCATCACTCACACCATGAATTTTTATTGCGGCATCAGTACAGTGCAATACATAAAATTATGACAGTACTGTACTGAAAGTCTTCGGCACCCTGGCTGTATATGAAGAATGTGCCTTCAGCCACCAACTCTACTCCATATACTGTACATTCATAACTACACAGCCAGATTCTGTTCTATCTCCAGATGCAAGTTTGCAGTTGAAACTACCGCAGTGGGCTGTATCTCAAATAGCGATGAGTCAGAGTACAGGAAGGAGAAAGAGAACATAGTGTCATGACAATAACCTTTCCCTGAATGTCAGCAAAGCGAAAGAGCTGGTCATTGACTTCAGGAAACAAGGGCAGTACACATGTTCCTAAATATATCAACAGTGCTGAGGTTGAGAGGATTGAGAGCTTTAAGTTCCTAGGAGTTAAAATCACCAACACCCTGTGCTGGTCCAACCATTTAGAAGCCATGGCCAAGAAAGCTCATCAACATCCCTACTTCCACAAGAGGCTAATTTGGCATTTCCCCATCAATCCTTACCAATAGTTTTTTTATCGATGTACCATAAAGCACATCCTGTCTGGTTGCATCACCGGTTGTTATGGCAACTGCTCTGCACATGACCACAAGAAACTGCAGAGTGTTGTGGAAAGAGCACAGCACATCACTGAAACCAGCATGCACTCTGTCTGTACTTGTCACTGCTTCAGTAAATCATCCAGCATAATAAAAGACCCCACCCACCTGGATATTCTCCCTTCTCCACTCTCCTAGTGGGAAGTAGATACAAGAGTCTGAAAACACATACCACCATGCTCAAGGACAGCTTCCACCCCAATGTTCCCTAGTACACTTGACCTCATCATCTACTTCATTATGATATTGCACCTTTTTGCCTACCTGCACTGTGCTTTCTGTAGCTCTTCCACTTTATTCAGCACTTTGTTATTGTTTTACATTGTACTAATCATTGCACTATGTAATGAATTGATCTGAATGAACAGTATGTAAGACAAGCATTTCGCTGCACCTCAGTGGTAATAAACCAATTCCAAAAGACACACTGTTCCGAGTATCTGAATGGAAAACTGAACTCACCTGACATCCTCACACTCCCGTCTCTTCCTCACACTCACTCACTTTGCATTATGTCCTTTAACTTTAATGAGCAATGCTGAGATAATAATGTATGCAGTTATCTATATAGATGGAGTTTGTAGATCAAGAGAACATCCTTTTATTTACTTATGATTTATGATTTCATCTGTGCCACCTTAAGATAGTGAGTTAGTGCAGGGAATAATTGTTTGCCAAAAAAAAAACAAATAAATAACCATTTGAACAAAAGAGTGTTCTTCCTGGTAATGCAAACAAATTTTAACTTCTATAATTCTAAAAACAGGGTGAGGTAGTGAAAATAATTTCTGATGTAAGTATAACTATACAAAAATGTTAAATTTTACCATGTGGTCAATGGTATTAAGATTTCAAAAATTGAAAAATTTTGAAGTACATTTATTATCAAAGAACGTATAAATTTTACAAATTTGAGACTTGTTGGCTTACAGGCAGCCATAAAGCAACAAACCTGAAAGAACCCAATTAAAAAGAAAATAAAGACCAACACTCGATGAGCAGAGGAAAGGGGAAAAGTCATGCAAATAACAGAACTAAGCAACAACATTCTGAAACAAAATGAGGACTTAGATCCAAACCCCAGAGCAGCTCAGACAAGGCTCAAGCCTCAGTGTCAATCCATCATAATCACAAACTCACAAAGTTTAAAAACTACATTCCTTAAATAAATCTCACATATATTTCAGTATTGGTAAATCATTAAGGAAATACTGTATTTGACATATTATACATATATAATTTTAATAAATCAGTTTATACAAGGAAACATGGGCATTTCATCAATATAAAACACAATAAAAGTATTTGGATTTATGCATAATTACACTTTCATGAACATTACAGAACCATTCATAAAATGATGCCAGCTTTGAATCTCAAAATATTTATCGGTCTGAGTTGGCCTAATACATGTGCTGATGCATGATTCGCAAGGTCAAATGATCAAATGGTACAATGTGTTCTAAAAGTTGATTTATCATGTTACTTAAACTAAACCAAATGCACCATTCTAAAATCTGGCAAAATTTACTCTTGTTTTTATGTAATCTATAATAGCCAACTTCAAAGCAAATGTGCAGACTAGATGTATACAAGCCAGAAGCCCACCTCTGTTGAGGTATGTGGGATGGATGCCAGAGTAACTTGAGAGACTGCATGATGTAGATAACCTCTCACAGCGACTTCTCCATCCCAGCAGCTATCAAGGTTGTCTGGCAACCTAGACACAAACAAAGTGATGTTGGCAGTGCCTGATGTATCCTGCTGGACCATGTCTATCAGCACTGAACTTTGTTGACTGTCATGTGTGTCACAGTGTTATCAGCCAGTGGGGGCACCTTGCTGTGAGAATTTGTGCCAATAAACCAGCTCTGTTTAGATCATCAGGGTAGACAGTAGCATAAGTGTAAATAAAGATTATAATTCCTAATGCACTTGTACCCCATAGTTCATCCAGGTCACCACAGAAGACATTCCTGTCATTTAACTTGCAGCTTTACCTCAGTGTGATGCGTTTCCCCACCTATTAAACAGAAGGTCATAGGTTCAAGTCCCACTTCAGAATCTTAAGCATGTAAACTTACAGAACATTCCAGTGTTGCATTCCTGTTCTACATCCCACCATATCTCCTTTCTTTTATTGAAAGTGACAACTGAAAGATGTGTAACTCTCTGCAGGTTTGCCTATTTTGTGCTACTGCTCAAGGTCACCTCCGATAAACCCAAATTACTACTTAATGGTAGACCATGCCATGCGAAGCCAAGAGTACAAGGACATTCAGTCATAAACTGAAAATAAATTTTTAAATCAATATCAGACAGGCATTTCACACTATAATTATCAATTCCTGATGCTCTGAGAGGTAAGTAGGCATTTCTTATTGACTCAATCATATAAAACATGTTAACGAATTATCCTCATTCTTCTAATGAGATATGATGGCTGTAGCATACACTTAGAGAAGATCTTAGGAGGTTTTTCCCAAGTTTGTGTAAATTTTTGGCACAATTAAATAAAACGAGTGTGTCTTTTAATCAATGATTGGGTTATTTTCTTCATTTGTGAATGAGTAGTGTATAATTTGTAGGTTACGGGTTTAGGTTTTGTTGTTATCCATAACTTACAGGTTTTTTGGCTGTTGCTTTTTTTTTAACTTCCTAAAATTCTACATTGTCCCCAGAATATTACATGTGATATATAGGAACACAGGAATGTCCATCTGGCTTCTCCCAAGTGAGTACTTTATCTTTGGTTGGAGATTTACTTGGCAGGAACATAATAATACTAAGGCAAGTGCAATAAAGAAACAGGAGGAATCATCTGAAGTACAACAAAAGCATGTGTGTCATCATTGCGAATTAACTCCAGTACTAATTACAGTGTGAATCTTGACAGCAAGGAAGCTGAGAATGTAAATATCATGGGTAGATATGTTGTTTAAAAATGGTGAATTATAAACATATTTACCCTCCAAAAATGGAAGTACGCCACTATCTCACTACAATATCCTAACCCTCATCCTATTAAATACTTTCAGTAGCAGAGTCTGAAATTTTCATGGTAGTTTCACCAACTACCCAAGGACCCACAGAAATGAAGTGAAAACTTCAATTACAAAGGATTGCTTCAGAAGAAGAAGGCTAATGGCAAGATGCAGGGAATCCCGAAAGGCTTCTACAGGTATATTAAGAGCAAAAGGATAGAAAGGGACAAAATTGGTCCTCCGGAAGATCAGAGTTGTCATCTACACATGGCAGTAAAAAAGATTGGGAGATCTTAAGTGGATGTTTTTGCATCTGTGTTTACTCGTGAGACAGACATAGAGTCTGTGGAAGTGAGGCAAAGCAGCAGTGAGATCACAAACTATATACAGATCACCGAGGAGAAGGTAATTGGTATCTTGAGGAAAATTAGGGTGGATAAGTCTCCAGAGCCTGACAAGGTGTTCCCTCAGACCCTGTGGGAGGCTAGTGCAGAAATCGCAAGTGCCCTGGCAGAGATATTTCAAACATCCTTAACCACGGATGAGGTGCTGGAGAATTGAAGAATAGTAAATATTGTTCCATTGTATAAGAAAGGCTTTAAGACTAAGCCAGGAAATTATAGGCTGGTGATCCTGACCTCTGTAGTGGGTAAGTTATTGGAAGGTATTCTAAAGGAATTGGATATATGAGTATTTGGATAGATGGGGACTGATTAGGGATAGTCAACATGACTTTGTGTGAAGTAAATTGGGTCGAACCAAACTTGTAGAGTTTTTCTGAGCAAGTTATCAGGAAGGTTGATGAAAGCAAGGCAGTAGATGTTGTATGGTAAATTGGATTATGAAGTGGTAAATTGGATTAGACATTATTTTGCAGAAGAAGCCAAAGACTGGTAGTAGTGGTAGTGATCGGGGCCAGTCCCATTGTTGTTTGTTATCTATATCAACAATCTGGATGATAATGTGGTAAAATGAATCAGCCAATTTATGGATGACATGAAGATTGGGGAAGTAGTGGAGAGCAAGGAAGATGACCAAAGCTTGCAGCAGGATCTGGACCAGCTAGAAAAATAAGCTGAAATTTGGCAGATAGAATTTAATGCAGAGAAGTGTGAAGTGTTGCACTTTGGGAAGTCAAACCAGGGTAGGATATACTCAATCAGTGGTAGGGCACTGAGGTGGGTGGTAGAACACAGCAACTTGGGAAAACAGATCCACAATTCCTTGAAAGTGGCATTACTGGTAGAACAGGTCATAAAGAAAACCTTTAGCATGTTGGCCTCCATAAATCAGAGTATTGAGCACAGGAGTTGGGATGTTATGTTGAAGTTGGTGAGGCCTAATTTGGAGTATTGTGTGCCATTTTGGTCACCTACCTACAAGAAAGATATCAATAAGATTGAAAGGGTGCAGAGAACATCTACAAGGATATTGTCAGGACTTGAGGACCTGAGATATAGGGAAAGGTTGAACAGGTTAGGACTTTAATTGCTGGAGCATAGAAGAATGAGGAGAAATATGCAATAGAGCTGTACAATATTATAAGGTGTATAGATAGGGTAAATACCAAGAAGGCCTTTTCCACTGAACATGGAACTAGGGGTCATGGGTTAAGGATGAAAGATGAAGTGTATAGGAGAATATGGGTGGGGGAGACTTTTTCACTCAGAGGGTGGTGACAGTATGAAACGAGCTGCCAATGCAAGTAATGATTTGGGTTACATTTCAACATTTAAGAGAAATTTGGATAGGTGCATGAATGGGACAGGTATGGGGGGCAATGTTCCAGTTGCAGTTCAATGGGACAGAGCACATTAATAATTCAGCATGAACCAGATGGGGCAAAGGACCTGTTTCTGTGCTGTAGTATTTTATGACCTTATGATTCTTTTATGTGAAGAAGTATTTCCTGTGGACATTCTAAAACATCTTAGCTCTAATATTGCAGCTGTTTCTGTTCTGGATTCCTAGACAGTGTCCAGTTTCCAGAGGCAAATGGACAACATGTAATGATCTTAGAGAAAGACACTTACTTTTTTATTGTGTACCTCACAACTTCAGGACTTCCCAAAGCAATTAGAGCCAGGAAAGGATTTTTGATCTGCACCGTGTTGTTCAATTAGATACCAATCAGTCACTTTGCAGACAGCAAACCCTAAAAAAAGTAATTTTACAGACTGCTAATCTGTTGGGTGTGATATTGATTGACATGTAAATGTTATCCAGAATATCAGTGATAATTTTGCTAAAGATTCACATGTAAACTTTTATGTCTGTCTGATAAAATAGACAGATACTTTGTTTAAAGTCTCATCCAAAGATTAGTGCCCAATGCAGTGTGGCATTCTCTCAGTGTTGACCTTGAGTTTTGTGTTCAAATCTCTGGAGCAGAACTTGAACCTTCCACCTAAGAGTCATTATGAGCCTCAGCTGGCACTGTGAAAATATTCAGGAGGTACTGAGTACCATTTTTCCTTCACCACTTAAGCAACAGGCAGAATCTCTCTGGCCACATCCCAACACCAGAAGAATGTGACAGATAGTTGCCCTATCTTTTGTTGAATATAAAATGAGGATTAGAGACCAATATGTGAATAATCAAAGTATCTGAACATTGACATACAAATGTCCAAATCTCTGATAACACATTGTTATACTGGAAACTATTTCATTACTAGTGGAATATAGGGGTTGAGTTCTGTCTCTTCTGTAATCTGGTTGGATGAGTTGTATTGGTGTGTGATCCAGAATACTTGCCTGAATAGGATGACAAAAGTCTACCTCTACGCACATAACAAAGGGAATGCAGGTCATTTGTGGATGAGTTTGAAGTTATTTGACTCCAAATCAAACTATCTGTGTCAACAAAATCATTTGAAAAGCTTCAGACAGTAATTAAGATCCATATATGGATTTACTGGATTACGCCTTTGGAGAACAGGTTTGCCCTGGAATAACCTCTGATGAATTGTCACATGTGGTACAAATTATTCATTAAGGACACTTCCTCAAGGTTACAGACTGTAACTGATCAAGACTATAGGAGGGAACAACAGAAATGTTATGAGTGAAAGTCTCAACCTTCACTCTTGTTATGTCCTAATACTGTATTAATAGTCTACAGAACCAAAGGTGGTTGAAAATATATACCTATACTGTTATAACAAATGGCATTAAGAACCTAATCAATGACCAAATATTTAAGAGTTACTTGATGGTGAGTTAGAACACAGTTCTGTCAAAGTAACTAGTTGAGTCTGTATCCACCTAGACTCTAAAATTACTTGTATCATAGAACAGGAAGTCACCGTGCCTTAATTAAAATGAATAATAAGGGATTAAAAGGAAAACTGAATTTCCTTTACTGCAGACATATTTGTACCCGGTACATTATTCATCCTATTGGATATTAACATTAAAGCATCTACTACAGAACTTCAGTTTGATTTGCATGAACTTTTAGAGCCAACGGTACATTTTAAAGAAAGGGGAGATGTAATGAGATCCAGTAGTCTGTTTTCATAGACACTGCAAACTGGTTCCTCATTAGACGATTAGTCACAGCTGCTCTGTATTAAAGGATCCAAATTTTGAAACCTTTTGTAGTAAAGACCTCCTGAGCCCCTAAAATGATACAGAGACGATGGGAAGTTGGATTTTCCCCAGATCAGGAGTATAAGTGCACTATAATTATGAAATGAGATATTCTACTGGCTAAAACGTTCCTGGTCAGAGAAGGAAAGATTTGACTGATATTGTTATAAATGGACTACATCAATAAATCATCCAAAAGATATACCAGTGGATGATTTCCATTGCCTAGTTGAGGAAAAAGTCACCCACCTCCTCCCAGGAGACCACAGATTTAGTTCTTGCACACATTAGATCATCTTTGATGCCACTGTCATGAGCTAATTCACATACTTGCCAACCCTCTTACATGGAAACTGTTCTTGAGTCTTCAGATTAGTGTGTATGCTCCATACATTCAACCTCTCTCAAGCAACAGACTAAACTGCCTTCTAATCATTCAATGTTCAAATCTGAAAGGGCTATTTCAAGTCTCCCCAGCAAGTTCCCAGTCAATCTGATCAAAACTGTTTAAGTCAATCACATACACCTGGCCAGTATTGTTCAGCATAAGAGATGATTAATTTCAACACATTTACTGTATGTGTTTTATAAACGTTACCTCAAAATCTGAAATAAAAGGCAAACTGTGCACAGCAGAAATCTAACTGTAGGAATATTTTTTTCAACAGGTGCTGTCCATTTTAAAATTGCAACATTCTTTTGTCTAATCCCCTGAGCTAACCTATAGGGTTTTAGAATGATATTGCTGTGTGGATACACAAGTGGAATGATAAAACAAAAGACTGCTTGTTTTAAAACATCTAGCATAGAATATCAGATTTCACTCTGGGTATTACTGCCAAAGTTGTTCCAGTCACTCTCAATCAGGAAGAAGTGTCATTTTGATAGGCCACAAGACTGCCATAGTTGTGTGAACTATTTCTTCAGAGTGATACTAATTACTACAAGATAAGTTATTTTTCAACTGTGACTCATGTTTAAATACTAATCCTAATATTAGCAGGATGGAAATGAGAAGACCCAAAACATTTGAAATGGGCTAAATGCAGTGAGGACCTCAATTCAGAGGGGAAAGGAAGAACAAATTTAAAATTGGATACTAGAATTCATTGACTGGTTTAGGGGATTATATGCACTTTTCAGAAAGTAACTCTTTTAGATGAGTGAGTGAATTCTTTCTTACACCAGGTATCTCCAACACCTTAGACGGTCCTTTAGGATGAAGGATGATTTTCTTGTCTTGATTTTCTTGAGCTGTTTGATGAGACAAAAGGTGGGAAGCACAAACTCAGCATATGGGTAGTTTGAGATGTTGTGCATATGCCTTCTGCCACTTATGCAAGGGATCCTAAGGCATGAACTCTAAGACCTCAATACCATCCAAAATGGTGCTCCTCAACTCTGACTGGTGACTGACCTGGGATTATTAGAAGTCAGAAGTGATACTGCAGTATTTACCACTCTGTAGTGTGCATCCTTCAAGGTGAACAAGAGAAAGTCTGCAGATGCTGGAAATCCGAGCAACACACACAAAATGCTGGAGGAATTCAACAGCCCAGGCAGCGTTTAGGAAAAGAGTGCGGTCGATATTTCCATCCTGCTGTAGGGTGACAGCCCAAAACATTGACTGTATCCTTCAAGGGGATCTGGATAATTGCATTTTTGGAGTCTCTTCATATATCTTCTTCCCAGGGAGGGGTGTGTGGAGCAGAGGAGCATTGAGATTTAGAAGTGCATCTGAGGTTCTCCACTACTTAATCTTAGAACTTCATTATAGATAAAGTATGCTTCTGAGGTCTTGTGTATGTTTGTATATATCTCACCTACATACATTGTGTATATCGATTATAACTATATTCGCAAGGGTTTAGGCTAATTCCAACAGCCCAGTCAGTGGCAGGAGCAGACCACAGCAACAAGGTTTCTCGCAGGTTGGTGATGCTTGCTTGAAAGGAGGTCTTCGCAGGTGCTTGGGCTCATTCCAGCGGCCCAATCAGCTGCAGGAGCAGGCCACAGTGACAAGGTTTCTCACAGATCAGCGACACTTGTTTACAGAAGGGACAAGCGGTGTGGCCACCGTTGTGCGTAGGCTGGTGGTGAGTGTAGGAGTGTCAGGTTTTGGCTCAAAGGAGAATTCAGCTCGAAAGAAGCGATGACTCAGGTAAGTTTCTGTTAAGGCTGCCTTTTTTTCTCTTACTGTAGCTAATGTAGTAAATGGCCATTGTGTGTTCTTCATGCCGGATGCTGGAGTCCTGGGAGACCCAGAGTCTCCCGGGGAACTACAACTGCGTGAACTGCATCTAGCTACAGCTCCTTGAAGACCGTGTTAGGGATCCAGAGCAGCAGCTGGATGACCTTCGGCTTGTACGGGAAAGTGAGGAGATAATCAATCAGAGTTACTGGGAAGAAGTCACCCCAAGGTTGCAGGAGGTGAGTAGCTGGGTGACGGTCAAGAGAAATGGAAATGTGAAAAGGCAGTTCGAACGGAGCACGCTGTAGCTATTTCCCTCAATAATAAGTATACAGTTTTGGATACTGTTGTGGGGGATGACCTCCCAGGGAATTGCCACGGAGACCAGATTACTGGCACTGAGCATGTGTCTGTGATGCGGAAAGGAAGGAGGGAGAAGAGGGGAGCAGAGGTGATAGGGGACTCAATAGTCAAGGGAACAGACAGGAGATTCTGTGGACATGAACAGGACAGCCAAATGGAATGTCGCCTCCCCAGGTGCCAGGGTCAGGGACGTCTCAGATTGGGAGGGGGAGGGAGAGCAGCCAGATGTCTTGGTACATATTGGTATCAGTGACATAGGAAGGAAAAGCAAAGATGTCCTGAAAAAAGAATTTAGGGAGCTAGGCAGAAAGCTGAGATGCAGGACCTCCCTAGCAGTAATTTCTGGATTGTTGTCTGTGCCACGCACCAGTGAGGGTAGAAAAGGGATGACATAATGTGTGGCTGAGAAGCTAGTGCAGGAAGCAGGGCGTCAGGTTCTTAAATCATTGGGATCTGTTCTGGATGCAAAAGTGACAGGTTGCACCTGAACCCAAGGGGGGGGGGCCAATATTCTCATGGGCAGGTTTGTTAGAGCAATTGGGGAGGGTTTAAACTAATTTGGCAGGGGGATGGGAACCGGAGTGAAGGGACTCAGGATAGGAAGGATGGTAAAAAAAACAAAGACAGCATTCAGTCAGACTGTCAGGAAGGGCAAGCAGGTGATTGGACAAAATTGCAGCCAACAGGTTGAGTATCAGTGCATTAGAGATGCAGAATCAAAAAGGGTAGCAAATAGTGTACCCAAAGTGTTATATCTCAATGCATGGAGTCAAAGAAATAAGGTGAAGGATCTTGTTGAACTATTAGATACTGTCAAGTATGATGTTGTGGCCATCAATGAATTGTGGCTGAAGGTTGGATGTAGTTGGGAGCTGAATGTCCGAGGTTACACATTGTATCAGACGGATAGAAAGTAGGCAGAGGGGGTGGAATGGCTCTACTGGTAAAAAATAGCATCAAATCACTAGAAAGGTGTGACACAGGATCGGAAGATGTTGAATCCTTGAAGTTGAGTTAAGAAACTGCAAGGGTAAAAGGACCCTGAGGGCAATTATATACAGGCCTCCAAACAGTGGCTGGGATGAGGACTACAGATAGCAACAGGAAATTGAAAAGGCATGTCAAAATAACAAAGTTATGATAGTCATGTGAGATTTCAACATGCAGGATGATTGGGAAAATCAGGTTGGTAATGGATCTCAAGAGAGTGAGTTTGTTGAATGCCTACGAGATGGCTTTTTAGAGCAGTTTGTCGTTGAGCCAACTAGGGGTACTGGATTGGGTGTAATGTAATGCAGCAGTCCCCAACCACTGGGCCGCGGATCAGTGCCAGGCTGCAAAGCATGTGCTACTGGGCCACCAGGAAACAATATGATTTGGCGATATGAGTCAACTGCACCTTTCCTCATTCCCTGTCATGCACTGTTGAGCTTGAACGCACGCGAGGTCATTATGCACACATCATCCATGTCAGCACAGGAAGAAGATCGACTCCTCGAGCTTGCAAATGATGGTGGGCTGAAAAGTATGTTTGATGTAACATCTCTGCCAGCATTCTGGATCAAAGTCAAGGCTAAATATCCTGAGATAGCCACGAAAGCACTGAAAATGTTGCTTCCATTTCCAACATATCTCTGCAATGAATGCAATGAAAACTAAATTGCGGAATAGACTGGACATAAGGAACCCCCTTCGAGTATCGCTGTCTCCCATCACCCCTCGATGGGACCGTCTTGTTGCAGGGAAACAAGCCCAGGGCTCCCACTGATTCAGCGATATTGATGTGTTGCAATGATTTTATATGTTCATACGGGGAAAATATGTACTGTGTGTTTAATATCCAAACGTTACTTAAAATGTTATGATGCTATTGACTTATAAGTGACTTATACAGTAATTGACTTATCACTATATTCATGCAAGGAAAATATGCGCTGTGTGTTTAATATTAAATTCATTAGATAAACCCTTTTAGAAATGAAATTGAGTGTATTAGCCACTAAAATGTGACTTATAGTTGACTGATCTTCTATATTCCGGTCGTGATTAATACCCACCCCCCCAAACAGAATCGCCAAAAACGATTTGTAGGAAAAAAATCGGCACGTACACACATGCGCACATAGGTGCCCGCGCAAGGCTTCATGGTAATTGCAGTCTTCTCAGGGTAAACACAACATATTTGACGGTTATTCTTGTCCATTGGCAACCCTACCCACTGCACCCCCCCCCAGGTCGGCCGGTCCGCAAGAATATTGTCAATAATAAACCAGTCCGCGGTGCAAAAAAGGCAAAAAGGGTTGGGGACCCCTGATGTAATGAACTGGAAGTGATTAGGGAGCTTAAGGTAAAAGGACACAGTGATCACAATAATGTTCAGTTCAACTTGAAATTTGATAGGGAGAAAGTAATGTCTGATGTAACGGGATTTCAGTGGAGTAAAGGAAATTACAGTGGTATGAGAGAGGAGTTCGACAAAGTAAGTTGGAAGGAGATGGTGGCAGGAATGACAGCAGAGCAGCAATGGCATGAGTTTCTGGGAAAAGTGAGAAAGGTGCAGGATAGATGTATTCCAAAAACAAAGAAATACTCAAATGGCAAAATAGTACAACCATGGCAGACAAGGGAAGTCAAAGCTAATGTAAAAGAAAAAGAAAGGGCATACAACAAAGCAAAATTAATGGGAAGATAGAAGATTGGGAAGCTTTTAAAAATCTACAGAGAGCAACTAAAAAAATCATTATGAAGAAAGAAATGAAATATGAAAGCAAACTAGCAAACAATATCAAATTTTTTTCAAGTATTTAAAAAAATAAAAGGGAGATGAGAGTGGATATAGAATCACTAGAAAATGAGGCCGGAGAAATAATATCAGGGGACAAGGAGATGGCAGATGAACTAAATAAGTGTTTTGCATCAGTCTTCACTGTGGAAGATACTAGCAGTATGCCCGATGCTGAAAGGTGTGAGGGAAGAGAAATGAGTGCAGTTATTATTACAAGGGAGAAGGTGCTCAAAAAGCTGAAAGAACTAAGGGTACATAACTCACCTGGACCAGATGAACTGCACACTTGAGTTCTGAAGGAGGTAGTGGTAGAAATTGTGGAGGAATTAGTAATGATCTTCCAAAAAAATCATTGGACTCTGGCATGGTGCCAGAGGACTGGAAAATTGCAAAAGTCACTACACTCTTTAAGAAAGGAGGAAGGCAGCAGAAAGGAAACTATAGACCAATTAGCCTGAACTCAGTGGTTGGGAAGATGTTGGAGCCAATTGTTAAGGAAGAGGTAATGGAGTACTGGGTGACACAGGACAAGATAGGACAAAGTCAGCATGGTTTCCTTAAGAGAAAATCTTGCCTGACAAACCTGCTGTAATTCTCTGAGGAGATTACATGTAGGATAGATAAAGGGGATATAGTGGATGATGTATATTTGGGCTTTGGCAAGGTACCACACGTGAGGCTGCTTCCCAAGTTAAGAGCCCGTGGCATTACAGGAAAGTTACTGGCATGGTTAGACCATTGGCTGAATGGTAGGAAGCAGTGAGTGGGATTAAAAGGATGCTTTTCTGATTGGCTGCCAGTGAGTAGTGGTGTTCTGCAGGGGTTGTTATTGGGACTGCTTTTTTATGCTGTTTATCAATAATTTAGATGGAATAGATGGTTTTGTTGCCAAGTTTGCAGATGGTACAAAGATTGGAGGAGAGGCAGGTAGTGTTGAGGAAACAGATAGGCTGCAGAAGGAATTAGACAGATTAGGAGAATGGGCAATAAAGTGACAAATGAAATACAATGTTGGAAAACACATGGTCATGTTCTATGGTAGCAGAAATAAATGTGCAGACTATTTTCTAAACGGGAAGAAAATCCAAAAATCTGAGATGCAAAGGGACTTGGGAGTCCTTGGGCAGAACACCCTAAAGGTTAACTTGCAGGTAGAGTCAGCGTAAGAAAAACAAATACAATGTTAGCATTCATTTCAAGAAGTCAAAAATACAAGAGCAGGGATGTGATGCTGAGGCTTTGTAAGGCACTAGTGAGGCTTCATCTTGAGTATTGTAAACAGTTTTGGTCTCCTCATGTGCTAGCATCGGAGAGGGTTCAGAGGAGTTTCACAAGGATGATTCCAAGAATGAAGTGGTTATTATATGAGGAACATTTGATAGCTCTGGGTCTCTACTCACTGGAATTTAAAGGGATGAGAAGGGACCTCATTGAAATACTGTTTGTATTTCAAATGTTGAAAGGCCTAAACAGAGTAGATGTGGAAAGGATGTTTCCCATAGTGGGGGAGTTTTGGACAAGAGGGCACAGCCTCAGGATAGAGGGATGTCCATTTAAAACAGAGCTGCATTGAAATTTCTTTGGTGAGAGGGTGGCGAATTTGTAGAATTTGTTACCAAAGGCAGCTGTGGAGGCCAGGTTGTTGGGTATACGTAAGGCAGAGCTTGATAGGTTCTTGATTGGACATGGCATCGTAGGTTACAGGGAGAAGGCCAGGGAGTGGGGCTGAGGAGGGGAATAAAGGATCAGACATGACTGAATGGCGGAGCAGACTAAATGGGCCAAATGGCCCATTTCTGCTCCTATGTCTTATGATCATAGTCTATATGTATATACTGTATGGATATGTACAAATACACATAACTGTCTTTTTAATTAAAATATATATTTTTTTTAAATTTTGCTGGCATTAAAGTAACCTAATGAACAGATATTTGATATTGCCAGTGGGACTAATTGCCAGGGTCCTGCTGGTTTTTATAGGCTTTGATTTTAATATGGGCTGCTGAGAGAGGACCCTTCTGCAAATATACAATATACTGTACCTCATGGAGTCCCACTGCCATCTTAATTGGAGACCAGCTTAAGAAATCCATAGAGGCCAACCCAATGAGAAGAGAAGTTAGAGTTGGAAGGGATTCAATCAGCTAATTGCCTCTTACATTTTCCTGATTTTCTTTCTGAGGCAGGAAGATCTTAGTGCCGTTAGGGACATCCTTTGCTCCACACACCCCTTCCCATTGGGAGGTCTGTCTGAACTTTCGTCAGGTGACTTATGAGTTCTGGTGATCACTTTTTGGCTCCAGTAGTTTGAACCTGGCACCTGATATTTTCTCATGGCAAACGAACAATACAAGTGAAACCTAAGTTAAAATATCTTCTCCTCACAAAGCACAATGTCATGATATTTTAGTACCTGCCTGGGAACTTCCTTATATGATTATATTCCTCATTTCTGCAAAGATTCATCGGTTGCATTCCAGAGCAGCAACCTCTGTTAAAGATGCAACCGTTTTAGAAAGAGCTTTGGTATCCATCCAAGAGGACAACTTGGAATTTAGAACCAGTTGCCAAGCCAGAGGGACATCCGTCAAAACCTGATCTCTCTGATGGATCTTATGATGTGACTTTCAGATGACTTTGCATCAATTGTCAAAATAGAGGTCCTAAAAAAATGAGGTCAGGTTAACCACTGCTCTGTCTTAGCAATTAAGCATTGCAATCATGCTTCAAACCTTGATAACGGATGAGCAAAGCCACTGTAGATCAACTATTTTTCATAATATTTTCAATTTTACACCAAATGTTTGCAGCTGGAAGGAGTGAAGTGTCTATCTTGAGAGAATAGTCATTGCCAAAAATTACAAAACTTATTGCTCATCGAATGGCAATGTATATTGCTGAGTGTTGCATTGCTCAGAAACTGATAACAAAGTGTTTCAGCTGAAATATATTTTATGTATGAAACTGAAATCTGCTCTGATGAGATGTACACTGGTCTAATATCTCATTAGAGGGAGATATCCAATGTGTCAGCAGATTTCGGAATCTACTGAGGTGTCAAGTCCGGAACTAAGGCCTCACACGGCCTTTCAGTTCAACCTAACAAAGACTTGCAGCATACGGCCATTATTTATTTTACCATATAAACTCACAGAGCCTTGTAAATGACCCGAGTGAATGATGTCCTCTTAACGGAACCAAACCCCTGCTTGGTACTGTGAGGTAAGGTTGTTTGATTCCAGATGTTGTGCTCTATGGAGGTTTCTTCCCAGCTAGTTGATTCTCCCTACAGTCCGGTCTGGTCCAAGAAACACAATGTCACAGCTGCTTGTCTGAATATAATCGCAATGTCCCATTGTGACTGCATTCTTTATGCAGCTCTATAGATTGTCTTTGTTCTTTTTAGTTTTTTTTGTGTCTGGTAAGTGATGTTTAAAATTATAGGGTTCTTCTAATGAATGAATTTAAAATGATCATAAATGTAAAAGTACTTTGAAAACTCTTCCCTTTGAAAGAGCCTTGGCTTAACATCCCTTTTAAGAGGGAACTCCTCCAGCACTGCAGCATTTTCTTGCTACTTGCACTGAGGTGCCAGCCTATATGATGCCCTGAAAGGGAAAGAGTCTTGCCATTGATCTTTGGCTGACACCAATGCATTGATTCTTATTGGAAAGGTCTTACCTTGATATCAGCTCAGAGATAGTTCACCTCTGGTGTGTCACTCACCATGGTCAAATATACTGCTGCATCTCACTTCAACAATAAGTAAGTAAATTTATTATCAAAGTACATACATGTCACAATATTCATTTTCTTGAAGGCATACTCAATAAATTCATAATATAATAATAATTATAATAAAATCAATGAAAGATCACACCAAATTGAACATTCAACCCAGGTATAAAAGACACAAACTATGCAAGTAATAATAATAATAAAAGAAATAATAATAATAAATAAATAAGCAATAAATTATCAAGAATATGAGATGAAGAGTCCTTGAAAGTGAGACCATAGGTTGTGGGTACAGTTCACTGATGTGGCTAGCGGTTGAGTGAAGTTATCCCCTTTGGTCAAGAGCCTGATGGTTGAGGAGTAATAACTGATCCTGAACCTGGTAGTGTGAGTCCTGAGGCTTCTGTACTTTCTTCCTGATGGCAGAAGCAAGAAGAGAGCATGTCCTGGTAGTGGTGTTCCCTGATAATGGATGCTGCTTTCCTGCGACAGCACTCTGTGTAGATGTGCTCAATGGTGAGGAGAGTTTTACTAAAGGTGGACTAGACCATATCCATTACTGTTTGTAAGATTTTCCGTTCTGTAGGCTATATCTTAACTTCAGACCCACTGATACAGTCAAAATAATGACTTTGTAATTTTACTCAGTAAATATGTGGTCTATTAATGTCACGCATAATATCAAGCCACAATTTTACAAAACTTAATCTTATTCTTTGAGTTCATTATTCAAGATCCTTAGTCTATTCCAACCAATTTATACTCTTCATTATTTGAGATTTCCAGCTACAAAGTTGAATACTGATCCAGCAAAATATTATGGGATAACTTTTAACTCCTTGGCAAGAAGATGGTTGCTCAAGTGGTCAGTTTAAGAATTGCCACTAGGATGCCTGGTTATTATAACCATGGTTCTCAGAGGCCCATTAATTGGACTCAAATGTACTTAGCCATTATATTCTTGATCAAATGAAAGAAGGAAATTAAATTAACTTGAGAGGTTGACTCTACCTATTTTGAATTATTCTGCATATTTAATAAAGAACCTTGAAGACTGCGCAGATCTGAAAATTTATTTTATATTCCAGTATCTGCAGTTTATAACATTGATTGTGTAGATCTCATTGTGCTTTCATATTAAAATGTATAGTCATTGTGATCACAGTAATAGATGAACTACTGAATTGCTGGCATAATGCACTTGCCTTCCAATCTTATTTCTGATAATTAGAGCAAATTTTCATTTCTCCCCCTTTGACTGTCACTATGTTATACATGCAAAGGGAACAAATTTTCCCAGTTTCTGTGGTCTCTTTGGCCTAGACAATAGTTGCAGTTAAGAGGAGAAAACAAGCATCCTCATTTCTCTAACAGGGGAAAATCTGCAGATGGGGGAAATCCAAGCAACACATACACAATGCTGGAGGAACTCAGCAGGCCAGGCAGCATCTACATGGATCCTGCCAAAAGGTCTCGGCCCAAAATGTTGACTGTACTTTTTTTCATAAATGTTGCCTGGCCTGCTGAGTTCCTCTAGCATTTTGGGCATGATCTTCATTTCTCCAAACAGCTACCATGAACCATACATAAAGCTCACCACTTTTAACCACTTCCATTTCACCTGGTTTTCATCCTGTACCTGCATGGGAACTCGCTGCTGTAATGTGGTTAAATTTAGCAACTTCAGGTAGGGAACAAAGTGATGAAGAAAGAACAGAGTTATGGCTCAGTTGTCATGCAGGGCTGGTGAGTAGCTAATGTCATTCCATTATTCGAGAAGAGAACCAGGTATAATCCTGGAAACTATAGACTGGCAAGTCTCACATCAGTCATAGGGAAGTTACTGGAGAGAATTCTTAGAGATTGATTTATGAGTATTTGGAAAACCATGGCCTAATTAGGAAGAGAAGGCATGGCTTTGTGTGGGGAAATAGTGTCTTATTAACTTCATTGAGTTTTTTGACGAGGTGACAATGATGATTGATGAAGGTAGAGCTGTAGATGTTGTATACACGGATTTTAGTAAAGTATTTGACAAGGTCCCTTGTGGGAGGCTCATCCAGAAGATTAAGATGCATGGGATCAATGGTGAATTAGCCATTTGGATTCAGAATTGACTGATAGAGGCTAGCATGCGAAGGGACTTATTCTAGCTGGAGGTCTGTGACTCATGGTGTTCCGTAGGGATTTGTACTGGGACCTCTGCTGTTAGTGATATATATAAATAACCTGGATGAAAACGTAGATGGGTGGGTAAGTAAATCTGCAGGTGATACGAAGCTTGGTAGTGTTGTGGACAGCATAGATGACCAACAAAGAAGACAGTGGGATAGACAAGGGGTGATTGATAAGTTCGTGGCCTAAGGTCGAGGGAGTCAATTTTAGAAAACCTAGCTCATTTATTTTTCCTACATTTACACACTTAGTCCAGTGGTCGTGGAGCATATGAATCCCTTATTTGTAGAAGTCAGCATCTTGGACCTCCAGAAAGTGGTCCACAGCAGTGGTGATTGATATGTTCGTGGCCTAAGGTAGAAGGAGATGTGTTATTAACTTCAAACTTTCTGCATAATCACTCAAAGAGTTGAACTGCATTTGCATGTAACAAGAGCTGTATAACTCATCTCCTTCTACCTTAGGCCACAATCTTATCAATAACCCCTGCTGTGGACACTTTCTGAAGGTCCAAGATCCGTATGCTCTACGACCGCTGGACTAAGTGTGTAAATGTAGGAGGGGACTATGTTGAAAAATAAATGTGCCAGGTTTTCTAAAATTGACTCCTTCTACCTTCGGCCACGAACTTATCAATCACCCCTTCTAGATCAGTTGCGGATATGGGCAGAGAAATGGCAGGTGGAGTTTAACCCAACCAAATGTGAAGTGCTGCGCCTTGGTGTATCAAACGTAAAGACACTGTACACTGTTAAGGGCAAGGACAAGTTAAGCAGAGGGATTTTGGTGTTCAAATTTGCAGCTCACTGAAAGTGGCTGCACAGGTTGATGGAGTAGTTAAAAAGGCATATGGTGTGCTGGCCTTTCTTAGTTGAGGCAGTCAGTTCAAAAGGAAGGAGTTATGTTGCAACTTTATAAAACTCTAGTTAGACTGAATTTGGAGTATTTCATACAGTTCTGGTTGCCCCATTATTGGAAGGATGTCAAGACGGAGAGAGTACAGAAGAGGTTTACCAGGATGCTGCCTATATTAGAGGGCATGTGCTATAACAAGAGTTTGGACAACTTGGGTTGTTTTATCTGGAGCAGTGGAGGTTGAGGAGCGATCTGATAGAGGTTTATAAGATTATGAGAGGCATAGATAGACAGGGAGTATCTTTTTCCTAGGGTTGAAATATCTAATACCAGAGGGCATGCATTTATGGTGAGAGAGGTTATTTCAAAGGTGATTTGAGGGGCAAGTTTTTTACACAGACCGTGGTGGGTGCCTGGAATGCGCTGCTTGGGGTGGTGGTAGAGGCAGATACATTAGGGACTTTGAAGAGACGTTTAGATAGATTCACGAATGTGAGGAAAATGGAAGGATATAGACATTGTGTAGGTAGAAGAGATTAGTATAGTTGGCCACTTGGTTACTAATTTTATTGTTTCGGCACAACATAGTGAGCAGAAGGGCCTGTTCCTGTGCAGTATTGTTCTACGTCTATGTTCTAAAAATTAAACCTTTACGAATCAATGATGAAAACTATTTGGCTTATAGTAGACAAAACCAAGGTATCATAATTGAATGAATTATGAATTAAGTCTTTTTCAAAAATGCACTTTATTCATAAATTATGCTGTACTATAATATACAGTACTGCATTGCCTTCTCTGATCCAATGACATCATTATACCCATTTACAACTTTTAGGCACTGTTAATACACCACCCATTTTTCATTCCCAAACACTCCATCAGCGTTAAGTTTGAAAGATTATTACACAGGGCTCAGCTCCTAGTATCCTGCAGAGGGAGAATGGTAAACTGGCTTTTCCACACAGACGTTTTGCTGTCTCGCTCAGTATGTAGACATGTGCTTTACAAAGTGCCAGATGGCAGTATTCAGTTGTGGACTTCACAGGGAAGCCAGGTTTAGGCTGAATAAATTGATTCTTTTATCCAGTTGATCATTTTCCAGCAACAATCAAGATTTGTCTCCGTATACTTCCCTGTATAGAGCACGCAAAACATTTCTTTCACCAGAAGGTAATGAATCTCTGGAGGTCAAGCCATTGGGTGTATCTAAAGTAGAAGTTGATTAGTACAGAGGGGAGGCAGGAAGATGGGCTTGAGAGAGGTAATATATCAGCCATAAATGTCTTGGCAGAGCGAACTCAATGAGCCGAATGGCCTAATTCTGCTTCTATGTCTTATGGTCTTAACACAGGGTCCAGTGTTACAGAACTGCTTAGAAAGAACCACAACAAAGATCAGAACATCTCTCCCCACAACTCCTTGACAATCATCTATCAATTCTAGATGATGCCATCAGATCCCAAATGCCCCTCAAGATCATCACACAGTGGGTTTGAAAGTCGGGATCTGTATGAAGGATCTGACAGTTTGCCTGTCCTTACCACTAAACAAACAACGTCTGGTGCTTGCCTGAAAGTTTTGGTGATGAGGTATTCTGCCAAAAGCTTTCCAACAGTCTGCTCAGAAAACCATCCGACAGGATCCGCCTCGGCAGAGGATAGGGCCTCAGGTGGGCTTCTGCCTGATTGACTGGTGGACAAAGGTACCCTTCTGCAGAAATATTTCTATATGGGGCAGGTGGTGCATGCAGCACAGCACAAATGAATAAAAATGCAGTGGTAACAATGTCAGCTCATCGTTAACAATACAGAATCTCAGCATGTGGTGTTTGTGTACCCAGGGTCTGCACACAGCTTGATACAGCTATACACAAATGTGGCTGTAAGGATTAGTCAGAGTCAGGTGCAAACATCAGATACTAGAAGTGATACCTTTCAGGACAAAGAGGAGTTTATCCCAAAGGAACAGACCAACACTGTCAACTTGTCCAGTTCTCCCTGTTACTGTCGTATAATATCTCCAAGATAGAGGGTAGGAAATTCTTGGAAGCGGTTCTGTCCTTTGCCTTCAAGTCATATGGGTCAGCATAAAAAGATTGACAGCTCCTTAAATTTATGCTGCAAGAACATTACTGCGTCTTCTATAAAACTACCCTTCCCAGAGCTCCTGAGAAACTTTTGGAAGAGCATCTCTCTCCCTGCTTCATGGGGTTATCTCTGGATCTGAGGTTGACCTTGGAGGGCAAAGGTTTCAACAATTTAAATTCCTCCTTGACATCCGTTCAAACTAGACTCAGTAGGAGCAGACAAGTTCACTGCTTAAATAGGTACAGTGGCATGCACAGAGTGGAACCTGCAGGTCCCATAAACCAGCCCCAAAATCAGGCCATGATGGTTGTGCCAAATATGAGGCTAGTCTAAACTAATCCTATCTGCCTGCACATGGTCTATTATCCCTCCATTGCCTGCCTGTTCATTTGCCTTTCTAAATGCCTCTTACATATGCCCATTGTACCTACTTTCACCACTTCCCCTGGCAGCACGTTCCGGGCACCTACCACTCCAACTTCACATTAGTCACTTATCCCATCAAATTCACACCAGTTCCTCATAGAAAACTCCAGTCATTGCTGTAGCTCCACTCTTTCATTGCACCCTCGCAATTTCAAAGACTCAAAGATTCAAGCCACATTTATTATCAAAGAATGCAGTATATTCAAAATATTGTAAGAACAGCTGAGAGGATCATAGGGGCCTCCCTACCATCCACTTGGGGATATATATCAGAAGCGCTGCATATGTAGGGCCCTTAGTATTATTAAGGATCCCACCCATCCATCCAGCATTCTCTTTGACTTTCTACCATCAGGCAGGAGAATACAATGCATAAAAACAATAGTGGTCAGGTTGAGAAATGGTTTCTTTCCCCAGGCCAAAAGGCTTCTGAACTCCCGGCTGCATCAAATTTGAAGGTCACTGTTAATCAGTTTCATATCTTATGATATTTAATATTAGAGCATTTCAGTTTGTTATTTATTTGTGATTCAACTGTAGATTTTATCCTTTATTTCATAAGTTATCGTGTGTTTTGTGTGTTATGTGCTTTACATCCTGGTTCAAAGAAACATTGTCTCATTTCTATATACATTATATATGTTATATACATGTATGTAGTAAAATGATAATAAACCTCACTTGTCACTTGTCACATGTCAAATTATACACCTTGAAATTTGTTTGCTTATTGGCAGCCCCAAAGCAAGAAACTCAAATAACCCTAATTTTAAAAAGACTAAAAACTACTGCGCAGAGAAAGACAGAGAAATAAAAACACATCGTGCAAACAATAGAAGCAAGCCAACAGCATCCCAAAGCAGACTGAGTTCCAGATCCACTCCCGAAGCAGCCACAGTAGGCCCATGCCAAGCCTTGATCCCCAGTTTTCACACCAGCGGGACAGAAGCGCACGGCAGCTGGCTCAATTCAGTTCACAGTTCACAAGTTAATGTAATTAAATGTGCTTACATATTATACGTGTGTGTGCGGAAAGATCCCACCATATTTAAATTCCTGTGCATGCCACGAAGTAAGTTTATGGATAACTGATGTTCACCATAGAGGCTTCAGTTGCTAATTTTTGGGTGATATAGCATGAAGCAGTGGGCAGAGGCTTACCGCAAAACGCTGCTTAATTATTCAGCATTCACATACTGTACCATGAGCATGTAACCAATATTTTATATTAAATAATAATGATGGTTCTGTACATGCAAATATTCTATACAGCAGCTGCTGTTGCTCTGAGGTTGGCAGGTTGCATTGTAAAGAGTTAATGTTGTTATACTTTCCAGGTCTTGAGAGTACCTTCATCATTGTTTCTTTTTAAAGTACACAAACAGTACACATCAAGAAGCAGATATGCAGATTTATGTAAAGACTACAGCTGCAACAATTATTCAAATGTTTGATTAATAATTTATTACAGCAGTAGTCAATTATTAATTCTGTAGCATGATAATCCATTTTCCAGAATTGACTTAACAACCTCCATCCCAGAAGTTTACATGACAAGCGGAGTGTGTGTGGAGCTGATTTAATTTTGCAGGGGTCTCAAACTAAACCAGACCAGACCTGATTTGACATCCTCAGGTCAGCAGGCTACATTACTGCAGCAGCAAACAGTGCAGACTGTATGGAAACAATTGAGAAAACATGTGTGAAATTTGTACTGCTTTACACAAGGTATCTCCTTCCACTTCACTTTTAACATGCTGCCCCAAGAAACCGTCCTGCAGTTCCTCTTTTTAAAGAAAATCTGGGCCGTGGGCTCTTTGGATTAAGCAGGTCACTTTCTGGGTCTTGATCCTCATCTGTGAAAAGGAAATAGTTGGAAAAAATGACTTGTGATGAGAACGGTGCAATAGGCAGATGGAATGACTGGATGAAAATGTGACAAGTGGAGTTTACTGTGGGTTAAGTGCACCTCAGTAAGGTGAAACAAAAGGTAGATTATTATCTAAATGGAGATAGCCTGAAAATGAATGAAGTTCAGTGGGTTCCAGTCCATTAATCACAAATACTTTGCTGACAGGTCCAACAGG
Source organism: Mobula birostris (assembly GCF_030028105.1). Lineage (NCBI taxonomy): Eukaryota > Metazoa > Chordata > Chondrichthyes > Myliobatiformes > Myliobatidae > Mobula > Mobula birostris. The sequence goes on along the minus strand of NC_092374.1, from coordinate 122,455,721 downwards.
TAGTTCAGAATTCAAGTTGCGAGTTGGCCTTTAATGCAAAGAGATGGGACTTTAATATTTCGCAGAATTGTTGCCGTTGAACAAGGTGTTGTTGAAGCCAAACTTAGAATACTGTATACAATATGTTTCCTTTCTTAAATAGCATTAGAAGCTTACCAAAAGAAATTCACCAAGCTAATTCCTAGGATGAGAGAGTTATCCTATTAAGACAGGCTACACAGTTTGGGTTGGTATTCATCGGAATTTAGAAGAATGAGAAGTGAGCTTATCCAAATATTTAAGATCGTAAGGGTGGAATTTGAGATGTTTTCACTAGTGGGAGAGTCATGAAGAAGGGGACATAGCTATAAAATCAGGATATGTAGGAAATTTCATCTGGCAGAGGATAGTGGAGGATCTCTGGAAATTTCTGACCCTATTTTCCTGCGTTCTTGTAACACTAACATTTGTTGGAAAATAGTGCACTTGCTTATTTATGAGTAGTTCTTTCAACCTCACATGCAGTCCTATCCTAACATTATAATCTGTGCCCTATCTCTCAGTGTACTGAAAAAAACTCTGATTTGTAATTGTCTAACTTTTAGATGTTCATGCTTTTGACATTTTCCCATCTCTCAGTGAATGCAGAACTCAACCCAAGACCCAAGCCTGGCTTTCTCACCCTTTTGGCTATCCTTACCACTGGCTTCCTGAAACACTGCGCATTGGTATTATTTGATTATTAGAGAGATTTTCCCAACAATCGTAAATGGCTTCTTCTACCCTTTTATCCCAGTGCTGACCAATCTAGATAGAGTGGATGGCCCAGGGTGGAAATGGCTGATACAAGGGGACATAATTTAAAGTGATTGGAGGGAAGCATAGAGGAGGTGTCAGAGGTAAGTTCTTTACACAGAGTCATGGGTGTGAGAAATGCCCTGCTAGGGGGTGGTGTTAGAGGCAGATATATTAGGAACATTCAAGAAACTCTTAGGTAACCATATGGATGAAATGGAGGGTTATGTAGGAGGGAAGGGTTTGACTGATCTTGGAGAAGACTAAAAGATCAGCACAACATCATGGGCCAAAGGACTTGAGCTGAAATGTTTCATGTTAAATGTTCTATGCAATAATTTTATTTCTGATGTTGATTGCTATTCCTTCAGCTTCCAATAGGTTCACCCTTGGCAGCCAATCAAGATGTCACTATATCTCTGGTCTCGTAAATTCTCAAATTGTTTTTCCTCCTTCTCCTTTATAATCATACAGAATAAGCTTTGTTCCACTTACTCAGCTTTTTCCACCTTCTATCTTCCATTGTCCTAGCCAACTTGGTAATCATTGTCTGCCATGATTGTGGAGAAAGGGCCATAAAAAGGCATTGAGTGAAAAAAGACTGTATTGAGCAAAGATAACAGTTGCAATTGAACATCCTATAAATGTTTGCAGGTTCACCTCATTCAGTGATCTCCTCAATACTTGAACCAGATCCTTGAATTAAGACCATAAGACAGCAAGTCCAAAAGACTTAAGGCAGAATTAGGCCAGTCGGCCCATTGACTCTGCTCCACCATTCCAAAGAAACTTTCAACCTTCACTTCAAATATACCGAATGATTTGGCCTCCACAGCCATCTATGGCAATGAATTCTACAGATTCACCAACTTCTGACTAAATAAATTTCTGTTCTAAAGGGGCATCCTTGTATCTTGATGATGTGCCCTTCTGTTCTAGACTCCCCCACTATAGGAAAAATCCTCTCCATGTTTACTCTATCTCGATCTTTCAATATTTGATAGGTTTCAATGTTAAGTTAATTTAGAGAAGAAGCTGGAGAAAATATACAAAGAACATATGAAAGAAAAGGAGAAATTCTGCAGACTGACTGTGAGCCTGCCATTTAATTAGATCTTGATTCATCTGGCCGTTGGCTTCATGTCAGATTTTTGATTCCACTGTACTTCAAAATCTACCCATCTCAACCTGGAAGATATTTAAATAATTCAGCCTCCACTGCTCACAGGGACAGAGAATTGCAAAGATCCACAACTCTAAATAAAGAAATTCTTCCTCATCCCAGTCTTAATTAGGAAGCTTTTATCCTACAATTACATTTCCTTCCTGTCCTTCGTTCATCTTCCCCATTAGAGAAATACCTTCACAGTGACTACACTGCCATTTCCCCATGGTATCTATAAATCAGCTAGAACACACAATTTTGAAACTCCCTTCCCCATTCCCTCACTTTACCATTCCATGCAACAAATACATAACAAAGAAGTCAACTATCTCCTTTCCTCTCCAAAATGTTCTCTTTATTTACAGTACTTGAATAAAATCATCTTGATCATTTTTAAAAAGAAGACACTTTCCAGTTATTGATTTCCTTCCCTTGGGTCACAGGCTTTCCTCCAGATAGATTTAGCTTTTTTTTCTCCTTTCAGCTCCTCTTAAGTCAGCAGGAAACAATTCAAGCACCCATGTATACAAAGAAAATTACTATGTTGGGTAACTAAGAGACAGGCTGGGACAACAAGAAACCATTCAACTAACCCAATTTATCCTTTTGCTGAGGTGCCTATTGATTTATTTCTTTTACTCCTGCATTCAGAACCAAGAATCAAGAAAACTGTCTACATCTTCCTCAAAGCTTCACAGTAATCCACATGTATGCTGCTAGATAGCTGTCCATTTATTTGGCGTCCGGCTTTCATTCCAGGATGGGAGTGAGAGAGGGTCTTTGAATAACATTGCTTTAGCATCACGAATAAGATTGCCCTTCACACATGCAGTTTTACTCCATTTTCTCAAATCTATATCAGCTTTGCAGGGCAGAGTCATATACACAGACAGAATCGAGTATGTGGGATGTTTTTAAACTATGAAAATCTGCCTACACATACTTAAAAACTGTTTATTTATCAGGTGTTAAAGTCTTGCTGATAAAATGTATATTGGTTCACATGTGTAATGTAATTCAAATGGTCTATACTGCTACAACATTCAAGCTATTATGTACACCCATTCAATGTAAGAAGTACTCTCAAAAGACTTTATAAGAAATAGTTCATTTAGTGCAGTTTTCCAGATCTTGACTCCAGGGCCTCCATTTTAAACTTATTTTAAAGATATTCTCTGAAGATGGTACTTAAATAATGTTGTTGGGAATAAGAGATCCATGACACAGACCCAGCACCAATGAAGGTGAATGGTGATTAAGTCCTCACACACCATCCTGACTTGGAATAATATTGAGGTTCTTTCATTGTTACTCGATCTAAACCTTGGAACTCCAAATTCATCAACATTGTGGCAGTACCTCGAACAGAAGAACCACAGTATTTTAAGGAGGTGATTCCACCACCGCCCTCTCCAGGTCAGTTAGCAGTGGGCAGTAAATGTTGGCCTTGCTAATGATCCAAATGTCCAAAGAAATTCAATAACCACCTCCCTTACTAAGCAAATCCAACAGAATGGACATGGTAAGACAAAGGGACACCTTTGGTGCTATATGACTTTAAGGTAACAGAAATTATCTCTGCATCATCCGATGGGACTTCCCGGTAGCCAAACGTTTTAATTCTGATTACCATTCATGTTCAGATATGTTGGATCGTGGCCTCCCCTTGTGCCAAGATGAGATCACCCTCAGGGTGGAGGAGCAGCACCTTATATTCCGTCTGGGAGTTCTCCAACCTGGTGGCATGAATATCAATTTCTCCTTCCAATAAACAGATCTCCCACCCACCCCCACCCCCCCACTATTCCTCACCTTAACTTTTACCTCTTCTCACCTGCCTTTCCTTTCCCCCCGGGTACCCCCCTCCACCCCTTTCTCCTATGGTGCATTCTCCTCTCCTGTCATATTCATTCTTTGCCAGCCCTTGGCCTTTCCCCCTCCACCTGGCTTCACCTATCACCTTCCATCTCGTCTCCTTCCCCTCCCTCCATCTTTTCATTCCGGCATCTTCATCTTTCCTTCTCAGTCCTGAAGAAGTGCCTCAGCACGAAACATTGACTATCTATTCTTTTCAATAAATGCTGCCTGACCTGCTGAGTTCCTCCAGCACTTTGTGTGTGTTGCTTTGGATTTCTAGTATCTGCAGACTTTCTCATGTTTACAGAAATTATTCACTTGTTATTAGCAAAATATGTTGCCCAGCCCACCACCAAGAACTTTTCAAGTTCTTGTTGGCATTCCTCCTTTCCCTAAAGAAGGTCATGGTGAACCTTCTTCTGTTCTTCCCTGTCTTTGCCATGAAGGTACCACCACAATGCTGCAAGGTAGACCGTTCCAGAATTTTGACCCAGTGACCTAAAGAAATTACAAAATATTTCCCAGTCAGGATGATGAGTGATTTGGAGGCGATCGTAATTCCTTGAACTTGCCATGTTGGTTGAAGATGGTTGAGGTTGCAGATTTGAAAGATTCAGCCAGATGAGTTAAAGAGGAAAGTGGGAAAAAGTCTTTGGAGATCTTGCACATTCCTTGGACACCTATTCCCTAGATGCTTAACTGTAGAGCACCCTACAGTTATCTCAATGTCCCACAGAAATTTTGTTTGGTTTGCCACCCATATCTTTATATCTGAAAACATGTGAGAGGTAGTGAGAACGATGCTCATATTCTTGGCGTTGGAGAGGGTCCAAAGGGGCTTCACGAGAATGATCCCAGGAATGAAAGAATTTATCAATAGCATTTGATGACTTTGGGCCTGTACTCACTGGGGATTTGAAGAATGAGGGGGAATCTCATTGAAACCTATAAAATATTGAAAGGCCTAGACACAGTAGACGTGAAGGCAATGCTTCTTATAGTGGGGGAGTCTCTGACTAGAGGGCACTGACCCAGAATACAAGATATCCCTTTAGAATAGAGATTAGGAGGAATTTCTTCAGTCATTTGGTGCTGAATCAAATGACAGATGGCTATGGAAGCCAAGACATTGGGTATATTTAATGTGAAGATTGGTAGGAGCTTAATTAGGAAGGGCATCAAAGGTTACAGGGAGGAGGCAGGAGTATGGGGGAGGGGAATAATAAATTAACCCTGACAGAGTGGAGGAGCATTCTCAATGAGCCTATGTCTCCTATGTCTTATGGTTTTACAGTCTTATGAACAGCTTGGATTCTGCTCTAATGGTCTGCCACAGTTGAATATGACTTTGACATTACTGTCAACTTACTCTCCTGCTGCCCATTATGCTGCGGGCGTTTACAGCAGCATTGAAGGTCCTCCATCTCTGACAGTGTTCAGGGCTTCCTTCATTATGTCAGTAGCTTCCTCTCAGTTTTCACTACTGTCAGTCATGCAAGTCGCAAGTAGAGACTCAGGAATGCTATTGCACACAGATGTAGAAGGATTCTCCGTTGCTGTTTCTATAACAATTTTATTTTACCATTCGGAGTTGTTAGCCCTGAGCTGAACCCCAAAATCTGGAGGATCAGTGGACAACTCTTAGTCTGGCCTCTATCCTTTGACTTGTATGGCATGGGTGAACTTACCAAGCGCTGACTCCAGCCAGCACAGCCCTCTGGGTTTTTGATGCACACAAGCCTCCAAACCATGACAAGGTTGTGGTCCTCTTGGCCGATTACTGTCTAGGTTCATAATTAATGAATTGACTACTTTACACAAGATATTACCAAGCACGTTGTCTCCTGTGAAGAACCAATGTTCTCAGGAGAAAAGGTAGGAGCAAAGAATAGGAAAAGAACTTGAAATATTCTAACACTCACTGGTAGGGGTGGAAAGTAGGCACTTGGGTGCCTTGGTAAGTCGAATTAGCCACATCATTAAGTCCACACGCGAGGTTTGCTGTGACTAATTAGAGAGTAATAAGAGATCAAAAGCATTTCCTCACAAGCATCCAGAGGGGAAGTCAGGGAATGGGTCATTCCAAAACCTCACAACAGCTATAACTTCCTTGCCATTCATATCTGAAGTTTTATATGTCTGATGTGGGAAGATCCAGAATTTAAAATGAATGAAATAACCATCTATAGAAGCGATTAATTTGTCTTTAAAATTACAGAAGATTTCAAATGATTTTAGATATCTTTTTTCTATCCTCTTCTACCTTTGTTGGCCTTGGTCACCATTTCATATACATATAAACATCATGTGACACAGTCTTTGTGCAAATATTAGAATTGTGTTACCTTGATAAGGAGCAATAATCTTACAACACATATAGCAAAAACTATAGCAAAAGATCGTGATACTGTAGCCAAAATTGTGACCCTTGGAGTATGTACTCGCTGCCCCTTTATCGAAAAGACTATTGTAAAGTATAACAATTTCTGTAAAACCATGAAGTCATAAACTAAGTACGACATGGTTGTAAACGGAATCATTAATTTATAAGAGGATTCTGGTAACCTGTTTACACCATATGTAACCCAATGATAAGAAACCAAGAGGTAAACGGATAAATTTATCTTTCAGTAAAAGGAAATAGAAATTTGAAATCAGTAATTGCCATTTCTTATTTAAGCCTCTGTCAAGCAGTCTAAAGGAAATACAAACAGAGGTTTAAATAGAATGTAGGTAGGGCCTGATTAAATTGTCCTTATTGAATAAAAGTTCTTCACTGCCGTTCATGACATGACAGGCTGTTAGGGGAAATTCAGATGTGCTGTATTTGCGTTTGCAGTAAATTTCTTACTTAAAGAATTATTTATCCGGCAGTCACATCATACCCATCATATTGAATGGTCTATATACTGTACATAGCAAAGTCATAGCAAGTAAACATTTTTCTGACAGTACTGTTTGAAGTGTAGCCTGTGGCCATTTGTTCACCAGCAGCCTGGCCTTGCTGACATCATCAATTTGACCCAGCTACTAAGACCGGTACGGTTGCAACATCTTTTTGTCAGGAGCAAATCAATCGTGCAACTGAATTAATGCTCATCTCGTGAATAAAAGCATTTTCTGGCACAAAGCCTCCTGCTGAATAGTACTGACTTGCAGAATAAAGTCCACAGAGGTCAGATTAGACTCAACCAGGTAAATGTGAATGTGCAGTTGCTTAAAGTTTAAGGCAGAGCCAACTACTGCAAAAGGTTACTTACTGTTTTATTCAAGCCTATTATTAGTAGAAAAAGCCAAATTCAGAACTTACAAATCTTGCAACTTTATTCTGTAGTTTGAAATGATTACATTTTCAAAATAACTTAAACTTGGAGACATGGAGCTGTGGTAGCAACTCAGTGCACAAAAGCAGGCAGACATGGTCAAGAGGTTCAGTTGCTGTTCAGACCAAATTTCTGATTGGAGATGAAATGTGATCTAGGTGACTTTGACCGTGTAATGATTGTGGTGCCAGACGGGTTGGTTTGAATACCTTAGAAACTGCTGATCTCCTGGGATTTTCACACACCACAGTCTCTAGAGTTTACAAAGGATGGTGCAAGAGACAAAAAATAAAATCCTGTGAGCAGCAGTTTTATGGGTGAAAACACCTTTTTAATGAGAGAGGTCTGAAGAGAATGGCCAGACTGGTTCAAACTGACAGGAAGGTGACAGTAACTCAAGTAACCATGCGTTAGAACAGTGATTAGCGGAAGAGCATCTCTGAATGCACGAGGTGCTGCAGATGCTGGAAACCGACAGCAATACTCACAATGTGCTGGAGGAGCTCAGCAGGTCAGGCAGCATCTAGGAGTGGGATTAAACAGTCAACGTTCCTGGCCCGAGACCCTTCATCAGGGCACACAACACAACGGACTTAAGAGTGGATGGGCTACAGCAGTAGAAGACCACACCGGGTTCCACTCATGTAACTAATAAAGGGGCCACTGATGTTGTTGTGAGGTTCTTCACACACTCTGCTGTCAATGGGCATTGAGGAACTATGAGAAAAACTGACTCACATGGACCTCACAGACCTTCTAGATGCCAGAATATCAGAAAGTAATTATCAAAAGGCAAAAATATCCAATCTGTTTCACAAGGTGGGAGTTTATATCAAGAAAATCTATGACTGAAAATATGAAATAAATTGGATTAATTTGGTAGTGTTTTCCATCTTCACTTCAAAACATTGTAGACCGTAGGCTTGACTACATTACAGTAGCTAATGGAACAAGTTTTAGATGTTGCTCTTTTACCAGACTTTACTGTGTGAGATATTTGCTTTGCAGGGGTGTCCAACTTTTTTTTATGCCATGGACCCTTACCCCTGGTCCCCAGGTTGGGAACACCTGGATGGGAAGGCATTTTGTAGGTACCTTTTCAACTTCATTAAAACCTGTGATGCAACCAGAATGTTTTAGTTGAGGTAAAAGTCAGGCAGCTGAACCAAAACAGCCCCATGTGAAGTGTCCTGATGTGTTTCCTCTCTTAGTTTACACTTAGAAGTTTATATGGTTGAGTAATTCCAGGCAAACTGGAATTTCAATCATCATGCAGGAATTCTCCAGACTGGATGCTAAAAATTAAATAAACAAGACTTGCTATTGATTCAAACAAATCCCCTAAATGTTTATTTTTTCATTTCACCTTCTAAAATGTCTGCATATAAGTACAGATGTGGACTGCAACCTAAGTGGCTTTCTTGCATTAGAGATATCACCGCGATTGTCCTTGCTTGTGAATCTGCAAAGGCAAGACCTTTATTAGATACGGTAGCACTTTACGTGGGTGCAGCTAAGGTGGTGACCTTTTCCTAAAATCTTTTTCATTAAGAAAGCTGGGAGTTAGACTTGTCTTTGCAAGTCAAATGTTTTGCACAATCCACCTCCTTCAGTCTTGTTGTCGGGAATGGTCCAAATGTCTCCATATTTGTAAATGTTTATTAAAGGCCTGGCATGTCATCAAGCCTGAGATTCTTGTTTACAAATTCACAGTGTGTGATGACATTGCTGCTGAGTGAGCAGCCTGATCAGTAGATTAGTGAAATAAAAACCACTATTGAACAGGTTGGTTCTGCTCTTTTTTTTCCACTCTTTTGCAGTAAATTTTGTTTGCTTGGTCTCTAGGGAAGAATCTTTATGCACCTATTTAAAGGGAGATAGAACCCAGAAAGCTTTGGTGCCACAAAAACTCCGATTATTTACTCCAATTGTAACCTCCTCACCCTACTATATTCAAGCCTTCTGAAGTATTTTGGTTCCAAAGGCAAAGTTTATTTTACAGTCATTTCAATCATTTTTGTTTGTTTTATTGAAAATCCTCAACAACAAATAATTTACATTTAGGTAGTACCATCAAGAAGTTGTAAGTTCACTTCCAAGTTGAAATATAAGCAGGATTGAGAAGCAGTCAACGCCCTCATTGAATTTCTAAAGCTCTGTGGTAGTGTGCTATTATCACAATTTTACCATCTTATTGTGCACAGCGGTAAGGAGGAAGATATACAAAGGGACCTCAAGTATTTTATAATCGTGGATACCTGCAGAGTCCTACGGAGTCGCTTCCTTGTTGTCTGCCGCTGGGAAAGTCATCTTTGGGGCTCTGCTCTGTCTAGTCCTCCTAGTGCATGATGAGCATCAGAGGCATCTCTGAAAGGACACAACCTCATTGCTGTGTCAGAAGCTCATACAAATGAGCAAATCCCTTCCCACACTTGGAGCAGATGAACAGCCGCTCCCCGGTATAAACCTGTTCATGTACCAGCAGTCTGGACGACTGGGTGAATCCATTCCTGCACAGTCTCTCCCGAGTATGAATTCGCCGGTGTATCGTCGGCTGTAAAACAGGCTGAACCCCTTCTCACACTCGGAGCAGGTGAACAGTCTCTCACTGGCTGGAAGACTTTGTGAGTCCCTTGCCACCCTGACGGCAGATGAATGGCTGTTCCCCAGTGTGAACTCACTAATGTGTCATCAAGTTTTTTTGAGATTATTTATTGCACTGTACTGCTGCTGCAGAACAACAAATTTTCACGAGATATGCTGGTGATATTAAACCTAATTCTGATTCTGAGCTGTTCCAGAGTTCACAGTGTGGATTTCACTCATATACGGACACAGTGAGAATGATCATCACTACATGCCAACTCAGGTAAAAATGCAGGGAGCTGCACCATCATACGTGGCCTTTTTTATCCATGCTAATACCTTTAATTTGACTACCTAGAAAAACTCATTACATTTGTTTCATGAAGCCACACAAGCCACTATGTTAAATACTAGGCTTCAACTGACAGAATTTCAGTGAATACCAATGGCAAGGCTGTATCATTGTCCCATCACTTCTCTAAATTTTTCTCCACAGTAGTGCACCTCACCTCCAAAAAGAACGCACAGGAGGGGAGCTAATCTTCAGAGCTAAAGGGAAACTGTTCTATCTGTGGTGACAACTCTCTAGAACCAAGGTCACTCTGATCTCAATAGTTGAGCTTGGATATGTAAATGATATTTGTGTTTGTGCACACTGAGCCATCAAGCTTCAAGGCCATAATTGGCCCACTTTCCATATGTTCAGAGAGGATGGTACTCATACTCAAGGCTAAAGTCTTCTACCAGTCTACCCCAGCTACACTACCCTGCCATCTGATAATAAAGATTCATGAAAAGACCTTGAAATTCAAGGATCATTTCCAATATATCAAAAGCCACTTCTCTTTCGAGGAAGACAACAATGATAAAAATCCTCATCTTCTTAACTGTGCCAGCAGAGCCTTTGAGAAGATTATTTGAACACCAAACATTCAGACCTTGCACAAAACTTTCTGAGATCTTGGCTTCTTGTATCAGGATGCCAAGGCATTGAAAAGAAACCTGCAATGCTGTCTGTATAAATCTTCCACATTAACTGGAATGAAGAGTGGGAAAACTTTTGCATCTTCTCTCAGGTAAACATTCACAGCTTCGAGGACTCAATTGTACACAGTTGACTTTGTTGCACAGGACACTTTGCTTGCATGCTTCAATCCAACTCCCAAAACAACCATTCTGCTCCAAGCTCTGGCTTGGGAGGCGATTATCAGATAGGACAGAGAAAAAGATCCAAGTATGTGATGCTCAAAATAAAATGCAGCTCTGCCGCTCACTCATAAGAATCTTTGCCACTGGACAAAGATCTTTTGGGATGGTATTTAGAACCTCGAGACCAGACACTGGCAGTGTACAGAATTTCTGTTTGAATGGAGTGTACCATGCAACAGCTCTAACTTCATAGAAAAATAGAAACCTACAGCACAATACAGGCCCTTCGGCCCACAAAGTTGTGCCAAACTTGTCCCTACCTTAGAAATTACTAGGCTTACCTATAACCCTCTATTTTTCTAAGCTTCATGTACTTAATCCAAAAGTGTCTTAAAAGACACTACCGTATCCGCCTCCACCACCATTGCCGGCAGCCCATTCCATGCACTCACCACTATCTGAGTAAAAAAAACTTACCCCTGACACCTCCTCTGTACCTACACCCCAGCACCTTAAACCTGTGCCCTCTTGTGGCAACCATTTCAGCTGTGGGAAAAAGCCTCTGACTATCCACACGATCAATGCCTCTCATCATCTTATACACCTCTGTCAGGTCACCTCTCATCCTCCATCGCTCCAAGGAGAAAAGGTCAAGTTCACTCAACCTAGGGTTTAGATGGGGCAGAGTTTGTTAAGTGTGTCCAGGATGGATTCCTGTCACAGTATGTGGACAGACCGACTGGGGGGAGTGCCATACTAGATCTAGTATTAGGTAATGAACCGGGTCAGGTCACAGATCTCTCGGTGGGAGAGCATCTGGGTGGACAGTGACCACCGCTCCTTGGCTTTAGCATTATCATGGAAAAGGATAGAATCAGAGAGGACAGGAAAATTTTTAATTGGGGAAGGGCAAATTATGAGACTATAAGGCTAGAACTGGGATGATGTTTTTGCAGGGAGGTGTACTATGGACATGTGGTCGATGTTTAGAGATCTCTTGCAGGATGTTAGGGATAAATTTGTCCCAGTGAGGAAGATAAAGAATGGTAGGGTGAAGGAACCATGGGTGACAAGTGAGGTGGAAAATCTAGTCAGGTAGAAGAAGGCAGTATACATGAGGTTTAGGAAGCAAGGAACAGATGGGTCTATTGAGGAATATAAGGAAGCAAGAAAGGAGCTTAAGAAGGGGCTGAGAAGAGCAAGAAGGGGGCATGAGAAGGCCTTGGTGAGTAGGGTAAAGGAAAACCCCAAGGCATTCTTCAATTATGTGAAGAAAAAAAGGATGACAGGAGTGAAGGTAGGACCGATTAGAGATAAAGGTAGGAAGATATGCCTGGAGGCTGTGGAAGTGAGCGAGGTCCTCAATGAATAATTCTCTTCGGTATTCACCAATGAGAGGGAACTTGATGATGGTGAGGGCAACATGAGTGAGGTTGATGTTCTGGAGCATGTTGATATTAAGGGAGAGGAGGTGTTGGAGTTGTTAAAATACATTAGGACGGATAAGTCCCCGGGGCCTGATGGAATATTCCCCAGGCTGCTCCACAAGGCGAGGGAAGAGATTGCTGAGCCTCTGGCTAGGATCTTTATGTCCTCGTTGTCCGCGGGAATGGTACCGGAGGGAGGCGAATGTTCTCCCCTTGTTCAAAAAAGGTAGTAGGGATAGTCCGGGTAATTATAGACCAGTGAGCCTTACGTCTGTGGTGGGAAAGCTGTTGGAAAAGATTCTTAGAGATAGGATCTATGGGCATTTAGAGAATCATGGTCTGATCAGGGACAGTCAGCATGGCTTTGTGAAGGGCAGATCGTGTCTAACAAGCCTGATAGAGTTCTTTGAGGAGGTGACCAGTCATATAGATGAAGGTAGTGCAGTGGATGTGATCTATATGGATTTTAGTAAGGCATTTGACAAGGTTCCACACGGTAGGCTTATTCAGAAAGTCAGAAGGCAGGGGATCCAGGGAAGTTTGGCCAGGTGGATTAAGAATTGGCTTGCCTGCAGAAGGCAGAGGGTGGTGGTGGAGGGAGTACATTCAGATTGGAGGATTGTGACTAGTGGTGTCCCACAAGGATCTGTTCTGGGACCTCTACTTTTCGTGATTTTTATTAATGACCTGGATGTGGGGGTAGAAGGGTGGGTTGGCAAGTTTGCAGACGACACAAAGGTTGGTGATGTTGTTGATAGTGTAGAGGATTGTCAAAGATTGCAGAGAGATATTGATAGGATGCAGAAGTGGGATGAGAAGTGGCAGATGGAGTTCAACCCAGAGAAGTGTGAGGTGGTACACTTTGGAAGGACAAACTCCAAGGCAGAGTACAAAGTAAATGGCAGGATACTTGGTAGTGTGGAGGAGCAGAGGGATCTGGGGGTACATGTCCACAGATCCCTGAAAGTTGCCTCACAGGTGGATAGGGTAGTTAAGTAAGCTTATGGGGTGTTAGCTTTCATAAGTCGAGGGATAGAGTTTAAGAGTCGTGATGTAATGATGCAGCTCTATAAAACTCTGGTTAGGCCACACTTGGAGTACTGTGTCCAGTTCTGGTCGGCTCACTACAGGAAGGATGTGGAAGCATTGGAAAGGGTACAGAGGAGATTTACCAGGATGCTGCCTGGTTTAGAGAGTATGCATTATGATCAGAGATTAAGGGAGTTAGGGCTTTACTCTTTGGAGAGAAGGAGGATGAGAGGAGACATGATAGAGGTGTACAAGATAATAAGAGGAATAGATAGAGTGGATAGCCAGCGCCTCTTCCCCAGGGCACCACTGCTCAATACAAGAGGACATGGCTTTAAGGTAAGGGGGGGGAAATTCAAGGGGGATATTAGAGGAAGGTTTTTGACTCAGAGAGTGGTTAGTGCGTGGAATGCACTGCCTGAGTCAGTGGTGGAGGCAGCTACACTAGTGAAGTTTAAGAGATTACTAGACAGGTATATGGAGGAATTTAAGGTGGGGGGTTATATGGGAGGCAGGGTCTGAGGGTTGGCACAACATTGTGGGCTGAAGGGCCTGTACTGTGCTGTACTATTCTATGTTCTATGTTCTACTCTCATAAAGCATGGTCCCCAATCCAGGCAACATCCTTGTAAATCTCCTCTGCACCCTTTCAATGGCTTCCACATCCTTCCTGTAGTGAAGTGACCAGAACTGAGCACAGTACTCCAAGTGGGGTCTGACCAGTTTCTATATAGCTGCAACATTACATCTTGGCTCCTAAATTCAATTCCACGATTGATGAAGGCCAATACACTGTACGCCTTCTTAACCACAGAGTCAACCTGCGCAGCTGCTTTGAGTGTCCTATTGACTCTAACCCCAAGATCCCTCTGATCCTCCACACTGCCAAGAGTCTTACTATTAATACTATATTCTGCCATCATATTTGACCTACCAATATGAACCACTTCACATTTATCTGGGTTGAACTCCATCTGCCACTTCTCAGCCCAGTTTTGCATCCTATCTATGTCCCACTGTAGCCTCTGACAGCCCTCCACACTATCCACAACACCTCCAACCTTTGTGTCATCAGCAAACTTACTAACCCATCCCTCCACTTCCTCATCCAGGTCATTTATAAAAATCACAAAGAGTAAGGGTCCCAGAACAGATCCCTGAGGCACTCCACTGGTGACCGACCTCCATGCAGAATATGACCCATCTACAACCATTCTTTGCCCTCTGTGGGCAAGCCAGTTCTGGATCCACAAAGCGATGTCCCCTTGGATCCCATGCCTCCTTACGTTCTCAATAAGCCTTGCATGGGGTACCTTATCAAATGCCTTGCTGAAATCCATATACACTACATCTACTGCTCTTCCTTCATCACTGTGTTTAGTCACATCCTCAAAAAATTCAATCAGGCTCATAAGGCAGGACCTGCCCTTGACAAACCATGCTGACTATTCCTAATCATATTGTACCCCTCCAAATGTTCATAATTCCTGCCTCTCAGGATCTTCTCCATCAACTTACCAACCACTGAGGTAAGACTCGCTGGTCTATAATTTCCTGGGCTATCTCTACTCCCTTTCTTGAATAAAGGAACAACATCCGCAACCCTCCAATCCTCCAGAACCTCTCCCGTCCCCATTGATGATGCAAAGATCATCACCAGAGGCTCAGCATTCTCCTCCCTCACCTCCCACAGTAGCCTGGGGTATATCTCATCCAGTCCCGGCAACTTATCCAACTTGATGTTTTCCAAAAGCTCCAGCACATCCCCTTTCTTAATATCTACATGCTCAAGCTTTTCAGTCTGCTGCAAGTCATCACTACAATCACCAAGATCCTTTTCCACAGTGAATACTGAAGTAAAGTATTCATTAAGTACCTCTGCTATTTCCTCTGATTCCATATACACTTTCCCACTGTCACATTTGATAGGTCCTATTCTTTCACATCTTATCCTCTTGCTCTTCACATACTTGTAGAATGCCTTGGGGTTTTCCTTAATCCTACCCGCCAAGGCCTTCTCATAACCCCTTCTGGCTCTCCTAATTTCCTTCTTAAGCTCTTTCCTATTAGCCTTATAATCTTCCAGATCCCTAACATTACCTAGCTCTCGGAATCTTTTATAAGCTTTCTTTTCTTCTTGACTAGATTTATTACAGCCTTTGTACACCACGGTTCCTGTACCCTACCATAACTTCCCTGTCTCATTGGAACGTACCTATGCAAAACTACAAGTTTGAAGCTACAAGTCCACTGTAGTAGACTGAATTTCAAATAACAACCTGTCAAAATACAAGAAGGAGATAGAAGATCCAATGATATAGTTCCATGAAAACTGTCTTTCCCATAACATTTGAAAATCAAAAGAGCTGGCTACTGAATTCAGGAAGGGGGAGGATAGCCTGTCCTCGTCCAACCATGGACAATAAAATGCACTGGTGACTCTCATGAAGTTCAGCATGTCCCTGTTGACCTTCAGTGATCTTTATAGATTCAGCATAGAAAGTATTCTATCCAGATGCATCGTGGTTTGGCGAGGCAGCTGTTTTACCCGAAACCACATGAAACTGTGAGAGTTGTGGCCGTAGCACAAAAACCAACCTCCCCTCTACAGAGTCTGTCTACACTTCCCTCTATACCTCAGAAAACCAAAGACCTCTTCCACCCCAGCCATTTTCACTCCCATCGGGCAGATAATAACAAAACCCTGAAATCACATACCACCTGGCTCAACAACAGATATTATCCTGTGATTAGAAAACCATAAAACAGGCCTCTTGTACTGATGAATACAGCAGGCCAGGCAGCATCTCTAGGAAGAGGTACGGTCGACGTTTCGGGCTGAGACCCTTCGTCAGGACTAACTGAAGGAAGAGTTAGTAAGAGATTTGAAAGTGGGAGGGGGAGGGGGAGATCCAGAATGATAGGAGAAGACAGGAGGGGGAGGGATGGAGCCAAGAGCGGGACAGTTGATCAATCAAAAGGGATATGAGAGGATCATGGGACAGGAGGCCCAGGGAGAAGGAAAAGGGGGAGGGGGGGAAAAACCCAGAGGATGGGCAAGGGGTATAGTCAGAGGCACAGAGAAAGAAAAAGGAGAGAGAGGGAAAGAATGTGTGTATACAAATAAATAGCGGATGGGGTACGAGGGGGAGGTGGGGCATTAGCGGAAGTTAGAGAAGTCAATGTTCATGCCATCAGGTAGGAGGCTACCCAGATGGAATATAAGGTGTTGTTCCTCCAACCTGAGTGTGGCTTCATCTTTACAGTAGAGGAGGCCGTGGATAGACATATCAGAATGGGAATGGGATGTGGGACATATCAGAATGGATCTCCCCCTCCCCCTCCCACTTTCAAATCTCTTACTAGCTCTTCCTTCAGTTAGTCCCGACGAAGGGTCTCGGCTCAAAATGTTGACTGTACCTCTTCCTAGAGATGCTGCCTGGCCTGCTGCATTCACCAGCAACTTTGATGTGTTGTTGCTTGAATTTCCAGCATCTGCAGAATTCCTCGTGTTTACTCTTGTACTGGAACCATTTGACAGAGAAGGATCTTCAACCTCAAAAGTTTGTCTCTTTCCACTGCTACAGTCTAACCTGCTTTTTATGTTCTTCATGTAGATTTTCAGCATCTGCGGTGTTGTTAGATGCTTGTAAGTTCTTCCTTCGAGATGCTGTTTCATAGGGTGTTATATATCAGCTGAACCTTGGCTTGGCCAATTCTGCCCACCTCCAGCTTTGTCAGCTTTCAAAGAGTGGTAGAGGGCAAAACCTTCCTACTGTGCCAACCAAAGTCATTTCGTTGCTTACTGGACTTTGGGATTCGGAGGGCTTGAGAGGGGGCCTGTTTAATCTAGACAGGCATTTGGGACTACAGGCATCAATTTTGGGCAGCACTGATTGAAATTAATCCTTTACAATTGTTAAGGGAATGAAGCAGATAAGTACATCTGTACTTGTATGTATAAATATATTTAAAACAGATGTTGTTTGCATCACTATCTGGGGGGGGGGGTGGCTACTGCACAAGATCAAAATAGGCTGCAGAAGCTTGTAAAATTAGTCTGCTCCATCATACGTACCAGCCTTTTTCGTATCCAGGACATCTTCACGGAGTGATGCCTGAAAAAGGCGGCATCCATTATTAAAGACCTCCATCACCCAGGACGTACCCTGTTCTTATTGCTACCATCAGGAGATAGGTACAGAAGCCTGAAGGCACACACGCAGCAATTCAGGAAAAACCTCTTCCCCTCTGCCATCCGATTCCTAAAGGGACATTGAACCCATGAACACTACCTCATTACTTTTTTATTTCTGTTATTTTGCACTACTTATTTTAACTGAACTATTTAGGAGACATATATATACTTACTGTAACTCAGTTTTCTGTCTATATTTACTTATCATGTATTTCATTGTACTGCTGCCATAAAGTTAACAAATTTCACGACATATGCCAGTGATGTTAAATCTGATTTTGTTTGGATTTTGATTGGTAAAGGTGTCAGAGGTTATGGGGAGAAGGCTGGAGAATGGGATTGAGAGGGATAATAAATCAGCCATGATAGAATGGTGAAGCAGACTCAATGGATTGAATGGCCTAATTTGGTTTCTATGGCTTGTTATGTTCTTACAGGATAGACTCTTGACCTCACAGGTTACTTCATCATGGCCTTGCACATTATTGTCCATCTGCACTGCACTTTCTGTGTAATTGAAACACTATGTTCTGTTTCATTTATTGCTTTTTCCTTGCACTATCTCGATGTATGCCTTGACAGTAATAAACCAGTAACCATAAGATACAAAACGCGTGAGAGCACAAACCACCAGACTCAAGGAAATCTTCTATCCTGCTGTTATCAGACTCTTGAGCAGACCTCTCAAATACAGAAGGTTGAACTCTTGAACTTTTGATCTCCCATTCCACCTCTCGCACTTTATTTGGTTACCTGCGTTGCGCGCTCTCTGCAACTGCAACACTATATACTGCATTCTACCTTCTTTTCGCTATGTGAATGCAATTATGAATGGCGTAGATCGGTCTGGATGGCATATCAAGCAAAATTGTTACACTGCAGCTTGGTACATGTGTTACCAATGAACATAAGAAATAGGATCAAGAGTCAGCCATTTGACCTATCCAATCTGCTCTACCATTCAGTAAGGTCATGGCTGATCCGGCCTTAGACACACCTCCACCTACCTGCCTCTTTCCCATCACCCTTAGTTCCCCTGCGATGGAAAAATCTATCTCACTGTCTTAAATATATTTGATAAGGCAGCTTCTACTGCTTCCCTGGGCAGAGAGTATTCTGCGAAAAACAACTTCTTCACGTCTCTGTCCTAAATCTGTTCCCTTGAATCTTGAGGCTACGTCCCCAGTTTAGTCCCACTTAACCAGTGAAAACATTTTTCTTGCCTCTATCGTATCTATCCCTTTCATAATGTTATATGATTCTATAAGATCCCCACCCATCCTCCTGAATTCCAGTGAGTATAGTCCCAGCTGACTCAATCTCGCCTCATAAATTAACCCCTTCATCTCTGAAATCATGCTCGTGAACCTCCTCTGCATCGCCTCCAAAAACAATATGTCCTTCTTCAAGTGAGGAGACTAGACCTAATGCAGTACCCCAGGTGCAGAATCACCAATACCCTGTACCACTGCAGCATAACCTCCCTGCTCTTTCAGGGCTATGGTTGATCCACTCTTACATATTAATTTAGAATAAGATTTAGTTATCACATTTTTGTTGCTTTATGCTAATTACTTTGTCCTTGCTTTTGTACATCATATTCATTGCAATACCCAGATTAGTGAGTGGGTTTTCACTTGCAGGATCTGGCTTTGACAGTACTGGAGGATGAACATGAATGTCACAGAATCAATCATAACTTTTTCTGCAGCCTTCCTTCCTTCCGTATTGGAAAGCACACAACCTTCCCTGGTATTGTCATTTTTGTCCATTCGCAGATCATAGAACGAAAACTCACCGATACAAAAATAAGATACTGAAACTGCTAGAGACGCAAAAGAAAAACAGCAATGCTGGAAACAAGTGGTTTCCATGAAGAGAGAATGGGAATTGATGAAAATTCTGATGATAGGATATCGACCAAAAACATTAATTTGGTTTCTCTCGCCACAGCTGATGCTTGATCTGCTATTCACTCTTTCTTCTTTTTTAAAGTCTTCACTGGTTGCAGGTTATAGATTTGAATACACAGTCTTCTGTGCTGTAGATTAATCAACAATTAATAAATATATATCGACCAGTTGCATGTAAGGTCATTGGGAATAAAGCATTTTAATTTTAGGCATATTAAGATTCCACGGACCAGCTCACATAATCATCATCTACAGTACAGTAATGACTTATTTATTATTATTTATTAAAATTGAAATGATATCACTGTGGCAAAAGCACAGATGTAAAACACCTGTCTGTCATCTTCTGACATGAGGAAACATACGGTTGGGATGAGCAAACACCACTGTATGGATGGGAAGAGATGTTTTATGCCTCAGCACAAGTTCACTGCCATTTTGTTAATGGGATAAATATATCCAAATGTAAAATAGTCTACACTAATCCAATCTGATCCTCACTTGAGGGTTTCCAGTATAATCTGAATTCCCTACAATAATTTTCTACTTGTGAGGTCATTCTGAAATTCTTCTCTTCCCCAGTTTTCAGCATATTCAACCCCTTTGAGCATCGATACGTCTCAGGTCATTTTTAACAGCACTTCTGAAAATAATGTAATGTTCTTAACACTTGCCAGTGATATTATGGGTGGAAAGCCATATATGTATGCACACACTCTCATAGGCAACATGCCTAACACAGATACACATACATGCTTTGGAAAGCACTGAATTTCCAATTATGAAGCCTAGTAACTCACATAAGGGAAAAAAAGTGAATGATAGACAGAAATTTGGTCATATCCAAGTAGCTGTACAACAATTTGAAGCCGCATTTGGCTGTAGGCTTTTTTAACAGAATACTGTAGCATTTTCACTGTTTCCCCAGTTAGGCTAATGCATATTTGACACAATATGCCAGCCAGTGGTGTAGTGGCATCACCACTAGACTTCGAGGCCAATGGTCCCGGGTTTGAATCTGGCTGGCTCCTTGCACACTGTCCATCCATGCTGCATGGCGCATCAAGCTAGCAATTTGACTTTATAAAAAAAACAGATAAATGCTAATGAAATGGCAAAAAATGCATGAACAACAATATTTGACACTAGTCAGTATTTACAGAGATATTTGTACAACAGATACACTATTTCCCACTCAAGACCTTGCAATACAAGGAGCAAAGGCAGAAGCACAGATAAGGAAATCTAGTTGATGGTTAGTAATGTGTCAGTCATTCAGCAGATCAGGTTATATAGATCAGATACTGAACAACGTCTTATTTAAGTTTGCCAACTGACTGATACACTAACCATATTTTTTTCTAAGTCAGCATTCCTTCTGAGGATTGATTTCTCATGGATGTATATTAATCAGGGCGTGGGTATTCCTTTTATAATGAACCAAGGAGATTTGAGGAAAAACACCAACCCTTATTATTTGTGAAAATTGAAATGATATCACTGGAGCAAAAGCACAGATGCATTGACTCTATGACTCTTAAATTAGTAAGCATTTAAAAACTATGTTTTTCAAAGAGGGAATTTGCAGAACTAAATTGTTTTCCATGTTATCTTGTTAGGATATTTAGTATATTAACTGTTAGAATAGTTTCATAAGAGCCACGGTGATAAATAGACTTGTTTTGAGTGGGGCCAATGGGGAAGTAACTATATATTTTCAACATTCCTTTTTCCCATCCGCACATTGGTGGGAAGTAGAGAAGCAAGCCTAGTCCAATGGAGCCTGGCGTCTGCCATAGCCACAGCAACCAACTGCTGACAGCAGGAGAGCTATCTGGACTAGCTTCTCTTCCAGCTTGTACAGAATCAGCCAACTTCTGCTTAATATTCAGAGAACTTTTATCCAAAACATCAGTATAAATAGCAACTTTGAAACACGAGAGATTCTGCTGATGCTGGAAATCTTGAGGAACGCATACAGAATGCTGGAGGAACTCAGCAAGTCAAGCAGCATCTATGGAGAGGAATAAAGAATCGATGTTTCAGGCTGACATCATTCATGAGGACTGGAGAGCAAGGGGAAGAAGATAGAATAAAAATGTTGGTGGGAGGGAGGGGAAGGAGTATCTGCTGGCTTTGTTCTCGTTTTTTGTATTTTTTTGTAATTGCATTGTTTGTTGTCTTCTGCACGCTGGCTGAAGTTGGGTGATTTTTCATTGATTCTGTTATGGTTATTATTCAATAGATTTATTGAGTATGCCCACAAGAAAATGAATCTCAAGGTTGTATATGGAAACATATATGTACTTAGATAATAAACTTGTGAATTTTGAACTTTCCCCTTCCCCCACCTTCTCCTTTCTTATTCTGCCTTCTTCCCCCTTTCCAGTCCTGATGAAGCGTCTCAGCCCAAAATCTCCACAGTTTATTCCTCTCTATAGATGCTGCCTGACCTGCTGTGTCTGTTCCTCCAAATAGCAACTTCCTCATTTATAAAAAACTTATAACACAGTATTGCAGAGTATCCAAAAGTGCCACACAACATTTGATAGCAGTCATATTCAGACAGGCGACCAAAAACACAGTCAAAATATCATCTGAGAAGCCTCCTAAGAGGGAAAGAAAAGGTGTGGAGGCACAAAGATTTCAGGAGTTAACTCCAGACCTTAACAAATGGCAATACTTCCACTAGAGATGGTGTCTAAAATCAAGGATGCTCAAGGAGTTAGAATTAAATCTCAATTATTTATGGCAGTTGTAGGCAAGAGAAGATTAAAAGATAAGGAGCAGCAAAGTCTTGGACAGATTTGAACAAAAAGCAGGGAATCTTAAAACTGAAGCTTTGCTTTATTAGGAATCAAAGTCAGTGGGCACAAGGACGATGGGTATACGTATGGGATGCTTTGAGTATAGGCAAGGATCTCTGTTTTGAACGGGCTTAAATTTGCTGGTAACATGATAAATATCTTACTGCTGATTTAAGTTCCAAAGTTATGTAAACTATCCACAGATTCTGTCTAAAAACCACTTCCTTTCATTTCTGGTTGCTTGCATCCCAGACTCTTGATTCCCAACTGTTTGGCCATAATCTCCCCAATACCCCTCCACCTCTCTCTCTCTCTCTCTCTCTCTCTCTCTCTCTCTCTCTCCTGTCAGTCATCCAACTTTGTGACTCCTTATAGGTACTGGTGTCAACTGTTGATTTATCTCAACATTCTGATACGCCTGAACCCAATAAAAGACTGAAAATCAGGCGGCATCGATTTAAAGTATTTGGTAGAAAGATTAAGCAGAAGATAGTGAAAATTTGCATCTTAGAAAGTGCTGGGTGACTGGAACACACTGGTTGAAAAGGTGAGACACAAGAATATTTTTCATATTTTAAAAGTACTTAAATGTGTACTTGAGGAACAGTGACCTGAAGGGCTATGGATCTAGTGCTGGAATTTAAGCTGGGCAGCACGTTCATGTTTGACACAAGCAGGTCGTGTGGCCTCTTCCTTGTGACATATTTTCTGTGACTTTATGAGCATTATTAATATTTTCTGAAAGGGTTGGGTCAACAAAATGGGCTTTAAATAAATTAGTTGACTGATGAATAAGTCATATTTTAAGTAGGCAAATCTAATTGTGGCACCGGGCAACCCTATCCCACTGGAATACAAGTACATAAAGGGAATACAAGAATATTAACAGAAAACATCATCACATTTCTAACGAGAGGAAGACCACCCAAACTGACTTTAATCAAAGTAATTTTATAAAAAGTTTACTCAAATGTGCAATACATTAACAGTGATTAAAAAAAGGTAAAGAATTTGTGAGTGATTATTATCCATTCACCAAAAGAATATTGCTGATGTTAAGCTGTTAACTACCAAGCTAATCGAGAACTGGCTGTGTCTGGAGAGCATTTGATTTTATGATAAATAAAGTCATATTAACCCTTAAAGACTCAGCGCTAGAAAATATGTAGAAGACTAGGGGATGATTTCTGCTGCTTGTATTTACACGCAGTAGACACTTTATTAGGTACACCTGAATGCTGGTTTATTAATGCAAATATCTAACCTAGTAGCAAAAGTAGCATATGCTACGGGCCCCACATTTTCGAGGGCCCCGCCTGCACTAAATGCTTGCTAGTTGCAGTCTGGTGAAATCGGCATCTCACCATAATCTCACATCTGTTAGAGTGAGTTTTGGGTAGATGATTCATTTACACTTAAATAAATTACTTCAGCCATCAGTCTTCTGTTCTTTGACAAAGTACTGTGGATTGAGTTCATAACAATGCATTTCCTGAAAGCTTTGAACCGAGTTTCATTTGTAACAATGCATCTCTGGCACCTCTGAGACAAGAATGCTAAGTTTACAGGTAGTTACGAAGACACCAAATCTATGCTTTTTGAATATGAATTGTCCTCTATGTTAGCACATAACATACCAAATAATGTATTATGGATTTTAACTTGCATTCCTAAAGGCCATGAATGCCGGTTTAGGCATACTGGTGCCAGTAGCATGAACTTAATCAAAAGATGTGCAAACTTCAAAGAATTGTCTATACTTGTAACTATGAATTGTCCTTTGTGTTTAGCAAATAAATATCGAGCCTCAATCATAAGGCGGTTAGACCTGTTCTGGCAGGGGTCTCTGCCTGCTGTAACCTTGTTTTGTCGAATAAAGAAACTGCCTTGTACCTACCGGTAACACAATGCTCTGTGATTTCATCCACGCCACAACAACGACGATCTGGCAACGCTGTTGTTTTCATGTCGGGGGAGCTGCATGCTGCATGGTACAGTATGCGTGTGCAGGCGTGTGTTGGCTCCTTGCTGTGTCGTGGTATAAATGCACATGCAAACCAAGGAAGGGGACATAAATCATACCTATCTAAAACAACATGTGAGGAATTCATCAATCTGATTGGATCCAGCATACTGGATCACATTATCGGTGAAGTGAAGAAATACAAGTATTATTCTGTTTTATTGTATTCTACTCTAGATATAGCTAATGTGGACCAGCTGACTTTAACTGTGCGCTTTGCTTTGCCCTCTGGACCAGCTGAAAGATTTGTGAAGTTTTTGGATATGGAAGGTTATAGTGCTGAACAGCTCACTCAAAGTTTACTTGACTTTTTAAAGGAGAATGACATTGATATAAAAGACTGCCGTGGTCAAAGTTACGACAATGCCAGCAACATGAGTGGCAAATATAGTGGCTTACAAGTACGAATTAAAGAGCTGAATGAGTTTGCGGATTACATTCCATGTTTGCACATTCACTAAATTTGGTTGGAAAATGTGCTGCTGAATGTTGTCAAGAAGCATTAATTTTCTTTCAATTTTTTGAAAGTCTGTACACATTTTTTTTTGCTTCTACTTATCAGTGGGGTCTCCTTTCTGCTGCATTATCTGATGGTGGTGATTTGCCCATTGTGAAAAGAATGTCAGATATCAGGTGGTCAGCTCGTGCAGATGCAACAAAAGCACTTTTACACAGCTTTTCTGCAGTAAAACAAGTCTTGGATGGTATTTTAAAGAACAATAATCAGAAGGCAGAGTGTCGACAAAAGGCTCAACTTTCAACCATGATGAAGTTGGAAATGGGAATAATGGTCATATTGTGGGGCCAACTATTACATTGTGTTCAAATGACCAGTGCTTCTTTGCAATCTTCTGGCCAAGACTCGAACACAGCTTGTGCACTCTATGAATCTTTGCATGGATATATTCAAGCTATGCAGTCTACTTTTTCAGACATTGAGGAAAAAGCCAAGGATCTGACTAAGTGTGAAGATTATCAACAGCAAACTTGAAGAAAACACAAGCAAAATCGCGCATATGATGATTTCAGTGGTTCCAGCACTCTTGATCCACTTGTTGAATCTCAAACGCCTCCTTCAGAAGTTTAAAAGCCGAACATTTCTTGCCATTATTGACTGCTTGCTTTCTGCCCTGTCAAAAAGGCAGAAAGCTTATCTAAAGGTGAATGGTGTTTTTGGATTCCTTCATCAGTTATAGTCGTTTACACCTGAAGAGATCGTAAAGAGGTCATCAACTCTTATTAAATCATATCCGGAAGATCTGGAAGAAAGTCTTGATGAAGAATTTGTGCAGTTTAATGAACTGTTGAAAACTGATCTTGCTTCTCATACTGGCACCAAACAAGACCTTGTAGAGTTACAGTTGTACCGTTTGATAACTGACAATTCTTCGGAGTCATGTTTTCCAAATGTAGAAAATGCCTTGCGCATCTATTTGTCACTCATGGTTACCAACTGCAGTGGAGAACACTCATTTTCAAAACTGAAGAGGATTAAAAATGAACTAAGGAGCACCATGGGTCAAAACAGATTGAACAATCTCACTCTAATGAGCAATGAACATGAACTTCTGCGTGAAATAGACATATCCAGTATCATCAACAAATTTGCTCATGCTAAATCTAAAAAATCTAACTTTTAAATTGTAGTTTTGTTACTTTTGACATTTGAAATTGATACCTACATGTAAGTAACACTATTACTGAAGTGTCAGACATTTGTTGTATTGTCTGGCTGTATAGCAAATGAAAAAAAATGAATTACTTTACTATGCAAGTAAATAATTTATGTTTTAATACTTATGTGCATTTTTAAAATTTAGGGCCCCTTTATAACATATGCTACATGCCCTGCACTAGCTTAATCTGGCCCTGATCTAATCAGCTAAACATGTGCCAGACATTCAATGCATACAAACATGGAGACATGGTCAAGAGGTTTACTTGTTCTTCAGACCAAACATCAGAATGAAGAAGAAATGTGATCTAAGTGAATTTGACTGTGGAATGATTATTGGCGCCACGTGAGGTGGTTTGAGTATCTTAGAAACTGCTGATCTCCTGGGATTTTCACATACACAGTCTCTAGAGATTACAGAGAATGGTGTGAAAAATGGAAAAAAAATCCAGTGAACGGTGGTTCTGTAGAAAAAACTGCCCTGTTGATCAGAAGGGTCAGAGGAGAACGGACAGCCTAGTTAAACTGAAAGGAAGGTGACAGTAACTCAAATAACTACATGTTTATGTGCAGGAGATTGCATCTGAAGGCAGAACATGTCGAACCTTAAAGTGGATGGGCTACAGCAGCAGAAGACCATGTGAACATACACTCAGTGGCCACTTTACTAGATATAGGAGGTGCCTAATAAAGTAGCGACTAAGTGTATGTAAAAATGTGATGGGGTGTTTAGTTATTCCCTTTGAAATGGAGCTGAATAAAGAGTAAAGGAAGAAGGTGAATGAGGAGTGGAACTATAAACATTAATTAATAGCAACTTAGACATTGACATTAGGTTTCATCTATCTTGGTTGCACTAAGCCATCGGTGGCTAAGTGCTGATATTCATAAGAGGAACCCACATGAAAAAGTTGTAAAATTGACTGTTTTAAGTAGGGCTAATTTGGGTGGCGGGGTGGAGTTACATCTTTACCAAAGGACGTGTACGATGCTCGTTCCCTCCGCTAACCTGCTGGTCACCCTTGGGCAAGGTGTAGCACCTGCCTAGTCCTTCACCTCCCATCAGGATCATGTGAATCATGGGAGCAGGTGGTGGATGCTCGTATGAACAGCTGGTGCATGTCTCAAGTCCAAGTCATGCCTCCACTGATGCCAGGCAGGTCAATCTCTGAAGTTTATTGTGGACACCCATTTCGTAAAGGCCATGCCCAGAAGAAGGCAACGGCCAACCATTTCTGTAGAAAAGTTTGTCAAGAACAATCATGTTCATTGAAAGACCATGATTGCCCATGTCACACTACAAGGCACATAATGAATGATTGAATTCAACTAATACCCAAGAAAATGGGTCCCTTAGAAATCATGCAGCATCAATGAAATTTATGACTGATATGTAGGAGCCAAGGCTGCAATTGAGAGGGAGACAACTGTCATATTCACTAAGTGGTACTGTACAGCTTAATCCTCATTGATGGAATATATGTCAACAGTTAGGTTTTTTGTCTCAGGTGATCCACAAGGTTTGGGAGGGGCAACAAAAGAAAAAAAACTGAAAGGAAGTGGTTACAGTTGTCTTCTCCACATGTGAGAATTCCTATTCCTTTTGTAAAGAGCACTAGAAATATGTTTCACAAAGAATATTAACACAGGTTGATCCATTACAGCAACTACATCTACTGACGTGTTATAATCAATAGAAATAGACCTGACAAAAAATGCTGAAGGAATATTAATTAATATCTGGGCTCCACTTCAAGCCCATTGGTGCATTCTGTTTACAGTGATAATTTGAATGTGGAGAAATTTGGTTTGGTTTGAGATTAAGCTTTCATAATAAGTCTCTCTCTGTTTTAGAGATGCTTCTTATGTAATCCTAATCCCTCACTTATATTTCTTGTGTCCACTGCCTGCCTTGTCTACTCAGCTGAAGAGGCAGACAGTGAGCACAAGAAATACAAGTGATGAAAGCGGATAATGGAGCAGATATCACCTTTTCCTTCTATTCCTCCTGCTCCTTTCACTTCTGGTGCAGTCTAGTTCTCCTGGGTTCTCTTGCTTTGGCACCATTCACCCTTTGTTTTTTTAGATTGTGCAGCATGCATTACACAAGGATAAAGTTTCCTCACTTTGCTGGTGGGATTTTCAGAGGCTCTCAGACCAATGCATGGACACTGAGTCTCATTTGATCTCTTTGCAAGACTCGTGATACTTGTATGGCTCTTGATGCTATGAGGAGATTGAGAATAGTCCTTGTTTTCTCAGCTTCATCCCTCTGGGCTGCAGAACATTTCCCACTCTATTGTCTTCCAGAGAATGTGGGAATGATAGATTCTCCCTGGAAACATGTGATTCACTATGTCAAACCATTTAAACTGCCTACTCCCATAGACCAGCACTGGGACCATAGCCCTCCATACCACCACCATTCAATAACCTATCCAAACTTCTCCTTATTGTTGAAATCAATCTTGCATACACCACTGCTGCTGGCAGCTCGTTCCACACTCTCTTGACCAGACTCACTCTACACTCTCTGAGTGAAGACGTTTCCCCTCATTTTCCCCTTAAACTTTTCACCTTTCATCCTTAAACCATAACTTTTGGCTGTTGTTCCACCCAAACTCAGTGGGAAAGTCTGCTTGCATTTACCCTACCTATACCTCTCATAATTTTGTATACCTCCATCAAATCTCCCAATCTTCTATGTTCCAAGGAATAAAGTCCTAACATATTCAATCTTTCCTCATAACTCAGGTCCTCCACACCCAGTAACATCCTTTTAAATTTTCTCTGTACTCTTTCAACACTATTTACATCTTTCCTGTAGGTAGGTGACCAAAGTGCGAACAATATTCCAAATTAGGCCTCATCAATGTCTTATACTGCTTCAGCATAACATCCCATCTCATGTACTCAATACTTTGATTTATGAAAACCAAAAGCTTTCTTTACGACTCTACCTACCTGTAACACCACTTTCAATGAATTATGGACCTGTATCCCCAGATCTCTTTGTTCTACCACACTCCTCAGTGCCCTGCCGTTCACAGCTTGACAGACATTTGTGTCATAGCGATTTGATATTCTTGAGATGAACAGTTGTGCACTTGTATTAACATGAGTCATAGATTCATGACAAAATAAAAAAGAACAAAGCATTATAAGTGTCAACATTTCCTCCAAATTGAGAAACAGTATTTGCAGACCATTCAACTATGATAGAGAACACAGCTAAATCCTCTTCTCACCTGGCATCCCAGCACACAGATTCCAGCTAGGGTCACATGATGATGACCAGGCACAGGAATGCTGCTGATTATCCTTTCTGCAATCCAGCAATGAGATCCACATTACTGCCCTGTAGCTAGTCAACTCAGCAAAGAACAGACATCAAACCTACAGCCTCTCTGATATGCATGCCTCATCCAATCTATTAACATTGGCCCGGCAGGGAGCCTAAATTGAAGTGTTTCAGAGCAATTGACTGATAAAGTTCTCCAAACAAGACAGATTATTGGATAAATGTGACCTTTGACACATATGTGGTGCTCACACTTTTGGTAGACCAGTAACTTCAAAAGAGTTCCTGCATCCACACAAGCCACTATTTAATAAAACCTTTCTTAGTGCTTGTTCTGAATACTTAATCACTTTATTTCAGTTATTAAGAATCATCATTATGCACAAGCAGATGAAAAGTGCTTGGCGAACAGGCCTTTAGCCTAGTGATGGCATCATTATACACCTGGTATAATCACTAATTAAACTGTTGTTGGTCCATCTCCAACAACTGGTGACCAACACTCCATTCCAGATATAACTCACCTCTGAGCAAACTAATGGAGTACAGATCTTTCCGAGGATAGATAGCTTACATGAATTGTCCATGGTACTATGATAGGCAATCTTTGGAGGCAAATATTGGAGTTCTTGATGCCGTGGAGTCAGCTGTTTCTGTACTTATGTATTCAAAGTTTGAATTCAGATTTTGAATCTATAAAAACCATTGAAATGTTAATGCAAATGTATTTTGATGTAACGAAGCACACTCTTTGAGTTGTATAACAGAAATATGGGACAGTAGAGTCTTTAAAGAGCAGACTGAATATGAGTTACTGTCATGCAGTGAATGCTGACGTTTTTCTTTTAAGCACAGATTTCATACTTAAAGGAATTCAAGCAAGCAGTGCTTTTTTCCCCTACACAAATGCAGTAAATTTATGAGCTCTCCAAATATCTGGCAAAGCAGTAATCTTTTTATTAGAGCAATATTTAAATTTCACAAACTAAAGATTCATTAGTTAGTTTTCCATCTAATATAAATCTCCCATGTTATAATATTATAATTAGATTTGTAACTTTCAGTGAAATCTCATCATTTAAATAATCATTTGGCAAGTTCTACAAAAATGCAAGCTATCATAATTTAACTCCTAATAGCCCTGTGCAAGTTCCTCACTGACCTAAATTTTATATTTACCACACCCAATGGAAATACTGTACATAACTTCAAATAAAATGTATTTTGACATTTCACCGCAGACTAGTGAAAGAACTAAATTAGAGGAAAACTCTGTTACAAGCATGGCATTAATGATGTAACCAGGGATTAATTTGGGGCAGGGAAGGATCAAAAATGGCAGTTGAGATGGAAGTAATTTTATATTAATCCTGGTTTTTGAAGATGTGCTTTAATGCACAGAGTAACATCACAAAGGGCTCCTCTAGAATTTTTTTTTGCATTCTGATCAATTTAAGTGGCTGCTGGGTGATAGTGACTCCCCCTAGATTAATTTGCAAAGCTGCCAGTTTTGTACACAATGATTACCAAACCAGCTGTTACTTATTTCTTTATTTTAAGTACGTGAGTGAACAATACCAACAGAATGACGAAGTTATGCTATTTGATCAAAAACAATAAATTAGAAGTAAAGCTTGAATTTATTCATTATACTTTAGAGTGTGAAGAGTTACAAATCATTGTGCTTTTTATAACCAATTTTAAGCACGGTATGCTTACAAAACCAATTATAGCAATACAGTCTGACAAATA
The DNA here is from genome assembly GCF_030028105.1 of Mobula birostris. Taxonomy (NCBI): domain Eukaryota; kingdom Metazoa; phylum Chordata; class Chondrichthyes; order Myliobatiformes; family Myliobatidae; genus Mobula; species Mobula birostris. Next base: position 122,424,742 of record NC_092374.1, on the reverse strand, counting down.
TGTTACAATGTTTAAATATAATTGTCCACATTCTGATGTTAGTTCCTGGTTGATGCTGTCTTTCTTTTAATACATCATAAGGATGATGAAGTGATGAGATAGAGAGGCCAGATTTACTTCGAAAAGGATTTGTTAAGAATATGTCATAATATCTCTCTCAGTTACAGTGTACAGTTCCTCAGCCCCTAACATTCTAATTATCTGACTAATGCCGTGTGCTTCTCTAAGGCTTGAAGGAATCACAGGGCTGCACTCTAAAATAGCAGAAGGCTCCCTTAACACAACTGTTATAAAATGATAATGTAGCACACAGTGGGATATGTAAGATAACATCATAGAAACTGCAGGGGGTGAACAGAACTCTTACTAGTGCCAGGCGAGGACCACCTTTGGCTTCAAAGGGAACTACAGCCATTTTGGAGCCATTCAGGTTTCCTCTGGACTCCAAAGTATTTCTCCTGTAGATGTTCCAGTCATTCACCACAGGGACTAGAGCTGAAAGTTTGTCTGATGTTGTTGCATTCCAAGAGATTGGCTATCTGCATAATCAGATAAAATACTCTAGTCACTTTTTGGTTTCAGGGGAAGATGTCATGGAGATTTTTTAGGAACTATATTCAAGTTACAGTTCCTGATAATCTGAAATAATCATGGGTCACCTTTAACAAAATTCAGGTACGCTACTAAAGCAGAATAAAGCACTCTGATCTAAGTTCACATATGTAATCAAGCAAGACAAATCTCTCTGCCAGCATTTCTACTGGTCAGATTACCAAGACCTGAACTTATTGACCTTACGATACAGTGATGTTCTGGTGCTTTAATATAAACATGCCGCTTTGCAAATAAAATCCATAATCCCAGAACAAACTCATTAAAAGTCCATTTCTGTTCCTTTCCCTCCTCCACAGTGCAGTCAATAAATACATTACATGGACCTTAAAATTATGCAGCGTGAGTATTAGTGTCTGAACCCTTAACATGCTTGTAGAAAACTTCAGGATATTTTAAAAATTGGTAAGTTATTTCGGATAAACATTTTAATGCCTCTGCTAAATCAAATAGCAACTCACATTTGTAAAGCATAATTAAAGTTGAATGCTCCAAGCTGTTTCACAGATATGTCACAAAAAAAATGGAAATGTAAGAAGGGGTGGCCAAAAAGCTTGAGTATGATAAAGGAGATAGCTTTTAAATAGAGTCTTAAAGGAGGAAGCGTAGGTGGGATGATGAAGAGGTCTGTGATGGGCCTACAGTTGGGTAAAGTGAAGGTACCACATACAAATGGTCAAAATCAGAGGAACAGGGAATTAAGGGAACTCTAAGGTTCATGGAGGTTCACAGAAGCATTGAAGCAACATTCATAATCACTTCAAAACCATAATGAATATAATAAGTTTAAGCATAAGTTAAACAGAGGCTAATATAAGTTATCACAGATGGACATGAGGAACAAGCAGCAATTGATGTGGGATGAGATTTGGGCCATAGGATTTCAGTTGATGGAAAATTGATAGACTACGTGAGAGGACTGATATTCAGTAGTTTAAAAAAAACATTGAACTATTGAAATTTGGAGGTGTCAAAAGCTTAAGATTCCAGATCGAGGCCAGGAAGAAATAGAAAATATTAAACAGATGGAAGCAGACATTTTTTTTTACAAAGGAATGAATACATACTGTAGCTGGACACATAGCTAAACAACAATTAAAATGTCAAAACTACCATGGCCAACAGTTGGAATTAGTGGTGTAAATATAAAGGCAGTGCTAGCAGCCATTGATGGTAGCTTTGGGCTGCAATGGTTTATTGAGTAAATATGGCCTCATTAAAGTCTGGGGCCTAGATATTGAAGGTCTTTTTGGGTAGTTATGCTACTTCTGGCTTGTAATGAAAGTATGCTTCCTGCCTGTTGTATTGACAGTTTAAGGCACTGTATCTGTAATGCGGGGACCATACTAATTACTAAGCTTCCAACACTGTACCCAAGATGCTTATTTTCATTACAACCTAGAGGTGCACACCATACATTTTTATCAAAGTAACCATGCAGGGCTTGCTTGAAACAGTTGCTAGATTCTTTTCATGTATATTAAAGGTATTAAATCCTGTTTGTATTAACTTTCACTGAATACATCTAGCAAGTTATCAATACAACAAAAGTTTAAAAAAGAGCTCAGGTGTGAAAACTGGTCTGTGTTACATAATACAGATCCCAGATACCTTCTAAGTGTCCTGGGCCTTGTGAGGAACTCTCCTTATCTTATTCCCTATTCCCTTGGATTGAAGACTGTAAGAAAATTGTTGCAATTGGCTTTGATGTTCGCCACACTTGATTGAATTCACAGTCCTGGCCCATACATGAAGGAAAGTCATTCAGGTGTGAAAACAGACTGACGCTGATGCACATAGAACTCGATTTAGCCTATGTGACTTTGCTTATGGAAGAAATCAGGAAAACAAGACAAAACTGGGGTAGAGAAGTATTTTAGCAATTGTCTAGTTGTGGTTTTATATATTTGTGAGTCTCCATTAAGCTGAAATGCCAAATAAGTTTTTGAAATTTTTATCTATTTAGATCAGAGGCAAAAAAAATGTAAAACAGTTGTCTTTTGAATAAACCAAATCTGCATTCAAGAAAATATTCACTGTAATATCTAATCTTGTATAAATTATAGCTGCCCACATCGTCTTGGGAGGTTTGAAAGAGTGGGAAACTGTTGCTAAGAAGCTGGGACTAATTAACATGCTGTAGATTTGCCTTTAAAATTTTGAATGACATGGAACGAGACCAACAAAGACTCTCCCAAATGCTACTGTTCTCACCTCTGTTCTGTAGGCTTCTGCCTGTCTTGTGACCCTTCTTTTCTAGATAATTTGGTTCCAATCATCAGTTGACCCATATCAGCTCAAGAACAACTTTTAAATTCAATTTATTTCAGCAGGGATCAGCATCCTGTTTGTTTCTGTGATCTCATCTAGGATCCCTAACACTCAGAAAATGTGAGTCTGCTATCGTACTTTGCTTTCAGTGACAGCAATAATTTACGTTTGAGATATCGAGTGAAATTTATGTTAATTTTCTTTGTAAAGAGAGCTCTCTTACGCAATCATCGCCAGCTGCTGGTCTGTTGAGCACTCGTTTCCAGCATATCTCACAGATTGTTTTGGTGAATTTGTTTCAAATGTAGTGATAGTCCTAACGGATTGCATTACACTGTTTACGATAATCTGCCGCATATATGTAAAACAGGCAATCACCAGAAATCTGGTGCAGTGTAATTACAGGATTCTTAAAGGTATCAACCACTCGAAGAAAAATGTTGCTGCTTTGGCTGAAGTTGCTTTTATTGATCCCAGTTAGGGATTGTTTTATTTCGATTGGTGCTCAATGCCTTTAGCCTAATAATATTGTGAATGACGACCTTGCACTTTGCTGATTTGGACCCAAGCTGCTGTGGCTATGGCAGACAGCAAGCTGATTGTCTGCCTCAGTTTTACCACTGGCATTTTGTTAAATCTGATGGTGTTTATCCCCGTCACAAAGCACACTGTGTACGAAATCATACATCAGGCATGGACTGAAAGACAGAGGCTCAACAGAGTAGAAAGATGAGTTAATAAGTGGAGACATGCAAGATAAATTTAAGTATTGGCAGTGTAAACTGAGTGCCTCAGGGCACCATATTGGAAAGAGATCTGAGGGAACTGGGCAGTGGCTTACTGAAGCCAACAAGCCACCATGCGAAGCAGTAAAGCTCACCAATAAATAAAATGAGGAAGATACAGCCTGATAAATGTACACAGTGCTCACAACAAGGATATCCAGAGGTTTCATGACCAAATTGTTTCCTTGCAAAGACATCTGATTATAAGGATATCTGCAAGAAATATAAGGATATACAAACTAGAAGCAAGAGTAGGCCATTTCCACCATTCAGTAAAATTTTCATTAATTTTTTGGTTTAGCATTGTCAGTCCTACACTGATCTGATTCCTCCAGTAAAAAAAAGCTCTAAGTCCTTCTTCTGAAGTTGGCACATCTCAGAGAAGATATTATTTGAGTATTTGGAACACTTAAAGGAATTCAAATTAGGGTCTACTAAAAATTCTGGAACAAAGGAATATGGTCTTCAGTTTACAGGAAGAGAGGAGAAAATTTAGTTAAATTTGAATTATTTTTGCTCGTCAATAATTGAATATATAAAATGGTTTGTAATTAAGAGTTTTAGTGAGAGTTAAGGGAGAATTTGATAGATATTTGAAGGAGTGAGTGACTGATTGAAGATGTTTGAACCAGTAAAATGAAGCTCAAATTATTTTCCTATATTGCGCATTAGGTCTAAAGTGTAGAGATTATGTCATCAGTTCTCTTTTTAAAAGGGGAATGCCACAATAAACATGTTTAATAATACAAAGGATGATCAAAGACAAAAATATTTTCTAATTTGACTTGAATTGTCTATTACTCCTTATATTTAAAATCAGTGATACATACTTTACAACTTTTTAGATCATTATCACCATAAAACATGTGGCACACTTTTAAAGCGGAATTCAATATGCTAATGATGTTTTGTTCATTTTTTGCTCATCAGTACTATACACTATACTCTGTGCTTCAAAAAGTGCTGATGTTTTGCTGGAGTGCAATTGAACGAATGCCCACCAGTGACCATGCAATGTAGGCATGCAGCATGTCTTTACATGATTTCACAGTATTTGCTTCCAATTTTTTTTCCCTGAGATTCACCATAGCCATCCCAAGTGCTCCACACACTTGATGGCCACACATAAACACTTCAGGCAAGGGATGATGGATTGTCCCAACTCAAGCCAATATTCCCTTTGAGACCAATTGCAACAACAACTGTTGCTGCCATGACCAAGATCAGTGTATCAGCATTTATCAAATGAAGGACCATCCTGATCTCAATGGTGCAGCCACTAACAGGGTAGACGTATTGAGTCATTGAAAAATAGCTTCTTAATACTTGAGAACTTATGTATTTTAATTACAACATCACTGGGGTGACATTTGATAACTGTACCTTTGCTAATATTGTTAGATCCTTCATATTGTCTGATGCAATAATCCCCTCTGAGGATTTTCCCTTCTAACTCTTTAGTTTACTATTTAAACAAAATGTAAGTAGAAATACATTGTCAGAATCTGCATGAGTAAAAGGAATCTTTAATGATTGGATTTTTTAATTGTGAGACTGGCTGCTAGAGTAATGCTGAAGCATACCTGTAAAATATTCTGTTGCAATTTTGCTTAAGAAAGCATAATATATATTAGATTCATATGTATAAAATCATATTATAGGTCTCATAATATGTATAAGAGAGGTGCTTAAGCATACTTCTAAAGTATTCCACTGTAATTATGCTTGAGGAAGTTTTTTTCTTTCTAGCGGTCAAGACCAAGAGTAGCTGAATCTTGCACGTTTCTGAGTTTAAAAGTTCACTTAAATAAAATACTGTTGCTGCAGAGCTCTCTCATCTGAGTTATAAGGAGATGTGGAAGAAACAAGAATTGAAGAGTAGGCCATTCAGTCTCTAGTGCCTATTTCGTCATTCAATAAGATCTGTTATCTCACGCCATTTTCCTGCATATACAGTCTCCTTTGATACAGGCTCTAGAATCTTTATCTTGAAACCATGGGCCCCGGGGAGATATTATTTAAGTGCCGGTAATGTTTAAAGGGAGTTAACTTGGATCTTAGTATTAGCTTTAATAGAATTGTCCCTTTCTCCACCAGAAACGAATAGATTACCAATATGCATCATAAGGAAATTGCAAGTTAAAGAGTCACAGACCGACAAGTTTTTAAAAAGACGCAGCTCCAAAGAGCAAATTGCTTGAGTTATTTGGCCTTAGTGTGTAAGTGCTGCTCTCAAGTGATTGAATTCATTGTAAACTTATTCTGAACATTGCTTAATTGCGTTGTGTTGCAGAATGGGAAAAAAATGTTTATAAAAGTCTGCATCAAAGGACAGCTGATTAACTCCGGTCTTGGTATTGGATACACTGGCAGCGAACGCAGAACTTTACCCAGATAAGAATGGAAAAGATGTGCCTTGAAAGTCCATACACTTGGTTCATATTTATGCAGAATGTCATTTACCAGGTCGTTTTCCCGAAACATGTTTCACGTCACACCCATGTTGTTACACAGACACTGCTTTATTCAGTAATGTTCGAATAATGCCGGGAATCTAAGGAAGCGACCCGGGTATCAGGACTTTTCAAGACCCCTAGAAAGTCAGCTCATGTTTCGTTACAAGGAACATACTTCGTAAATTGTGCGCCTGTTCCTGCACAGAAAAATGACCGACTCCAATAAATTATCAATCGAGTTTATTGCTCAGTATTTGGTGATTGAAAACTTAATTAACCAAACAAGAGTTAGCGACATGTCAGGGGCGCAGGGAAATGTGGGGCTGTCACCAAACCAATGGTTCCAAAACGGAGGCTGGGCTTTTGCTACCATGTAAAACGAGTAAGAAAGTCTTATTTAGAAGTGCAACAACCAGTCAAAAATAGAGGAAAGCACCAGAAAAATGCACTACACACTTCTGTGTATAGACGCACACAATGAAATACACACGTAAAACATTTTAGAACCACACCCTACGAACTCAGAGATAAACGCTTGTATATCCTTCCAACCTCAACCCTGTGGATCGTCGTTTACTTAAAAGCAGGTAATGGTTTCTCTGCAGCTCGTGAGAAATTCATCAACACAGTCCTTAACTCTTTAGCTGCCAGGGCATTACACTTCGTCGGATTGTCCTCATCCTCACTCTTGTTTTAATTCAGTTACTGAAGAGTAGGGGGTTAAGGCAGCAGTCTAAGTTATTATTAAGAGGTTGATGCTTAAGACAATTTCTGATTCAAGATAGATATAACTATAGGTTACAGTACAGATTCTTGGAGGTAATGAACTGTAAGAATCATGTGCCATTTTTAATAAAACGGACTTTTCGATGTATTTTATTCCGTTAAAAAACTAAAACAGATAGAAGTTATTGAATAAGTTGTAAATTACGAGGTATTGCGAAACTTTCAATGGGACACGATTTAAAACGCGGAAAAAAAAGAACTATCGATGTCAAAATTCCAGCTCGTGATCAGTCGATTCAAATTAATTGTAGAGCGCAAAAAAAATACGCGAGCTTCAAACTTTTTTTGTGAAATAATGCCGCGGCAAAAATAAATACAACCGGAGTAAATCTGATCCGCAGCCGTATCTAGAAGGCTGCATACATTGCGATGCCTCCGTCTAGCCCACTGCCTCAGTATGCTTAAGCCAGAGTTGAAAAGAGCTAGAGTTTTTTTTCGCGTGTGTAGTCACTGAGCAGCTCGGGGTTTGAGTGATCTTTACTTTCACATACAGTTAACCAGTTAAGATTCGTGCAATTTCACGATTGCGCCGAATGAGGGAGAGGGGCATCTGCATTTCCGCTCCCCACCACTCTTCCCTATTCTCTGCTGCTAGCTGCGATTGTAAAGGTAATGTAATCCAGATTGTTACTGAACGCACAGAGGGAGAAAAAATGTTTGAAAACGTCACGTCTACCGATGATCACGTTTACGGATCTTCAATTATCCCTTACCATGAAGATAGGTGGCGTACGTTTCTGCGGCCGCACTTCAGGGACTCTCTTTATAGAAAAATGTCATTCCAACAAGCGGAACACGTCAGTCCGTCCACAGGTTGTGTTTCCTGGTGTGGGAGACAACGGAGCGATCAGTTCCAACCTGCACAGCAGGAATAACGGTCCTTCTTCAAGTCTTTAAAGGTTTTCCCTCTCCCCCTTTAAAACAAAACCTCGACTTCTTCATGTTACTTCATCTTCATCCTGCCGATTTCTTACCAGATTTAACAAACAACACAGCCAGGACGAAGCAGGTATTTTATTGATATATATATATATATATATATATATATATACATCTGTCAATGTGTGTGTACATATATAGTTTTTAAGGACAGTTAATATAATACGCGAGAAAATAAACTTTGGTGAATTTAACCCGCTCTTTCTCTCCTCGGAATGTTGTGGGTGCAAAACTTTGTCAAAGTACCTGACGCCCAGGTGTAAAAAAGGTGTTGATGAACAAAAATAAAACGAGTCAACCTGCCGATTTGGCTTCTTTAGAACAATATATAATTTTTCCTCCAACTCGCTTGTGTTTTTGGAGTTGCGTCTGTATTTATTTTAGGAAGGAGTGGATTATTGAAAGATACCGTTACCTGCTACGACAGTGCGAGTCTCTCGACGCGTCCCATGTCCTCGTTGTGGTTATAAATTAGAGGGAATTTTCGAGGGATTTAAAAGCTCGGTATTGTTTTTTTATTATTATCTGGAAATTTTCGGGGAAAAGTCACATTTCACAAGTGAAGGACTCTCCGTTTCTTGCTGCCTGGAGATAGATTCGTTGGCAAAACTTTGGATCCCTTTCGAAACTGCGCCGTGCTTCTGGTCTCTCTCACCGCATTAATTATCTCGGAACTTCAACAAGGGGGTCGGGAAAATCTGCTGTAAAGATAAAAGTGAAAGTTGAGCGCATGTTTAAGGTGGATCATTGATAAAGTCAGTTTGATCAGAATTCAGCGAGCGGATGGTGTAGAAAAAAACGTATGATTCATTGTGTAGGTGGTAGTCGAAATTGTTTATTTTTTCCCTTTACTCGAATAAGTAAAAAGAAAGTACAATTGTAACGTGTGGCGTAATTATGGCATTTTTCACTGTCATGCCTGGTCGCTTATGTGACTTTATTACATAAGATAAGTCAGTCGAGCCTTTCTGAGTGGTCTTTTATAGGCATTTTTTAATTTGATTATGTGGCTTGTGGTTGGGCTTTCATATATACAGTGTACGCGAGTAAATATTAGCCATTTAGCGTATAGTTTCAGGGCGCTGATGATTTATCTGATGCGAACCTTTTTAAGAGTAATGACTGGATTCCCCCTATTTGTCAGTTTCGTTTCAGTTTGAATTCACAACAAAACATTTTTTTAAAAACGCTTCCTGCCACCATTTGCACGCCGTAAATCGTCCCACTTTAAGTAAAAGAAAAGGAACATCTGTAAATTTGGGGGAATTACCAGATCCATGTCATATTACTGTTACACATTGCCCACATGGGCTGGAATCACCTTTAGTTAGTGGGGTTGTTTGATGCTTTGGGCGGTGTATGAATGTGTGTGTGTGCGAGAGAGAGAGCGAGAGAGAGCGAGAGAGAGAGAGAGAGAGAGAGAGAAGTGGGGGTTGGGGAGGAGGTGAAACGGGCACTGGAGAATATTTGGTTTGGGGAAAGAGGGTGCAAAAAGTAAATAAAAGCAGGTAAAAAAAAGTGTACATGCCAAAAAGGGCGGAAACGCATTGATTGACTCTGAGTCTGATCTCAGCCGGCACCGTTACTTTGCCTTTCATCACCTCAGTTGCACATGTAGTTTAACGATTACACGTTTCCTACAGTCTGAAAGAATAAAAATCAAATATTTCTGAAGTCTTGCAAAGCAGCACGATGTTCACACAGAACCAAACCATCGACCGCCAGGGTCTTTTCTCCCCACCTCTCCCAGCTCGTAAGTCAGTGAATCGCCCACGTTTCTCCCCTCCCTCCATCTCACTCAAACAAAAGGGTAAAGTGAAACAACACACTAAAAAAAATCCTTCTTGGAAAAAATAAGGTCAAGATTGATTCTAACGATATTGTCTTCTTTAAAATTGTATTATTTAAAAGAAAACATAGCCGACTGATCTTTCCGTGTTTGGCCGGTCGCAGGCTTTCCGTTCTCGTGTAATGGCCCCAGTTTTGAACATTTTGAGATAAAGAGTTGTGATGAGCGCTCAGAGCTGTGAGGGCGGACAGAGGTGCTGGCTTGTAGCTGCCCTGGAGCCACAGTCCGCTGAGTGCGCTGGTGGCCGGGGCTGTCTTTATTTCGCGGGCAGTATTTAAATGAGTACCGTAAAACACATTGTTGGCGTGTTGTGTTTTGTAAACGCTCCCTCTGTTTTTTTTTCTCTTTCTCCGAAGGACCGTAAAGCGTCGTGAAAAGAGCCGGGGGGGACGAGCCGATGCCGAGTCCTGGAATCTGATCAGACTCTTATCAATGAAGCAGCGGATCATGGCGGATGGCCCCAGGTGTAAGAGGCGAAAACAAGCCAACCCCAGGAGGAAAAACGGTAGGAGAGAGCACCTTTCCTTTACTGCAGTCGTCTCCCGCACAAAGTTAGCCCCAGATTATTAGCAGCGGCTCCGTTTTTGTGTGTGTGTAATGTTGATTGACTTGAAAAAAGAAACCTCCCCCAGTGAAAGTGCAGAATGTATGTTGTGTGAAAGTTACTCCTGTCCCTCGCTCTCGCCAATACATTGATTTACCTCAAAGAGAAAACCGTTATGTGCCTCTTTTGTTTGTTTTTCAAGTGACCGTTTATTTATCTAAACTCTTCCGATTAAAAAGAGACGCCGAGACTCTGGCACCACTTCACTGTAACGGCACACACCTTCCATATATCTGTTCAGTCTTTTAATACTTTATTCCGATCCGGTTTCCTTTTACATTGTCTGTTTACATTAAAGACCCTTAACTTTTTTTAAATATGAAAAAAAGACCTTATGGCTCATATTGAAGGAGAGAGAAGCCGAACCGAGTTCTTTTTTTAATATAAAAAGCAGACCGCGATCTCTCTGTGCGTCTCTTGCTTCTTTAGATTTTGTTGTGTTGATGTTGTGTGGTTCGGAAACACGGAAGGTATAATTGATAACGGAATCAGAATAAAAGGTTTCTCTTCTTGGTACCTAGATCTTTGTGTGTGAGAGTGTCCGTCTCTCTCTCTCTCTCCCCCCCTCTCTCTCTCTCTCCCTCTCTCCACCCCTCTCCCTCTCCCTCTCTCCCTCTCCCTCTCTCTCCCCCCCCCCTCTCTCTCTTGCCCCTTGCAGTATTTAAAGCTCGAGCGTGCGTGTTTCAAAATCAGGCTTTTGTTGATGGGTTTATTATTCATGTTCCCACCTCGCACAGGCTCAAATGTTATGCCGCCAGCTCGACATTTTGTGTACCATCCATTTCATCATATGTGTCGCTCCCCCCCCCCACCTCCACCACCCCACATCTCCACCCGCCCCTTTGCTGGAGATGTTTGGCTTCATCAGTAAATAAAGTGTCCGTGACAATAGCAGATAAAAAGATGGGAAAGGAATTGCGAGTTTCTGTTTAAAGTAGTCCATAGCAACTGGACGGGATGGCGATGTGCGGTGTGTTTGCGTATTACCTTGCCCCCATACGCAGTCTCTTTTAGCAAATTAAAGTTATTGATTTTTTTTGTTGTTATACCAAAGATTGAGTCTGATACCCTTCTTTTTTCCCTCTTTCCCTCTTCCTAACCAAGTATTCCTGAAGCACGTTGCTAGTGTCAGGAGATTTAACCAGAGTGCCCCCCTCGACTTTCTCCCTTTCGTGAGTGTGTTTGTTAGTGTGTGCCAGAAACATGGGAACACGGGATTAGAAACCAATGCTCAAGAAAAGGCATATTAAGGTAGGGATCCTTTTTAAACCGAGATCCCTTTTAGATCAGTGGCTGGATATCTGTTGTGACTTCAAGTTTTCTTGGGTGCCCTGCTTTCTGATTAATTTAAAGACGTGACTTTTACCCCTGACACTATAATCCATATCCCATCCCTTTTCTTCCTGTTCTGGTCGCTAGTTAAGAGCGGCAGGTAAAAAAAAATCGCTTTCTATTTACTCCCGTGGCACATATACATCCAAATGCCTTTCCCTTGGGAAACCGCCTGCTTTTATCATAGTCGTTTGCACGAGGGGGTTTCTTTATTTATATATATATAAAATTCTCACCCCCCCCCCCCACACACACACCCTACGCCTCTTCTGGAATCATAGCCATGGAAAGATGTCAGCCTCTTGCTTGTGCATCCGCTGATAGCAGTATTTGAAGATGTTATCAGGACGATATGTATTGCAGGAAAGAAGGAGGGAGGGGGTGTGGAGGAGATGTTGGGCTGCGAGTAATTGTATGTGATCAGGCAGGAGGGGAGTGAAACACCAAGAGGAAAAAAATATCGAACAAAAGGCAGTGTCATTTTCAGTCACAACCCGAGTCAGATGATTACTGACTCATCTGTAACTTTGAAACACTTTTACTTTAAGTGTTTTGTTTCAGGACTCGGGAGACCTGCGCTTACTTAATAATTTATACTTTGGGTAACTTTGATTTCCAGTTAGATCAAAGGAAATCAAACTGCTTTTTAGCAAGTGAAATTGATGTGCATGTAACAATTTCGCAACTGGTAGCCACGATGCCGTTATTGAGGGTGTAGTTGTTCGGTGAAAATAAATTGTCCTTGTCGATTCGCAAAGATATTTTGTCTCTCTCTCTCTCTCTCTCTCTCTCTCTCTCTCTCTCTCCCTTTCTCTCTCTCCTTCTCTCTTTCTCTCTCCTCTCTCTCTCTCTCTCTCTCTCTCTCGCTTTCTCTTTGTGCTTCCTCACCCCTCAAACTTCGCTACCCCAACATACACAGGTCCTGTTCATGGCTCTTCCTTCCGAGTACTCCTGCTCTGCTGAGGGTGCGCTCTTTGTTCAAAACAGAATTAAAATTAGTGCCCACTATGTTTAATCATATAGTGGGGTGACCGGTTTCACCTCTCACATATAGTCGTTTTATATAAATACTGGTCTGCTGGTCGTGTCCTATTCGTCAAAGTGATCACTTATGTGAAAGCCTCAAAACTGAATGAATCGATCTGAATTCGCTTTAAAGGTGAACTTAAATCCCGAGAAATGTTTTAAAGAAAGTTTTGAAGAGTTGAAATGCGCGTGGTGTTGAGATTTAAGTGTTCCCTTTCAGTTATAAATTAAAATAATTGCAGTTAAAACAAAACCTGCCGAATTCTGGGTGATCTAACTCCTAAAAAAAATCACCCAAGGCTTTCTAGTTAAGAGGGAGAGAGCGGGAGCAAAATAAAAAAAAAGGCCACGGGATTAACTGTTGTGGGCCGACACTGCTGCTTCTGTTGAGCGACGTTAAACAGTGAACCTATCATCATGGTCGGCTGACCCAGTGTATGTCTCAGTCCAGGTTCGGGAGTCTGCCCTGCTGCAACAACAAACTTAACACCCCCAAATAACTTGTGGAGGAGTGGCGGGGGAGCAGCAAAGTCTCTGCAGACAATGGGAAAATGAGCACTACCCAGGAAGCCCGAGAATCCTTCACCAGCACAGCTCAAACGCTGTTGCAATACTTTCATCAGGTGTTGTAACTAACAGCCAACTGTAAAAGCTGCACTTGGTTGCCATTTACAGCTACCCCAGCGAGCAAATGTGAGAGAGCTGGCTTTCTTAATCTAGATTTTATATCATGCATAATAAAAGAGCAAAGTGGACATAATTACAGGCGACCGTCCAGTTTATTTTTTTCAGGTAATAAAATCACTCAATAGGATTGTAAGGATTTATTCTCCCGCCCCCTGTACTTACTTCAAAATAGTACCCATCCATCAGCAGCAGTAAACACATTAGTAAAGGATCTTTCCCTTCTGTTAGGATATATTGATCATTGTCAATAAAGGTACATTCGAGGAATGGATTGAGAGTAAAAGATCCAGATGCTTCGAACGGAGTTTTGTATCTGCATTCATGCTGAAGGTAAAAAGGACAGGCAGAAATTCATTTATAGCAACATTGCTTTCAAGACTTAACAAAGGCAGATTCCTTACAATCCAAACATTTTAGCCTGCTGTCATTAGTCCTGGCATTGTAGGCGCACTTTCACTAAAGGGGAAAGAAAAGGCTTTCTGAATATCGTCTTTTAAAGCCTGCAATTTCTTTTCGCTCCTTGCGTCATGACTAAGAAAGCGGTTTCCCAAGGTACACACTATTTTGCTCCTGTTATCAAAGGAGAGAGAGAGAGAGAGGGAGAGAGAGAGGGAGAAGGTTTGCAGTGATCACAGACAATTGATTGTCAGGACTAATGTGTTTCATTTACATGTTGATAACGTCAATAGTGCTAGGGTGTCCACTGTACTATTCAGTCCGCATCCCACAAGGGTGCAATTGTCTGTGCGCCCAAGACAGACACCTTTCCTGATGGGCTTTTAGTTGGCTTTTTGAGCCTGTTTAAAAAAATAGCAGAGAGGGGGTGGGGAGAGGGAAAGAGTCAGGCTGGCTGCTATGGCATTACTGTTTGAAAGAAAGATTCTTTGCTTAAAGCGTGTAACATAATTAATAAAGATCTTCCGACACTTAATTGCTGATGGGTTGAGCAGATGCATGCAAGATCATTGGGGGGGGGAGGAACTAAGTGTTTTCAAAGCAAAATAATGCATGTTGTAAGAGAGGCTATCATTTTTACGCTTTTAAAGAAAACTTTGTCATTTAAAAGTGTGCAATTGTGAGAAGAGGTATTTATTTTGTTGTCTCTAAGAGTTCTGCCTAACGGGAGAATATACACAGCAGAGGTACCGTTAGCTGAACTCTGACACTGCGGTCTTTTAAATGCCTTAGGTATGATTTCACTTTCACTCACATCAATGGTGACCTGAATGCCTTTCATATCTGATCCGCCGTGTCTCTCCCAGTAAACATCCCCTGAGGGGAGAACAAAGAAAGAGCTTCTTCTTCTTAATCACAATTCAGCCCTTTCACCGCCAGCAGGCTAAATTTGCATTCGGCATCAAGAACAAGATGAAAAGAAAAAGTGAGAAGGACGGAGAGTGGGAAGGAGAAAGGAGGGGAGGGTTTGGTGTCGGGGAAAATAGCTTAGGTGTTTGTAAAAGCTAACTGGGCTTCCCCTGGTTACAGCCTTACATGGCTAGCAGTCAGTCTCCCTGTCCGTGTAGCCTTGGCCTGCATCACGGATAGATAATGTTTCAGGATGGCATGCTTGTACTATTCGTGGCCACTCGCTTTAACACTTGAGCAGAACTGTTTAAAGAGGATCAAATTCTGCTCCAGACTCTGCCGTGTCTGAGGTCAGGTGTATGTCCTGAAAGTGCCTGTTATACCACATTTTGTATTGCGTTGTTGTTGAAAAGCATGGTGTCACAGTTCAAAAAGAATAATGTGAGAGAGTCTGGATTTTTCCTTCCCCAAGCCATGAAAGAAATATTCTAACGATATCTATTTTAGTTTCAGTTTAATTTCACCTGATTATGAAAAAAATAGATATTAAAAAATAAATGTAATAATAATTCAGCTTCTATGGACCAACACAAGAGCGCGCCCAGACGACATTCCGCTATGCCCAGAAAAGCTGTGATCACGAAGTTCAAGGTATTTAGTTAGTGAAGTTGACAGCTATGGTTCAGTCACTACCTTTATCTCCAGATCTTAAAAAGCACAGGTTTTTTTATTGCAAATCAAGCTTCACCAAAACGTACAAACAACACAACCATACATTTTGAGCGAACCAATTGGAACAATTAGCAGCAATTAATTGGTTGGGTTGGACTTGGTGAAATTAACATGAACACAAGAGATTCTGCAGATGCTGAAAATCTCGAGCAACACACGCAAAATACTGATTTCTGATGAAGGGTCTGGGCCTGAAACGTCGACTGTTCACTTCCATAGATGCTGCCTGACCTGCTGAGTTCTGCCAGCATTTTGAGTGTTGCTCTGAAATTAATATGACTTACTCACAATACCGGAGTTATGGCACATTTAAATAACTTTCGTTGAATATATATACTATATATTTTTTATATACTAATATGTGTGTGTGTGTGTGAGAGAGAGAGAGTTATATACCTTTCTGGGAATTGTAATAAATTACCCTTTACCTCTGGGTAACTGCGTGGACTGAAATACTGCGAATGCTGGTTTAGGTTTGAAGTTGTTTCAGAGGACTGTCGGTGAATGAATGTAGGCAACCCGTCTACTTTTATGGACGGGTTTAAGAACTAGGGGATAGGCTTTTTCCTTTATATTTTCCTTTCTCCCTTCTCCCTGCTCCTCTTACATCGGCTGAAGGTTTAAGCGGATTTACTTCCACGAACACCTTCGGATACTTGTTGGGGATGGGAGAACTGCTAAAAGTCGGGACGGGTTGCGGAGTAGAGAGTGCAAGGGCAATTCTTCATTCAGGCACCAGATGTATCAAGCCTTCGCATAGACACTTACAAGCAACTTAACCCTTTGAGGTTCTTAATCACGCCACCAACCACCAGAGGATCAAAGGGGCGGGAGATATCAGAGGAAAAATCTGTCTAAAAATGAAGTGTTGTTGTGAACTTTATCTCTGGCACTTATTGAGTTAAATGCCGATGTCTCCGTGCCGGAGCAACTAGGCAGTGTGAGAAAGTTGGGGCAGGAGATAAGTGCAGAGCGATTACTGTAGTAATTACGAGCTACGTTTATGCAAAATCTGATTGGTTGATACAGATAAACTTTCCATTAAGGTGATGCGCCACTGAACTGGGCATCTCTTCTTTAAAAATCACATTACCAAGAGATGAAAGGGGTTGAAATTGGACATGCTATAAAGCAGCGCACAGCTCCTGCAGGGATCCCTAGGCTTGTTGACAGGGGGAGGGGGGGTTAATAAATTTACACTGGGCCCTTGAAATCAATGGAGCTCTGCGTCTGATTGAACAATGTCCGGGGCGTGGGCACTCACTCCAGAGAATGGTAACTTGCTTTCTGATTTCTGGTGAATTGCCCAAGGATGTGGCGCTGAAAGTTTCGCCAAAATAGGTACCAGGCTTCGGGAAGTCGGGAGGTTAGGCAGGGTTTCATCTACAGGTGGCCCGTTCAAAAAATAACGATTGCGTAGCTCCTGGGTCCGGTCAATCACCTATTCCTTGAAGGGCCAGGAGAACTTCGCAGAGAGGCATTGTGAAAGCTCACTAAAGGCAACGTGCCGTTCCATCACACCGCAAAGGTGAATACAATTCGGAAAGGAACCCGATTTAGGAAAAAAACAACGATCTTTGAGCAGTACTGTCAGACCTTTAGAAATAAACTTGTATCCCTTCCGACAGCAGAAAGCTACCGAATCAAAAGGAGGTATCATCATTGAAGTTTATGCGGACGAGACAACGGTTTGAGAGTATGAATAATTCGTGCGTTATGTTACTGAAGAGCGATTATTGAAACAGGGTGATAGCTTGCACAGGGCGATTTACGACGCTTTTCTGAAACTAGATGGAATAGTTACTGAAAAAAAAGATTACCATCAAAGAGAAATTAGTTGTAGGAAAAAGGCGATTTAACTTTGAATTCAAACCCGTTCATGGGAGAGAAGCAGTGTGTGTGTGTGTGTGTTTTATATATGTACATAAAGCGAAAGGGAGTTGGCAAAACTATTTTGGATGCGAAATAGAAAATGACAGAGCAAGTGCTGTGGATGGAGTGAGCGGCTCCAGTATTCTCCTGCCCTGGGCAGGAGATACACTAGTTTTGAGCTTAATGGTGACACGCGGCATTGTGTGTTTGATTGCTAGGTGGAAGAGCACTTCTGGCAAGGTCATTGGCAGAGCGAACAATCAATAGCAGATCGACAGATTAAGATATCATGACATCTAGAATCCAGGCCATTTATTTATTTATTAACATGAATTTCAACAATTCATATACTCTTACATGTAAACTTCATCTTTAAACTAACTTTTGCAGTTTCTCTGATGAAGTAGATAAGTTTCGCCTTCATAGTATTTGTTCCTTTCCTTTTTACTAGCTCGAGCATGCACCAGGCTATGAGCAAGGCAGTAGATACTGGTCCTCAAGCACCTCCTATTGTAATGACCATGAAAGATGTATGAAGCAGTGACACAGGGTGACTCAGGAGTTGACCTTTCCTCAATTGAGAAGTATTTTGATGTCTCCACATCCCTCCCTGAAACAGATGAGTTGAGGAAATTTTTCTCAAAAAATCAAACCCTCATTTTAACAAAACTGTCTTTATTTGAACCTCTCAAAACTGATGAAGTTTAATTTCATCGCTGACATGTACGTAAAATATGAATAAAATGCATCTAAGAGATAGATTTGTGCAAGTTTTATTTAATGCAGCACTGGAGTCATTGACTTACACAAAATATTGGAAAGATCTTGTTTTATTAATAATTATATGATTAAACTTGTGTAATACAATGCACCAGTGCCTGTGAAGCTTAAAGATAACTGTTCATTAAATTTGTTGAAGTTTATCTGGTCACAACATTCTGTGCTGTTAATTTGTGGTCTTGACGAGCACTTCCTCAGTGAGTGCTAACTGCAAAGAAATATCTTCCTTCTGCTGTTTGAACCCCTCTGTACCTGCAGTAGAAAGTTCACATGTAAATGACTTATTTCTTTCAGGAGGGTCTCACAGTAGTCTTAATGATAGGAGCTTAAACTTATTCAATAAAGAGCCTGGACTCATGCACCTCTTTAATCTGATGATGTATCCATCTGCAGCTGTGCTCACACTAGAAAAGTTCAGTCAAGTACAGTATCCCATCTCCGAAGTGTTTGTGGTTTTTGATAATTTAGGTAAAGGTTGCAGCTCTTTTCCTTCCTATAACAAAATTGTATTTTGTTGCAGTTCCGTACTTCTTTGTTTTTAACTTGTGTTATTTTTTTCGATAGAGACTTTTAATATGCAGGGTGATATTTACACCACTGTAAAGTGATCAGTGCTCAATAATGGGTACCTTTGTATCAAAGCGTTCGCTATCAAGGGAGCTTATGTTCTGGAGAGGGAAGTTCCCAAGACATTACATGCAGTTTTCTTACTCGGAATGATTGGCTACTTCAAAAAATTTGCATGTCACAAGGATACCCACGTTGTGAGGCATTCATTGTTTTTCGACTTTCCTTTCATTTGACACTGGATAGATATCTTAATATCAAATGATTTAATTCAGAGAGATGCTTTATTGGTTAGTTGCTCACAGTAAGGCAAATGATCGCAAATAGGTATTAGACTTGGAATCCGGGTTCCCTCAACGTGGGGTCTCTTCAACTCTACATTGGTTTGGGAAGGAGAAGCAAAGTGTACCTGAATGAGGAGCCTTATTTGTTTTAGAAACAAACGCCAAAGAAAAGGCAGTGCAGGGAAGGCTAGTTCAGATGGCCCTTGTCAACTTAATGACTCTTGAAGATGCAACCGAACTGAATTCAACCTTTGTACCACTTTCTATGCCCTGATTCTAGCATCTAGCAGCCTTGCTAATCCAGCAGAATTTGCTTTCAGTAGATTAGTCAGCGTGCGAAGTTCTGTTCGCATTTGATTTAGAAAAAAAACACTCCATGATGCTCATTCAGAGAACACATTTAGATTTGCCCAAATAATACGTAGGAGCCACTTACCCTTCCTGCCCTCCTACACTTTTGTAACTAGAAAATGTTTTCATATGTGCGCATGTGCTTGTGCATGTGCATCCACATGCGTGTGTGTGCATACATATGCAGGCACACACACCTTTACATGTATGGAGTTGTTACATGTTGCTGTGTTAAACAGTAGCTGTTGCTAGCTACAGTATAGAGAGAGAGAGAGAGAGACACACACACACATCTGTGGCTGGCAGGAAGGAGTTGTCTTCAGTAATTAATGTAATGAAATATTCATCTGCACTACCTTTTCAGTAGTCTCACAAATTAGGCTGTAACACTTAATGTCTGCACTGCCTCCGTTTTTATTATAATGGCAGGTTTTGCATCCGCAATTAGGACTTATACTGACAGTTACAATTTCCAAGGGATGGTAAACAGCATGGTGTATGAGAAGCGTAATCCACGTGCAAAGCCCCCATCTCTTTAACCTTGTTGTTTTTTGTGCAGAGGTTACCTTTTCCCGACAGTGCAAAATCGACTTGACATAACTGTTCATCAGTTTCAAGGTTCTCCCTCGAGGTATTTACATCAAATCAGCCCAGTCAAGCTTCAAGTTGAAATTGGCAGCCCAGAAACTGACAGGGTTGGGACTGGGAAAGAGACAGCACATAGGCAGCGAATTGACAGCAGCAGGGTGAAAGAGACAAAGCTTCTTGGCTTCTGTGGAAAAAAAAGATCAGCCCTAACAGTGCAGGTCAGCAGCGACACAAGGCACTTCATCAGTACTAGTGTGTGGTTGTATGCTTTTTATTTTTGGGATATGGGGTTGCATAGGGTAGTTGTGCGAGACTGGATGAGAGGAAGCTACAAATATAGCAATCTGGAGACAGAAAGAAAAAGAAAGGAATTTGTTCAAAAAAAAAGCTCCCAGTTCTAATCTTAAAGTGAAGGCTTGTGAGATTTTGCTTCTTTTCTCTGATTGGTATGTCAGACTATTAAAAAACAATTTTAAAATATTATGCATTTTAAATTAATGCTGTGTCTTCTTCCTGTAATAGCTGACTGCTGTCGTGATTGGTAGCGATTTCTAAAGAGCAGTAAAGGCCCTCGCCAATCTCAAATAGTCCCCTCGTAAAAGTTATTTGAACAGAGAAAAAAATTATGCAAGCAGATTTCACTCAGCTACATGTCATGTGTTGTGGTAAAATAGTTTAAAATGGTTTTACTAGACGTCCAACTAAAGTCATACCATTTTTTAAAATAACACAGTAATTGATGAAGGAAATAAAAGAACAAACTAAGGTGTCCACTGTGATTCAAAGGGAATAAAACAGCAGCCTTTAATTCTCCATTGAGACACAATGGAAAGTTTTGGGTGTGTTGTGAAGTAAAAACCAGACCCCCTCAGTTTCTGAATAGTTCTTTGATAAGTGGCCGGGCAGTCGAATGGCTGAAAAATGTCTGCCGTATGTCCATTCAAGTAATAAAGGTTCACCTTATAAGTTAAACGTTCTTTGAAATACTTTTCTTCAGCTCTGCATTTGACAGGCACTGGGCATCTATTGATGCCTTTTCGACAGGCAGTGTTGAGCTAAAGTGGTGTGACCAGAGAGTTTTGTTAAGCTGTGAACAAAAGATTGGAGATGCCTCACTGGCATTGTCCACGCATATATAGGCCTTGTCACAGTTTTACTTGATTAAATGTTCTGGTTATTCTTATCTGTGCTTTAGACCTTTTTTTCAAGGTGCAGGCAAGGAATTCGGTAACTAGACTGTACGATTGAACAATCGCTTTTTTTTGTGTTGTGTGTGAGAGACAGAAGCATAGTTTCCCTCAGGTTGTTGTTTTAAAAAGAAGTGTTTGCTATGAGATTTAAATGTGGGGGGGCGCTTCACAGAGGTAGTCAAGGAAAGCGTCTCTTGTCTAGAAAGCATGCACGGCAGGTCAGGGTGTGAATTTGCAGGGAGCCGCAGCCAGTGTAAAGCCCCAAGAAGCAGGTACTTTGTTCCCTGTCAAAAATCAAAAGCCACACCAGTTATGAAAAGCTTGGTGGCATTACGTTAAGTCATGACAGCTACAGTTGTCATAGTTTCCACAGCATAACATTATTGTGAATATCCCCAGAGAGGTCACAACACATTCATCCACACCCCCCCAACAACAACCCTTCAAATTCAAATGTTCACCCTGCCCCCACCTCCTTGAAAGTTATCCAAAATTTGAAATAGTTTACCATCCATGGAAAGTATTAGATCAACTGAAGCTATTATCCACTGAGAAAGAATAGCCTGTGCTATGTTTGACTCTTTGGCCAAATCTGATCTAATATTCAAGAGATTCTCAGTTCAATTACATTTTGTACATGTTTTTATTGTTTTTCAGGATGTTGTTAATTAAGGAGTGAGTGAGAGAAAGAAACTGGACTATAAAAGTTAGAAGTATGAAGTAAAAACACGGAGGACAAGATGGAGACCAGAATAAAAAGTAATACCTGCAAACAAATTCACTCACAGATAGGGTAGAGATACTTTGAGGCATAGATACCATGTATATAAATACATAGATGCATATACATTGACACACAGGCTCTAACTGTCACATCCAAAAATATATCTCCTTACTTATCTCTGACATTGTATGCATTATCATCTGAGATTGCTCTTTAGGAATATATATTAGAAAATCTCTCTTTAAAATTGTTTCATCATTGGAGAAGGGAATTTAAATTTGGGCTCCTAAAAGTAGAGGGGCTTAATAGTCTGAAAATGATAGTGACATGCCTGGGTGAAAAGTTTATAATGACTAAAATTAGAGGAAGTTTTTTCTCTGATCGCCATTCATCCTATTGCCGTGTCGTGTTTAAACATACTGATAGTCCATTTTTAAACACTTTGTAGGATTGTAAAATTGAGCACGGAAAAATCAACTGTGTAAAATCCCTTGAATATTCATGCACAGTCATCCAACATTATGTTTGACTCTTTTGCAACTTTTTACAATATCAAACATAATTTTAAAAGAAGTTCCCTTATTCCACCACTGGTATGTAAGTTTCCCAACCAAGCATGTATATAAATAAGGCTGCGGCAGTCTCAACTCTTTCCAGCCCAGTCCTGTTCCCTCAGTTGAATATGTTGGATAGATAAAAATACACTTCGTCCTTAGGTTAAGAGATGTTGGAAATTAAATTCAGTTTAAATAAATTATTAAAGTTGATTTTTGCTTCAGTTACAAGCTGGGCAGTAATAACCATGACATTGATGATGTGTTTGTGGAGTTATGATACAGTATGATCCAGTTATCAGTACCCTGTGGTGGGCAAATAGATTCCTGTCTTAAGCCATGAAGGTAAAAATGTGATTTTTACAAATATATGTTCGGATGAACTGTCTGGCTCCAGCCTGTTTCTCTCTGGGTAGCTCACTCTACCGCTGAGGAGGCCGAAAGTAAGATTTTGACATCACAAATGATTGGCTGTTTGTACTGTCAGTTATTTTTTCCTCAGGTGGATTGACTGGCAAGTAAAGCAGAGTATAGCATCAGGAGTAGTATCAACTCTGATCTGAGGATTGTCCGCATTGATTTTACTTTGCTGGCCTGAGAATGGAGGACAGGTTTGTTTATCGTGTCGTGCAGTTAACCAGACACATCAACTGGGCTGTGTAGGTTGCCTTGACACTATAACTTGACAAATTCAGTGTACCCATCCTCAGTACCCATAAAGTGGTAAGCTCCCCTGCTTATATAAAGGTTCTACTTGACATATATCACATACAAAGATACCAAGTATCAGACAGTGAGTTCCAAGGTTCAGTCAATGACACCATGAATAGGGAAAGCTGAACTTAAGTGGTTAATGAAAGCCATAAGAAATTCAGTTCATATTAGTGGTCAGACTCACTGCCAGCTATTTGTTCATTTGTGTACAATTGGTTTAATATTCTACTTTTTGTTTACTTCTTTCTAGCATATTGTCATGATACAGAATCTGTGACAAAGTTAATACATCTTCATTCTAAATGCATACTTAATATCTCCTCGGTGGCAATCATCTTGCCATTGATAACATAGTTTTTAGCATCAATATCTCCCCTCAACAAGACTTGCTTGATGCCCTTGCACATTGCATGGACTACATTGAACCACAATAATGTAAATTGACTCAAAGAGTATAGTTTTAATGACTTTAGCATTCATTTGTAGCAATGTTTACAGCAAAAATATGCATCACCCTAATTTGTTGCAAATGGGACTGTGGTGCAGGCATAAATCACTCAATTTGGAATATGCTACATAAAAAATAATTCTGCAATATTTCTAAATTGCTTCCACAGAGACTATTGGGATCTACTTAGTAGTTTTTTTCCCCACACGGTTTACATCTTCTCCCACATGGCGGAATGAGACTATTATGTAAAGACATTTGAATAAAATACAGAGAAGTAATTGATTCTATGTGAAATACTATCAGTGTTTGTCGTGTAGCGTTACATTACAGATAATTTTCTAGTTACCCATAAAAAGCGTTTTGGTGAACATTTCTTAAAAGGGCCTGACAAACAGACAAGGTGAAGCAAATTGTGGTTTTTACCTTATACTGGAAGAAGACGTCCAAAAGGTTCATATTGTAATAGTTCTGTAATTGAATGAAGCTAATTTTAAAAGAAGTGTAATCTTTTCCTGATAGCATCAGCCGTCCGATGTAAAGTCAGTTCTATGTCCCACTAGTATGGTACCCTTGATGTTTTCCCCCACGATTTATCTACTTTCTCTACCTTCTCATATGAAAGAGTAAAGCATCCACATTCTTGTTATCCTCTCCATCTAAATTTGTTTAAACTGTCTTGAGCCTGTTGAATATTAAACTCCTGTCAAGCTAATACTTTTGTCATTTAACAGCTTTGAGGATAATCAGTTGAAAAGTTTCAGTGTAAAGCATAGAACTGGTAAAGAAGGACATTATATATAGTTTATAATTTAAAAATAAATCTTTAAAATGGTGTTTGAAATAGGTGCTTGATTTGTAAGTGCACAACATGGAAAGTTAGGAAATGGCATCCAGCACAAGAGAAAACATTGGATAATTTGGATGGAATTCAAATGGAGTATGAAGTCACTTTAGCTGTATGAAATGAATACAGAAGTCAGAATTAATTTGTGATGACCAAAATCCCTTTTTTGTGAATTAATATGTATTTTGATGTTTTAATTAATTTTTACATTATTACTTCCTTTATTTAGTAATGAGGCAAGATTAATTAATAATAATTATAACAAGAGTAATGCATTCCCAGGAAGGTTATAATAAAGTAATTACAAATTAAAAGAGCAATGTTAAATCATTTTACTTTATGAAGTAGGTAATATAAAATAAAATAATTTATGAGCAAAACATTCTTTTATTTGCAATAAAATTGCTTCTTTTCATCCACATTCAGTACAGTTGATTAAAAACACGGATTATATTTAGCTTTTCTACCTTTGCACCAAAAATATCTTGACCAAATGAGAAAACAGGTGCAAGTGTATTTAAAAGTAAAATTGCAATTAGCATTGAAAATTGGGAAATTGTCTGCAGAAATTGCTCTTAATTTCAGTCAGTGACAACATAATTTATCCCCCTCAAACACAAGATAGTGCTTAAATGAACAATTACCTCCTTCTCCACGTGCAGGCTGCAGGTGAAAGTGTTTGCTAAATATTTAGGCTATGTGAGGATGTTTTCTCACATTGAATTTCGTCTAAGACTTGGAATAGACTCCTGCCGCATTAAATGCGCTTCGGGAACTAGCGTAATAGTTTCTTTTTCTCAAGGTGTAGAAATAGATAAAGTTTTTTTTCTCTCCTGGAGAAGTTAAGTTGCTTGCGGTGTGATCATTGTACGTAGAACTTGTTAACTCATTGTGGCAATCTGAAGCTGAACGAATGCTAAAATTTCTTCCGCAAGCTTGCAGGATTTGATCCTATGCATTTCCTGCATTGACACTCTATTTGCAAATTGTATTAGAAATAAGCCAAGCATGAATTACGGGAATCTTTGATCTTTTGCTGTTCTGTTATTGGAAATATGATTGTAAATAAGCTTTCAGGCTGCCCCCAGCACATTGTATGCTATATTGGTTGTTAACACAGAAATTTCATTTTACTGTAGGTTTCGATGTGCATGTGATAAGTTATTGAATTGGAATCGGAACCTGATAAGTAGTTTGAGTGGAATAACGTGAAAAGAAAGGTAGATATTCTCTCACAGTAGATAGCTGTGAATAGTTCCATATCTTAAGACTAAAGAGAGACCAAAGAGAAAACTTCATTCAGGTGAGAGATGTCATTCGTACATTTAAGTTGCTAAGGTATATAAAACTGATCAAGGTCATTCCAGTACATATGGAAGCTTAGAATTTAGTGCCGTGCTTAACAAAAAAAGGTTAGAACAGCTTTTGGTTGGTTTCACTTGAGACTTGTGATCTGTTTCAAATAGCACAGTACATTGTACATAAATTAAACATTTATAAAATATACATTCAATTTAAATTTCATTATTATGCAATACCAGATATGACTGTACCAGTTTGCACAGTACCTTTTGAGTGCTTTAAGTCAGAAAATTTAAAATATATTCTGTAATACAAAATGCCATGTTTATTATTTTCCTCTTCCTCTAATTTTCTCCTCAGACTATTCCTCTTCTGAATGTAAAGAGTCATGTTAGGGGACGGTTCCACTAAGTCCAGATGACCCTCTGGTACTTCCCCCAAGTGGTCTTGCAGGTGGTCTGTGCAAGTGTGTGTGACTATTTCATAACTATTAAAAGGATGTATTTGTACTGAATGCATCATTTAAAGAGGATGTTTATGTAGTAACAGTGCTATACATAAGTGGATGTCTTCCTGCAATATGCAATCTAGTTAAATATTTATACATAGTATGCTGTACCTGAACATGTTAGTTTATATGATAGCTATGCTTTATTTTAATCAATAGAGTTATACCTTGCATGTTGTATTTCCTTTTACTTGTTAATGCAAGATATGCTAAAAGTCAACATGTTATAACATGAATACTGTTGGTTCCATTTAAGGGAATATATTTGTGCAAATGTGTTTGACATGGAGCTGATTATATAGGCTATGTACTTAAACAGGGACATTTATTTCGTATTGTCTGTGCATTTAGGTAGTGCATGTCCTATTTAAGTCAGGATGTTTATACAATATGCGCTCTGTTTAGGACACATTTACTCAGCATGCGCTGTATTTTAATATGTTTGTTTCTGCTTTATCTGCTCTATTGAATACAGTGGTCTGTACAGTACCTACATTAAATTTAAATGGGATATTTGTATGCAGTGTATACTCAGCGTAAATAAATGTATTTTTACAGTACCTGTGTATAGATGAGATGAACACATGCAGAGTTGTATGTTTTAGTTCAACAAACTTAATCTACCCAGTTCCTGTCTGTTATTTAACTTTTTGCTTATTAAATTGGACAGTAACTTTGATGGGCTTTTATGTTTGTTCCATACACTTTCTTTCATCGTACTTTGTGTAAGAGGCAATAAATGTTGCTGAGCTGAAATACTCCAGTTCAGACCTAACAGACATGCATTGTGCACAAGAACACAAGGGCACAGGAAAGTTGGAGCAGGATTAGACTGCCAGGCCCCTCAAGCCTGCACCACCATTCAGTATCACCACTGTTGATCTATGCTGCCTTCAGCTCCTATTTTGTGCCAGTTCCACCTAATTCCTTGATCTTTCAATTCCAGAGATTCACTGCCCTCTAAGACAGGAAATTTCAACACAACTCAGTCCTTGATGACCAACTTTTTACTGTGTAGATGGATATTCTTGTTAGTGACCTCTCACTAGTGACAACATGACACTATCTCTATGTTTGAATAGGGTCATCCCTTCCTTCTTCTGAACTCCAAGAAATGCAAATCCAAACTGTACAATCACTTTTGGATCTCCTTCCATCCAAAGAATTAGCCTGCCGAATCTCTTTTGGACTGCCTTCTGCTGTCACTATATCCTTTTACAGGTAAGGGGACAAGATCCATGTTCAGTACTCCGGACCTGGCCTCACCAACACCCAGTGCAGCATTGGACCTACCAGCTAACTTCTTGTGATTTATGCACCTGAACATAAAGTTTCCTCCAAACTTCACTTGCTTGCCGTCTCTCTCCATATGTATAATAATCCACCTGTAGGTACCTTTTACTGAAGTGCATGACCTCACACTTACCTACTTAAACTCCATTTGAAAGGTAAGGCAGAGTAACCAGGCAAAAATCTATTGCCCGTCACTGATATGCCCGTCACTGATATGCTTGTCACTACATGCCCTTCCACTTTTTTTGTGCATCATCAGCTAGTGTAGAAACGTTATTCCCTTCTCCAGATCATTGCTATATGTGTTAAACAGTTGAGGACCAAGAATTGATCCCTAAGTTACAACTCTAGTTAAATCCCACCAACCCAAAAAGGACACATTTATTCCAATTTATTGTTTTCTACGTGACAGCCAGTTTCCAATCCATACTAACTCACTTTTTGCTTGGGCCCTTTAGTTATGCACCAGCCTCTTAGGTATCATCTCAAGTGCCAAGAAGCAACTTTCTCTGTTTAAGCACCTATTTTTCCCCCAATTAAATCTAAGAAGACTTTTGTCATATATATTACTTTAACATATTGGATGCAAAGTAAGTGAAAGAGACATTAATACGATTATAGTACTGGTGTTTTTGATAGTTTTTGTAAATACTTGAATGAGCACAATCTGTCCAAGTTTAACTGAGAAGAGAACAGAATTTGGAAAAATATAGGAGATTGAATAATTTGCATTTCCTCTAGCATCAGACAATAATAATTGACTTCCAGGAGAATAGGAGAGAGCTACAAATGGCACTGTAATAACGTGATAAATTGTAGGATTTTTGCTTGGCTTGTATACAGCAACTTCTGTGTGACAACAGGGGAACTTGCTGAATTATGCTTTTTATAATATAAGACGCAAAAGCAAGCCCTCTGTAGGAAAAACAAACGACCTGACCTCCACGGGGTTAATTCATCTATGTACTTTTGCATTGCCACTTGCCTTGTTCCAAACACCATATTGCAAAAATGATTCTTCCAATAAACTTAAAGGGGCAAAATCCACATTTGTGCATTTTATGGGTTTAATTAAATCATATACAATACCATTGTTAACCTGCTATCTTATTGCAAACTACAGTACATATTTGGTATTTCGTGACTTGTCACAAAGGTAGGATCTCTTACAGCTAAGTGACAATTGTCAGATTTTTATTTAGTCTCACATTTGATGTTAGTATTTTACATTTGCCCGTGTCCTGGGACTGAAGATATCTCTTTCTGTGGCATGCCAGGCCTTGTTAATATGCCACTTTTTATCTTTATTGCCTAGGCATAATAAGGTACGCCTAATGCTTGTTCTTCACACTAAGCATGTAGCCACTTTTTTATGCATCCTTTATGCTTCATCGAATCACTCCAGTGAGCAGGTTAGGCAATATTTCATCAGGTATTCTGGGATTTTGTGAACCTTTCAGGAAACAAATTGTATTCGACAAGTTTAGTGTGAGTGAGCTGCCTGAGGAGCACTGAAGTGAGGAAAATAAATGCAGGAGATATTGGAAAGCCGATCTTGCTACTTCAGTGTTTGTGCTATGTTTATGTGTCGTAAGTGTGTAAGTGTTCATATTCTGTATCTTGTGTTGTACTTGCATGTTGTGTATATAAATTCTGCGTGTTGGTACCTCATAACATTTAATTATTTATCATTTATTATTCCATGAGTAAACAATTTTATTGACCCTTTCCATTTTTCCTACCAATGCCACGGTTACATGATCTTCTGGGATTTTTCCTATACACAGTTAATCTATCAATCTGGTTTCAAGAATCCCAGGAGCACATCTGAACTAACATAAGGAGAGTGGGGGGCTCTTCTTTTAGGGTTGATGTGAATGCCTGCATTCATACATGGCTGTGATTCAGCTTTGTTCTCAATTTGTTTTCCACAACTGTTCTCTGGAATTTTATTGTTTGCATTCTACAGAGCCCGCAGAAGGGTTCGTAGCTCACAAGAATAATATCAATTTAAGCTTTATTCACAAAAGGTTTTCTCCTTAGCCCCTGGAGAAGAAGGTATTGCCAGCCATCGGTGATATTGTTGAAAATGAAGCAAAACCCAGATAATAGATGGAAAGTTTTATAAAACTTGGAATCAAGTCAGTTATTGCAGCTGGTATTGTTCTTCCCCACTTTTTTGACAGCATTTGGATGCCTGAAGATGACAGCAACCAATCACCTCACCTTTTTAAAAAAGTAGGTAGTGGGGTGGCATTGTTTAGTGGTTAGCACAACACTTTACAGTACCAGTGACCTGGGTCCAATTCCCACCGCTGTCTGTAAAGAGTTTGTACGTTCTCCCCATGACCGTACAGGTTAACTCCGGGTGCTCTGGTTTCCTTCTGCAGTCTAAAGACATGCCATTTGGTAGGTTAATCAGTTGCTGTAAGTTGTCCCATGATTGGGCTAGGATTAAATGGGGGATTGCTTGGCAGCATGGCTCAAAGGGCCAGAAGGGCCTATATCGCACTGTATCCCAATAAATAAATAAATACAACTGCTGACAGGACATTTCTACACCAGACTTGGATGAAATATTTTAAATAGATTTGATATAAGCATATTTTTGTCTCCGTAAATGGAAGAAAAGACAATGGATAAATCAGTAAATTTTTAAAAATCAAGTGACAAACTAATGGGTGCTCTTGCACATTCCAGTTCTTAGTTAAACTTCCTGAGATTGGCAGTGGACCTGCTAATTGAAGAAAGAAGATTATTTATCTCCAGAGTGGTTAATGGGCTGCTTTCATAGTCCATTATTTTTTGGTTCTGGATTGAATAATTTGGTAATCTGTCTTCTTATTCTCTCTGAGGGGGGAGGAGAAAGGGAACCATCGCTGTCAGTTCTGGAGCTGTCAGTAGGAAAACAATCCCAAATTTTAGAAAACAGACTGTTTGCTTATACCCAGGTAGTGTAACTTGCACACTTAGGGTATACAGCAAATAGGAGAGCAAGCATGGATTTCACAGGTAACAAGATTACGTAAGGATATGATTGATCCACATGGTGGAAAAAAAAGACAGTTCCAATTATTCTATGTTTTGAAAATGGAGTTTATGCAATATATTTGAAGCAATCAAAAAACACTAATTCTTCCAGATCCCAGCAGTGCCAAATATTTTGTAAAGACATGCTTGCACTTTTTGTCGTTGCCTGAACCCAGTTTACAGATGGAATTCCATAGTGTTGATAGGGATAAAATCACTAAGGATTTGGAAAGCTTGGCCAAAGTGGATGCCTGGGTTTGCAGGTGGGGAGGAGTGGCTGCATCACTGAATGTGGATATTCGCTCTAGCATATAAAGTCATAGGAAAGAAACAGGCCTTTGGCCTTTCTAATGCCTGCCAACCATTTAAACTGCCTATTCCCATCAACCTGCACTGACTGGGACTATAGCCCTCAATGCCCCTACCATCCATGTACCTATCCAACCTTCACTTAAACATTGAAATCGAGCTTGCTTGCATCACTTGTGCTGGCAGCTTATTCCACACTCTCATGACCCTCTGAATGAAGAAGTTTTCCCTCGTTCCATTCAAACTTTTCACCTTTCCCCCTTAACCTATCACCTCTGGTCATAGTTCCATCCAACCTCAGTGGAAAAATCCTGCTTGCATTTACCCTATCTGTACCACTCATAATTTTGTATAGTCAACTTAGAGACATGTTAGTAACTAATCAAACATTTCAGAAAATATTAATAGCCAATGAGATCAATAGCTATTCTAACATTATTGATATTTTTATGAAGTGAGGGAGGGATCTTGTCATAGTTTTCAAAAAGCAAATAGAAATCCTGCCATCTGAGTAGTTCACCCAATAGAACAAGATAATGGGCAAAACACACAAAATGCTGGAGTAACTCAGCAGGCCAGGCGGCATCTTTGGAAAAGAGTAAATGGTCGATGTTTCGGGCCGAGACCCCTCACCAGGAAGGTGAAGGTAAAGGCCCGAAATGTTGACTGTACTCTTTTTCATAGATGTTTCCTGGCCTGCTGAGTTCCTCCAGCACTTTACGTGTGCTGCTTTGGTTTTCCAACATTTGTAGATTTCCTTGTATTTGAGAAAAAAATATACTTTCAAATGCAGCAAGTATTAGTTCAGCCATGAACGCTGTAGATTAGGGTGGACTTTGAGTTCCAAAAGTATCAACCCACCTATTTTTAAGCAAACAAGCACGGAATGTACATTGGAGTTAGCAATTCAATCAAATGCAAAGCTGTCAAAGTTTAAAAGTCCCCGGAGCTCCTCTATGCTTTCTTATCTGGCTACTGCATGTCATTGAAAGGAAAAGGTCCATTGCCTGTATTTTTAAGAGCTTTGGAAGCTTGTCCACAATGATAGACAGAAGCTTAAATGGTTCTTATATAGGGTGGCAAAAAGGAACAAGGATTTGGACGGAATTTAATATTGCATCCAAAACAATGAAGCAAAAATTAACCTTAGATATACACTATTGCCAAAGGGAGAGCTTGCAGTTAATTGAATCACCCCACACATTGCTTTTCACACTAAGTTGTCCCTGCCACTCTTTCACATGCCTGCACCTGTACATAATATAAGTACTGGGCTGCAAAGCAGCTCATTTGTGGGGCAAAACTGTACATTAACCATCTAGTGAAGGAACCGCTTTACGGAGCGTCACAATATTATGACCTACTGCTGCGCTGTGATGTGTAAAATCTGTTTCAATTTCTGCTGTTCTGACAATTTCACTTAATAAAGCTCAAAAATGGTGAAGCCTTTTACTTGTTCAAATAAACTTTAATATTCTGAAAAAAAATATTCCCATCGCATTCAGAAGCATAGTGTTCTGGTAACTGATATATCATGACTTTCTAAAGGACCCATGCTGTGCAGATTTTCTGTCTTGTAAGCTAGACTTTTCTACATGCACATGCAGGCCAATTTGTAGAGATCAAAAATGGTTAGAGGCATTTGAATTGATATTCTTTTCAGAGCATCATTCTTTGTGAAATATGTTAGGATGCAGTACAGTATAACTTTTTGAATCTGCACAGAATCTCCGTTTTTATTTCTGTCACCATTTTGTGCTTCTGCTAATTAGACAGTGCTTATCAATTCTGTGCTGCAACTCCTGTCTGAAATTAACATATTTTTGTTGACAGCTTTCTTTAAAATATATCGTTTTAATTAAAGAGTTGTACATTTCCTGATAATCCTTGTTCTGTCCTTGTGGTCGATTCACAGTCAACAAATACGAACTTCAGAAACCACATGTATTTATTTTACCAGTTTTCAAAGGTGACTGGAAACACTTATAAGTTGACCTCCGACTGAACGGAGAGCATTGAAGAAGGCTTCTTTTTCTTGGTTAAACAGTCTAACCCATTTCCTGAAGCATTCAGGAGCAAATTGTACCTGTGCCACTTTACAAAATCTATTTAAATTACAGGTCCATGAACAAAAATTGGTCTCATCGTAAATGGGTTGTTAAGCTTTCTTCCCTACAGGATTTCTAAACTACACCATTTAATTTTTTTCAAGAGCTTTACATGAAAGAAATATTCACAAGTCGATGCAATGCCAGTACGAGTAAAGGAGCCATATCCACAAACACATCCACCGCATGTGCAAGTCAAACATAATAATTTACTCCGAAGCTACAGGTTCTTTTATAGAAGTGAGCAAAGACAGTACAAAAACTGTTATTTAAATCACAGCTAGCAAACTGGAGGGGTGTCACCTAACCAAACTTAAAGGAAAGATCAGGGAATATGTAGGGAGAGTTAATATATTTATTGGGAACAGAAGTAAAACAAAATTAAAAACGCATAACATTTGGCTGTCACGTGCTGATCTCTCTTTTCTCTTTTTTTTCTGTCTCTCTTCACAGTGACATCTGCTATCAGGCTAAGCAGGTGTTCCTGTGTAAACGAACGTGGCCTGTTTGTGTTTCACCGTACTTGCTACTGCACAGTCAAATGAGCAGTGTGATTAAGAATCCTGTAAATTTTTGAAAAAGGACGGATGGCTGCCCTACTAGAACCTAATTACAAAGCTCGAACATCCGCGGCTCGGTGCTATCACTGCAGCGGCGAACAGCACAAATTAATAATATATAATGGCATCATTCTTGCAATTTATAAATGAAGTAAAG
This sequence comes from Mobula birostris, assembly GCF_030028105.1. Lineage (NCBI taxonomy): Eukaryota > Metazoa > Chordata > Chondrichthyes > Myliobatiformes > Myliobatidae > Mobula > Mobula birostris. The sequence goes on along the minus strand of NC_092374.1, from coordinate 122,391,172 downwards.
TGGGGGAGGATTCTGCTGATGTGCCGTTTCGTGTTAATTTTGCAAGATTGAATAGAAATTGGAATTTTAGTGAGGTGAAACCCCATTGACATGCTCCTGCAAGTTGCGAACATGGGATTAACACTGTGTCCTAAATGTAATGTCCCTGTAATTTGAACCATGGTGTTTTAATCTACCAGGTTCAAGGCATTCGGCATATAGTGACTATACTGTACCTGGATTGAAGTCTGCTGTGGAATGGCTGAATAGTTGAACTATCTCCTCCCAAGAAAACATCCTTGCAGTGGGATTAGTGATTGTCATTGCGAACAATTATGTTAAACTATTTCAATGAGTTAAACCATCTATGAGGAATAAGGTTTCTCTAAGCCTCCAAAAGACATCCTCAAGGTACAAATAACAAGTGGATAGTCCATCTCTACTGATCCAGGGGCATAAAAGCAACACCAGAGGTTCTCCTGTCCTTCATAAGAACCCAATCATTTCAATTTGATTCTTCCTTTCATAATTTTGAGTATACTTTAATATCACTTTAATACCCACAAAACACAGGAAAAATTAATTATGATTATTGATTTCCCAAGTACTGCAGTGGTATGTGTCCTTTGAATGAATAAATCTCTGCAATTTTACTAGTTAACAAAAGCAAGGACTATTTAAAATGTTTTGAAGATCTGAGCCATCCAGATGCTGTAAACTGTACAAACGTAGGAGATGATCTTAAACTGCTGATTATGTAACTGCCTTGCACCTCACCCAGTGTTGTCTTTTATTATAAATGAGGATGTTGTTCAATTACAGCTTTTTATTTACTTCAAATTACAGTCCTACAAAGACACCAAACATCAAAACCCTTTGTCTATCATACACCTTTTACATGGCAATGCTGGCTGTTCTTGTTGTGACTTATCCTGGCTGTATCCTGTAGCTGAGGAAAGGGGAGAGTCACACTTTCCTGAAACTATCCTGCACGTGTCAGTTTATTGCACAATTTGTACAGTTCTTTCACAAAAGTTCTAACATGGCTTGGCAAGAATTTGAAATAAGGCAGTTCTTTCAGGTAATTTTGTATGCTGGATATGATTGTTGTCCAGGCAGGATTAGGAATCACAAATGAAAGGCAAATTCACAGGACTTATGACCAACATAAATTAGGGTATGCAGTAGCACAGTGGCTAGCACAATGCTTTACATTACTGACAAGCCGGGTTCAATTCCTGCTGCTGCCTTTAAGGAGTTTGCACGTTTTCCTCATGACTGCCTGGGTTTCCTCCAGGGTGTCCGATTTCCTCCCACTGTTCAAAGACCTGCTGCTTGATTAGTTAATTGGTCACTGTAAATTGTCCCGTGATTAGGCTAGGATTCAATCGGGGGGCTGCTGGGCGATGTGGCTTGAAGGGCCGGAAGGGCCTATTCTGAGCTCTATCTCAATAAATAAATAATTTCTTGCTAAAGCAGCGTACTTGCTAACATGTGACTTATAAATGTACCCCCACTAGTGTTGAGTATTTATGCCCTTTGCTAATGCCACATACTCTATTAGAGGATGTTCATGCTGCAGTGTATGCACATATGTTGTGTTAAAACTCTTTTTGTTCTTTTTTTCTGCAACTTAGTGCATGTGAATTCATGATTAATTTCTTTTAGAAGTTAGGAGTGAGATCAATGCATAATCTGTTTGGAGGTCACAGCAGATGTTGAGCCTGTGTCCTGTCACACCATGTCTGTGTTTCACAATACAACATCATACTCATTGTTCCCTACTCTCTCCACACCCAGCCTTCGACCCTTGACCCGCCATTTTGAATTTAATTGCACCATTAAAGTTGAAAATGAAAGATCATTCAAAGTGAAATGAGACCGTGAAATAAATAAAAACCTTACATTAGGTATAAACTGAGGATGTAATACATAGAACAATGCAGCGTACTACGTGTCCGTCAGCCTATGATGTTGCTCCGTCCTTTTAACCTACACTCCTTGATCAATCTACCTTTTCCCTTCTACACATCTCATAATCCTCCATTTTTCTTTCATCATGCCTCTCTGTGTCTCTTCAATGTCGCTAATGTATCAGCCTCTACCAACAAGCCCAGTGATACATTCCACACACTTACCACTCTTTTCATGAAATCCTATTTCTGACAATCTCCCCTAAACTTTCCTCCGTTCGTTTTAGAACGATTTGCTGGCTGAACGTTCAGATAAGTGCGAATAAACTCTGTGGTCTGAATAGAAAATTCGCAGTGAAAGGCAGCATCCTTTGGCAAAATATTCATGTATGAGCTAGTGATTTAAGAGGCACCACGAATGTGAAGTGCTAATGGTTTTTAGCTCACTTTTGAAAGATGTCTATTGATTATCTCATTTGTATTGCTAACAAAAGAAATAAGATATTATTTCTATCTCATTCTTTCTATAACAATGGGATATCTCCATTTTCTTCATTACTAAAGCAATAGTTATTCCAATGCATTGATATACAATGGCTGTTTTTTGCACAGTAAGATACTACAAATAGTATGAAATAAGTGATTGGATAATCTGATGGGAGTGAGAGTATTGGTAGTATCTATGGCCGGTAAAGAATCTTTGGAGATATTCTGAATGATATGGAGAACGGTTTGTTGAAGAATATGATGTGGAGTACGCCAGTTGGGTAATAGCTCTGGAGGTAATGCAGTAGCTCTTGCTTCACTGACATGCTTTGCTTCTTCAGGTTCAGATACAGCTGGTTCCACACACAATCCCACAACCCATTTGGTATTGTAGGCTTTAAGAGTATTTATGGATTGCTGTTTTCAGTCTGGTTTTAAACAACAATTGACAGCCAAGACAATTGGAAAACTTCTCTGCTCAAATTTTATGAGCTTGGTTTTTCAGTTCCAAATGAGAAGGCAGGTTCACTGTCTGACCTGGAATTGATGGATCAATGAGTAAGTCAATTGTCCAGATGGCCAAGCCAGGTCGGATTGCTGATCTGTACTGGTTAGTTGATCTCAGCATTTGAAAACAGTGGGTACTGCAGATCAGCATTTCTGCACCATTTATTGGTGGGAAATATTGTGCAGGGATCGTTTTTGAGTAATCCCTTGTTGGAATTGTGCCCCTGTGGACACATTGAGGGTGGACATGGTAGGATGGGTTGAGGTGAAAGGGATAGGAGCTTAATATCTGGATTAACCACAATAACCATATTCCTTCGGTAGAAGAGAAGAGTGCAGAACACAAAGATTTTGGTAAGATGGGGTTCAGCAGTCGTGATTGGCAGCTCTTCTAGGAGAAGGAAAGCTCTGATCTCAAACCTCTGCTGTCTTGCGGCTATACCCACTCTTGGGAAAGGCTTTGGGAATAAATCCTGAGAAAAAAAAATCTGGAGCTGGAGTCTCTAAGGCAGTCCTATGTTAAGCAAACCACACAAAATACTGGAGGAACTCAGCAGGCCAGGCAGCATCAATGGAAAAAAGTACATTTGGCGTTTCAGGCCATTTGTGTGTGTTGCTCTGATTTCCAACATTTGCAGATTTTCTCTGGTTTGTGAGGCCTATGTTGAGTTATGGCTGGCTACTGCTGCGACACCACTAGTGCCAAACTGTATTGGTCTCTGCCATTCATTTGTACTTATGAGCTGCATGGAGAGGGAGCATGCTACATGGCAAAAACTTGCTCTCCATATTGTACTGGCCTGGCTTGTGTACTGGCTTGTAGACAGCTGTGGTGCAAAATCCATGGTCAACCCACGCCAATGGAGGGCCTCAAGAGCAAAGATTAGAACATCTATAAATTTTTTCTCTTCACAAAAGAGACATGTTAACAATGCAGTACGAAAGAATTACGGAAATTACTGTATGATAGAAGTCAAAATTCAAACTAAATTTATTTTCAAAGTACATGTATGTCACCATATAAAACCTTGAGATTCATTTTCTTGCAGGCATTTACAGGAGCATAAAGACATACAATTAAATCTATGAAAAACTATATATGAAAGTCTATATGTCATCATTTACAGCTGTGTACTTTTTCACTTATCCAAACCATACAATTCAATTTGAAAGGGCAATGTTAGTATTTTCACTCATATAACAGCATAGTTTATATTACTTATGTTTGATGGATAACCTGGTGGTGTATTTTACTTCTTTATTCAGTCTCCTGTAACATTCTTACGTTTACTTTGCTGAAGTATCTATTCGGCATTTCAACAAAAGGGGTACCCTATTGTCACTGTACAACAGCCCAGAAGTCACACCTTTGTCAGAGCCCTTAACTTTAATATCAGAGGGTTGTAGCTTTGAGTAGATGTAAATGATCTCATGATGTTGTGAAGAGGGTGTCTCTCCAGAGCTTTTGAATGACACCATCAATTGACATTATTATGACAAATGATCACATTGCATTCCATGGTGCAAATTGGATGATGCTGTTCCGATAATAAAGTTTCAAAGATTCACTTCATTATCAAAGTACATATGCAGAATACAATTCTGAGATTCGTCTTCTCCAGGTAGCCTTGAATTGCCAAAAAAAAAGAAACAAAATCTCTCAAACCCCAAACACCACCCGTCCCCATCCCCTCACTGACACAAAAACCAAAAGCTGCCCACCCGGAAAACGGCAGATAGAACATCAAGCCCCAAACCCCCAACGCTCTCTCTCGCACACGAAAAACTAACGGATCTCCATGCGGAAAAACACCAGCAAGATTATCAGGCCCCAAATCTCCAACCCCTTCCTCACACAAAAACTAACATAATGCCCACAAGGACATCAAACACCCAACCCACCTAGACTGTGACTAGTCTTTGTAACCTGTACTTCACCTTCCCTGTACTGTAACACTTTATTCCGCACTCTGTTATTGTCTTACCTTGTCCTACCTCTATGCATGGTTGTAATGAATTGATCTGTATGGACAATATGCAAGACAATGCTTTCACCTTGGTACACCTTGGTGCATGTGGCAGTGATGAAGCAATTTACCAATTTATTCCAATGGCTTTGGGAAGTCCTGAAATTGGTGAGGATGCTATACAAATGTAATCCTGTTATTCTTTGCCATTATAATTAGCGAAGAGATCTGCTCTTGGTAATGTGCCCATCGTAAAGATCCCTACAATGTGGTATTGCTGTCTTTTTTTTTAACTGTACAGTAGCTTTGTAAAGGACACGTCTTCTTTGATGATAACAGTGTAAAAATAATGTGGATGTGACAAATGATTTTTACAAATATTTGCAATAAAAGTTACCATTCATATGTCTGCAGGGCTGTGCAGATTGTATTTCCTGGAGCTTGTTGGGGGTTTGGGGCATATGTCAAAATGTCTGTGAATAGATTGAGTTATTTCAGTGTAGAGAACATTGTCATCCAGCCATATAAGGTCTGAGAGTAATAATCCTTGTAGAATTTCAACACACTCTTGAGATTGGGCATTGCCCACTTGGCTCACATAAAACTTCCAGTACTGAAAGCACTTACTGCCGTGCCATTGCCAAAGCCTGCGCCATTAAGGATACTGACATCTCCACTGTGGGTGTCATCTTTGTTTCTGAGCTGATCAGTGTAAACTACCATGTGAGGTAGGTCTTGCTTAGGAAGCCTACAAGTGAAATGATAGACAGAGTAATATTTTTAGAGCAAGTACTAAAATTGGCAGATACCAAATGAGGAAAGAACTAAGGACTCAGGAGCATTGTCTCAAAATTAGACACACACCTTTCAGGCATGAAGAAACATTTCAGTGTGCAAATGGAAGTAGAATGGTGAAACTTTCTCACACAATTGGCAATAAAATTTTAGTTCATTTTAAAATTGAAATTGAAATGGATAAATTTGTAATAACTAATTAGGAAAGTATGGGAACATGGAGAAAAAGGCTATGGCCTAACTGAATGGGGTAAACTCATGGACTAGTATATGGAAAGGAAAGATTTAGAAGGTTATAGGCTAAATTCTAGCAAATGGGACAGGCTTGGAAGGGTATCTTAGTCGGCATTGACCATAGTCACAGAAAACTACAGCACAGAAACAGCTCCTTCTGCCCAACTAGTCTATGCCAAACAGTTAGGAAGAAGGGCCTTTTTCTGTGCTGTATGACTCGATGACTCTAAACTCAATAGTGACCTACTCCTGTTCCTATACTTTCTACATTCCAACATGGGTGCTGCCTGCTTGGTTAGTGGCTACTTACACCAATAGAGGCAAGGCCTGCTTGAAGCAGGGCAGGGGCTGAAGTAGCTTGGGTACCATTTGCTCCACCATATACACTGTTTATCTATCAAGGATATTGGCTGCTTCACCAGAGACAATGCCTTCGACAATTTTACTGTTCGTACATTTTCCGAATACTGGAAATATCTTTTTTTGTTGGGAAAAGGAGTAAAGCTGTGCTAAATATGTGTTCCACCCACCAGATACTTGAAGTAATGTTCCAGTGTGTCAAGAAATGATCATGTTTCCTGATTATCATAAATGGCACTCTTTACTATGTAGTACTGAACCTTGGGAATCATCAAATTTTAAATAATATCAATCCAAAAACACAATTTAATAAAATCTACAAGAAACTCCAAATCGGGATAACACAGAAAAGAACACTGGAAATACTCAGCAAGTCAGGCAGCACCTGTGGAAAGAAAGACGGAATTATCTTTTCATGTCAAGGACCCTGAGTTTTTCCAGCACTTTCTATTTTTAATTCACATTTCTGGCATCTGCAGTTATTTAAATTTAATTTGGAATAGCATGGAAATAATCCTAATAAATGCCCACTGATGCATTTTGTAAGATGTTACTTTATTGCCTTGCAAACCTTCGTAAGGATTCAATGAAAATTCAGGACTGTGTCAAAAATAAACAGATTTCCCTTTATTCAGCATGTAAAATTTAAAATCACTGGAATGGATATTGTACATGTGCTTTGCACAATGCCGTGAAAAGGGAGGTGTATAGTTTGTTGGAGTTCATCGCACAATGGCCTTATAATTCAAAAGCTATGCAGATGAAGGTAACTTAAGAGTACTTTCTGAATCGGGTGCATGCTGCTCCAGTTCCTCGATGTTCCCTGTCACATCACGTACACAGAATTCTTGATGTGAATGATTTAGAGGTACCTCAGAGCATTTCCTTTTAATCTGAAATCTTAAAGAGTTCAAGGTGGACTGAGTTTCCTTACAACATCTTAACTGGAACAGAGATATACAGAGAGAGTGAGACATTTGTGCAAGATCATAAAGTGTTGCCTCACTCTCAACAATATTTTTTGTTTCACCCTTATGCCTTTCTCAGTTTACAAGATGTGTGGCTTACAACTTACACCAGTGATACAGGTCACATGCATCTATATTTGGCAGTTCTCAGAATGCTAACACCTTGGAAGCTGAACCAAGAGTTCTGTTAAGGAATATCAATAGGCCAGGCCTTTCTCTTTCCACTATTTGAGGGTTGTACCACGGCAAGCAAAGTGGGATTGTTGGACTGACATTGGGAAACACTACTTTTGTAATAAATAGTATGAATGGGACTTCTTTCTTTGCAATAATGTTTTAGGTAGCTGTATCCTGAGACATGAATGGTGGTGACATAGTCTGGCCCCATTCATGGAAGGTGGCTCCTCTTGAGATTAAGAGTTGGGAATCAGAGTAGATTTGCCTAGGAAAGCAAATGTCACATCGTTTTCTCTCTTCATTCCTCTCTGTTTCTCTGCCTCTCTTTCCCTCTCGCTGAGACGACCCTGGTAAAATATGCAAATCAATCGTGTTTTTATAAAAGAAAATTATCATGGTTAGAACAAATAGCTCAACTTTAAAATAAGACTTGTCACTTATATTCCGATGCTGTTACCTCCGGCATCTGTTTGAGCTTCCTTGCCAAAAGGTGTGGATCTGTGCAAGATTATTGGAGTGGGGTGTTGTTGGGGGTGGATGGGGAAGTGAGGGGGGGGCAATCAAAACAGCACAAAAATAAAGGGCGAGAGAAAAAAAATCATTGTTGCATTGAGACAGGGGTAGCTTTAGTGGTCTTGGATCCCTTTCATCATGGGGAAAATTATACACTCCCTCACGGATACATGATAATTATACATTTCTGTACACAGGAACTTGACAGTGCTCCAGAAATGTGACAGAAAGATGCCCAGGCACCAAGCAGAACAGATTTTAAAAAAAAACTTGTAACAGTCAGGAGGTGAAAGGGGAGGATCAACTGGCTATTGTACTGGGCTTTGAATTCGCTTTATTCCTTGTTTACCTCACTGGGCGCAGTGATATGATTTGCGCAATGCGAGGTCGCAACATGTTACTTGAGACGACAATTTGCTGATTCAAGCGGGCGATTGTGTCTGGTGCCAGTCAGTCGCAATTAGGAAAGGCATCGGGGAGGCCTGGAGTAGCTGCAATGTCTTGGGCCCAGAGTCATAGAAATCAGCTCACCTGAAACTAATTGTCACAACAGAGTCCTTATGCAAATGAGCCCCGGGGTTAGCGTGGGAAAAGGAAAACTGTCGCAAAGATAGGTGACCTGCTGGGCAGGGGGTCCGTTCAGGGAAATTCTTTGTTTGAGAGTAAAAATTGTTATCCTTTGTTTAAATCTGAGAGCAAAAAGGAAAGGGAAAGTATCACAGAGAAAATCCAATGTGACTAGTCATTTGCATTGCTCAGAACTTATGTATCAGATCCAAAGAAAAAATGCAGTGAACTTTTACTTTTTACTTTTTCTCTTTCTTGTTGCAAGAGCACAATAAAAAAAAATGAACTATTATCTTTTAAGATATTCCACCAGCTCTTTGTTCGTACTAAGAGACTCCCACCACCCACCCCACTTGCCGACCCAACCCCCACCCCTCACCCGGCCCAAAAAAGGTATTTACTTCCAAATGCAAAATAGCTTTTCTATGCTGCCTTTCAAAAGCTTTAGACTATAGTTGTATTTTATATATATATGTATATATAATGCACCTCTGACTTTATAAAGAAGTATTTTTAGCACAATGTCACGTTGTTAAATAAAGAATGCGGTGGGGAAATGTATCCATTTCTTCAGAAAGTTGAGAATGGCCAAATATGGAATTGTTTGTAAGATTGTCCTCTTTGGAAATGATGATATATTAGTGAGCAAGCTTGGGGAGCTTGGATGAAATGAAGATTTTACATTAAAATTGCTCTGATTTTATACACTGTGTCAGCTATCTCTTCTTCGGGTTGATTTAGAAGCTGTGTTTTTCTCTCTCCCAGAGACTGGGCAGCGAGCAGGTGTTTCAATAGGGTTTAGCTTTCTTTCCACAGCTTATGTGTTCCTAGACTATAATCAGCAAATTCAGCAGCAGATCTTGTAAGTGCGCACGGCACATGTGCATCCGTAAATGTGTTGAGAAGTCTTTTTAATGTAAGATGTTTTCCAGTGCGTGTGTGTGTGTTTGTTGGCATGTGTTTCTACGCGTATGGATGTCTGTTTCTGTGTATGCATGCAGAAATCTATGTGCATTCAATATCTATGCATTTATGTGCTTGCAAACGTTTGTCTCTGTGTGTATGCCTGTCTTTGAGCACATATGTTTTCTGTGTCTTTGTATGTACCTGTTATTTCATATATCTGGATGAATGTATGTTTGAGTTCATCTTGTGTATGTGTTTTCTTATGTATGTACATGTGTTTCTATGTTTTACGGGGGTACGTTTGTGTGTGTGCGTACGTTTGTGTGAGTCTGAGTCCATTTGGGAATCTGTGTGTGTGGAACTGTATGTGTTTCTGTGCCTTTGTTTTGGGAGCCAGCAGGTTTCGGAATATATCTGGCAGCTGCTAGATGATAAATTCACACCTCAAAAGTTTTTTTGTGTCCCTAGTGTCAGGTGGGAAAGGGGGGACAGTTGTGGGTTGGAATCTTTCATCAAAGTGAAAGGGTAAAATAAAAGTGTGTATTGAAACCTACTGCTGACTGTATTACAGATTTGAATGCATTGCCATCTGTGGGTTGATCAAACATAATAATACCTCCTTGCATAAATTTTAATAATGTTTTCTCTGACTTTCATATAAGGAGTATGTTGGGAAATACTGTATGAAAGTAATTTCATTTGAAAAACTGTGAAATGAGTACACAGGGACTTGTGTCCTATATATGCAATAAATTAGAGTGAAGCAGAGCTACGATATCAAATCGCCCTTGTCAGATTGCAGTTCACAAGTGGCAGTCTGACACCATTTGTAAACAGGATGGTGTTACCACTGTCATCGTTCTGTTTCTGTATCCCAAACAGGCACTATTTTTTATCCTCTTTTCCTCACCCACGCTCTCTTTCTTTCTCTCTCTCCTCCTGCCCCTTTATCTTAAATAATTTCAGCAAAATAAGCGGCTGTTCTGCAGCAGCTAGGAAGCATTCTGCCGCCAACTCATCAAACTTTAATCGTAACTGCATCTTAGTTTTTGAATAAAGAACACTTAAAAAATTTAGATGCAAATTATTTTGCATTATTCATGCCCTTGGTGTCCTTGTAGATTTAAACACTTCTGAGGCCACCTTGATTCCAGTAATTACCTAGGCACTTGCTGCTCTGTCATGAATAAGGTATTTCATACAAGCAAAGTACGTGCCCGATGAGCTTTTAAAGTCGCTTTACACCAAACCTGTGTATTGCTTGGCATGCATGAGTGAGTACAACATGCATCGTGATTTGTCTCAGGTGGTGAGAGGCTGGCTGTGCATCCAGGAGTGATGTGATGGGAGCTGAGTGTCTTCTTGAACATGGTCTCTCTGTTGATGAAAAAACTTAAGAGAAGTAGGCAACACTTCCAGTTAATTATGGCTACTACACAGTGGTATAATTAATATTTAAACATTTTAATAAACTGAGGTTTGTCTGCATTTTTTAGCTTATAACGAAATCTTATATATATACTTAAGACATGAGTTTACATTTTCTTGAAACCAGTGGTATCCTTTATCTTCAGAGAAAATCAATTTCTCACTTTGGGTACAATTTATAGTTTTGTGTTGCTAGTGGAAGGCAAGCTTCCAAATGTTAGAATTTTCAGTAATTACCTAATCCACACCTCAGTCTAATAAAAAAAAGGTTTAAAAAATAAATAAGCAACTTGACAGGAAATGATTTGAATGGAACAGATTGGAATTATTTATTTGCACACTAAAAAGCAACCCTTTTTGGTGAAGTAAGAAGTAGAATTATGTTTCAGTCACAACACAGAAACAACATTTTAATACCTGTCCTTCTAATTATACACACAGTCTACTGTGCTGTACACTTTCTGCAGTTCTAATTTTCTTCTATAGATTCTCCCATTTATTTTTTCAAAGTAATGTCACAGTTTATTATTCTTTCCCTCCTACTGTCACTTTTACAAATTTATTTTACACAAACTGTTAATAGCTGTATACAGTTTAATTATTATTTTCTTACCACCCAGTCAGATCTAAGAGTTCACAGCTCTCTCTAAGCAAAAGGGATCTCCATAAAGTGACAGAAATAGTCCTCCGCAAGCGGAGTTTTGCAGTGACGCGAAACGACTCAAGGGGACGCGTTTGCAAAAATGCGTCGTGGAAGCCGGATGTCAAAGCACCTGTTGATTGGAGTTTGTACTAGCCGCAGTGTAACTTCAGTCTGGGTTGAACATCACATTGGGACTGAACCCTGTTGCCATCAATTGAGTTTTATTCTCACTTTTTTTCCTCTCCTCTGACTGGAAGACTGAAAGTGCTGATTACAGGATGCTGCTTTATGTGCACATTTTCTGTCAAATAAATTAGAAAGTACAATTTGAGGAAGCGGAAAAGCCAGATAGTGTTTATTCATTAGCAGTAAGCAGTGAAGAAACCAAACAATGGAGAAACCAAACCATGAAGAACTCAAGCTTGGTTGCATTCTTACATCCAGTATATCCTCTGGTAGCATTAGACTTAACTTCATTGTAGTCTTCAACAGTACCACCACGACACAACTTGGAATGAGAAGTCCAAAGGAATTCAGAATTAGAATCAAAATCAGATTTAAAATCACTGGCATATGTCATGAAATTTGTTGTTTTGTGGCTGCTCTACAGTGCAATACATAAATAAAAATATAAATTACAATAAGAAATATATTTAAAAAGCTAAATTAAATCAGTAGTGCAAGAAGAGAGTTAAAAAATAGTGAGGTAGTGCCCAGGGGTTGGTTCAATGTCTGTTCAGAAATCTGATGGCTGAGGGGAAGAAGTTGCTCCTAAAATATAGAGTGTGTGCCTTCAGACTCTTGTACCTCCTCCCTGATGGTAGTAATGAGAAGAGGGCATGTCCTGGGTGATGGGGGTCCTTAATGATGGATGCTGCCTTTTTGAAGGTGTCCTCGATGCTGGGGAGGCTAACACCTATGATGGAGCTAGCCCTAAATGTTATTCAGTGTTAACTAATTTGCTGCTGTGAACTGTATTTAAATCCAGAGTTGGTCAAAAGGGTTTCAATCTCTGTGGAGCTGTTCTGTCATATACTCAAAAGTGAGAGGGCCTGAAACAAGTTATAGTCGGTCTGTGGTCTAGTAGCGATTGAGGGGACTTAAAACAAGTTACCATGTCTCATTTTACTTGCTTTAAAATTGGTTTGGGGTGATATGGTACTTGAGAGGTTAAATCTGGCTCTTTTATCATACAAGCTCGAAATAACAGACTTGCTAATTCACAATATTTATAGCTTCCACCTGAATGTTGTATTGGAATTTGTTTAATACAGCTGCCTGCTCTGGAAATATCTGGAATATTGAGATTTGTAACTGGAGACAAATGGGGATGGACTGAAGCTGTTTCTTTGGATGCAAAAAAAATCCTTTTTTGCCTTTCTTGCATTTTTGATTCGCGTTCAGTGAATTACTTTGTTGTGATGTTGGCAAATGTGTCAGCCATTTTACGCACATTAGTGTCCGATAAGCAGTGATGAAGCAGTGCTGTTTGAAGGAAGTATGTTGGTCAGGACACTGGGAGAGCTGTGAACTTCTGTTCAGATAATACCTCAAATGTTCCTCGGAAGAAGCAGTTAAACCATCTGTGATTACAGAAGAGTGGTAAAAGGAAGTAACTATATTTGGAAGACGGGGAATGATGATTATCTAACCTTTCAGTAGGACCCAGAGGCGCATCCCTGCATCTACGTGAAAAATCCAAAATTTTCAAACCTGTGTTTTTGGGCCATTCTTTTCCTTGTGGATTGACGCCCCAAGATACTCGCAGCCACTGACTTAAACACAGGAGATTCAACAGATGCTGAAAATCCAGAGTAGCACACACAAAATGCTGCAGAAACTCAGCAAGTCAGGCAGCAGCTATGGAGAGAAATAAACAGTTGACATTTCAGGTCTGAAATTGTCGTCTGTTTGTTTCACTCCATAGATCAGGGGTTTCCACCCTGGGGTCCACAGACCCCCTTGCTTAATGGTATTGGTCCATGGCATAAAAATGGTTGGGGACCTCTGCCATAGATGTTGCCTGACTTGCTAAGTTCCTCCAGCATTTTGTGCATGCTACTGGCTTAAGCTGCAATTTGGCCTCACTGTAGTACAGATCAGACATTCACATAGTACCAGTGCCACTAACTTTACATAAAATCTCTCTGTCTCTCATTGAGTTCAGCAAACTAAAATTGTGTACAGCCAAGTTCCATGGCTCCATGTAATGTAATTAATCTGGGCTATTTCAATTGAATGCTTGCCTGCCCAGTTCTAATGTGCAAATTGAATTAAAATTGCCACCTATCCATCTGTCAAGGTATAATATAAAACAATTGACCAGCTCACCCTAAATTAATAATTTCTTATACAGATCCTGTTCAGCTGAGGATCCAGGTGACAATATTTATGAGATAAGAACCTCAGCACAGTATGTTTAAAGTCCCAGAGTAAACTCTATGGTATCTACAAAATGATCAGTCACTCTTTCAAGAAAATAAATTCGGGAATATGAAAAGCCATCTGCACATTTGACATTTTCCTTACATCATCACATGTTTAGCTCTTGTTACAGACTATCTCCTGGCAACTACACCTCAAAAGTACTTCGGGAGCTGCAAAAGTGTTGTGTAAATACAAGTCTTTTTTTAAAAGCGAGGTAGAGTTGATGCCCCTATAAACAGAAAGAAGATTTCCAACACTTAAACAAAAAAACTCTTGTCTTATTTTGTTGCATAAGGTATTAAATAGCAGCCATTGTTATTTTTGGAACATGAATTTAAATACAGCTATTGTTAAAAAATATGAATGAGAGATAAAGTCAGCTCCAGAGCAGCTGCAGATGTCAGTGGCTACTGAGCTTCAGTTTCAGCCATCCTGAAACAAACATTTTCTCACATTTCCCAAGCTTAGAGATGACACTTCTGAAAATATGGCATTCATTGTTTATGATGATGGAATTTTGAATAGAAACTTTTAAAAAATCATCTTTTGAAGCATGAGGACAATATGTTTCACACTGACTGGATAATTATAAAATATGAATAAACTCAGGAAGGAATTCAGAAAAAAATAACTATTCAGTGAGTGGTGAGAATATGAAATTTGTTGCCTGTGAGAGTACTTGAGATGAATCACTTAGAGGTATTTAAGTGAATCCTGGAGAAGTAAAGGAAGGGAAAGAAAGGCAAGGATGTCAATAATCAGACTGTGTGGGCACAAAGAGTGGGACAGACTGATTGGCCTGAAATTATGTCACTACACTGTAAAGTCTGTGCAGTAATATGTTTCATGACCATGTTATGTGGCCATGAAAACAATTGTGAAAAAAACAATTCAATATTAAAAACACAAGAAATTCTGCAGATGCTGGAAATCCAAAGCAATACATGCACAGAATGCTGGAGGAAATCAGCAGGCCAGGCAGCATCTATGGAAATGAATAAACAGTTGACATTTTGGGCCGAGATCCTTCTTCAGGACTGGAAATGAAAGGGGAAGACTTGATGTTAAAAGCCAAGTGTAACTTGTCTGTTATTTACAGTGATAGAAATCAAACCTGAATTATGTGATTGGTTTAATATTTTGGCTTTCGGGCTATTGCAGGTGTGCAGCATTTGCTTGCCAACTTTAGCTGGTTGGTTATTCCAGACTAGACTAACACTCATTCTCTAAATCCAGTAGTTTGCAGCTTTCAGATAAACTGAAGTAATCTAAAAAATGAAAACAATAACAGATGGGGTAAAATTGGTCCTTGGCCACTTGTAAACATCCAATATAGTAACAGCCTTAACTCAAAAGGTGCGAAAGAGTCTTCTTTTATTTATTTATTTATTTACTGAGGTACATCGCGGAATAGGCCCTGCCTGTCTTTTGAGCCATGCTGCCCAGCAATCGCCTGATTTAATCCGAACCTAATCATGGGACAATTTACAATGATCAATTATCCTACCAACTGGTAGGTCTTTGGACCGTGGGAGGAATCCGAAGCATGCAGCGGAAGCCCACGTGCTCACGGGGAAAACGTACAAACTCCCTGCAGGCAGCGGTGGGAATTGAACCCAGATCACCTGTACTGTAAAGCGTTGTGCTGACCACTACGCTACCGTGCCGCCCAACTCATGCAAGGCAGTACATGTGCATTTAGCACCAGAACCAAAGGGTGAGTTTTTGAACATTTTTAAAGCACAGATAATTTTACTCTAGTTTGCTTGCTTCATCATCCAGGAGACGTGTCTTAAATTTTTGGAGATGCCTTTATAGTCATGGATGATTAGAAGCCCAGTAATGTGGGACTTTAATCAATGTAGAGAATGGCACTTCCCTAATTTGACCCATTGGGATACATGGAACCACATGCTTATAAAATCCATGATTTTGCTGAAAGAAATTAGGAAAGACTTCTAAAGGGGAGACATTGAACAATTCTCTCCCTTGTAATAATGATTGTAAGTTTTCTCTTTACTTCACAGATGAATTGGATTGTAATCTAAATATTTTGATGGGCCTGCGCTCTTCAAAGTAAGTTGATGCTTTGGACTAAAAGTGAGACTTTTACTGAAGCGAGCAGAAGCAAAATTATTTCCCCCTCTCGGAGTAGACAGATCATGACAGGGATCCCTAATCCATCATTCCCTATAGGCAGTGCACAGCTACCGGAGATGCCAGCCAGAGATCAGTAGTTGCACAGACTCCGCAGTGAAATCCAAGACGATTTATAACAGTAGGTAACGGCTTTGGCTCTGGCAAAGCATTAAGTGAAACTTCATGCTGGTGGAGGGTTGGGAGTGGTCAAAGAGAGACAGAAAAAGGATTTGCGGATGGGGGGGGGGAAGGGAGAGAAAAAAATACAGATACGCCTGACCCAGGAAGCGGTGAATTGAAGGTCTTCTGCAAGTCTCACACACTGCCCCTGCCCTCCGCATCCTGGCCACATTCTCACATTCCTGTCTTTCTAGACCCACTAGGAGGTAGATAAGGTAGTCGCGGTCAGTCCACCTCCCCTGTCCGTAGAAGGACAATGCCAAGAATGTCTGCAATGTGTTCTATTTTTGTCGCACCTATGTGTGGCCACCCATCTGGTCTTAATCAATCAGTCTCATCCCAAAGCTTTGTTAAACTACCAGCTGAAATAATATACTGCTTCATCAGGATTCAGCCTGAAGGATGGCGGCTGTGCAAATCCCCAGCCAGCGCATGTTAATTGTGGTTACATATCTGTGAACCTAGAAGCTAACAGGGAATTAGGGAGATAGAAGGATTTATGTGATAGTGGCGGTAGTGGCTGTTCTACTTTTAAAACAAAATTTGTCCCCACACTTTCTGAGGCAAAAGAACTCTCTCAGAGAGGGCATCTGCATGGCAATCACCACCTCAGCTTCTTTTCTTATATCTATGTGAGTATTCTTTTCACGGTGGAACTTTTTGCTGCTGCCTAGGTAACTGCCTGGGAAGGTTGGAATATCTGGTGACGGAGTTGTGATTGAGGATCCTGACACAACCTTTGTTGTATTGAGGTGTTTGATGCGCATTCACATACACGCTTAAAGCCAGTCTATTCTCTTCACCCTACACCCGCCCCACACACTACCCCCACCACCACTATCCTACCACATCAAACTTCTCGTAACACCTTTTTGCAAAGGAAACAACACAGGCTGTTTTGGCTGGAATAGAACACTTGATGAGATTTTGACTTACATTCTTCTTGCAGAACATGTTGTGAATATGTGGATATGTGTCCTGGACAATATAAGTGCAAGGTATTATGAGTGCATAAGTGTAATGTTACTTGTGTGTGTGTATGCACTGGTGTGAGAATGTATACAAGAAATGCATGGAGTTTTTTTCTGTTGTGTGCAAAAGACAGCATATACGGTATGTGTGAGAGACTGAAATAAGGTGTGAAAATTTGTTTTAAAGCTCATGAATTCAACAAATTACACTTGCCTTCATTGTGAATTTTGTTTTCTACAGTTCTGGCCAGAATTTGAGAGATATTGTAGGAGTATAATGCTTTAAGTATTAGAAAGAGTACAAGAGGGCTCATTCAAGTATAACAAAATTGCATGAAAGATTTGTTTTAAAATGTCCCTTAACACCCCCACCCATTCAATTATCACTTCCATGGAAGGTGCTAACTCATGCTGTTTCAAGTTTCCGCAGCTGTTAGGTATCCCTTAGGACCTTGGCCAATTCACCCCTCTACATATGTGACTCTAAGCAAGGAATGTCTTCAAGCTATTCAGCCATTTGGGGAAGATGAGGTGGGGGTGCAGGTTTAGTGGTGGCAATGAGCCAGTTCACAACAAGTCTTGTCTCTGCCCCCAGTTGGTGGTCAGATATGCTCTCCCAAGGGAGCCACTGGTCAACCAAGAGGCAGCAACCTTTTATTGCATCTCTACCCCTTCCAGAGTTGTTGAAAACAACCTGTTGTATTCCAAAGCAACACACACAAAATGCTGGAGGAACTCACTAGGTCACACATTCCAAATGGTCACAAATAGATCAGTGCAGAGTAGGCATTGAAGTGTGGCACCTGGTTTGTGTATGGCCCTGAATATTATTTTGAGCTTTAAATGTAATAATAACTCAGATTTTGCTCTTTAATCCCCTGCATATTACGTGGGTATACTTTCTCTGCATTCCTACAGAAACGTCTTGCTATCTCTGAATTTTGAAGATAGTCCTATGGTTTGTTTCATTTGATATCGTAAAAGTGGACTGCTGCCTATACACTTCTATCTCCATCCATGGTGTTACGAGAGGATGAACTTTAGACAGAATGTCCAGAGTTTGACAGTTTTAAGCTAATAATTCATAACTTGGTAAAAACAGGGCTGCAAAGGACTCAGGGGCACCCCTAACTGTACAGTTATCTTCCTTATAACATTTGTGGTTAAAAGTAATCTAGTCTCAAGTAATAATTCTCCTTTGTTGTTTTTTTTGTGTAAATCTTTTGGGCAACACTTTGCTGCGCAACTTTAACTGCTTGAGTAAATTAGTCTTATTATTATGTGTGGGGATTAAAAACCACACTACTTGGAGCATCTCAAGCTCAGCTTTAACTTCTAGCAAAGCTTGATTAACTACAATGCCATATGTGTCTTAGGTGGTGGGGTGGAGATACATCTTTACTAAAGGAGGTACAAGGCGCTCCTTCCATCCACTAGCCTACAGTTTACCCCTGGGCAAGGTGTAGCACCTGCTTAGCACCCCCACACCCTTCCCCACCCCTAATCAGAGTTAGCTGGTGCATATCACAAGTTCTGGTCATGCCACTGACGGCAGGCAGACAACCTCTGAAGGGTACTGATAATAGCTGGAGGGGGGGGTCACCCGTTTTGTAAACACATCGCCCAGAAGTAGGCAATGGCAAACCACTTCTGTAGAAAAATTTGCCAAGAACAATCATGGTCAAAGATATAACATGGTCGTCTGTGTCATATGACACAGTGCAAAATGATTATGATGACCATGCATATCATTTCTTTATTCCCTCGTCCTAATATCGATACATAATGTATTGGATCATTCATACCTGAATAAGTGATAGTACTTTTCTGGCTGAGCATGTTCACAATTCAAAGTATATTTATTAACAAAATACATATATGTCACCATATACTACCCTGAGATACATTTTCTTGCAGGTATTCACAGTTAAAAAAAAGAAATGTAATAAAACAAATGAAAAACTGCACACAAATAACCAACAAACTTACTCCATACTTCCAGTGAAGTCTTTTCATATTCCAGAATGTGTAAATTCAAGTCTGCAAAGAATTAAACTTGGGAAGTACAACTGGGGATACACCAGCATGGTGCAAATATCACAGATAGAAAAATGGGGTTCAGATCCTGTTGATCAACCACAAGAACTGGTTCGTTAGTGTCCTGTGGGCTCCTGAGAATTTTTGTTGTTTTCAAACACGTGACGGAATATATCTGCTGCTATTCTTTTCATACCACTTTTCCTTTCCCTATTCACAGGTAGATAGGTATTATGGTAGATGTCTCAATCAGCAGGTTCAGCCAAGCCAATGACAATATTTGCTGTGTTATATGATTCAAACTGCAGTGCCAACGTTCGGCCACTCAGATAGATTTGCAGCAATAATGTATTATGCACATTAGCAATGCAAAGGCCCCAGAGACTGTCGATCCTACTAATTCCACACTGTCCAAACAAAATAGGTGAGTATCAACCGACAGCAGAAAGGATTACTGGAACAGTAATGAAAAGTGAGAGCACTGGCTGATTTCTTATACATCAAACTCCACCGACCCCTCTCCCAGAATTTCTAACATAGTAAAATGGCCCAAATATAGGGGCACTGAGATCAAGTCATTAGCTGTACAGTGGTTTACCTGCAATGTATTTATTTATTTGGAGGTGCAGCATGGAATAGGCCCTTCAAGTTCCAGCTGCCCCCCTCCCATTTAATCCTTGCCTAACCATAGGACGATTTACGATGACCAATTAACCTAACCGGTGCATCTTTGGATAGTGTGAGGAAACAGGAGGGATCCGGAGAAAACCCACGCATTCCATGGGGAGGACATACAGACTTGTTACAGATGACATTGGAATTGAACTCCGAACTCCCATGTCCCAAGCTACAATAGTGTTGCGCTAACCGTTGGGCTACCATGGTGCCTACCTCTCCAGAAATCCACCTCCGCAGCACTGATTGGGAATTTAACTTGTGAATTTTTTACTTTGCATAACTTGATTATAGAATAAGCCATTGCTTTTACCAGCTGAACCACCTCAGATTAAATAAGACGGCTGAGAACATTGGCCACGTACCATCAATGGACTCTGGTTTCTGTCAAAGTGCGTTTCCTCTCTAAAATATTGTTGCAGAACAATTTACTACCATTTTGTTCACTGTGACGGAGTAACAAACTCTGGCAAACATAATCCATATGTGACAATATGATTTTATTGCAAAACAATACCAATTGCAAATGGCAGTTCCAGTCTCACAATGTATTTTTTTTCTCTGAGGGAATGTTTGTACTGCATATAATTTGTGATTTCTCCCCTGTGAAGAAGTACTCAAGTTACATGACAAGTAGTGATTTTTATTCCCTCTGTTGAATGAGTTGTGTTCAAATTAGAGAGAAAAAAAGATTTCATGGTTCAAATTAAAGGCAGGTATTGTCTACTGCATTTCTGCAGTGGATTTGCGTAATTGAGGTGGACTTGGGCTACCAGCACCAGACCTTAGAAGACATGGTGAGTTAGTGCACATGCAATAGCCCCCAGCTCCTCAGAGATGCTGACTGACTAGAACGGTTTATTTTTTTTACTTAAGGCCTCACATAACACTGCACACATGATAAATGGAGATATTTCTCATCAAAAAAGCAAATGCCTTCATTCTCCACATGAAGAAATCATGAAGCGGTGTTACCCACCTGGACGGTGATCTAAAGTTTATTTTGTCGTGGTCAAGCCAACATTCTTTGGCCAATCTAGTAACTGCAGGTTAGCTTAAAGGTGACAGTAGAAAACAGAATCCTGCAGTGAGCCTCTTGGCGCTGTTGCTGTCTTATGGTATATGTGCAAGGTTAGGGGTGAATGGGGACAGACAGAAGACAGGCAAGAACAAGCTATCGAGCATTCAATATACTGTTGCTGAGTAACAACTGAGCGTGGCAGTCTGCACAGAAACAAAACGTAGTTGCCCTGACACTCCAGTGGTGCGGGTGCTACTGCCCGCTCTGGGTTTGAACTATACAGGACGTAAAGGTTTGATCCCTGCTCGGAGCTGATTGACAGTAATTGTGACACTGCAGTTATTTTCACTTGTCCTGAGGATACAGAAGGGAAAAGGCTGACAGAATTCCTGCTTGCTATCTAGTAGCTTCTGCCATGGGCATGTCTTCTTCTATAGTTTGAGGACAAGATAGAACTAGACAGGGTTGTTTCCTGTGGTCAAGTATCTCTGCAACTATTTCGGCTCAGGGCTGTAGATGAAGTTTGCTACTTGAATGAAGTAGCGCCAAGATAGCTAATACTCATAGAGGAAAGTGTTAGCATAATCAGTACCTTCAAAGAATTGCACTGAAGAAGAAAACAGTTCATTTGGAAATTATTGATGATAGAATCAGTCTTGTCAATTTTACCCGTATTAGCCTTAATTAAGCAAGGCTGCTTCTTGAACATAAAACACAGAGCGGAAGTAGCATTTTAAGAGATTGATGATTTCAGAGTATATCACCAGATATCTTAATTTAAACTGTACTGAGTCCACAAAAACAGTCTCAGTCTCCTTCTGTGAGCAGGTACCAATCCAGAAAAGCAGAATACTCCTGAAAAAAAACAGGCCAGTTAACCGGCATCAGAATAAAACATAAACGAGATCGTAATTAGTTTGGGGAACCGCTATTATACTTCAAATTACAGCTCTCATCTCTTCCATCAACCACCTTGTTATCCAAGGAAGGGAGTGATGAGAAAGGGTTAATAATTCACCAACAGCCGAGTTTCAAGCAATATGATCATGTACTACAACATTTTCTTCGAACAACCACAGAATAAAGGAAAATGTGCAAAAAAAAAAGAATTTAGTCAATAAGTCAGTAAACATTGTAAGAAACAGATAGCAGGGAGTGATTACAGGGCTGTAATCTAATTTTAGGGCTTCGGATGACGTCCAGAACTACTCGGGGGGATTATGATGTCATCTGGACCCTCTATAACATTACAGTCTGTTAATTGCTTCATCCACTGAAATTTCAAAAGGGACACCTTCATGATTTCAATAGGTACCTTAGCTTCTGTTAAATCGGATCATATTTTTTCTCTGACGGGATCTCTTTCAGAAACTAGTTGATTCCCACTACAGATCAGTCCTTGAAAGTTTCTGTTTGAAGAAAAGGCCTGATCAGTGAAACAGCTTTTATTAAAGTGCCCTACTTGTTAGGCTACAGCTGTAGATTGAAAACATCGCCGGGGCTGGTAAGATTTGAGTTCTTTGGATCTGAAATGTAGGGGAAAAAAATCATTCCTGTTTTAGAGTCAAAAACACAGTCATAAAGGCTTGGGATTCTAATTGCAATTCTGTAACCACTTTGTTGTAATTTCAAGACCAAGCATCAGAACACTGAAGGGTGAAAGAGGGTGCTTAGATGAATTTTAATTTAGAAACAGTTGTTGAACTGCTGGTGTGAGATAAGTTACATTCAAAGAAAGCTCCTTTTAAAATAATTCACAGGATATGGGTCTCATTGCAAAGGCTGTTTCCATGCCTAATTGTCCTTGACAGTTGGTGCGAGCCACCGCAGACTATGAAATGAAGGTCCTCTCGAAGCTCTGTAATGGAGATTGTTCTGGAGTTCTCACTGAGTGCTGATGAAGGTTCAGCAGAGTATTTCCATGTCAGTGTGGTGAAACTTCGGAGATGGTTAGAATTCCCATATGAACATTTACTGCCAGGATTTGCTGTTGGTGATTGCTTGTATCTGTCTTGTAATTGGGTTGCACAATACAACGTGGAACATAATCGATGGACAAAGTCAAAATTGACAATAGTGTAAGGGGTGCCAATGAAACAAATTGTTTTTCTGTGGATAAACCATATATATTGGCTGCTGTGGAATCATTTTTGGTTCCATGTGATAGGTTTATCAATATCAAATTGTACCTTATAGATAGTGAAAGGGCTCTGTAAAAATCATGAAGTAATAACTTGCTGTAGGATGTAGAACGTCATGGTGTGTGCCACTGTTGGAAGGAGGCCCCTGTACTTGAGCGATCCTCCTTTACTGTCTTTCTGATGGTGAGTCTTTCGGTCCTCAAGTTGTGGGGGGTGGGTGTGGGTAAGCTTGGAGAAGCAATGTGGAAGAATATAACATCATAACAGCGAGCTGCTGCTGCTCTCCCACTCTCGTTACAGGAGTGATTGCTCTTTCCCTCACTAGTGAGAGAGGGTCTTTCTGAGATACCGAAATGCTGGGTTATTGACTGTAGTTTTTGATGGACACTAGATCAAGGTCTCTTTGGGGGCTTTTCCTGGTGCAAGTGGGGGAAGGGGAAGTTGCTGCTTGCGTGTGGGAGAGACGGCTTTGGGATTCTGATGTTTCTGTTATTCATTCTTTGTTTCTTTTTCTGTTTCTTGGATGTCTGTGAAGAGTAAGAATTTCAGGATGTATACTGTATACATTTCTCTGATATTAAATTGAACAATTTGATTTAATATGTGCTTTTAACTATAGTATTTATGTAGATGGTCTGATGACGTTCCTAAGGAAGAGAAGCCATTGTAGTTGGGAGTCATAATGGCAAAGTATTATTGGAAATGGCCATTGCCTGATACTTTGTTGGCACTATAGTGTACATGGAGTGTGCCATCAACTGAAGAGATACAAACGGAAGTGTAACCAACACCTCCATCTGTGACATGATACAAAGAAGATTCAAGATTCAGAATTGTCTAATGTCATTTCCAATACACAACTGTAAAGGAGAACAAAATAATTGTTACTCCGGACCTGATTCAGCACAAAAGACAATAGGATAAAGAACACAATAATAAAACACAACAAATATAAATGCACAAGATAGCTTATATGCAAGGATTAGTTGTATGTCCATAAAATGATGCTAGGCACAGGAGTGTCTGTACATAAGAGGACTCTGTCAGGAAACGATGAAGTTCTAGAGATGGGAAGATCAGTTAGTAAGCAGCTAATGATGGTTGTGCCTAGAATACTGCCTGATACATTCTTGCAGGAGTGTCTCATGGCCAAGACAGTTCATCTCCAAAAGCACAGCCATCTTCCTTGGCAGTTGAATGTCGACCGTTAATTCTCAGTGACTTTCATGAATGTTTCCCAGTGCCCCTCCAGTGAAATCCAGCCTGGATGGCAAAGGCAGTCACATTCACATCGCTTCTAGTACTTAGCTATTGTCTTTGTGTTTGTGTTAAGATCTAAAATGGAATGGGCCTGACCAAACATAAACTGAGTATTGTGGGCAAAGTTTAGGTGGATGCTGCTCTCCTGTGAAGTACTGTTGATGACGGAAGCTGCTTTCCTGTGATGTATTCAATGGGTGGGGAGGGCTTTACCTGTGATATTCAGGAGATGGCAACTTAGCTATTTTTTGTTGGATGCTTTGTTGCTGGTGTAAGTGGGGTGGAATAAGGTTGTGCTTGCGTTCTACACCCATCTGTCAGTAGGAGAATGATAGGAAAATGGAAGAAAAAAGACAGGCATGATTTTGAAAGCATTTCCATCAGTGACGACAAGGAAATTATATTAACGTTAATGCTTCAAAACAAAATTAACAGAGGCTTTGGAAAAATTGGAATGTTGTGGCCTCCTGGCTGCCAGGAACATAAGACATATAGGAGCAGAATTTAGCCATTCAGCCCATCGAGTCTGGTGTTCGCTATTCAAGCATGGCTGATTATATTTTTTTCTCAACCTCCCCCGCCTTCTCTCATAACTCTTAATCTCCTTACCAATCAAGAAACCATCAAGTGCTACCGTAAGTACATCCAATCCCAATAACCTCCATGGCAATGAATTCCACAGATTCACCACTCTCTGAAATTCCTCCAAATCTCATCTCTAAAGGAGATGTCCCTTATTCTAAGGCTTTGCCTTTGGGATAAAGAAAATTACAGTTTTAGAAAGGTTAACCTAATAATAAAAAAAAATAGAAAGAACAATCATTTATATGTGGCTGCTTAAATGAGCTTAGGCTTTGCCAAAGCACTTTACGGACTTCGAAGTGCTTTAGAAGCATAGATATGTTTTAATGTAAGGAAACCAAATTGCACATTGTAATTTCCATAAACTACACTGAGGTAATGATCAGATCAATAAGGCTATTTTTTTTAGCATTGTCAGTTGAGGAATAAATTGTGGCTAGAGAGAATTCACTTTTGAACTTCGAATTACTCCTACAGGACTTTTAAACTCCACCTGAGGGGACAGAAGGGGTTCTTGTTTGAAAGACAACGCCACCCCCCCAACAGTACAACACTTCCTCAGCATTGAACTAAGTTGTCTATCACTTAAGTCCCTGATTTTTTAATGATAAGTGCATAAGGTAGAAAAAAAACAAGGATTGATGAGGTGGCGTCCATCATTAAGGACCCCCATCACCCAGGTCATGCCTTGTTCTCATTGCTACCATCTGAAAAGAGGTACAAGAGCCTGAAGGCACACACTCAGTGATTCAGGAACAGCTTCTTCCCATTACCATCCAATTTTGGAATGGAAATTGAACCCATGAACACTACCTCACCACTTATTATGTATATTTTTGCACTGTTTCTTTAATTTAGCTATGTAATATATGTATATATACGTACTATAATTCACAGTTTTTTTCTCTACTATCATTGATTGCATTGTACTGCTGCTGCAAAGTTAACAAATTTCACGATATATGCCGGTGATATTAAACCTGATTCAGATTCTGATTGTGAGCTTGAACAAAAATAAAAACTTTACATGCCCTATCGTGTAAAAGGGGCAAGAAGTGATCCATTCTTTTGCCAGGTTCATTAATATTGTATGTAGTTGATGATGGTACACCTGCAGTACTTGCCACAGAGTAACCTCAGTATTCAGTACTGTGATTGTGCCAGCTTCCGTCGCTACCAATCACCCTGTTAGGCTGACCTTCTTACTGAATTTCGTGATTGTATAATCTAGCTTCTGTGCTTGGAAGAAAGGCAGGCATTTACACTTTGGCAAGCTTGGGCTCCACAATAAGTGTGTATAGTTCCACAGTGGTTCCATTATGCTGCACCGCCCACCTTCAGCACCCTGGTCCCCATCACAGCCCTGATGCAGAATAATTGTTCAGTGCATTGCTGAGATTCCCGACTTGTAGGATAATGAAAGCTGGTGTGAGCAGTCAAAAGCCAAGCTGAAAGAAAAGATTTCTCTTTTGTGAAATTATCTCGTGAATTATAATTTTTCAAGATGTTTATAGTGTTAAGGAAAATTGCATATTTTTACTAGCCCACCAGAGCAAGACTTTAACCCACTATTAGTACCACAGAATTAAATCAGCAAAACAGAAGACCATAAATTTGTATTGTCTCCATCTCTCAATGGAGACTGTTAATTTTTTGGAGTATTTTGTAGTTCACTTGTTGTGTAATCCAGCTGCAAAATCAGTGTGGAGAAACAACACCTCGTATTCTGTCTAGGTAGCCTTCAACCAGATGGCATGAACATTGATTTCTCCTTCCGGTATTTATTCCCTCCCCTTTCCCTCTCCTTCTGTCATTCTAATCTCTTACCTCTCCTCATCTGCCTACCACCTTCCTCCAGTGCCCCTCCTTCTTTCCTTTCTCTCATGGTCCACTCTCATGTCCTATCAGATTCCTTCTTCTCCAGCCCTTTACCTTTCCCACTTATCTAGCTTCACCTTCTAGCTATCTTCTCCCTTCCTTTCCAGTCCTGATGAAGGATCTTGACCCAAAACATAAACTGTTTATTCATTTCCGTAGATGCTGCCTGACCAGCTGAGTTCCTCCATCATTTTGTGTGTGTTGTAAAATAAAGGAAAGCTTTTTTATCGAAGAGGTGACTATGTGAACACAAACGTTTAGTGTTCAAAGCTAAATATCCCTTTAAGAACCCCTCAGCAACAGTCTATGGGTAAAATCAATGGATATAGAGGTTATTGCGTCATACAAACCTGGAAAGAGCATCAGAATCAGAATTAGGTTTATAATCAGTGACATATGCTGTGAAATTTGTTTTTTTTTATGGCAACAGCGCATTGCAAGTTTTAAAAAAATGACGATAAGTTACAAGAAGTATTAAAAAAGAGAAATAGGGAGGTAGGGTTCATGGATCATTCAGAAATCTGAGAGCAAAATGAATGAAGCTGTTCTTGATATGCTGAGTGTGTGTCTTTGGGCTCCTGTGCTCCTTCCTGATGGTGGTAACAAGATGAGGCATGCCTGGGATGCTGAGTGTCCATAATGATGGATGCTGCTTTCTTAAGGCACCACATTTTGCGGATGATCTTTTTGGTGGGAAGGGTTGTGCTGGAGGTGAAGCTGGCTGAGCCCACTCTGCAGCCTCCTCCTTCAATCCTGGGCATTGGATCCTCCATAGCAAATGGTGAAAGAAAATTTGTCAAGGATTGTCGATCTAAGTAAGTCTCAAAGTTCCAACAATAGACCACCAATCTGATACATTGACTCAGTCTCTCTCTCCACAGATGCCAGCTGGTCTTTATAAGAACATTCAGATTTTGTTTTCTTTTGCAGCATATCCAATCCATATGCATATGTTTTTGGGAATCTTACAGGTTTTAATCTCTCACCAATGCCAGTGGGCTGGAGCGTAGATAGTCGTGGGTCACAAAGGGAATTAATCAGTGAGCTTTACTGACAATTGCATAGTGTGTGTTTGTTGTGTATCTATATGTATGTGTGTTGGCGCATGGCCAAGTGGTTAAGGCGTCGGTCTAGTGATCTGAAGGTCGCTAGTTTGAGCCTCAGCTGAGGCAATGTGTTGTGTCCTTGAGCAAGGCACTTAACCACACTTTGCTCTGCGATGACACCGGTGCCAAGCTGTATGGATCCTAGTGCCCCTCCCTTGGACAACATCGGTGGCGTGGAGAGGGGAGACTTGCAGCATGGACAACTGCCAGTCTTCCATTCAGTCTTGCCCAGGCCTGCGCCCTGGAAACCTTCCAAGGCGCAAGTCCATGGTCTCACGAGACTAACGGATGCCTATGTATATGTATATGCACATATGTATGCACATGTGTGCATGTTTGATTTTGTACATATGGGTTTTTATGTATGCAGTGGTATATATGAATGAACCCTCTGTGTGAGTGTGTATGGGGGGAGGGGGTTGCAGTTGGGGTTAGAGTTGGGAGTAAAATATGAGTTTGGAAGTCTGAACTGTTTGAAAACCAGGATTCAGACAAATAGTGGCTTACTGTTGTTTCTTTCAGAAGATTTGTTTATTGTTAGAGATGAGTAAGTCTGCTTCATACTGTTTGTTTCCTACCCACAGTACACACTGGTACCTGCTGGTACATCATTACTGCTTTCGATAAGTGTGTGGGCCAGTAGTATTTGGTTTATGGGTGAGAAGTCTGTAACTCAGAAAAGGGATACCTCCCTTATCCAGATTGTTTCAATTTTAGTTAATTCTTCCAACATCTTGAATGACCACACGAATACCATTTTACTTTAAATTTAAATGTTTCATCAGGGCAATATTTTTAGATTTGGATGGGAAATTAAATGAATATTCCATGATATGTTATTAAGTATTTTTACTGTTTCAGGGCCCACACTTTCTCACAAAGATGTTATGATTCTATTTCTTGTTTCAATGGAAAGTGCAATTATCCTCTCACAAACGAAGTCACATCCTTTAAAGAAAATGCTCTCCACTACCCCACCTCACTATGCATCTCTAAGGCAGAGAGGTTTTAGACTGCAGCCAACTTGTGAGTTTGCAATCTTGGTGATCGAATGGCTAGTACAATTATTCCTTGATGTTAAGTTTTCAAAGCAGTACATTTACTGGATTTGCATGGAATGCCATCACGAAGAATTGAGCAGATTATTTTGCATCCCACACATGCAGTTAAGGTTTTAGCAGCAGATTACTGAACCACGTTCTCACCTATCCAATGGCAACTCTCTAAATTGTTTAGCAGGTTAGTTTAACACCTTATACTTTAACGTCTTTTTAAGTCTTGCAAGTGCAAAATTCATGATGATAAAAGATTAAATCAGCTGGGGTGATTTTATGTATGTTTATATCTAGAAAGGTACATATGTTACTGTACTCACTAATGTTATGATTGGGCATTTAACAAAACCTCAGAAAGTTATCCATTTTTATGAGCTGAATGGCTATAACATAGGCCAACAAAATAATAGTAGGTAAGTACAGAGGCATTTGAAATGTCATTCTCCTTCTGAAATATTGATGCTAATGTGCAGGAATGTGGCAATCAAGGAGTTAAGTGGAATGCTTAAAGCAACATTCCACATTTTTACTTTGTGACATGTTGTCATGTGTTTAAAAGAAAGTCAATCGGCAATTAACTGATGCACCTTGTGAAGATGACAAAAGGCATTTTGGTTGCAAAAAAGAACTGGGTTGTGAGGGGTTGTAATGAAGGAGTAATGACTATTCATAAGCAATTTTCAGTACGTTGATCCACTTGACTGGAAAGTTCTGCCCTGGAGAGTTTGTGCTGTCAGTTTCTTTCACCTCAAAAAGCTGCTGCAATCGGTCTGTGAGTGTGAAATTATCTAGTTATGGCTGTAGGCCTGTCTCAGGTCATATGTGTTAAGCATACATCTGTCCCTCTATAGGTGTGCGCATGTGAGCAAAGGGGTCTGGATAACAGTGAGCTGTGCCCGTATTTACTCTTGGCTTATCTCTGCTTTATCTCAATTGCTGATTTACCTTATCAAAAGGTAAATAGTTGATTGGCCCATTAAGGCTTTTGAAGAGCCACTTGAAAGTTCTGTTTGTGGAAGTAGTCGTCAAATGATGTCCAATTGAAATTTAACCTAGTCACTGCAGGTACAGCAAACTGTTTGAGCTTCTGGCCTGTCAATAATGAAGTGGCAAAGCAGTTTAATTTTTTATGCATATTTGAGGAAGCTCGTCGTTGTATAATGGTTGCCACCATCACACAGATGTATTTGTTGATCCTGAGGAGGTTGATAATGCTGTAAGGACTTTATTGGAGAAAGGGCAAATTACCAATTAAACATATAATGTACAGAGAGATCTCTCAGTACAAGCAAGTAATTCAATGGACACCATGTGATTATACCAAAGGCAGAAAGTCATTTTGAATACTTATGGCAATCTGAATTTATAAAAATACCCTCTTACTCTGCTTTAGTGTGACAAAGTGCCAGGGATTTTAAAAGCCATACATTTCTCCCTGTTTAATTCATTACAGCCATTTTGTGGAACTCTGAAGCCAGTCTATCAGGAATATTTGTTTGTAAGTTTATGATCTGATGGTGAAATAGATCTTTCGGAAAAAGGTTTTTCATTCTAAAAATATAGCTTTATGAATGATTCACATTTAAATGTCAAGCAATTTTTTCCTTTCTAGTAGCTTACAATTGAGTAGTGGACAAGGCATACCTGGAAGACGTTACAAAACACTAATTCAATTGAGAAGCTCATATGAATAACATCATGGTATGCATTAGAAAGAAAAAAAAACTCTGGCTTTGAAAATGGTTCAAAGTTGGGATGAGGTTTCTGCCTTTGCTTTTCTCCCAGCAACTGTTATTACACAACTTAGCTGTCTTGTTCTGTTTTACAATGTTTTTGAAGGGCAACGGCAGATCTGTCTTAGAAGCGAATTTGGTACTGTGATAAGTGAACACATCAACTCTGCCCCATGTTTAAGGAAAGTCAAGCAAAGCCTTGTAAGAATGAAATAAATAATTTGCAGCTGATCACCCATGCTGTGTACAACAGCTGTATATTTTAAAATATCAATGGTTTACCTAAAGTTTGAGTTCAACACAAACTGTTATTATTTACTAGCAACTCTTAATAATTATTTTAGAAAATGTTTATGTTATGAGATACTTCACTCTAACTCACTTTAATAAGGAAATGGGGAGTATCAGTTGCGTAGCTCTGAGTAGTGCATTATTAACTCTTTGAGTTCCATGAATTTCTGCAAATTCATATCTTTTTTAAGAATTTCATTTGCTAAAAATAAAAGATACAAGAATTAACAATAATTAAGAATGCAAGAGACTACAGCTGCTGGAAATCCAGAGCAACATCTACAAAATGCTGGAGGAACTTGGCAGATTAGGCAGTATCTTGGGAAAAGAGTAATTAAGAAATTTAAAGTAAATTTTAAAACAAAATCACATTCCCTATTGATTCACATTTTCTCCTAAAAGTCTGGACTCATACTGAAATGTGGCATTGTGTTTATGAGTGTCTGATGATATCCTTCCTTAGTAATGTGTGGTCATTGGTAATGAACATGCCTTTTTAATTTGGGTTCACGAAACCAATATTGTTCATATACTCACAAGCGTACACGTTTTTCAACTAGGATCAGCTTTGATTAATTTTCCTCGCTTTTGTCAATAGCATCAAATCAACTGCCATCTGAGGTAGCTCAGTGTTTCCTAGGGACTTTCTGGTCTGCAGTACTCTGTTTCTCAGGGTGATTCTTTGACCAAACTGAACCATTGTAACAACTTAAACACCACCAGAGCACCGCCAAGTTCAGGAGCAATTATCATCTTTCAACTATCAGGCTCCTGAACCAGCCTGGAAAACTTCAGTCAC
Organism: Mobula birostris; assembly: GCF_030028105.1. NCBI lineage: Eukaryota > Metazoa > Chordata > Chondrichthyes > Myliobatiformes > Myliobatidae > Mobula > Mobula birostris. The sequence goes on along the minus strand of NC_092374.1, from coordinate 122,359,434 downwards.
CTCAGCACTGGAATGATCACAGAACACAAACCTGTGGACTCATTTTCACGTTCAGAATTAGAATCAGGTTTAATATCACTGGTGTATGTTGTGAATTTGTTGTTTTGTGGCAGCAGTACATGAATAATAAAATAACTGAGGCCCTCCATTGGGTGACGTTGACCATGGAAGTTGCGTCCTAGCCACCTACATGATACGCAAGCCAGTGTGCAGACCAGGGCAGTATGATGTGGAGAGTAAGCTGCTGCAGACTCCCCTTCTCCGTGAAACAGGTGAACCAAAGGAACGGCAGAGACCAATACAATTTGGCACCAGTGATATTGCAGGAGTTGCCAGTTAGTATTGAACTCAACGTAAGACTGCCTTAGGGACTTCAGCTCTGGAGTTTTGCTTAGGGTTAACTTCTGAAGCCTTCCCTGTGAGTGGGTATAGCAGCAAGGCAATGGAGATTTGAGATCAGAGTTTTCCTTTCCCTAAATGAACTGCCAACCATGACTGATGAGCCCCATCTGCCTGAATAAAATAATTAATAATATATAATAATAATGTAATAAAGGCAATAAACACTTCCGCTGTACCCATATTAATATATTTTTGGCATAATTTTGTGGTCCAAGACTGATCTGGAAAATTACAAGGAAAAATAAGAACTGAAATGACAAATTTTAGAAAACACTCTGTACACTCGAATGTACTTAGATTAACACTACCTAAGGAAAAAGGAGGAAGAGGAATAAACAGACATGAAACATTACACAACAGTCAGATAAAACTTCTAAAGACATATTTTCATCAACAAAAGTAGGGGTCAGTACTCCACATGAACATATGCAATACTGATAAGAAGTATACACCACTAAACTTAAATGAAAACACAGCCCAGAAAATGAAAAAATTGTCATTATAGAAGAAAAAGTTAACCAGTGGAAGAGCATGCCCTTTTATGAAAGACATCCCCACGATCTGAACAGACTAGATGTCGACAAGGAAGCGTCAAACGCTTGGCTCAAAGTTAGAGACCTCTCCCCAGAAACAGAGGGGTTCATTGTGGCAAATACAGGGCCAGGTGGCTAACGCAAAAAATGATCATAAGGACAAAATAAAAGACCAACAAACTCAAGACAATAAATGCAGAAAATGCCAAGAGAGTCTAGAAACCATCCAACAAATTACAGGATCCTGCAACAGTTTAACTCAAGCTGATTACTTACACAAGCTCAATCAAGTGGGAAACATCATTCACCAGAATCTTGCTTTAAAATACAAACTCAGAAAGACATCATACCTTACTATAAATACAAGCCTGGTCCTGTTTTAGAGTGAGTGTCCTAGAAATTACATTATGACCAATCCATTATTACAGTAGGACAAAACATAATAACTGCCCAGATAAAATATTACAGGATAAGCAAGCAAGAATGACTTAGATAATAGATATCACCATTCCAAACACACATAACTTACAGAAATCATTATGTGAAAACACCAGAAATATGCTGAATTAAAGGAAGAAATTGAAAGACTATGGAACATGAATAGGGTACACATTGCCCAATAGTAATATCTCCAATTGGTATCTTCCCAAAGTCACTACACAATAGCATTAATCAATTATGCCCGCAGAACAATATTTATGTAAATCTCTTGAAAGCCACAATACTAAATGCCACTCGAATAGTCTGAAAGTTTCTAGCAATTGAGAAATGTGTGTGCTTGGCTATGCCCATATATCAGGTTTTGCCAGCTTGAGCTGAGAAAAAATATACAATAATAATGATAGTAAATAATTATTAATAATAAAGTATAAATTACAATAAGAAATATATGTAAAAATAATTGATGATGATGCAAAAATGAGAGCAGAAGAAATACTGAGGAAGAGTTTATGGGTCCATTGTCCATTCAGAAATCTGATGGCGGAGGGGAAGAGACTATTTGTGAAATGTTGAATGTGTGTCTTCAGGCTGTTGTACCTCCTCCTGGATGGTAGCATTGAGAAGAGAGCATGTCCTGGGTGATGGAGGTTCTTAATGATGGATGCTGCCTTTCTCAGGAATCACCATTTCAAGGTGTCCTGGATTTTGGGGAGGCCAATGTCCATGATGGATCAGGCAGATTCTGCAGCTTTTCGCAATCCTTTACAGTTGCTCCTCTATACCAGATGGTGATGCAACCAGTCAGAACTCACTCCTCAGTCCCTCTGTAGAAATTTGCGAGTGTTTTTGGTGACATACCAGTTTCCCTCAAACACCTAACGAAATAGAGCCACTGCCATGCCTTCTTTGTAATTGCATCAATATGTTGCACTTTCAGACTCTACAACTCATGTTGTTGGTATTTTTATACAGGTTGTCTTATTTTGCAGGTTAATTATTTGGCAGCCTTTGTGTGTAGTTTTTCATTGATTCTATAGTATTTCTTTGGTCTATTGTGTATGTCTGAAAGAAAATAAATCTCAAGGTGGCATATTATGACATGCATACAGTACTTTGATATTAAATTTACTTTAAACTTTGAACATTGCACATCACATTGTACTGTAAGTTCATTGTAGCTACCTATTCCTTTTAGTAAGGAGTCATGCCAGAAAGAAATCATAGAAACAAATCTGTTGTTTATATATTTTATATATATGATTTTATATATGTTTTGTTTCAGATTTAAAATCACTGACATATGAAGGCCACATATTTTAATTCCACGTCCCATTCTCATTCTGATATGTCTATTCATGGCCTCCTCTACTGTCAAGATGAAGCCACACTCAGGATGGAGGAACAACACCTTATATTCTGCCTGGGTAGCCTCTAACCTGATGGCATGAACATTGACTTCTCTAACTTCCGTTAATGCCCTTCCTCCTGTCCTTATCCCATCCCCTATCTATCTATCTATCTATCTATCTATCTATCTATTTATTTATTTATTTATCTATCTATCTATTTATTTCTTCTCTCTCTCTCTCTCTCTCTCTCTCTCTCTCTCTCTCTCTCTCTTTCTCTCTTTTTTCTCTCTGTCCCTCTCACAAAACTCCTTGCCTGCTCTCCATCTTCCTCTGGTGCTCCCCTCCCCCTTTCTCTCTCCCTAGGCCTCCCGTCCCATGATCCTTCCCTTCTTCAGCCTTGTCTCCCTTTTGCCAATCAACTTTCCAGCTCTTAGCTCCATCCCTCCCCCTCCTGTCTTCTCCTATCATTTCAGATCTTTCCCTCCCCCTCCCACTTTCAAACCTCTTATTATCTTTTCTTTCAGTTAGTCCTGATGAAGGGTCTCACCCTGAAACATTGACTGTGCTTCTTCTTATCGATGCTGTCTGGCCTGCTACATTCCACCAGCATTTTATGTGTGTTGCTTGAATTTCCAGCATCTGCAGATTTCCTCGTGTTGACATATGAAGTTTGTTGTTCTGTGGCAGCAATACATAATAATTTTAAAAACTACTGTATAAATCACAATCAGAAATATAGAAAATTATATTAAATAAGTAGTGCAAAAAACAAAACAAAATAGTGAGGTAGTGTACATGGGTTCATTGTCCATTCAGAAATTTAATGGCAGTGGGGAAGAAGCTTGTTCTAAAATATTGAGCGTGTGCCTTCAATGAGAAGAGGGCATGTTCTGGGTGATGGGGGTCCTAAATAATGGATGCCACTTTTTTGAGGCATCACCATTTGAAGGTGCCCTGGGTGCTTGGAAGGTTAGTGCCCATGATGTAGCTGGCTGAATTTATGACTTTCTGCAGCTTATTTTGATCCTGTGTAGTGCCTCCTCATCCCATATCTGACGGTGATGCAACCAGTTAGCATGCAGTCTACATCTGTAGACATTTGTGAGAGCCTCTGGTGATAAACCAAATTTCCTTGTGAAATATAGTCATTGTCGAGCCTTCTTCTATGTTGGCCCAGGATGGGTTTTCTGAGACGTTAACACCCAGGAGCTTGAATCTGCTCACCCTTTCCATTGCTGATCCCTCAATGAGGACTGATGTGCATTCCCTCAATTTCCCTTTTCTGAAGTCCACAATCAATTCCTTGGTCTTTCTGATGTTGAGTTCAAAGTTGCTGTTTTGACATCATTCAATCAGTTGATCTATCTCATTACTGTATGCCTCCTTGTCACCATCTGAAATTCTACAAATAATAGTTGCGTCAGCGGCAAATTTATAGATGGCATTTGAGTTGTACTTATCCTCTCTTTTCAATTCCTTATTAAAAATCTCATTTTCCATCTTGGTCTAAATATTTATTTTCCTTTTGCTAATGAATTACGATCAAGGGGATGTCTAGTTCTGGAGTATCACATGGTATTATCTGAACATAGAACTCAATACAGGAACTGTCATCTTTAAGTCTACAGTACACTGCACAACAATATTCTAATACTGCTGTCAATAATTTATATTGATCTCTTCTGTGTTACTAATATAATGAAGCTGAGGCCTGGGGTCTTTATTCCATTTCTGCCTGGAGGCTATCCACAGATTTTAACATGAACTTGGTGATCATAATAAAAAAAACAAAATCATCCAGATATTTGCAACCACAGTTACACAAACCAAGTTACTTTATCTTTGAGGATAGGCCAAGTGAAGAGAAAATCAGAATCGGGATCAGATTTAATGTGACTGGCAAACACTATGTCGTGAAATTTGTTGTTTCGTGGCAGCATTGCAATACGTAAGTTACTCTTAGAAGTATATATTAAAAATGAAAATTAAGTTAATTAAGTAGTTCAAAAAGAGAGGAATAAAATAGTGAGATGGTGGTCATGGATTCATTGTCCATTCAGAGATCTGATGGCGGAGGGGAAGAAGCTGTTCCTGAAAGGGGGAGGGAAAATGGACAGAGGTAGTGAGATACAAAGGCATCTGTTAAGAAGCACTGACAAACTCCTCTTGATCCTTATGCACCATTGCTGGAATATTCCAAACCTTGGTACCTTAAATACTTCAACACTGTAATGGAATTGCTCGTTCTCCTGGGATTTCTGAAATAATCATTAATGTAATTTTGCTAAAATATATGCAACACAATATTCAAAAATGAAGGCAACAGTCTGCAGCTTGATTGCTTATTTAGTTTGTTTAAGATATTTTACTGTTTTTTAAACACTTTTGCTATTCAACAAGTACACAGTTAAAAGTTGATTGATAGAATGTAGAACATAGAAGATTATAGCACAGTACAGGTCCTTCAGTCCATGAGGTTGTGCTGACCTTTAATCTAATCTGAAGGTGGGGAGAAAGAGGGTTGGAGAAGCGGGGGGGGGGGGAGAAATTGGGAGAAGGAAGGGGAGAAAAGGAGGAGAAACGGGGGGTAGAAATGTGAGGAGAGAAATAGTAGCAGAATGATGGAGAGAAATAATTTACCTTTGACATCTCCCTATACTGTACTTTCCTCCAGTCAGTTTAAAACTATTCCCCCTTGTATTAGCCATTTCCGTCCAGGGAACATATCTCTGGCTATCCACTCAATTTTATCCTTTGTACACCTCTGTCAAATCACCTCTCATCCCCCCTAGCTCGGGAGAGAAAAGCCAGTGCTCATAAGATGTGTTCTCTAATCCACACAACATCATGGTAAATCTTCTCTGCACACTTTTGAAAGCTTCCACATTCTTCCTGTAATGAGGTGACCAGAACAGAAAACAATATTCTAAGTTTGGTCCGACCAGGGTTTTATAGTTTGCAACATTACCTCATGTCTCTCGAACTTAATCCCACAACTAATGAAGGCCAACACATATATGCCTTCTTAACAACCCTGTCAACTTGTACGGGAAACCTGAGGGATTTATGCTAGTGAATCCAAAGGCCCCTCTATTTCTCCACACTGCTAAGGATTCTGCCAGTAACCTGTATTCTTCCTTCAAGTTCTACCTTCAGAATGTATCACTTCACAGTTTTCCGAGTTGAACTCCATTTGCCACTTTCCAGTCCAGCTCTACGGCCTGTCAATAACCTACGACAACCACAACTTCACCAACCTTTGTGTCATCTGTAAACTCACTGATCCACCCTTACACTTCCTCATGCAAGTCATTTATAGAAATCAGGAAGAGCCGGAGCCCCAGAACAGATTGCTGTGAAACACACTAGTCACAGACCTCCAAGCGGAATGTACTCTATCTACTACCTCTGCTTTCTGTGGCAAGCCAATTCTGAATCCACACAGCTAAGTTTCTCTGCATTCCATACCTCCTGACTTTTGAAGGGGAACCGTGTTGAACACCTTACTAAATCCACATGCATCACACCTACTACTCTACCTTCATCAATCTGTTTTGCCATTGATGTACATGGATGAAATCTGAGTTTTTTTTAATCTTTGAAGCCAATAATATTTCTGTGCTAAACCCAAAGTCACTTGATGAGTGTGAATTGGAGTAAACTCATTTCATCCCCAGATTGCCTTGTGGGCTCGAAGAATTAACTTGTGTGGTCCTCAGCTATGCTAATCGGGAAAACCCCACATTTCATGCTTTTAATACGCTGTTGACAACATTACTTCCAAAGTAAATCATGTTTTTTCCTCAAATAACTCCAGGCTGACATTTGAACGATGAACAGTGACATGCACAGAGCAAGTTTTCCATAGTATGCTCCAGGAGATGAATTTGCTCTTTCCTCTTACTCTCCAACCAGTCAGCACCAGCCCCTGAAAATGTAATATTTCCTATAACCACAAGTGTTTGAGGCCCCCATCCCTCATAAGGCTGTCCTTAGGAGTCAAATAATAGCCCATCACAGCTGGCTGTATTATAGAGATACTGTATTATATATATTTTCTACCTTGGAAGAAAACCTGAATAATCTGGATAACTACAGATTGTCATGCATCAGACAGGGTTTATTGTGAGGCAGTATTGTATTGTCATTGCTTTACCTTTAAAGGATGAGTACTGGTTTTCTAGTTCATTTTGAAGTTGAGAGCTAGAAAGCCAATAGTAGTAGTAGTGTGATCTCCCAAGTCAAGTGTCATGTTCTCCAAAGGGGTTGTCTATTGGTTGGTCCTCAGGTGGCTGTAGAGGCTGATCTGGGATGCACTTAGCCTAGGATGTTAGGGTGGTTTCCCTTAATGGAGGACGACCTTGCATGACTTTGCTTAATGTGGAGAGGCTCATCCAGCAGCAGTCACCACACAGTCCTTGACAGGTTTTCGTGGACTGGAATGCAAGACAACTGGGGGCCCTTCACTGCTGCAGACTTCCTCTGCCATTGTGATGTGTCATCATCTTCTGTCAGCTTCACCACTCAGGTCTTGGTTAGATCGCTCTTTGTCTGGAACTGTCCCCTTGACCATGGGCAGGAGCTAAGCGCCAGATGACTAAACTCCAGACAGCATCATTCTCGGGATGTCAGGAAATCACAAGCTACTCCTTCATGACAAGGTGACAATTCTTGGAGTAGAGAAAGCCACTATTGATCAGCCAGGGGACTCGTTGTTGATTATTAGCCCTGAAGATGCAAAATCGTAATACCTGAGCATGTCCTACCAAAATTTGGTTTAATTGAGATGAAATTTTGGAAATAGAGGATAACATTTTGCTCCTGCTTCTTACATATTGAGCTTTACTCACCAAAGACAATTTTTTCTCAATGATTTTTCATAAAGTAAATTACTAAAATTATTTTTACCCCTGCATATTTATTCCTGTTTTCTGAAGCTCCATTGTAGTTTTCACAGTCAAGTTTAGGCAGTGGCAACAGCACTTTACTCCTTATATTGGTTTATTAGTGGTATTGCATGTAAAAGCTTGTCTTGCATACAGTTTGAGAAGATCACTATAAGCTAGCTAACAGTAACATAAGAGTTTTAAATATCATGTACCTCTCCTTTTGTCCTTCCCATACCCCTTTCCTTATTGCCTTCCCCCTTTGACTCTCTCCCTAGCATTCCCCAAGCCTGCAAATTAGCATTACTGCCACTGTTTCCAACCACAACTTCCTTAGGTTAATAGATACACATCACGAATGTTCACCAGAAATAAATGTTATCAGTGCATTCCTGTAAGTGAAAAGTGATATGTTGCTTTAGCACAGTGTGTACTCAAGACATTGAAACAGAAGTGTCTCTTGATTGTTGCTTGTACTAATATGGGTTCTTGTGATGTGTGCGATACTGCTGCCTTGAATCATGTATCAGTGCTGCTCATTATGGTGAACAACTAAATCTAGACATTCACACTACCTCTTTCACTCAAGTGACAGTGAGCGCTGCTCCTCCACCATGAACCCAACCTCACCAATTCACGAGGGAGGCGGATACAGGCAGATTTAGCACCTTTTCTTCCTAGGTATTTCGATGGATGGCCTTTACTCTCAACAACTCCATTAATATTGCCACAAACAGTGTTCTTCCAGCTCCCTGGGAAGCTAAGACGTAAGTCCTTATCTGTTGGTTCATAAAATAGTGGAAATAAAAGTCATGCCTTTGCTTTATCAAGCAAAAACATGGGGAGGGGGAGCATACTTCTGCTCTGAAGTACCTGCCACCACCGTTTTGTAGCTAAAGAACTGCTGTGGTGGATTGGAGGAGAAACAAGGTCACATGCAGGGAGCTATTCGTCTGGCTTTATTACAGCCCCAACCAGTCTCCTCTTTTTAAAAGTATCACTTCAAAAACCTTTTCAGCTGTTAGGGCTTGTTAAGGTTTTATTAATGAACTTCTACTCTATTCTGCAGAAGGTAGTTGAGGCAGGTACAATCTCAAAATTCAAAAAAACTTTAAAAGCCTTCATAAATCAAAGTATTGAGTACAGGAGATGTGATGTTACGTTGAAGTTGGTGTGGCCTAACTTGGAGTATTGTGTATAGTTTTGGTCACCTACCTACAGGAAAGATGTAAATAAGGCCAAAAGAATGCAGAGAAAATTTACAAGGATGTTGCATGGTCTAGAGGACCTGAGTTATAAGCAACAATTAAATAGATTTGGACTTTGTTCATTGGGACATAGAAGATTGAGAGGATATTTGATAGAGTTATACAAAATTAAGAGGGCTATAGATAGAGTAAATGCAAGCAGGCTTTTTCCATAAGGTTGGGTGGGACTGCAACTAGAGGTCATGGGTGAAAATGAAAGGTGAGAAGTTTAAGGGGAACATGAGGGGGAACCTCTTCACTTGGTGGGTGGTGAGAGTGTGGAACTAGCTGCCAGTGTAAGTAGTGCATGTGAGCTTGATTTCAAATGTAAGAGAAGTTTGGGTAGGTACATGGATGGTAGGGGTAGGGAGAGCTATTGTTCAGGTACAGGTTAATGGGAGGAGCCAGTTTAATTGGTTTGGCATTGACTAGATGGGCCTATCTCTGTTAGTGTGTTCTACTTTTCTATGACTCTATTAAGATTAGGACATGGTTAGAAGGGGTTTCAAGGGATATGGGCCAAACACGGACAAATGGGATCAAATTAGTGAGCATCATGATTAGCTTGGATGAGTTGGTGTAAAGGACCATTTTTCATGCTCTATGACTGTGCAACAGGGGTTCCCAACCTGAGGTCCACCCACTTCTTGCTTAATGGTTGGTCCCTGGCATAAAAGGTTTGGCAATTTCTGCTCTATAACATGATTGACTTGCAAAAAGACGTTTCTCCTCCATATATGCATATATATTTGAATAAGAAAATTGTTTTTTTCAGTTTGCATAGGAAAATCTCAATGTTGTTGAGGCCAAGCAAGTAAGCTCCAGCATGGGGAGCAGCACAATGGTGATAACCAGTCGCATGTATTCTTTTAGTATTACAGTGTAGGTCAATTTTAATAATTTTGAATGGGGATGCTAGTGTTGAACATATAACTTCTGGAAGTTAAAAGCGCTGAGAACATGTTGATGCCTGATGCTTTGTTGATGAAATAAATATTTTATTACAAAGCGGAACAATGTTGCTGCCCTTCAACAGTACAGCAAATACAGTAACTTTCACTGGACATAAACTACAATCCATGGCAGCTGCAGCTGGTGCAGCTCTCTCACTTCTGAGTCAGAAAGCCATGATTCAACTCACACCCCTCTAACTTGAGCACAAAAACTAGACTATCTGGCCAGTGCAATGCTGTGAGAGAGCTGTACTGTCAGAGGAGCAGTCTTTCTAGCTGAATTAAACTGGGGTCAGAGCTGCCTCTTGGGATGTGTATTAAATAATTGCTGAATGCTATTTCAAAAAGTGTCAGGGCAGACATCCTAGCCAACGTTTATCCCTCTATATCTCGAAAATAAATTATATGGTTGTTGTCAAAGGTTACAGGGAGAAGGCAGGAGAATGGGGCAGAGCAGACTGGATGGGCCGAATGGTCTAGTTCTGCTCCTATGTCTTAAGGTCTTATGGTCGCTTTCCTGTTTGTGGGGGATTGCTGTGTGTAAATTTCCTGCTACAGGTCTGAGAAAAAAAGAGGGAGATTACACTTCAAAAGTACTTCACAGGTTCTAACGAACTTTGATGCATCATAAAGTCATGAATGGCACACTATACACCACTTTTCTTTGCCTTTTAACCAATAATTGCACTTACAGCAGAACAAAAGCTCTACTTTCAAATAATATTATATCTAATATACATGAAGAGATAGACACTAAGAGTGAAAATGAATGAATCGTGTCAGCTGAAGTACAGAGGGTAAGGAGTCAGCTTGTGTGTATTGTGTTTGCACTTAATGGTGCTCCATATATATATATATACACACACACATACATACAGTCATACAGTATATTGCTTGTGGTGCACCTAACCTGCTACCATCTGCTCTCCTATTTAAAGGACTTGCACAGGTGATTGGCAATGCTGCCAAGTGACTATTTTTAGGAGTTATAAAAGACCTGCAATCTGTATCTGTCTCTAACTGTAATGCACCAGCCTCATTGCCAAAGGTATCTTTCACCTGAATCCTGTTGGCTCATTGCCCTATGAATTGTGTAGAGCGGCGGTGTGGTGCAGAAGTATTGCTGATATGTGCACCAGTTACCTGCAGCTCTGATAGTTAGCATTGTCACTGGTAAGCTGTATGATTAAATGGATTTCTTCCCATTAGTTGTCTTTAGCTACTTTTCACTGAGACAAACAATAAATTCATCTTGAAATTACAATGCCCATTCCTATTACAGACTTTAGCCATGTTTGTGAGATGTTTATGCTGTGTCTCTGAACGTTTAAACTAAAGATTTTTTGGTGTATAAATCTGCTCAAAGAGAAGTATCAAAGTTGGTTACCATCCTTCCCTAACATCACTCTAGTGGAGGTTGTCATCACCAGTTGAATGATCCTCTTTAGATGGGTAGCCTGATTGGCTGATATCTATTTCCACCAATGAGAATCAACTCCTCCATGCTCCACACTATTTAAATTACTCATCAGTATCTTTTGCAGTAAGGAAAGAATTGATTATTAGACTTTTCAATCTCTTTTAAACTTAGGTTCACAACAGACCTACTATACTTAGCATGCCAGATCTTCACTCAAGAAGAGATGACGTCATACATCTAAAATTACTGATGCCTCATTAATCGCACTGATTCCTTTAATTCTTCTGAGTTTGTAACTGTGTTCAACAACTGGTGTAAGGGTTGATATGGCTGTCTAATATTTCCTGGATCTCAGGACTCACACCATCAGATTCAGGACAATTATTAGCCCTCAACCATCAGGCTCTTGAACCAAACAGAATAACTTCACTCATCTTCACTTGCCCCATCATTGAAAAGTTCCGACAACCTAAGGATGCTTCATCTCATGTTCTCCATATTTATTGTTTATTTATTTATTATTTTTTTTTGTATTTGAACAGTTTGTTGTCTTTTGCACACTACTTAAATGCACAAGTTCGTGTGGTCTTTCATTGATTCTACTATGGTTATTATTCTATCATGGATTTATTAAATATGCCTGCAAGAAACTGAATCTCAGGGTGGTATATGGTGACATATTTGTACTTTGATAATAAATTTACTTTGAACTTAGAACTTTTGATATTTGATCTGAATGATGATAAACAGGTACTTGTTGGTTTCTAAGCAGAACATACATTTATACCCATAAGTTAAGAGTGAGTGAGCTTGTCCACGTGACATTGTCACTGTTAGGAATCTTCTCCTCTTCCATGTTCTCGCAGCCATCATTCAGATGGAAGTGAGTATAAATAGAAAACTCAATCACGTAAACCATTTTGTTAATGTGTAATGCTTACCCAGTACCCAAAGAAAGATGCAGGAATCATTAAACAGCTGTCCAGGCAGCAACAAAAAATTATTTCATCTCCGAAAAGGCAATGGGGCTAAGCTTAGACCCTCAATGCCAACTCAATGTGAGTTGGTTCAAATCTTAGATCAGACTGAATTTAAGTTGTATATATGTTCAATCCTTCCCAAGTTGTTTGATTACCAGATGATGAACCAGACAATAAGCTATGGAGTTTTTATAGACCATTACAATGCTGCATACTCAAAGTCTTGCATGAGCGGGGACTTTCCATACTGATACAGAAGGAGATCATTTGCAAGGAACAAGCAATCTGCTGGAGGAACTCAGTGGGCTGAACATCAACTATGGGAGAAGAGGAATTGTAATTGCAGTCATTTGGTTCATTTAGGAATGCTAGTTCCTCACACAGCAGTCTGTTCAGTCCTTCCATTTCTTCCTCACCCCTCCCCCCACCTCCACTGCACTTACTACTCTGAAATCAGGCCTATGGTGTTAATGGAATGAAGTTTAGAAATCTATTTCTTAGATACCTGCACCATTAATACTGTGTAAACAACAGGAATTCTGCAGATGCTGGAAATTCAAGCAACACACATCAAAGTTGCTGGTGAAAGCAGCAGGCCAGGCAGCATCTCTAGGAAGAGGTACAGTCGACGTTTCAGGCCGAGACCCTTTGTCAGGACTGATGAAGGGTTTCAGCCTGAAACGTCGACTGTACCTCTTCCTAGAGATGCTGCCTGGCCTGCTGCGTTCACCAGCAACTTTGATGTGTGTTCATTAATACTGTGTGGCTGTTTTCATACTGGAAGAAATCCTGGCACATTAGTAAACCAGTTTAGGGATGATCTGTTCAACAATGCACAGGAAAACTTGCCAGAGGACAGTCAGGAAGTTTAAAAATAAAAAAAAATCTGCAGATGCTGCATATCTGAATTCAAATTGGGAAGTCCTGGGGACATGCATTTTCTGTTGAGAGAGGAACTGAGTTAACCTTGCAGGTTGATGGTGTTTCAAAAGAAATAATCTTGTGCAGGGGTTTTCAACCTGGGGTTCACGGGCTCCTCGGTTAATGGTAGGGGTGCATGACATAAAAAAAGGTTGGGAACCCCTGGTCTAGTGCTCGTTTCAATCACGGATAGAAAATGGAGAAAATAAATCCATCTCTTTCTCCCTCCCACATTTAAAAAAAATTCTATACTACAATAACAAAAGAATTTCGAGCCCATTTGTCACATCCACTTAAAGTGAGCAGCCATCTCAGTCCAGTAATACAGACTTTTAGCACGTACTGTATATTACTGAAATGAAATGAAAGTAGGCTTTAAATAACAATAACATAAGGAAAAGCATTATGACTCCCCTGACAGCTCATTGGGTTTTAGATGGCAAAGAGCTGAATTGTACACACTAGGAAGTTTCATTCATAGCTTGCTCTATTAGTTGTTCTAAGCCAGTGAAGTGATGGGGCTTCCTTACCTGCCTCACTTCATGTCTTCTTCTACTCTCCTCTCAATCCAGGGACAGAAGGGGAAAATTAACAATATTTCTCAAACTTGATAATAAAGGGCCTTTTGAGCATCTTTTGTCTTCTCAGTTCTGATGAAAGGTCTTTGACCTGAAATGTGATCTCTGCTTCCCTTCCCACAGATGCTGCCTGACCTGCTGAGTATTTCTATTCTTATTTCAGATTTCCAGCATCTGCAGTTTTTATTGAAAACCTTCTACAACATTCTCCTAGACGTGTTTTCTCATGCATTAGAAACAATGAATTTCATGTCCTGTAAGACATGAACACTTGGAGGAAGCCCATGTGGTCAAGAGAAGAATGTACAAATTCTGTACAGATATTTGTCACATCCACCAAGATGGCATGGTCAATGTTTGCCGTCCACTACATAATGTACTGGGTGGGCACAGGAGTACATTCAGCCAGAGACCCATTCCACCGAGATGCAGCACAGAGCGTCACAGGAAGTCATTCCTGCCTGTGGCCATCAAACTTTACAACTCCTCCCTTGGAGAGTCAGACACCCTGAGCCAATAGGCTGGTTCTGGACTTATTTCATAATTTACTGGCATAATTTACATACTACTGTTTAACTATTTATGGTTCTATTACTATTTATTATTTATGGTGCAACTGTAACGAAAACCAGTTTCCCCCGGGATCAATAAAGTATGACTATGACTATGACTATTTCAATTCCACTTCCCATTCCTATTTCGACATGTCAGTCCATGGCCTCCTCTATTGCCAGGATGAGGCCACACTCAAGTTGGACAAGCAGCACTTTACACCTAACCTGATGGCATGAACATCGATTTCTCGAGCTTCCGGTAATGCCCCTCTCCTTCGCCATCTCCCATTCCTGTATCCCACTATCACCTTATCTCTTACCTGCCCATCATGTCCCTCAGGTGCTCCCCCTCAATTCCCTTTCTTCCATGGTCTCCAGTCCTCTCCTATCATACTCCCCCTTTATCTCTTTCACCAATCAAATTCCCAGATATTTACTTCACCCCACCCCTCTCCCGGTTTCACCTATCACCTGCCATCTTGTACTTTTTCCTCCCCTCCTCCTACATTCTTACTCTGACTTCTCTCCTTTCTCTCCAGTCCTGATGAAGGGTCTCGGCCTGAAACGTTGACTGTTTCCTCTTTTCTGTAGATGATGCCTAGTCTTCGAGTTTCTCCAGCATCTTATGTTTTGCTTCCATACCAACAGTGGCGGGAATCTAACCCTTAGTCTTACAGCTGGCAAACTCTGCCAGCTTTATGGCTTGACTGTTTTACCCAGTGATGTCCACCATCAGTGGTAGGATATAAACAAATCACATTTGGGCAGGTTATTGAGAACCATTTAATCTTACTCCAGCAAGGAGTCATTCTTTTCTATTGCTTATTCATTATGTGCCGTGTCATATGACGTGGGCAGTCTTGGTCATCACATGATGGTGATTGTCCTTGGCAAAGTTTTCTACAGAAGTGGTTTGCCATCGCCTTCTTCTGGGCAGTGTCTTTACATGACAGGTGACCCCAGTCTTTATCAATACTCTTCAGAGGTTGTCTGTCTGGCGTCAGTTGTTGCATAGCCAGGAATTTTGATATACACCAGCTGCTCATATGACCATCCACCACCTGATCCCTTGGCTTCCTGTGTCCCTGATTTTGGGGGAGAAGGGTTTAAGCAGGTGCTACACTTTGCCCACAGGTGACCTGCAAGCTAGGAGCACCTTACACCTCCTTCGGTAGAGACATATCTTGACCCCGCCACTCATCTTTCCCACAGAACGCAATTTGAAAGAAAATCCACTGGGAATGAAACTGAGAAAGATTTTCAACTAACACCAGTATGTTCATTTCTGTAAAGGGCATAACTTGATTTCAAATCAAATAGTTCAATTTAGTAACAGAGAATGTATACAACATACAACCTGAAATTCTTACTCTTCACAGACATCCACGAAATAAGAAACCCCAAAGGATGAATGATGGAAGCATGCGAACCCTTCCGTCCACCCATGCACAAGTAGCAACAGAAGCATCCTCCCTTCCCCCACTTGCACCAGCAGAAGCAACGACAACTCACCCCCGCCCCCCACCCCCCGCATCATGCAAGCAATATCATCTGCTGTGCAACAATGCAGAATATATAGTCTTTTGGAAATAGAATTATTAATTATACATAGGAGCTCAAGGGTTAATTATGCTGCAACCATAAATACAACAGGACAAAAGAAAGTATAAAAATAAGTTGAATTGCCTACCTACCCGCTCGCGTTTTTAATGAAACAATGCAGTGTGTTTTGTAAGTCTTTGCAAATGAGAGTGGGTGGGAATGAGCTGTGTGCCTTGCCCTTGTCCAGTTTTGGGTCGAAGCAAATTGATGCTGATGCAATGAAGCTGGCATGTGGTCAACTCTGTGGGATGAGCTTTGCTACCAGTGGAGTCCCTCAGGTGGTTCTGGGCACTGTAATAGCTGGTGTAGGAAAGGCAATGGAAACTGATATCCACTGTTGCTACATGTAAAAACCTAACACCAGCATTATTCTTTGAGATGAAGACAGGGATATTTCAGATTATTGATGTTTTATTACTTTGCCTGCGCAAGAATGCTTTCTTCTACTGCTGACATTCAAAGGCTTATACAATGCATTACCTGAACAAGGGGCCAAAGATGAATATAGTTCTGTTTCTTGTTGATGCGGAGTTAACTTTCACACAAGCTATTTTATTAAGCAACAACATTCCGATACATATTTTCATCCTACTTAGGTGAGGTCAGTTATGTACCTTCATTGCCAGCTAGACTGAATCCATATTAGACAGTGCAGACCTAGGACTGGAATGTTAGTTTGTGTACAGTTCAATATGACCTAGTACATCATACTTATCTGTTAGTCCTTCTAGAAAATTGCACTAAAGCAGTGACCTGGGCCTTTCTGCAAAATGCTTGTGTTTACTTTTGTAACTGCTGGCATTTCCCTAAGTAAGTGAAGGAAATTTAGGGACTCCCATCTAAAATTGCAGAAATATTGAAGTGTTGAAAGTCCTCACTGCTGATCATTGCTGTTTTGACTTTGGGACTCCACAAAGAGTTTAGCTGTGGAGTATCAACTTCCTGAAATTCCCAGAAGTTATGCAGGGAAATCTTCTGGCTGCCAGGTGTTACTGTGTTTTTTGTGACTTTTCAAAAATAATTAGATTTTTTTCCCCGCTAACACTGTTTAATAGCTCTTTGGATATTTTTCAGTTGTAATGAATGTGAAAAACGTGCACAAGCAGTCAAGGTTTTTGATAGCTTTGACAGATAAATTAACTTGGAGATGTGTCTTAACAAGGCCCAGTACCAACACAGAACTTGATCCATTAGATCAGGACATGCTTCATCTAGGACATTCAATAGACAATAGACAATAGGTGCTGGAGTAGGCCATTCAGCCCTTTGAGCCAGCACCACCATTCACTGTGATCATGGCTGATCATCCACAATCAGTACCCCGTTCCTGCCTTCTCCACATATCCCTTGACTCCACTATCATTAAGAGCTCTATCTAACTCTTTCTTGAAAGCATCCAGAGAATTGGCCTCCCAGCAGGTTTAGCAAAGACAGGAGGGCAACACAAGCAGATAGCTTGCTGCTTCCAGAAATCTTGGACCAAATTTGTAATCAATCTTATAAAAATGCTTACTATCTTTATTTCAATGTAAGTTTGAACTTATAACATAAATTGTGATTAAATCTAAGTCCATTCCCCTCCTTGGTACATTGTATTCCTTTCTAAATGGACCTCATTTTGTAAACAACTGTGTGGTTAACAACACAAGAAAACAGATGTTTCGGTCACACCTGGAAACTCTCTGGAATGTGGGTGGTTTGATGCAGGACAAGCATTGAATGGATCCACAAGGGGCTCAGTCAGGGTAGTTGGAAAGTGAGGCATCTCAGATGGGTATGTGAAACTTGACATTTACCCATAATCATTTCTGACTGTAAATTACATTCAGCAGTAGAAGTCACAACTAGTTTTGTCCCTTTTTGGAAAGCAAATATACAGGACAATGCTGCAGTAAAGACACGAGAAGAATAAGTCCTACCAACTCTTGTCAGGTTTTGAGATCATCAGACTGATAAGGTGGTCAATTCCCCATGTTAAGGGAGAGTTAGAGGGTGTCGAAGGTGAGAAACTTGATGTTTTT
Organism: Mobula birostris; assembly: GCF_030028105.1. Taxonomy (NCBI): domain Eukaryota; kingdom Metazoa; phylum Chordata; class Chondrichthyes; order Myliobatiformes; family Myliobatidae; genus Mobula; species Mobula birostris. The sequence goes on along the minus strand of NC_092374.1, from coordinate 122,341,547 downwards.
GGCTAAGTACAAAGATGTGGGGCTAAAGAAAGTATCCTTTCACATAACTAGCCTAGGGACAGTGGCCAACTTGCCTCCTCTCTGTTGTAAACTTCCACAGTCATGATCGTGATATGATCTCCTATCGAGTGCACGTATGAGTCACCACTTCTTAAGCTATCCAAAGGCATGTTTACTGTGGGATGTATCAGAGATGCATCACATTTCAGCATTTTCTTATGTAATACAAGGAGGCCACTCAGCCCATCGAGTCATTTGCAGCCCCCAGAGCAATTCTGTCAATCTCGTTCCCTGATTTACTTCCTTGTAATCTACCCCTCAGATTCAGATTTATTTATTGTATGTGCATCGAAACATGCAGTGAAATGCGTCATCTTTGTTAACAACCAACACATCTAAGGATGTGTAGGCAGCAAGTGTCGCCACACATTCCTATTTTCTCTTTAATGCCACCACTCCTTTCCACTATCCAGGTTCAGACAGCAACCACTAGCCTTCTACTGAAGTCAGATGAATGCCAGCCAGCAGCGGCCCAAATACCAGTGTGCTTTAGTTACATTTGAGAAAACCCCACCCAAGTGAACAAAGCCAGACACAAAAGTTCTGAAATAGCTGTGTGCTAGCATTAGTAGTACGGACACAAGTTGGCATGACTCCAAGGTCAGGTTTAGATTTCTCAAGGGATGGAGAAAAATGGCCATTTTACAGCAGGAATAGGGTGGCCTTAAGCTTCAGGTTACTTTTTAATACAGTCAATTTGAAAAGCCCAGTTACATTTGATTTCAGTATATCACTTTAAAATTGTCTCAGGAGTTGGAACATCGTGTGGGTGTAAATCATTTAGAAGCGCAGTAATACCATTCGTGCTTGGAGAGAATCCATTTGATTGGCATATGTAACTGTTTCGATTTACAGACATTCCGCTATATAAAAGAGTGTTTTGGGTGGTTGTGTCATTTATTGCTGCTTTAGTATTAGGTTGTTTGTTTTCTTCTTCTTCCCTTCTGGCCTACATTTTGTTTTATGGTCCTCTGACAATAAACAGCATTTTTCTAATTTTTATCTGGCCTGAGGCTCATGAGGAAAATCATTGCATGTTTGCTTTCTCTTACTTGTAAATGCTCAAGCTTGTAAGATGCCCTGCCTGTCGACTGAAGGGGCTTGTGCTGCAATCCCACGCTCTTTTACAAACACGTCATCATAGATCTGTTAGAAGGAAAGCAAATTCTCCCTTTGGCAAGTGCTGAGACCTGACGTAGGGCCAGGAGGGGCCTTGATACAGTGTGCCAATTTTACCCATTCTGCAAATCCTGTGAGCTTCCAAGTGACAAAAGATTTTTCAAGGGGGAATAGATTTATGCTCTAGTTCAGCTTTTGTTGGCACCTAGATGTTCCCTCGTGGTTAGCCAAGGAAAGGGAAAAATTATACAGAGGTCTTCCACCTTTGCTGCTTAAATTATTTAACCAAGCAGGAACAAGACTCTCTTCTGCCTCTTGAGGAGTTGTGGTTTGTAAAGGCTAAAATCGCTTCATCATGCCAAACTGAAAGTATGCATAAATTATTTAGTAAAACCTGAGAAAATCTGACTACTCTTGGGGAATCTTCCCTGCCTGGGCTGCTTAAATTTCAGAAGAGTGGGCAATTTTCTTTTTCTCTTGAAGAAGGCTATGTACGTTTTCAGAGTTTTAGAGCTGATCTGCATTGGCTTAAAAGAAATGTGATAACTGATGTGAGGGACTGCTGTACTTTTCTATCCAAATATTAACTGAAATCATCTCTCTTTTAGGGGAACTTGCCCTTCCTTTCTCAAAGCATTATTTTCCAAAGTGGAGAATGATTTGGAATATCATAATAAGAAATCAAAATAAGTGAGGAGGGTTTCTGAGACCAGGAAAGAGGTTTTGCAGGAAACTCCAGTGTCTTGTGAAATGACACAACGGTAATTGCTTATATTCACTGAATAGTTCACTGTCATATTTATTTCAGTGTTGTCAATACATTGAACCATGTCAAGCTATTGATTGGAAGTAGTGCCCTGGATCCTTTTCTTAATGCCATTCTGTCTTTGATATGTATTTGCATTTCCATAAGTCAAAGAATTGTACTGGCATCCAGGCATTAAAGAAAAAAAGCACAAGATAAAACAGACCAAGCAATGGAGGAGGGGAGAATGGAGCCTTATCATCATGTAGTATCCTGTGACATAAATTTATCTTCTGCTGGCTATAAGTAGCAGCATCTATCTCCTCCCCTCCCCAAGTATGCATGTTGGATGTGTTCTGTATTTACACTGAGGAACTGAAGAAGTTGCAGACATATAGCGTGTTAGATAAGATTCCATATAAAGCTAATTACTCCATTCTGGACCCAGTTTTAAACAGGTTGTAATAGTAGTGACATGACAAACAAGTCCCCTCTTACAGAACGAGGTTAAATATCATAATATTGCTAAATGACGCTGACTTCATGGATTACTGACACAACAAATTTCACTTGCTAACCCAGTTTTAAACACTGGCAATATTGTACTTTCCCAGCCGATGCTGCAAACAGAATCACGCTGTCTTCGAGGCCGAGCATATGAAATTAACTATGGAAAATGTGATATGGCAGTATTCCCAGATTCTGTGTTGCATGTATAAAACAGAACTCTTCTCGACTAGGAGTGCTACCTCCTCTTTTCACACTAAGTGTTCTAGATGGCAAATGCATGACTTCAGCTGACAAAAGCTTGTCAGTTAGTATGTAAATTATCTGCACAAAGCTATGTAGATACAAAATGTAACAAAGTGCACGTACTGGCGAAAACTGGGACCAAGGCTAAACAACAGTATAAGGCTGTAGGACGTTGGTTGGGGGTGTTATTGGAATGAGCCTCACCGTGGTTCACTGTGCTACAGGTTCATAATATTCTGTTTTGATAGAGTCAACTGCTGTTGTTAGTGCTCAGAGAGCAGAGGTTAGTCGCCACAGAATGTAATTTCTTCTGATCTGACAGAACTGCAGATTGCTGCTATGGGTTTTCCCTCAGATTTCAGGGAATTGCTTCACGGTGACAAATGATTAGCTGTTATCTCCAACTAAATTTGATTCGTACAAGAAGCTGAGTCAGGTAACTTCTTAATGTCTGAGGGTTTCTGACAGGAAATGAAAACAGCTTGTTGGTCACATGTGAATACAAAAAAAATCTTCCCTTTCAAAAATAGATTCTGCTATTTGCTAATTGGATACAGGCTTTACCTCAACTCTTTGTTGGAAGTGTCTTTTTTTCTAAGGGACTGGGGTTTGGCCTTGGCAAAAATCCCATCTTTGAGAAGCTGGGTGGTAAAAATAGAGGGAGGGGTCTGGCAACTGGGATGGCATCGAAGAAGATACTGCAGTCTGCAGGCTATTGTGTTCAAAACTAATCTGCAATTTTGGAATCTGCAAGCTAGAAATATATCTCTCCCTCACATTTGACTCCATTTTCCTTTCAGCTGTAAGTGTTGGTACTCTTGATGTGTGCAGCTGAAATCTCAACCTCCAGTATTAGTGTGGCATTTACTATCTTTGAAGTCTTTTTTTTTGGTTGAATTTTCTGACACACCAAAGCACATCAACACATCTTGTTGCTTGGATTTCCTTTTCCTTGATAGATGAATAACATAATTGGCCCCTTTACTGTTACTTTCCCTAAGTGCAGTTGGGTTTTATTTCACAAGCATGGGCAGGTTATAGAATCCACAGATTTATTTGCATGAAAGGATTATGGAGACATCATCCCATCTGTTGCCTACACACTCTGGATTTTCTTTTATACATAAAAATGTGTTAAAATTCAACATGATTCACACTATGTTGGCTTGGTGAAAAAAAAATAGCTTCTAGCTTTGTTCAGAATATTAAAGTAATCAGGGAAATGAAAGAAAATGGAGAAAATACATTGTTTCAAAATATTGAATGAGTTGGTGACGGATATAACGTTTATCTCTGTGGGCCTGTGTTTTTTTGGTGGAAGTTGAATGCTAAAGGCAAGACTTCTTTCAAAAAGAAACTACAGTGAACTTTAAGAGCTACGTTTTCAAACTTCATAAGCTGTTGAGAAAGAGCCCTACTCGTTTGTTAGTCGCCACTAGGTTTCAGTTGGTTTCCTGTGTTGAAAGAAGCAGCCAGCTCTCCTGTACCCACGTAAATATTTCGCTTTTCCTTTCCTTCTCCCTCTTTGAGGGGGAGAGGAAGAATAAAACATTCTAGCTGCCTGACGGTGTCAGATTAAATACTGAGATGGCGACAGGAAGAAGGCTGGAAGGAAAAACAAAAGACAGGGGGGTGAGAGTTATCAGGTTTTAGGCGGAACGGGATGCTTGTCGGGCTCCAATTTACAGGATCCAAACAGATTTTAGTTGACACAATCTGCAATCATTACTGCCAGAGCACAGCTAATTAAGAAATTAGCTTCAGCAATTGTTTGCTTGCATCTTATGTGATGAGTAGGTGAATAATGTCTTGCTGCTGATGTACCTAGTGCCAGACATATTCAGCCACATTAATAAAGTACTGTACTGCCTTTTTCTTAGGGAGGGTGTGGGAATATAAAATATGGTATTTAGTCTTGCAGTAATGACATGTTGGGAAAATCTGAAATATTCTAGACTCATAATTAGTTTTATCCAAATATTTGACTTGCTTTAGGCTGTCAAAACAATGATGATCAGTGAAACGTTAACCCTTGCATTACCTGAAAAAGGAGATTGCAATGCCTCTTAAGTGTGTTTATGTAATAGTGCACATTTTAATGACCCACCCAATGGATTTGGGATTCTTAAGCAGAGACAGACTGGAAATGCTAATTTAGAAATAATTTCTCTTAAGTTTCTGTAAACCTGCTGTGGTTGACTTCTAGTGTGTCAAACTCCTTTAGAAGTATGTCTCTATCAATCATATAATCTAATAAGATGCTTGTTAAAGGACTGCGAGTAAGCACCTTTGTAGTTATTGTAGTCACTGTGTTCATGAAAACCTGTCATGAGATGAAAGTTCACTTTAAAATGTTTGTCACAGTATAGGGCAATTTAGAATTCTAAACATCTGTAATCAAGCATTGGCCTTTGAGTTTCTGTTACACTGATATTCATTTGGTTAGTTTGGAAATCATCAGCTCTCTGAACCGTCGATGAACCCATGTACACTATGTTGTTACTCCTTTTTGTGCCCACTGTCTGTTTATTTTGTAAATTATCGTAATCTTTATGCCTTTGCCCTGTACTGCTGCCACAAAACAAAACACGTCACGTCATGTAAGTCAGGAACAGTTATGACCCCTCAACTATCAGGCTGTTGAACTGGGTGTGGGGCGGGGGAATAACTTCACATAACTTCACTTGTCCCATCATTGAAATGTTCCCAGAATCTATGGACTCACGTTCAAGGACTCTTCATCTCGTGATCTTGATATTCATTGTTTATTTATTTATCATTATTATTTCTTTATTTTGGTATTTACAGTTTGTTGTTTTTTGCACATTGGTTGAACCCCCAAGTTGGATGGTCTTTCATTGATTCTGTTATGGTTATTATTCTATTATGGATTTCTTGAGTATGCCCACAGGAAAATGAATCTCAGGGATGTATATAGTGACATATATGTATTTTGATAATAAATTGGCTTTGAACTTTGAATTTTAAGTCGGTGATCATAAACCTGATTCTGATTCTGATTTTTGGTTGTAATGTTTATATTGTATAGCTTAACTGAATCAGTTCTGTCAATTGAATGAAAAGAAAACATAACAAAATGTTTTCTTTGTCACCTTGGTTAAATGTAATATTAACTTGTTTTAACTAGTACTGACAAAGGGTCTCGGCCTGAAACGTCGACTGTACCTCTTCCTAGAGATGCTACCTGGCCTGCTGCGTTCACCAGCAACTTTGATGTGTGTTGCTTAACTTGTTTTACTTTTGTTTCAACATGGTCCTGATGAAGGGTCTGTTTATTCCTCTCTATAGACACTGCCTGACCCACTGAGTTCTTACATCATTTTGTGTACGTTGCCGTAGATTTTCAGCAGCTGTAGAATCTCTTGTGTTTATAGTAACTTTTCCTCCTTTCCATAGATTACCAGCATCTTATGTGTGACCATCAAACGTTCCTCAGATGCCTGCATTTTATCATGTTTTATGTAATATAGGTTACAGAGAGAAGGCAGGAGAATGGGGTTGAGAGGGATAATAAATTAGTCACGATGGAATGTAGGGGAGCAGACTTGATGGGCCAAATGACCTAATTCTTCTCCTATGTCTTTTGGTCAGTGAAATTACTGTGAAACACTAGCCAGATTTTAAAAAATATTTCTTATCTGCACTTTGCAAGTAATTTTGCCTCAGAGATCCTTAACAGGGAAAGCAGATTCAGGAGGAGTTTCTGTTTGGTATGTACATACCCCTATGCTCAGAGAGGCAATGGCTCTATTTCCAGCAAAATTCTAGAGGCATCAAAAACTTCACCCTCATGCATTAAAGTGTAATAAAGTTTTTGCTGGGATGGCAACGTGCATTATTTATGTCAACAGCACTACTCTGAAAATTAATTATTTCTAGTAAGAAATGCAAGGGCGTGAGAGATGATAAGCTTATCTCAATTGAGTCTCCTGTGTGCACATGTGCAAACAGGAACCAGTTGAATTTAACCCAGCTTGTTTGGAACCACCTCAGACAGGTTCAATAACAAGTTAGTTAAAAGTGAAGCAGCCCTTTTGTGCATGTGTGCACAGGAGATTTTGTTTAGACGGCTTTATCAGAAGCTCAACTGCTTCTAGCAACCATCTGTACTGGGTTTGATCTAATACCTATTCAAATCAACATTGAACGGGAGTCAAAAAAGCACGTACCAAGCAGCAGGACCGTTAACTTGAGTCCAAATGTAACAATCCTGTTGGAAATATTTTTAAACTCCTCCCAGAGGAGTATTTAGTCAATAAAAGTAGCACCATATTTTGTTGGAATGCCTTAATAAATACTGTATGATTAAAGTATCTTTGGTGAAATTTCAACACTATTTCATTGTTATTTATTTTTATTTATTGAGGCCCTTCCGGGCTGCCAAGCCACGCTGCCCAGCAACCTCTGCTTTAACCCTAATCTAAACATGTGACAATTTACAGTGACAGATTAGTTTACTAACCGGTATGTCTTTGGACTGCAAGAGAAAACCGGAGAACCCAGAGAAAACCCATCTATTCCACAAACTCCTTTAAGATGATGTCAGAATTGAACTCCAAACACCGACGCCCTCAGCATTGCGCTAACCACTACACTACCGTGGTGCCCCAAATTATATAATTTAGATGAGGGATGTGAATGCAATGGGATATGGGAGACGTTATTCTGAATGTGAAATTAGTTTGTGCAATCTTAACGCTCTGGGTACGCATTTCTTTCCCAGTTCCTTAACAGCTGATTGAAAGCTTCACGGGAATCAGTGGATTTCTCTGAACCCCTGGGGCTGAGACTGAAGTATGTTGTGAAAAGTAAATTTTGAACTAGCATGTGTACCTCACGTGCTACAATTTCTCAAGTACATAGAGATGGTACATCAGCAGATTAACATAGTAGAGTAGCGATTAGCATAACACTAGCGACCCAGGTTCAATTCCCACTGCTGCCTGTAAGGAGTTTGTACGTTCTTTCCGTGATCTCATGGGTTTCCTCCAGGTGCTCTGGTTTCCCTCCACGTTCCAAAAATGTACAGGTTAGTAAGGTTAATCAGTCGTGTATGTAATTGGGGCGGTGTAGGCTTGTTGGGCCATGAGCGCTGTTACCAAGCTTTATCTCTAAAAAATCATTGAATAACTAACAGCACAGAAATCTGTCAATGAAAAATGTATAAAGTAAGGTATTTCTCCAATTTTTAAAAACCTTTGGTAGTCAGAATTTAAAACCAGTTGGTTATGGCTAAAAGAGAAGGAAAAGAGCCGGGGGAGAAGCAAGCGGGTTGGGTTGTAAAGCTCAAGATTATACATATTCATAATGAAAGAAAAAAAATGGATCACAGTAAAACTGTTTGAAAAGTCTTTCACAGAATCGACAGCATGGGCTCTCTTCACATTAACCAGGTAGGTAAGTGTTCATTAATAAGAAAAGAATCTGTTTAGGAGTGTTGAAAAGTACAAACAAGTCAAAGCATTTGTTCCCTGTGTAATCTACACATCAATTATCCTGCTGGGCTAATTGCTACTTTCTGTACCCCAGGTACCTAAGCATTCACACATATTCGGTCTTTCATGCTCCTGATCAAAACCTAGTAGATTGAGGAGATTTGGGGAATATAACCCTTCTTGTCAGGCAGCCATTTACTCATTGCAAGTAGGTGGGATGGAAAGGAAAACCATTTCCTGCACCTCTTTGTTACCTGGTGGGGATGCTATTCAGGTGACAAGGATTCTGGCACAGGAGGGGAACAGCTGTGTTTTATACTTAATTTCCATTTGAATGGAACTCTGAAAACCTGGACAGAGACCTAGACTTCACCTGGATCCTATTTCTCTGAACTTTTAGCTCCTGAGAGAGGAGGCCTCTTGACCTCTTTGCAAACCTATTTCCTATCTAATATATCACAAAGTTCATGTTGGTAAACAATTCAGCAAAGTTGCTGCTCAAAATGTGTCTTTGCACATATTTTGGTCATTGTCTTTAGGAATATGAATAAAAAGGCTGATATGGAACAATTTATTTTGGAAAGTCTCCAAAGACCCGATTTTCATGGTTTTGTGCAGCAAGCAGAACAGCACTTTATCAAATGTGACCACTTAGTAAGCCAACAGAAGGAGTTGGATGCTGTGTATATGGACGGAGCATTGTTATGTGTAATTACATTAGAACAGACTCCTTGGGTTAGGATTAATATTTTCTAAGATGTTAATTCATACTTTTGTTTTTTTGCAAATGGATATAATTTATAAAAAAAAGATTTTTTTGTTCACTTTCTCCCTCTAGTCTTACGAGTATTCTATTGCAAACACTGACCCAACATCCATTCTTATGTCACCCAGAAAATAGTTTCTCACTGCTTCATTTGTACAAAGGTGCAAGTACTGAAAATAATGGCCAGTATCTTCCAATCTGCCCACAATGTAATACTCCATAGAAATTGAATACGTTGTCCTACTAAAAGTATGTCAAATTTGCGAAGTTTAAGAATTAGTCCCTTGAGCACGCAGATTGGGTAGTATTTGCAAACAGACCAGTCTGTGGACCCATGCTGAATCTGAGGCTTTTTTCATGGAAAGGCTTTCTGTTCTCTTTGGATGCAAGCGCCAGTTTAATTTGACCCTACTGGCTCAGCACCATAACATTATTAAAGGTGGATTTCCTCACCTCAAGGCTGCTGATCCAGGTCCCTGGGCTGAATCCAATTTATAAGCGAAGATGACAAGGAAAGGCCATCAAATGATTAAAATGCCAACTTTTACAGAGAAGGGGAGCAATATAATGGGAATTTCTACAAATACTGGCTTCCAATGCTAATTTTACTGTGACTGCTTTGGCTCAACAAATTTATTTCAGATGGCTATCCAAATGATCATGTCGGAGCTCTCTCAATGTGATATTATGATACAGACAATCTACTACCTGTTTTTGGTGAGTGCCAGCAATTTCAGGATTGACCTTGTCCAGGCTTCCAGAGGAAGTGATTATCTCCGGATGTGAATTTTTGTTGCAGATCAGACTGAATTTTGGACCACATCAGATCTGTAGCAGCCATTGACTTTTGACATTGTAACCTGGATAGATTAGACAGTACTCTCAAATGAAGAAGCTGCATTAGATAGTTCTCAAAAAGAATGCAAAACAACCTTGAGTAATTCAGATTGTTTTCCATCTGCATGTCACTGATATTCTGGTTTTTCCAGGAAGGTATAAAGAAATCTGTGGGAAAATATGCCGGGAGTGCTCACAATTTTAATTAGGTATTGTGTTACAGAATTTTTTTTTAACAAACTGAAGACTGGCAAAAGCAAAACTTTTAGTCCTACAGTTCTCATTTAGTTTACATGGTAAAAGGAAGCAACTGCTATTAAATTACTCTTTGAAACATTCTTTACTTATAACTCAAGCTGTGTGGAACTGGGTTGTGTTGAAACAGTGTTCAACATATGCTTGATGTGTTAGCATATAAATTAGTCTTTACTAAATATATATTTAGCAAGTGGATTGAATTTGAAGCATGAGGTTAAAGATATTTGGAGTACTGCATTTATGGGGTGCTATAAATGAATAATTGAAAATGTAAGTTATCTTATTATTTTTACCGTGTTCAGTGTATAGGATACCAAAGGAATAGGGTCTGTTCATGCCATTCTAATGGAATTTTTACTGCCCTGTCACAAGCAAGTTACTTGCTATATTAAGCACAGTTCTTGGCGCTCTCTCTCTCTCAAGCACATTCTCTTTCTTCTCTCTCTCTTTCACACACATTCTTCTCTTACTCCGCTTCCCTCCCTCTATCTCTCTGCCTCTTCTCTGCCTACCCTTCCCACTGGTGTACAATAGTAAGAATAAATTATTTTCTTCCTGAATTTATATCATTATTAATAACGCAGTCACCCATTTGAAAGGTAATCTCAGTTTAAAATATATGTAACGCACTCTGAATGCATAAATATATAGTTCTCAGCATTGCTTACACTCGTTATTCTCTTGTACGATGGAAGCACTATTGACTTGCCAAATGTTCATATCTCAAATGATGTAGTGGGGAGGGACTCCAAGTAATAGAGACCTTTGCACATGTGAAAACGTTTAAGGCTTCTCTCTAAGAGAAAGGAAGCTGATAGCAATGCAGTGCGACTATCTGCCTGACTTTTGCCACACCCTGTGTTGGACTGATGAGCTCCAGTTTACTGCCCACGTCAGCAGATTCCAGTACCTGAGAGATAGGGTTCAGCAGACTGCTGATGGCATTGGGCCATGCAGGCCTCCCAGAACAGCTGAAACTAACAGGAAAGGGATTGGAATCTGAATGCTGCGGGAGACTGGGCTTCAGAGAAAGGCCACAGATAAGCGCTTCCAGTTTTGAACAGTTACATCCACAACCGACAGACTTCTGCAAGTGCCATACAATGTGTTGTTGAATCCTCAAGCCAGTATTTTACTCGTGTGTGGGATGGTGTAGAAACATTTGTAAAAGCTGGAAAAATATGTTCTTTGGGGCCAGTTGAGAGAAATAAGACAGCAGGTGTGTAAAGGCAAATGAGTGTTAGCTGAAAGCTAGTAGAATAAATGTAAGCTAGAATATTTACCCAGGTGGGAAAATAATAGTTGTACCTTATACAAAGTGAAAGGTGAAAAACATTTAATGAAATAGAAACACAAACAACAGGAATTCTGCAGATGCTGGAAATTCAAGCAACACACATCAAAGTTGCTGGTGAACGCAGCAGGCCATGCAGCATCTCTAGGAAGAGGTACAGTCGACGTTTCAGGCCGAGACCCTTCGTTAGGAAGGTCCTGACGAAGGGTCTTGACCTGAAATGTCGACTGTACCTCTTCCTAGAGATGCTGCCTGGCCTGCTGCGTTCACCAGCAACTTTGATGTGTGTTGTTTAATGAAATAAAAATGTGCATTATATTGTGCCTTCTCCCTAAATGGCATGAGTTTCATTTCAGTATTTCAAAGTGCTGATATTAGATACTGGGCCTGGAATAAACTCAAGCAAGCAGCCTTTCACATGTTGTCACATACAATGGTGAAATAAAGTCATGGCTTCTGTCCCAATCCACAGCAGATGAGTGCTTTGTATAATTTATTTGTTTTATTTTGATTGCAAATTTAACAGATCGACCTATCGCAGAAATTGTACATTGATTCAATATTCTTCTGCAGGAGAGTTTGTGCCATTTTGCTCAGCTCTTAGAAACATTACGGAATTTCACACAACTTCATAGAAGTGTTTGATGGCTTTGGGTAGCGGTGGGGGGGATACATCTTGACCAATGGAGGAGTAAGTTGCTCCTTCCCTCCGCTAACCTCCAGGGCCCCCTCGGGCAAGATGTAGCACCTACTGAGCAACCACCACCACCCCCAAGTCAGGGTCACATGAAGCCATGGGAGCAGGTTGTGGATGGTTGAGCAGCTGGTGCATATCACAAATCCTGGCTATGCAACCACTGACACCAGGCAGACAATCTATGAAGAGTATTGATAATAGCTGGGGTCACCTGTCCTGTAAAGGTACTGCCCAGAAGGACGTAATGGCAAACCGCATCTGTAGAAAAATTCGCCAAGACCAATCATGGCCATAGACCATGATCGCCCATGTCATACAACACGGCTCATAATGTTGATAGCTCTGATGTTTGATGGCTCTGGGCCTGTACTTGCCGGAGTTTAGAATACTGAGGTGGGGGGAGTGGTGTTCTCATCAAAACCTGTTGAGTACCGAAAGGCCTATATAGACTGGACAATGAGAGGATGTTTCCTATATTTGGAGAGTCGAGAACCAGAGGGTACAGCCTTAGAATAGAACGATGTCCCTTTAGAACAGAGATGTGTAGGAATTCCTTTAGTCAGAGTGTGAATAATCTATGAAATTCATTTCCACAAACGGCTGTGGAGGCCAAGCCATTGGGTGTATTTAAAGTGGAGTTTGGTAGGTCCTTGATTAGACAGGGTGTCAAAGGTTAGGGGGAGGAGAATGGTATTGGGAGGGATAATAAATCACCCATGATGGAATGGTGGAGCAGACTCAGTTGGCCCAGTGGCCTAATTCTGCTCCGGTGTGGTATGGTCTGCACGTTTCAGATACAGGTGTCCCCCGCTTTTCGAACGTTCGCTTTACGAAACCTCACTGTTATGAAAGACCTACATTAGTACCCTGTTTTCGCTAACAGCAGGTGTTTTCACTGTTACGAAAAAAAAAGCAGCGTGCGCCCCGAGCAGCCGCTCTCCCCCGGATTCGGAACAACTTTGCTTAAACACCTGCCTGTGAGCAGCCGTTCACAAGATGAGTTCTATGGTGTCGGAAAAGCCCAAAAGAGCTCGTAAGGGTGTTACACTTAGCATAAAACTAGACATAATTAAGCGTTTTGATCATGGTGAACAAAGTAAGGACAACGTGAGTTTGGCTTGTGGAAGCTGATGAAGATGATATTGAAGAGGTTTTGGCATCCCGTGACCAAGAACTGATAGATGAAGAGCTGATGCAATTGGAAGAGGAAAGGATAACAATCGAAACTGAATGAGTAATGATAAAGTACGACTTTAATTTTGAAAGGGTACGTAGGTTTAGGAAATATTTGCAAGATGATTTAAGTCCTTACAAAGAACTGTATGATAGAAAAATGTGTGAGGCTCAGCAGTCAAGCAAGCCTTCCACATCAGCCACAGCAGACGACGAACCTCAACCTTCGACATCGAGGCGGGCAGTCATAGGAGAAGATGAGCTGCCTCCTCTAATGGAAACAGACGACGAGATGACACCCCAGTGTTCCACCACCCCAACCCCTGGGCCACGGACAGATACCGATTCATGGAGAATGCAGTGGTAGCCGGGATGCACACAGCACATCTTTAGGAAAAAAGCCGCAATAAACATGCTAATTAATTAGGTGCCGCCCCACACGTAAATGTCTGCCCGGATCAGAGGCGATGCAATCGGCAATCAGTACTGATCTGGGCCGACAATTACGTGTTGGGTGGCACCTAATTAATTAGCATGTTTATTTTGGCTTTTTTCTTAAAGATGTGCTGTGTACCTCCCAGCTACCGCTGGACCCCTGCATGCTTCGTGGCAATGTATCGCTCGGCAGCCTGGGGGGTGGGGGCCACTGCACCACCCCAGCCTGCGACGACTCAGCCTAACACACCATCATCAGTGTGCTCGGCGCTGTCTTCCCAATTCCAGTAAGTGATACTACGCTGTACATACATTATTTCTACTTTATATAGACTATGTATTTTTACGTGTTATTTGGTATGATTTGGCAGCTTCATAGCTTAAAGGTTACTGGAGAGCGCTTGTGCTGTGTTTTTGCCAACGGTGCTTGCGTGAGATTTTCTGCCGAGAGCGCTTGCGTGAGATTTTCGCTTCAGCGAATAGTGCAGTAATGATTGTGGAAAAGTATTTCTACTTTATATAGGCTGTGTACTTATCATATTATTCCTGCTTTTACTATATGTTACTGTTATTTTAGGTTTTATGTATTATTTGGCATGATTTGGTAGGTTATTTTTGGGTCTGCGAACGCTCACAAAATTTTCCCTTATAAATAAGTGGTAATTGCTTCTTCGGTTTACGACATTTCGGCTTACGAACTGTTTCATAGGAACGCTGTACCTTCGGGTGGCGGGGGAAACCTGTATTGCTATGTACTCACAGAGCACAACCTTCAAGAGTGTTAAAGGTAACAAAATGTCTCTGACAGTATAAACTGCACAGGATCAGTTCACTGATCCCAACCATCCTCCTCAGCAAGGGAAGAAGGGTGGAGGGAGGGCTGTACCGATGAGAATATTTGGGATACAACATCCAGCAGCAGTTTCCCAGATGGCTCTTCTTTCAATGTGAGACCAGTGAATGGAATTGGAAAGAACTGATGGTTCAGATGAACATTTTTTGACCTGTGTTCATACTTAGCAATGATTAGATTGTGTGAAATACCACAAACAAGTCAGATGCTGTTGTCACTAATGTGTATATTCTCTTTGAATCAGAATCAGAAGTAGGAACTAGGAATAGATATCTGGGTAGTATTTGTTCTTTGCCCTTGTGCCTAGAAACTGTGAACCTTATTCCAGTGACCCCGCTCTGTTCTGATTGGTTCTGCCAAGTGTGCGCTAAAACTGTTTCTCTGGTTGGATCTGTACCATACCGCATGACATACTGATTGACTGAACCAGTTAGTTTATTTGCTGTTTATTATTATTATCACATGTACAATGTACATGTACAGTGAAAATTTTGTCTGACATGCTGTCCACATAGATCAATTTGTTACAAAGTTATGCTGAGGTTGTACAAGGTAAAACAGTAACTGAGTGCACAGTAGCATAGTAGTTATCTCATTGCTTTATGGGTACAGGTGATCTGGGTTCGATTCCCACTACTGCCTGTAAGGAGCTTGTACGTTCTCCCCATGACCATGTGGTTTCCTCCGGGTGCTCCAGTTTCCTCCCACAGTCCAAAGACGTACTGGTAGGGAGGTTAGTTGGTTGCTGTAAATTGTCCTGTGAGTAGGTTAGGGTTAAATCTGGGGTTGCTAGGCAGCACGGCTCAAAGCCCCGGAAAGGCCTATTCTGTGCTGTGTCTCAATAAATAAACCAACAATTAAATAAATAGACTAAGTGTCACAGTACAGGGAAGGTACAATCCATTTAGGCAGTGAGGTGCAAGGTCACAATGAGGTAGATTGTGAGGTAACTAGTTTTATCATATCATACTAGAGATGCATTCAATAGTCTTTATAACAGTGAGATAGAAGCCGTCTTTGAGCCTGTTAGTGTGTACTTTCAGGCTTTTGTATTTTCTTCTCCATAGGAAGAAGGAGAAAAGAGAAGTCCAGGATTTGATAACACTTTACAGTTCCAGAGACCCGGGTTCAATTCTCGCTGTTGTCTGTAAGGAGTTTATATGTTCTCCTCTGACCATGTGGGTGTCCCTCGGGTGCTCCAGTTTCCTCCAACATTCCAAAGATGTACGGATTAGTAGGTTAATTGGTCACATGGGTGTAATTGAGCAGCACAGTCTTGTTGGGCCTGAAGACCCTGATACCTTGCTATATCTCTGAGAATCTAAGAAATGAGAAGTACTGACAGAGTCTATTGAGAGGAGGCTGGTTTCCGCAATGTGCTAACCTGTGCCCTAACTCTCTGCAGTTTCTTGTGGTCATGCGCCGAGTAGCTCCCATACGAAACCATGATGCATCCAGATAGGATGCTTTTTATGGTGTACTTGTAAAAAAAAATTGGTGAGGTTCAAAGGGGAAGTACCAAATATCTTTAGGGGGTACAGGCACTGCTGAACTTTCTTGGCCGTGGTAGCAACATAGTTATACCAGGGCAGACCATTGTTGAATTTCACTCCTAGGAACTTGAAACTCTCAACCCTCTTGATTTCCATAGAGTTGAGGTAGACAGGAACATGTGCACTGTCGCCTTTCGGAAGTCAATGACCACCTCTTTTTTAGCTGTTACCGAGGGAAAGGTTGTTGTGGTGACATCATGTCACTGGGCTCTCTATCTCCTTCCTGTCCTGTGACACATAAATGCTGCAAGGTTAATGTTCAGACCATTAACTTGCTTGAGAATCAGGAATTCTAATTTCCAGTATGCTGCTTTCAAAGTCCTTGATGGCCTGGGCAGCACAGAAGTAAGCAAGTTGTACTTCACAAACTGAAAATGCGTTCCTTTGTGGGTTCCAGTGTTACAGCAGATGCTTACAGAGGGTGTGTGGGTGGGTGTGTGTGTATGTGTGCATGTACTTATTTTTTCTTTAAACATAGAGCACTGAGTTGGACCTTCTGGCGCTTTGAGACATGCCACCCTAGCAACCCCCAATTTAACCCAGACTAATCATTGGACCAATTAACCCTCCAACCAGAGCACCCAGAGAACACCACAGGGAGGATGAACAGAGACTCCTTTCAGAGGACACAGGAATTGAACTCCAAGCTCTTGACAGCCTGAGCTGTGATAAGGTTGAGCTGTCTGCTATGCTACCATGACGCCCACACCTCTAAATGGACAGGGAACTAAAATGCATTTTAAAATGATCAAAACGAAGAGTATGTAAGATGTTAATTTTGGCTGTTATTAAAACGCGCACTTGCTGAGCCATGAAAATATTTCAAGTTTGGTTTCACTTGTTGAACTGAAAAGCTTTCGACAATTGTATACCACCATCACCAAAAAGTTGTTGTCGGAATGCCTCTTGATGCCTTGGAATTGCACAGAAGAGATCATTGTTTAACTTTAAATGGCACGATACTTTAAGACACACTTTGTGGTTAATCACGGTGCTCTAAACAGTATCAGATTTGAGTCCACTGGTTCTTTGTTAGTTGCATCTGTGCTGCCATTGTCCTAGTTAATCATAATGTGTTGGCTGGTGAGGTACAAATGGGTGTTGTACCCCTTGTCCATTGGTCCCTCCCCACTAATTTCCCTCCCTGCACTTAATCCCTGTAAGCAACCTATGTGCTACAACTGCCCATTCATCTCCCCCCTCACTTCCATTCAGGGCCCCAAACAGTTCTTCCAGGTGAGGCAATACTGCACTTGTGAATCCGCTAAGGTCATCAGTTGTATCTGGTGCTCCCGATGTGACCTCCTCTATGCTGGTGCGACCGTCGTAAATTGGGGGACCACTTTGTTGAGGAGCTCCACTCCCATTTGCCAAAAGGGGAACTTTCCGGTAGCCCAACATCTTAATTCCGGTTCCCATTCCCATTCTGACATGTCGGCCCATGGCCTCCTCTTGTGCCGTAATGAGTCTACCATCAGGGTGGAGGAGCAACACCTTATATTGCATCTGGGTAGCCTCCAGTCTGATTGCATAAATACCAATCTCTCCTTCCACCCTTCACCCTCCCCTCTTCTTCTATTCCCCACTCTGGCCTCTTAACTCTTCTCACTTGCTGCACCTCCCCCTGGTGCCCCTCCTCCTTCCCTTTCTCTTATGGTCCACTCTCCTCTCCTGTCAGATTCCTTTACCTGTCCCACCCACCTGGCTTCACCAATCACCGTCCAGCTATCCTTCCCCTCCCCCTAATTTTTTTTACTCTGCCTTCTTCCCCCTTCCTTTCCAGTCCCGAGATAGGGTCTTCATCCAAAATGACAACTATTTGTTAATTTCCACAGACGCTGCCTGCCCTGCTGAGTTCCCCCAGTATTTTGTGTGCGCTGCTTTAGCTTCCCAGCATCTGTAGGATTTCTTGTGCCTATGGTATCATAAATGCTTACAAGTGATTTCAGCTGCTTTGGAAATAAATCCATAGTGAGAATCTTCAGCAACAAATTTGTAAAATAAACAACTAACTTGGTTAACAGCAAATGGCAAGTTGAGCTGTGAATGCACTCCGGCTCGTTGCTTACTTCTTCTTAATGTTTTTTTTTCCATACCTGTTCAAAATCTGCCAGCTTTCTTCCTGTTTCCACCAGTGTATCGAGGGGAGGAGTTCAACAAAAATACTGATTAAATTATGCATGGGAGCAGATAAGATACTTAATTTAGTCACTGCCTTTTTAAAAGCCGTAGGAAGCTAAAAAGAGACCTTTATTTTCTAAAAAGAAATTGGCCCCTTTGTGACAGCAAAGTACCAGCTTGCACACAGGCAAAACTGTAACAATTTTATATTCTCACCGTTTTGAGTGTATTTGGTTAGTTACAGTAATTATGCCCAATAACTGACAGCCGAAATCACGTAGGGGAAGGCAGTCTGCTTTCACGCTTGGGCCCTGCTGCAGAACATCTGCTGAGAGATTTGCATATTAATTAACCCATATTAACTCTAATTATTCTGGGAAATTATCAAATAAATTGAATTTTCTAATTTTAACCTTTCTTTTGCTTGATGCGTGTTAACGCTGATAGGATGTGGTTGCTGGCTCACCTGTGTGACAAACAGAGTTTTTTTTCATTGCCCTTTGGACCTGAGACCTAAGGGAGCCCCTAGAGTGAGTGAGTGAGTGTGTGTGTGTGTGTGTGTGTGTGTGTGTGTGTGTGCGCGTGTGCGCGCGCACGCGCACGCGTGCGTGTGTGTGCTTATGTATGTGTGCATGTGTGTCTGTGATTTTTTTTTGGCATCCTTACTTGATGGGGGCCCTGTGCATTTGTTGTAAGATAGAACATGTGTGGATGTGTGCACAGATGGCTGAGTATTATGGGGTGAGAAAAGGTGGTACCTCAGAAACAGTTGAACAAACCTTGCTCTGCAAGCCTGTTGCTTAGGATTGAACAAATAATGGGACTTTAATTGAATTAAAGACCAGCTTCAGTCAGTGCCTCATGACAGAAATTATTGAATCTCTCCTTTCTCATTGTTCCATTTACACGTCGCTGAATTTCCTGCTTTTGTGCTTGTCTTCCCTGCCATAAAGCAAGACTCGTAATGCACTGAGCGTCTGCTTCTGTGCTTTTCACTTCTGTCACTTCTTGCCTAGTTTGGTGGTTTGTGAGGTGAGCCTGGTACAGTCAGCTGCATCTTTGTCAATTTAACAAGGTCCAAAACTCCCTGGAAACCTAGCAGACAATGACCTCATTTCCAATTTGCAAATGCGCACACCTCCCCATTGAGCCATTCAGGTGATTAACATACTTCCAAATCCTTTTTTTCTAAGCATGACAAATTTGCTTTCATCCAATCAGGTGAATGTCCGTTAACATCCCATGCAACTGATGGGCTGGAAAGCAACACATTGCCTGCGAGCTGTGCCAGACAGAGAAAGCTCTTGTTAATTCCCAGCACCAGAAATAAATATGATTCTTAGCTGAGAGGATTACAAGGCATTTGAGTGTAGGCTGCCCCAACCATTAGTGAACTTTGTAGTTTTTTCTAAAACAACTGCTTCGCTGCTGATGGAAGGTGCTCGCTATAAGGCTTTAACTTCACAGGATCATGAGAGGTTATTTGCAGTAAGTTATTTTCTTGTGGACCTGGCTGTCCATTCTTCATTTAAAGGTATGATTTGATTTTAGTCACCTCTGTAAAGTTATTTTGGTAAAGGAAGTAACAGTGAAAGTTGAGATTCATTGAGGAAAAGGCTGAAGGTGACTCTGGCCGAGTGACTTACTTTGTTAATGCTCTTTTAGGCAATATTTTATGCCTTAGGTAGAAACAAATAATTGCTAATTTATGAAAGGGATTTTTGGGGAGCTTTGCTAGTCAGTTTTGTGTGATTTTTCTACAGATACATAGTTTAAAAATGTGGTATTTCATTCCAGTGCCACCTGGTTCTATATGTATGTATATTAATCAGTGAGACTCCCAAGATCAACTTGTAGCTTTGAATTGGAGATGATGCAATTCACATAGATGATAGATAAATGGAGGGCTATGTAGGAGAGATGGGTTGGATTGATCTTAGAGTAGATTAAATGGTTAGCACAGCATCATGGGCCTGTACTGTGCTCTGGTGTTCTATGTCTTAAGAGAAGGGTGATGGATTGGACCCATGGCTCCAGTCAGTGCTGAGTGTCAGATCCTCTTTTGGTACCATTTGCCACAACTTTTTCTGTTCCTCTTATCATCCGTACAAGATGCTAAGAGGCATAGATCATGTGGATAGCCAGAGACTTTTTCCCAGGGCAGAAGTGGCTAATACAAGATGATTGAAGGAAGGTATGTGGGAGGGGGGGATGTCAGAGGTAAGTTTTTTACAAAGTGATGTATAACAAGCCTGGTTATGCGACCACTGACGCCGGGCAGACAAACTCTGAAGAGTATTGATCATAGCTGGGGTCACCTGTCTTGTAAAGATACTGCCCAGAAGAAGGCAATGGTAAACCATTTCTGCAGAAAAAATTGCCAAGAACAATCATGGTCAAAAACTATAATCACCCACATCGTACTTCACGGCACGTAATGATGATGATGATGATGGTGTGTGTATGGAACACCATTATAGGGATGGTGGTAGGGGGAGATACACTAGAAACTCTTGGATAGGCACATGAATGATAGAAAAATGGAGGTCAATGCAGGAGGGATCGAACTTAGAGTAGGTTAAAAGTTTGGCACAACATAGTGGGTCAAAGGGCTTACACTATGCTGTAATGTTTTAAGTTCTAGGTGCTAACCAATGGTTCAAGTTCCTCTCCTTTTGTGAGAATAATGCATGGTGCTGAGTGCAAGTGAAGTCAGCCAAGAGTGAAACTAGATAGTCAGACTATTTACTATAACATTTTTCATAACCTTTGAGCTAAAAGCTTCAAGTGGTTGTTTCAGTATTTAGTAGGGAAGAGTATATTTTGGTAGTGCTTTTATCATAATTTAAAGCTGCTTTTTTAAAAAAATAAAAGTATTTCTGTGCAATCTGGCACATTGAGATTATGATCTATAAAGGTAGGTGGTATAATGCTTTATAGAAGATCAGACCTTTACAATATTATGTTTTTGTTTTATTTTCTCCCACATTAGACTTGGTTCTTTAAACACCATTCAGTGGAAGACAAGCATATCAGCTGTCAGCTCTTATTTACAAGCCTACAATTAATGCATTGTTGTCCTTACTTGACGCCCCATGCCATCTAATTTGCTTGGAGACAAGTCAGGAAGCAGTTTGCCGTGATGACGTCTTTGCTGAGTGTGATTGTCACTGCTGAACACGTGTGATTTGTGAAACAGCAAATGGATGCCCCCATTATTAGAATGCCTGGACCACTCTGAAGGTTGTGCACTTTGCTAAGTTGGTTGGTTGTGTTTCAAAGTTGTGCAAAACATTTTGGTAAGGTATAACATTATTATTTAGATCATAATCATCATTTTTATATGCCATGTTGTATGAAGCAGGCGATCATGGTCTTTCTGTGACCATGATTGTTCTTGACAATTATTTCTGCAGAAGTGGTTTGCCATTGCTTTCTTCTGGGTAGTATCTTTTACAAGACGGGAGACGCCAGCCATTATCAATGCTCTTCAGAGATTGTCTGCCTTCTGTTAGTGGTTGCATAACCAGGACTTGTGATATGAACCAGTTGCTCATACGACCATCCACCATCTGCTCCCTTGACTTCACGTGACCCTGATACGGGGGGGGGGGGCTAAGCAGGTGCTACACCTTGCCTAAGGGTGACCTGCAGACGAGCAAAAAAATAGCTGAAATGCACAAGCTTCTGAGTGGGAGATACACTTAGTGGCCACTCTATACACCTGCTCAATAATGCAAATATCTAATCAAACAATCATGGCAGCAATTCAATGCATACAGTAGATGCATGCAGACATGGTCAGGAGGTTTAGTTGTTGTTCACACCAAACATCAGAATGGGGAAGAAATGGGATCGAAGTGACCTTAACCCTGGATTCTTTGTGCCAGATGGGGTGGTTTGAGTATCTCAGAAAATGCTGATCTCTTGGGATTTTCATGAACAACAGTCTCTAGGGTTTAAAGAGAGTGGTGCAAGAAACAATATAAAAGCATCCAGTGAGTGGCAGTTCTGTGGGCAAAAATGCCTTGTTAATGAGAGGTCAGAGGAGAATGACCAAAATGGTTCAAGGTGACAGTAACTCGAATAATCATGCATTATAACAGAAGTGTCTAGATGAGCATCTGAGTGCACAATACGTCGTGCTTTGAAGTAGATGGTCTACAGCAGCAGAAGACTACAAACATACACTCAGTGGCCACTTTATTAAGTGTAGGAGGTACTTAATAAAGTGCCACTGAGTGTTGAATTGAATCAGTCAATGCTGAGGTGAATGAGTGAACACCTATGCTCACACTCTCGTCATACTAAATGAGTGAACATCTATGGTCATTCATTCATTTCTGTGATCTGACCCATTAGATGAGCAACAGTAGTCTTTCATCTTGCACCAGGTATTGATAATAAAGGAGTGCCCAGGACCTTTAGGAGAAATAAGCTGTCTCGTCTCGATATCGATATAAAATTGATTGGCTGTTTCTAGATTGGGATGGGAAGGGTGAGTGGAGGAGGGCCAAGCACCAGGGAGAAACCTAATAAATATAATTTCAATGTTAACCCTAACTGATTGACAGTTTAAATCAAGTTAAAGTAAATTGTCCAAACAACTCCATATGTCTTGAACATCAATTTGATCAGTTAACCCCAGCTGTTTTTTGAAATTAACTTAAAGGTATTTTCTAACATCAATTCTGAGTCACAAAGGCATTGAATTATACAGCACAGAAGCAGGCACTTCAGCCCAATTCACCCGTGCTGATCGAGGAGTCTTGTCAATTTTCCTGCCTCAAAACAACTGAGTGTCTCTTACTGCATATGTGCATACATGCATTGAGTTTAGGAAGCCACGTGGACTGTCATGTCTGTTCTGCTACTTAATTAGTTTATGGCTAATCTGATTGTAACTTCAACTCTGCATTCCTCTCTACCCGTGGTAACCATTCACCCCTTGTTTATCATGCATCTATCTATCTGTCATAAAAATGTTCACAGATACCACATCCACCACCCTTTGAAGAAGTCACTTGCAAATACTTGCAACCCTCCGAGAAAATTAAAACTCTACCTCGTCCTTGCTTTAATTGGTTGACTCCTTATTTTAAGAAGTGACCCGTAGTTCTAAAATCTCCCTCATGAGGAAAAAACCTTCAGCAAGATGTATCTTTCAAACAAGTTGCCTTTTACATGATAAAAACAAAAGCAGATGCAAGTTCATTATGACATATTTTTCTTTGAACTGTTTCTATAGCTTCCTTTGTTTTGTGGCTGTCTGTGGAGAGATGAATCTAAGGGTTGTATACTGCATAGAGTCTTTGATCATAAATGTACTTTGAACTTTGAACATCCTGTATGATAGCAACATAGCCAATAGAGTCATACAGCATTAAAAACAGGCCATTCACCCTGACCATCAAGTATCTGTTGACAGGAATCCTATTTTATTTTTCCTCCAGATTCTAGTACTCATCTACACACTACATGTAATTTACCGCTGCTGTTTATCTGACTAGTTTGCGCACCTCTGGTATATGTGACGAAAATGGATCATCTGTAAGAAATCCAGACAGTACGGTGATTTTACGTAATCTTCATGCAGATAATACCAGATGTCAAGATTGAATTAGGGAGCTATGAGACAACAGCTTTACTAGTTGTACCACCGAGCCTTCTAACCCAACTCATCCTCCTTGACTTCTCTGTTGCCTTTGACACAATTGTCCATATCCATCAACTCTAATGACTTACCTGTTTTCACTTTAATCTAACCATTTGTAATCAGATAACCACCTGCAAGTATATCCTGAATCTCACCAGTGTCTGTGGTGTCCTCCTGAATCTATCCTTGGCCTCTACGACTTGTCATCAGCATTAAAACCTGTCATCGTCATCATTATGTGCCGTATCATCTGATGTAGGTGATCATGGTCTTTGACCATGATTGTGCCTAGCAATTTTTTCGGCAGAAATGGTTTGCCATTGCCTTCTTCTGGGCAGTGTCTTTACAAGATGGGTGACCCCAGTCATTATCAATAGTCTTCAGAGATTGTCTGCTTGGCATCAGTCGTTGCATGAACAGGACTTGTGATATGTACCAGCTATTCATACGACCATCCACCACCTGCTCCCATGGCTTCACATGACCTTGATCTGGGGGCTAAGCAGATGCTACACCTTGCCCAGTGGTGACCAGCAGGCGAGTGGAGGGAAGTAGTGCCTTGCACCTCCTTTAGTAGAGACTTATCTTCTCCCCACCACGCCACTAAAACCTATAACAACATTAGTAGAAGTCACTACATCTGTTTCTGCATGAATAGTTGTGACATTCATCTTCACCTTTCTTCATCACTCTACTCCCTCTAAATTGTCTACAGATGACTTGTGCAATATATAGCATTGGTTGTGCAGAAATTTCCTTTACTTATGATGTTGCTAAAATTCCCTTTCACCAACGTTGTTTCCTTAGCCTCTGATTCCATCCCTTCTCTCTGACCGTCCAAACTGAACTAAGCCATTTGTAATTTCTGTGCGACATCTTGTCTCTGAGAATGGCTTTGGATCATGAAGTTGCAACATCACTTAGACCACCTGGTTCCACCTGTAAAACACCAGTCTGATCCGGATCTGCTGCTGAAACTGTTATCTACCTTTTCTTTTCTTACC
The DNA here is from genome assembly GCF_030028105.1 of Mobula birostris. Classification (NCBI taxonomy): domain Eukaryota; kingdom Metazoa; phylum Chordata; class Chondrichthyes; order Myliobatiformes; family Myliobatidae; genus Mobula; species Mobula birostris. The sequence continues at coordinate 122,316,767 of NC_092374.1, read as the reverse complement.
TTTGGACCACAATTTTAGTACACTCCTGGCCATCTTCCTTTACTGGATTCTTCATAAGCCTGAAGTGATTGAAAACCACACTACCTACGTCAAAACTGACACCATCAAATCCCACCTATAGCACTTTCTGCTCCTACAACTGCTGGTCATCTCCAAATTCTGTCCTAGGCAGGTTTGCCTTCGGCATTCTTTTTTCTTAAATTTCATCACCTATCTCCCCTTCCTCCTTTATGGTGATTCTTGGTTTATCTCTCTTTCTGGAGAATGGAGTTGAGAGGGTTAATAAGGCAGTCAAGATGGAACAGCAGAGCAGACCCGATGGGTTAAATGGCCTAATACTTTTCCTATGTCTTATGGTCTTCTCAGCTTCTGAAAGTGACTTAATATTTCCTTGCAGCTTAGCATCAAGCTCAATTGGCTAACTCTCCTTAAGCACTTAGATATTTTCTTGTGTGAAAGGGACTCCATAATTTCAAAATTGTTGTTAAGGATTCTTAAGGGTCATCACTGGAATGCCTAAGCTCACTACACCAGGCAAATACCTGATCAATCAACTCAAAGTGGGAGCGGATACTAATGTATATTTTATTAAGCATTATGGCAGGCACTTTTCAGAGAAGGTGTTTATTACCCATCTGAGCAAATGGCGTGTTTCTGTGCTGCAAATTCTTTCTATTTCTTTGCATATAATGGGGCAAGGAGGACTTCAGTCCTGATGTTCTGCATATTATTTACAACACAGCGACTGATGTGTTGTGGGAATGTTATGGTTGCTGTAAAACCTATAAAGAAGAACTGCCTGGCAAATCTCTTTTATTTTGCAAGGGGCAGCATTGTGTGTCATTTCTACAATAATGATGATATCAATTGCTAGTGATGCAATGGCACGTTGAACATGATTTGCACATTTGCAAACAAAATGAAAAATGGCTTGCCAAACATGGTGTTGTTAATGCAACATGTCCTTGCAACCCTTTATTCTGCTAGAATAAAGCCATTTTGAGGTGGAACTGTCTTTTTTCAAGCCAGCTTTTTTTTTGCAAAAGCAGCTCGATAATTGTTTCTCTGACAATCTCACTAAAGCCATTTAGTTTGTGTAGGTGTCTGGCTGGCTGAGCCTGAATTTCAATGGTTCAGAAAAATGTTGTAGGAACAGAGCAGCCTTAAAAGTGCACAGTAAGTCTGTTCCCATTGAGACATTTTATCTTATCACCATGTACAGTTTAGAAGGAGAAATACAGGACCAAAGCACACACAGCCTTCAGAAATATATTTACTTTGTTTTATTTCATATATGTACATCATACTTCAGTGAGAAGAGCTGGAGAAGCTGTGTAGGCAAACACTTTCTTGGACTTATGAGAACATCTGTATTGCGCTTTAAAATGAGAAAATAAAATCACAAGAGTGAGTTAATGTGGTATTGCTTATGTGTGTGGGTGCATGCTGTACCCAGATCATACTTAGAGCATTATTTATTTATATTTCAGCACAGCTTGCAGCAAGATGGAAGCATACATTTTATTTTCTTCTTGTATCAGGAAGGGATGGTAATCTAAAGCCACACTAGTGTGACTTTTTTAATGTTTAGGTTTTGTCCCTTCATGTTTTAAGAGTTGAAGTTAGAGTCTAGTATCTTGTCCTGTTGAAGGCTGAAACTCTGTTACTTTACTTTTCAAAATATCTCTAAAATGTTCTGTTATGATACAGCACAATGATACATAATGGCAAGGTTAATATTTCTGTTATAAAACAAAACTTGGGTAGGAAAAATAAAATACTTATTTGAATAGATGAACTTCCCTTCAGTAAATGTACCATTGAAAATTATGGCTCAAAGGAGGCATTTAAGAAAATTTTGCACCAACAGAAGTTGGAGAAAGTTTTAAAAAAAATTACTAAACACTTTCTTTACAAACTTGAAAAGCCGGATCGACTGTTGTAAGTTAGGCACTGTTGAGCTTGAATGATTTGATCACTGGTGGTATTTCCACCATGGTATCCTTCCATGGATCGCAATGAGATTTCTACATGCTTAGTTTGCTAAGCTTTGCAGTCATTCACTCGGCAGGAATTTTGCATTGTTCTGGGACTAATATGGGGTTATTGTTTACTCTGGGCCAGCAAATGGTCATCTCTTTCTTTTTCACTCACTCATACTTCCCTTCCTCCCTCCCCTTTCCCTGTCTCTCACTCTCTCTCTCTTTCTCTTCATCTGTGACTGATTACAAAATAACTCTGGAACATTTTTCAGGCACCCACTTCTTCTTAGGTTGAATTAATACCCTGTACGTATGCCAACTTGCAGCCTGATGATTTAAACTTCAGTGGTGGCTTTTGGGTAAATCTAGAGGAACCATGTATATGAAATGGCCCACTTTACACCAGAAGCATATAGCACTAGAATAAAGTCCCTGCAGCTATTAGGGAAAAAACTGGATTGTTTTTTTTTGTCATTTTATGAGGAAAAAGAATTAAATCCTTTATTTTGAGATGATAAACAAAACAGTGGATTGTTATTTTAGTTCAAATTCACACTATTGCCAATTAAGGGAACATGTTTTTGTTATTTCAGGTATCTAGGTGGATTAGACCATTTCTGTTTTTGTAAACTGCATTAATTAAAAATCTGGAGGTTGCACGATTTATTGAATAAGTAGTCTTCTGATTTCATCAAGAATGCTTTTACTACCAAGTTGATTACTGATTTGCTTTTTTTTAAAAAAAGGACAACTTCAGTATCCATTGTTTTTGTCTTGGTGAGGGAGTGCTGGGCTTACCGGTGCAATAAAATGGTAATGTTCAACCAAGCACTATTGTTCCATCTTTCCCACAGTCAAAGTGAGGTCTCTGAGCCAATTGCTGGTGTTGCGGTTTTTGCTTATTGCTCAGAGGAGACATTCTTGTCAAGACAGAAATTGGTATTTATGAAGAGAACAATATTTACTGTTGTCCAGGTCTCGCAGGTTGGGAAGGTATTCCTGCCCTTTGAGGGTGATATATGTCCTGCTGCTGCCCCTACACTGAGACATGACTTCATTGCTTGTATAGCTTGTGCTGATATTTGTGAGTGCAGTACCTAGTGATTAATCATGTATCACCCTTTTCTCTGAAGTATTTGAATCACACTGCACTGAGCTGCTCACGTGTTATTCAGAAAGAATGCTGTGGACAAGCAAAAGACCTTACAAGGCATGTTTTTTTGTGGAAAAGAAAGCCTTTTAATGCTTGTCCAGCCTTAGATAATTTTATTCACTCCTTCAAGCCCTCTCTTTATTTCCCTTGCACCCAGAGACCAGTTTTTAGGGGATGGGTTGATAGCTTCCCAGGGCTTGGGCCTTTTGTTGTAGCCCGAGACAAATATATCCAGTGAAGGCTTGAACCCTTGTGCAATAAAGTATCTTCGACATGTTGCTAAGAAATGGTTAAACCGCTCTTGCAAAGGAAGGGCGCAACCAATTGTGCCAAGGTATATCTGGACCACACAGCTAGATTGAAGATGAATATCCCCACTTTATGTAAAAAAATCATTTATTTTCAAAGGGCATTTCTCAGGCTGAACTTGGCTAAACCCTTGTGGTCACACCTCTTTGAAAAGGTTTTGTTTCGCCCGTCAATTGGTATTCAAACCAGGACAGCATTTCTGTTTGCCCAACTTTGCTGCCGTTTTCATTTTAATTTGCACCTGTTGTGCAGTTGTTGGAAAGGCAAGTGCAGGCCCGCGGATTGTACAAAGATCATATTATGAGTAGATATGCGCAGCATAACCTTTTTTTGTCTGGCTAATATTTTTAAAGAATATTTTAACATTACATTTAAAGGACAAACCAATAAATCTTCCAAAAGCTGCAGATATCATGCCCTGAAATTGTTAATAATAAAAAAAGATTTCAATGTTGTACGAATTCATGAGGGCAGGATTCTAAACCTGATACAACCAAAATTCTGTTCCTGCCACTCTGTATAATCTGATAGCTGGCAAGAGCTACTTGAGATAGTTCGGCTGATAAAACCAAGGGATTTCTCTATTAAAGAGTGAAGCCTGAAAAGAGTTGGGATATTTTTCTCTTGTTTCTCCTTCCCATGATGTCATATAGCTGAGCGGCTTGGCTTTGAGCATGTGTATTTGCATGCAAGTGTGTCCATTTGAGTTTCCTGTGAGCTGGGTTAAACAGTTTCTGGCAGTGTTATGTCTGCATATGTGTATCTGATGGTATGTTTCTTCAGCTAAACTAATGCCCCTGTGTTTATTACACTAATCTTTCTTGTTTAGTGGCAAAGTGGACAATTTATGTACTACCATGCACACTGAATGACTGGAAAGGCAGACTAATGCAGAAGCAGCCACCTTCCATTCAGTTCAAAGACCTTATTTATAAACTGTCTATTTTAAGGAATGCTAGTGTGAGTGCATCAGATCTGTGTGGAAAAATAAACTGGTTTATTTTTGCTCTTGACTTGTTCTGACAGTTGAAACATGATTTGAAGCATAATCTGCATGTTTTGCCAGTGTTCTCAAAATTTTGTAAAGGAGATGGACAATCGTTACATCCTGGTTAGAGGAATTCATTTAAAAAGACATGGCCATGCGGTCCAAATGCAGGAAATGTTCAGCATTTTGTAGTTCACTTCATGAAAGCTATGGTTTCAAATACCTTTTTTTTAAAATCCTAACCCTCAGATCCTCTATTTCCTTTTTTCTGTTGCAGTTTTGAACTATGAGAATGTAGTGGATACGGGTTCAGAAACAGACGATGAAGACAAGCTTCACATTGCAGAAGAAGACAGTATTATAAATGCCCTGGACCGAGATTCCAGTCCAGTGACTATGCCCAACCACAATTCTTCCCCACATGGGAACCAAGTATTGTTGCCAAGAGAGGATGAAGAAAGTGAGAAGAGAGATTGTGTCGTGGACCATACCTGGCACAGCAGGGAGACACTCCCAGTCTCAATACATGGTACTGGTGAGTCTATCTTTTAGACTAGTGATAGGATCACTGTTCCAAAAATATTAAAACACATGATGTTGGCATTACACAAAACTCATTCCAATTAATTTGACTCAATGCACTGTTTAAACAGTGGAATGAGCTAAAGATGTTTTATATTCTAAATTTTGCAGGTTAAGTGATGATTCAATCACTATCATGCATTGAATTTTGTGACACCCTTCAGAAGCTAATGCAACTTTGTAAATGAGTTAAACTCATAAGAGAGCCCTGATAACATTTTTATGCATCTTTCACTTACCTGGTGTGGATTTTAATTAAAGAATAACATGAGGGAAGAGTACAGATTGTAATTATTGTTTAATTATGGGGAAATAACATCACTTTATCATCATGCCTAAGGCCTGTAGTTTGACACTGGTCCCTATGAACTGACATGAAAAATTCATTGCTGATATTTCCTGCCAATCAAAGATCTACATACTCTTATATATAGTGAGAAGAGGTCAATGTTCAAAATAAAATCTTCACGATCTTGGGATCCTCATGCCATACAGTCGAACATTAAAACACTATTATTTCCATTTATTCAATATCGACAATATTATTATCCCGTGTATTGATGCACATCTGCTTTTGGCATTCAATGAATGTCAAATACTTGATGTCAAGAAGGCGTATGCTACATTTTCTGAGTATTCACTTCAAATGTGCTCAACTTCCTCGTCTGTGAGATGAATGCGACATTCAGAAAATCATGGAATTATTATGCACAGAAGGAAGGTGTTTAGTTATCAGGTCTTTGTGATGTCAGATGCATTTCTTGGTCTTTCTTCACAGATCTGAAATTATATTCCTTCAAGAGCTTCTCTATTTCTCAGTAGAAATCCTAACTGATTCTGTTTCTATCATCCTGCAGGCAGTGAATTCCAAATCATAACAATTCAGTTTTTTAAAAAAAGTTCTTCTTCACATTCACACTACTTTTTGTCTCCATTTTAAAATATTTCTTGCATGGCCATTTGCAGCAGTTGTTGGGACAGAGCAGTAGTTCCCAACCTGGGTCCACAGACCCCGTGCTAAATGGTATTGGGCCATGGCACTAAAACAGGTTGGGAACCCCTGGAGCTGCTGAGCCCAAGTTCAATAGCTGAATTTGAATAATTGTCACAGCAGATTGTTTATAATCAAATCTGTTAAACGTGGCATTTTTACATACTCAGATTTTGCCTGCTCTTGTTTACTTGTCAGCATTCTGTGGTAAAATATAGAGAGAGTCATTGAAAAATACATCACAAGGCAGGCCATTTGGTTCATGGCAAAACATTTAAACTGCCTGCTCCCTTCAGCCTACACCCAGACCATAACCCTCCATGCCCCCACCATCCATGTACCTATCCAAACTTCTGTTAAGTGTTGAAATCAAGTTTGCATGCACCACTTGTGCTGCTGGCAGCTCACTCCACACTCTCATGATCCCTAAGAGAAGAGGTTTCCCCTCATGTTCCCCTTAAGCTTTTCACCTTTCACCTTTAACCTATGACCTCTGGTTGTTATCCCACCCACCCTCAGTGGAAATCTATTTCTTATATAAATAGAAATATATTTATATATATATTTAAAATGTACCAATTTTGGGGATTCTTTTAATGTGCTGCTGAGTTATGCCATCTTTAAGGATTAGCTTGGGAAGATACTTCTGGTGAGGGAAAATACAAATGGAAATAAATGAGCATATTTTCAGACTTTACAGGAAGACATTGGGAGTGGAGAGGTGTGGTAATAAAAATGTACTTAGTGATAAAAGTCTGTCCCATATTATGTACATGATGTAATAATGTAGGACAAACCCTTATCATCAAGGTTACTTTTATGCTACCCATTGAAAGAATATAATGTAACTACAAGAAAATCTCTGTCTTGCTAAAGAATCTGACATTTTTTCCATTGAAGCTAGTGAATCTTCAATGGAACAGTTCACAATGAGTCAGAAGAGACATTTTCTCACCTAGAATTTATAGCACCGAAAATCCCGTTCAGCATACCAGTCTATGCTCAACACAAGCTTATTCCCCTATAATTGGTTCCTTTGACCCTGACATGCGTTTGTTTCATTGTTTCATTGAGGGTTGGCACAGTAGCGTAGTTGTTAGGACAACACTCTACAGTACAGACAACCTGGGTTCAATTCCAGCCACAGTCTGTAAGGAGTTTACATTCTGCCCGTGACTGCTTGGGTTTCATAAAAAAAATAAATATTCATCTATTTCCCAAGGCCTTGTGTTGAGCTGCACCCTGAATGTTTAATGCTACCTTCTTCAATTCTTTTTGTAAGGTGGAAGGTGGCATGGGATATGAGCTGTAGGTCAGACCAGGATAGGCATTTAGATCACTGGTAAGCATGGACAAAGGGAGGCGGGCCATAACTGCAGGACATACATTAGACCAGGGGTTCCCAACCTTTTTTATGCCATGGACCATTATCATTGAGCAAGAGCTCAATGGACCTCAGGTTGGGAACTCCTGCATTAAAGAGAGGATATAAAATATACCGCCTGTGAAACTTATATGTGGGAATTCTGAAAGGTAAGTGCAATGCTAGGATTTTAACACCTGAAGCAAGTGTGACACAAACAAGAAGAAATAGCTTAGTGATGTTAAGCACCATGGCAGGATTATTTACTTAAAAGTCCTTTGTGCTTTTGGCGCCTGGGTAAGGACAAGATGCCACAGAGCATGCTATTTTTTTCCTTTTATCCCACTTGAACCCTTTAATCTTGGGACAATTGTTGAGCTGTCACCATTTAATGATATGGTGAGGCTTTAGTTAATCCAGATCCTATTTTATAATTAATGGTCTACCAAAGTCAATCCAGAAGTACAGTAATATCAATAGAAAATAAAGTCTCTTTGACCAACAAGATCCCAGATAAAATCATCATATTCATGCGCCAATAGCCCTTCAGAAATCTGGAGATATACAAAGCTGAAACATTTGGCTTTCACGCCAGGGATATGAATGGTGAAGGCCTGGATGATTTTATCTGGGATCTTGTTGGTCAATGAGACTTTATTTTCTATTGATATTACTGTACTTCTGGATTGACTTTAGTAGACCATTAGTACCCTTCTCATTTATGCCAAATAAATCAATTACCACTACCTTTTTGCTGATATTATGTGCAAAGGTTTACTGAAAAAAGCCTTCTGATGGAATCTTCAGTGATTCTCTGTTGAAATCATCATCATCATCCCTATATGCCATGTTGTATGACGTAGGCGATCTTAGCCCCAAGACCATTACTGTTCTCGGCAAATTTTTGCTATTGCCTCGTTCCTGTACAAGACGGGTGTCCCCAGCCATTATCAACACCTTTCAGAGATTGTTTGCCTGGTGTTGGTGGTTACATGACCAGGACTTGTGATATACACCAGCTGCTCATATGAACATCAACCAACTTTTCCCATGGCTTCACATGACCCTGATCGGCGGGTGGGCGGGGGGAGTGGAAGGAAGCTAATTGACCTGTGGACTAATGAAGGGAAGGAGCACCTTACATTTCCGTTGATAGAAATGTATCTCCATCCTGCCACCCGTTCTGTTGAAATACCGAGGTCTCTCTCCCTGGCTATCCATCCCATAGGATAATGATGGTTCCTTTCAGTCAGTCAGTGGGGTGGTACCCCACTCCTCAGAAAGGAATAGCGTGTGTGTGAGTAGATTTTAGGTGAATAGGGGGTTGCCCAGGTCCAGACCCACCCTCTCGACATCCCCTCCCAGATCCAGTGGCATGGTGGGGTCCAAGACAGCTGGGGGAAGTTCTGTTGCAGTGAATAGCCAGACCAAGCTTTGATGCAAGGGATGCCCTTTCCGCTCTTCATGGCACGTGTTTGCTAGATGGCTGTTGACCCTATGAGAGGGTTCATCTGCCCTTTGACAGGTCTTGTTTTTCGTCCTGCAGGGTGTCTAGCCACCCTCCTCACCAGGCAAGCCTGGTGGTGGAGCCGGTTTAGTTGCTGACCACCTGACCATGCAACAGGTAGTACGGGGTTACATGGTACCAGTAGCACTCGGACGAGTGACCTGACCAGAGATATACCGAGGTATAAATGCGGTGATTACTTTGTTATCCACGCTCTTGTCCTTTTTGCCCCTTCTGTTACTTAAAATTATGGTCTAGGACTGCTGAGATCAAGATTACAGTGTCTGACTTCTCTGTTTTTCCCGGTGCTCAGTTTAACTGAACTGTGGCCTTGCCTAATGTAAGAGCCAGTCTTCAGTTGACCAGCCACTGACTTGGATGAGTGCGACTTCCTGTTGGAATGTCGACAAGGCTCAGAGCTGTCCACTGCTCTGCAGACCGCCCAGAGATCAGGATCCACCATTGCATTTATCTGGTTATCACCAACGTCAAGTATCCTGCTTTTACAGAAGCTCCTGCAGAATAAAAAAAAACTGCTGACCTCTCAGAACTGTACCTCTGTGAGTGTCAGCATTTACAGGAGAGCAAGGGGAAACAGAACTTTCAGTTCATGCCAAGAAGCACTCCTAAACAGCATTGCCATTGCATGCAATAAGATTACAAAACTTCAGTACTTTTCAAAAGTGGGTTTCCTAATTGTGCTATCCTTGACTACCATTTTAAGAATGTTCAAGAGATTGACCGTGCACTTGCAACAAATGCATGAGGACAGCAGGAGAATAAGATTTTTTTTTCCACAAAGCAGCAACTTATTCAGTTTTAAATAAGCTGACAAATGTCATCTGCAAGTCTGGGCACCTGAAAACAAGGAAGTAGGTGTCCTGTGGGATATTTCGTAACCACTTTTTAAAAAAACTCAGCGACAGCAGGGCTGATTGCTCTAATCTTAAACTTTAGTGCACTTGTCATTGGGGAGGGTTAGAGGAGACAGCTCAGTCTAGATGGACCTGTGATTACAGGAACCCACCATATTGTCCTCTTCTTCCTCAAGCGGCTAAGCAGAAGTTGGTGCAGATTACATCTGCTTTGATCTTAGCCTTATCTGCACACGGTCAGCTATCTTGTCTATTTTTGAAATAAGTGCTAACATTTGTGAACAGCCTTCAGTCGATTCAGGTTGCATGAATTTTCCAGGTACATCTCTGACTCGGGCAGTAGAATTTGGTCATAGGAAATACTAGTAGTTAAATTTGCAAATAGGAAATGTTAATTCCAAAGGGAGCACTCTGTGACACTCTGCTTCTGGTGAATGAACAGAAAATGGTGCACTATGTTTGGACAATTTCCAATACACATTCCCAGCATGCAAGTATTCTTGCTCAGAGAGTGAAGCTGGACTCACTCCCTAAACGTACTGTAATTTTGTACTTCAAATAAAATCTGTCGATGTAGAACCAAACGAATATCTGAACATTCAGCAATTGAACCTTTGGTAAATTATACCAGTCTGGATATTAGCTGCATTTACCTCTTATTTTCATAAAACATAATACTTCTGCTAGCCAACATTAATTCCTATGCACAACATTGGAATGCCACAGCACAGGACTCCTGATTAAAGTTTGCACCCTTGCCCCAGGGATTTCACTTCAGTTACATGTCCTTGATAATTGCATGAAAAGTCCTGGAACTTTTTTCGAGAACACCCAGCAGAAGATCATTTGACAGAATTAGTAATGGTAGGAGAGTTACACTTCAACACAAAAATCAACAATATTTTGGGTTGGTTGTAAATGTAAAGCTGTGGATCAATTGTGAATCTAATAATTCACAACCACTCACAGCTTTAATCTTTGCACTTAAAAATGTCAACTTTTTTAAAAAAGATTCATCACTTGACCAAAGAGGAATCACAATTACATTCATTATTACTTGAAAATGTTTAACTGTTAACAATAAAGTTAAAATGTAATAAAGAAATAACAGAGAGTGGTAGAAAGATAAATATGTTTAATTAGGGTAGAAGATGATTGCCAAAGGAAATGCAACTCCTATGGAAGGCACTAACACTTCTAAATTAATCTTTTATATTGAATCCTTTTCATGCATCTAATGAGAATAATGATTCCTAGTGTTGTTAACATTAGGATGTAGGAACATGGTCCAATCCCTGTCCCTTTTGTTGCAGAATAAATCATATGTTACAAATTAAGTCATATGGCATGAGCTTGGGTGTCATCTATAAATGTATGTTGTTGGTTTCACTACTGACAACTGAGAAATGATCAGAAGTTCTCCCTATGTACTATTTCTACTACAATGCAACATTAACTACCTATTTCAGATGTTACTGGACATAAAGAACTTTGGAACATTTGAATCTTGGTTTTATTAAGAGTAGAAAACCAAACTTCAGACCAACAATGACGTTTTCAGACAGTGGCTCTGACAGGAATTCAGATGATATTAATAAAAACTTTATCTATCTTGTATTATTGTCCTGTTAAAAACTTCCTGTTCCATCTTGATATTGTAATGTTGGCAGTTGAATATTTTTATTCATCAAAAGTTTCAGTTAAACTTTTGAGTTCTATCTACACTTCTCACTCTACATAATTTGCTGCCATATCTTAAGATCCTTCTCTGAGGAAGTATCAACACCACATGGTTTTGAAGTTGTCTGTGCAAGCTAATCTGGAGGTTAAACACAGAAAACACTTTCTCTCATTATTGTCAGGTTTTTTGAATTAAATTGCACTCTTTGAGATCTCCCACTGGTCCTTAAAAAACATTTACAATGTCAATACAATTATTTTTTAATAGTATTATCTAAAACCTTAAGTGGAAAAGAAATAAAAAGATTGTAAAGCAATGTTTTATAGGTAAAACAGTCTTCTTATTTTTTTAAATAATTTTCTCTGTACAATCTCTTTTAGTTTTTCCTGTGAAGATTCTAATCAGCTTGACTTTTATGTACAAGTTCAATGCCCAGGTTCAACCACTCAAATACCCTTTAAATAAATGGTATGATTTGCTTGGATTGTCAGAACTGATACTGGGATTTGAAAATGAATCTGTACTGGTTCAAAGAGAGCACAGGTCTGTGAATGTAACATAATTCACAATTTTGTGTATTTACAATTTTCCTTTTGCAACTGATTATAAATTACACTGACTGTAAATTACACTGACAATATATGTGGAATTTCACATGGGAACAAACCTCAATACAAATCTAAATAAGGAATATAATCTACTTTTGACATACTTGCTGGTTCTGTTGTATTTGCAAGCAAACACATCTCATTTGACTCCTTGTAATAAATATATGCCTTAATTCAATTTATCAAGGAGGGATTTAAAACTGAGAATATTGACTCAGAAAATTTTAGCGGCATAGTGGCTTAGAATTTTGACGCTTCTCACAGCAGGTCCAAATGCGTTTGATATTGGGCATTAGTCTCCAAATTAATGGTATGAACATTGAATTCTCAAATGTCGGTAATCTCCCTGCCTCTCCTTCACCATTCCTCATTCCTGTTTTCTTCACTCACATGATCTCCTTACCCACCCATCACCATCTTCTGGTGCTCCTCCCCCTTCCCATTCTTTCATGGTCTTCTACCATCTCCTGTCAGATTCCCCCTTCTTCAGTCCTTTATCACTTTCATCAATCAACTTCCCAGCTCTTTACTTCCCTCTCTCCCACTCCTGGTTTCACTATCACCTACCACCTTGTACGTCTTCCTCCCCTTCCCCCACTATCTTACTCTGAGTTCTCTTTCTTTTCAGTCCTGATGAAAAGTCTTGGGCTAAGAATCGATTGCTTGCTCTTTTTCATTGATGCTGTCTGGCCTGCTGAGTTCCTCCAGCATATTGTGTGTGTTGCTTTTGATATTGGGCATTGTTTTGGTGGGCCAAGCTAACATGCAGATGCCAGCTTTGTATTTGCAGTAGATTTTGGGCTGGAGGCTTTGAATGGTAAGACATGGCTTGGCCATCAGTAATCCTTAGGTAAGTAAGGATCTCAGAAAGGCAGGGCACGGAGAACAGGATGATTGAAAGGAGCAACCAGGAATAATGTTCGAAGTTCAAAGCAAATTTTATTAATTCCAAGTACATATATGTCACCATATGTACCCCTGAGATTCATTTTCTTGTGGACATACTCAACAAATCTATAGAGTAGATGCAGCTATAAGGGAGGCAAGACCACAACTATATTTCATTAGGAGATTTAGTTTGTCACCTAAAATACTTGAAAACTTCTACAAATGTACCTTGGAGGGCATTCTGACTGGCTGCATCATAGTCTACTATGATGGGGTTGGTGTTTCTATATAAGATTGAAATAAGTTGCAGATACCTGTAAAAGTAGTGAGCTCCATCATGGGTACTGGCCTCCACAGTATCCAAGACATCTTCAAGGTGCGGCTGCATCATTAAGGAGGCCCACCATCCAGAACGTACCCCCTTCACACTGTTACCATGGGGAGGGAGGTACAGAAGCCTGAAGGCACACTCGCAGTGTTTCAGGAACAGCTTCTTCCCCTCTGCCATCTGATTTCTAAATGGACATTAAACATATGAATACTACCTCACTACTTTTTTATTTCTGTTTTTTTGCATCACTTATTTAAACTTAATTATTTAATAGACATACATATATACTTTATGTAACTCTGTTTTTTCCCTCTATATTTACTTGTGATGTACTTAATTGTAGTGTTGCCGTAAAGTTAACAAATTTCACGACATGCCAATGATATTACATCTGATTCTGATTCTGAGAAGAGTAACTATAATAGGATCAATGAAAAATCAACCAGCGTGCAGAAGACAACAAGCTGCAAATGCAAATATAAGTAAATAGCAATAAATAATAAAAACATGAGATAATAAGATAAAGAGACCTAAAACATGATTTCATTGGATGTGGGAACATTTCAATGATGGGGCAAGTGAAGTTGAGTGTAGTTTTCCCCTTTTGTTCAAGAACCTGATTGTTGAGGGGTAATCACTTTTCTTGAACCTGGTGGTGTGAGGCCTGAGGCTCTTATACCTTCTATCTGATGGTAGCAGTGAGAAGAGAGCACGACCTGGGTGTTGGGGATCCCTGATGATGGATGCTGTTTTCCTACGACAGCATTTCATGTAGATCTGCTCAATGATTACTTGGGAGGGCTTTACCTGTGATGTACTAGGCTAAATCCACAACTATTTGTAGGATTTTCCATTTAAAGGCATTGGTGGCCAGTCAATGTACTCTCCACTATACATCTATAGAAGTTTGTCAAAAGTTTTAGATGTTATGCGGAATCTCTGCAAACTACTAAGGAAGTAGAGGTGGATGTTACGTTAATGAAACTTTCAACTTTAATAGCCAAGAAAGCAGTAAGTCATTTTGTTTCTCTTCCCTGTGCTCTGTGCACTTCATTCACGTTTAGCACTGATCAGTCAAAAAGTCAAATCTCTCAACTAACACCATATAAAATTCAGTTGGACAGGAAGTCGAATAAGGAAAGTTTAGAGGTATCTGGGCCAAATACAGGCAATTGGTACCAGGTAGATGGGCATATTGGTCAGCATGGATTGGTTGGGCTGAAAGGCCTGTTTCCATGTCTCTATGAATCCATGACTTAATGTTATTGTTGCTTAAAAACAACCTGGGACCAATGAGTGTGCGAACTGGGCAGAAGGGTAAAGGAGGGAATAGAGTCTTAGTGTAGGTGATCAGCAGTTTAGGACTGTGATAATGGGAAATTTCTTCATGTATTTGTTCTGCATGAAGATAGCTTTGAAAGTTCAGTTGCTGATAGTGAGGGAATTGAAGGAGATAATGATTAGGTGGGTAAATGGATAAGATTCAAGATCTACAGTGGAGCAGGCCAAAGGGGCTGCATGAACTGTTTTTGCTTCTATTTTTTATGTTCTCATGAAGTTTCATCAGTTCAGCTCTGACTACCCACATGATAAGTCATTGCTTTCAATAGTAATTCAGTGCAAAATGCTTTATGAAATGTTCCAAGATGGTACTACATGATATAACTGCGTATTAAATAATTACATCTTAAAAAGACATTAGCCAAAACTCAAATACTGAAGGTGCAAAGTTTCACTATAATGCTTATTATCTTCAAAAATGCAGCATTTTCCCTGTGACAAAAATTCCAAACTGAAAATGTGTGCATAATAGAGTGTGGACAGTTGAGGTGGAATAGAATATAATTTAGTACCCTGTTAGGTGCTGGATTGTTTTGTTGTTTAGCTTCTAATGGTTTCAGTCACAAGTAGCTGCTGGTCAGAATAGATGATTTTATGCATTTAAACACTTTGATAGAAGGAATCTTAGCTCATGGAGGGGGAAAGATTTAAGGGTCCTGCAAGCATATTAAGCATTTTCTGCGGCTCCCCCATAACAGGAATATTCTTTGTTTTTTCATTCCCCTGGCTGGTGTAGGGCTCCATGAGTGGTTGTTGCCCTCAGATATCTTGTGTAAGAAGCCATTGTTCACATGTGAATGAAAAGGCTGTCTGACAGTGGCCGATGTGGCAGCCAAAGCCAATACTACAGTCATCTGCTGTGCTTACATTGGTAATATCAGTAGGAACTAGGCAGAGTTATGAAGAATCAGAGCCAACCTAATATTTTTGTTGCTGATCGTGGAGCACTTTGATTATCTGATAGCTTAAAAAAAGATTTTTAAAAAATCACATTTAATATCTTATGAGGAATGGGATGGAGAGTTTGTGTAATATATCAGTATACATTGAGACTAATCTTGACAAGTGATACCTTCCAGAATGCCACTTAGTAGCTTGAAGCAGCTCAGTCTATATCACTTAACATTTTCTTATATTTAAATTCTAAAGTAAATTAGCAAGACTTTGGCGCTGCGACGATTGACACTAAAGGCACGCGTGGAGCAGAACATTATGTGTAGTCAATCCATACACAGTTTGCGCCTACACAAGTGAAGGCATGGCAGTGTCATACCAGCTTCAGTACGTTCTGGCAATAATCCATATTGCTAATAAGTACAATGGGCTAGTGTAAGGTCACCCCAGAGAACATGCATAACGCCCACTGCAAAGCTGTCAAGGCTACATTCTGAAGACATGGTCAGGCATTAGAGATTCATTAGTCAACTTCATTACAAGTGTGTTAACCCTTTCCCTGGATCAGAGCTATCTGTTTCTGCAGGTAGGCAACTGACTAGAGTCAGATATCTAAAACAAAGGAAAACACGACTTAATTGTATGAGGGAAGCTCCAAACTCTTTCTTTCTGGAATGAATTTGGAACATGAAGTTTAGACGTTTATTTAGCTGAAGTAAATAGAGTCAATACAGACTTACATACACCCCATGTCAGTTTTGAAATCAGTTAAATCAGACCTTCAACGTAAGGAATTTTTATTATACATGCATGACACATTCTGCTTTTGCACAACCAAACAGAACTGAGACACCATGATCAGCTGTGAGAGAGTAGGAGTGAGTTTTGTGGTGGATTCACTCAATCAAGACATGGAAGTAGTAGTCAAAGAAGGGAAAGATATGAACCAAAAGTTAAGGCTACTTGATTTGCCATATAGAGAAGTAAGTAACCGATTTTATTTCTTGGCCCCTCAAATCAATTCCAAAAAAAAACCAAAAACCTGAATCTTAGATTTAAAATTGACAATTGAGTTCATTTTCAGAAAAGAGATCCAGAATTTTACCAGATATGTTTCCTAACTTCAGTTGTAAATGGCCTGCCAGTGGAGATGCTTTCTTACTACAAAATGTATAATTGATATCCCAAAATTTCAGTTGAGTTACCCATTAATATTCTGAGTTCCAAAGTGTACAATGTTTCCTTATGCAATGTCTCATTCAGAGTCATAGAGTTGTAAAGCACAGAAACAGGCCCTTTGTCCAACCTGTCCATAACAATTCAGATGTCTATCTAGATGTTGTCCTATTGCCTATGTTTGCCCATATCCCTCTAAACCTTTTCTCCCCATATACCTATCCAAATGTCTTTTATACATTGCAATTTTTCCTGCTTCTGCACCTTGCCCTGGCGGTCTTTTCCATTGTGCTCCAACCCGTTTTGTTAACGGAGGCCTGAATGCTTGGAGCTCCTGGAGTCGTTAGGGCCATGGTAGGATGAACAATTCGGCTGTGGAGAAATAAGTGAATGCCTAAAGTGATACAAAAAATTATCTGTCTGCTTGAAAACGGGAAGACTTTGTGAGATCCTTATATAATGAAGGCTGTACATTTAACTCCTTTCAGGCCACAGGCACAGATTCTAACCTTGAAGATAAACTGCCACTTGCCAACAATTCACTCACTGACTAATTAATAATTTTATCATCTGATGACATAGATTCTATCTATGATTATATAATTTTATTTTAGCGATTTATTCTCATTCCTCCAGCAGCAATTTCATCTATATTACTTTACACAGATACACAATCTGAGCACGCAGACAGTATTGAAGCAGTTACAAATACTCATGCACATAAAGATATTCCTCAACTCCGATCTATCATTGCTAAACTCCGAAACAATTTTACTTCTGTGCCACTCAATCAATATCTAGCACCAGTATGGGTTCAGATGGCCTTCTCTTTCAGATCTACTCTCCCCCTCTCTCCCTCTCTCCCTCCCCCTCTCTCCCTCTTTCCCTCCCCCTCTCTCCCTCTCTCCCTCTCTCTCTCTCTCTCTCTCTCTCTCTCTCTCTCTCTCTCTCTCTCTCTCTCTCTCTCAGGAAATAGGTTCTCAGCTGAAGAGCGTAGTTGACCTGCTCAAGTTCTTTCTGTTCCTTCCGGTTACAGCACAATAAAAGTTTTGTGTTTTGAATTGTCCTTGACATTCTTTTATCCCACAATGGTGGACACAGTGTGCTGGGAAACATGACATCATTATCACTGACAGACACTCAAATATATCACCTGCGAATCAGGTTCTTTTTTTTCTCTTCAACCCTTGGTGCCCAGAGCCAAGTGGCTCTTTGAGATTTCTTCCATGAACAATAAATAATAGCACATTATGATTGTTTTAGAGTGTATTTATTGCTTTCTCATATTAGTTAAAGAAAAAGAATGATTAAGTGATCTGTAGTGAGAGAACTTAACACATGTACTGAGGAGTGCTTAATAAACAGGCTTTCTGATATCTGTCGTCTATGGCTGCTGTATTATTTACTGCGGCACATTGATCATTTTGCACTCGAGGACAACGATGTGTGTAGAAAAAACGTGTTTTTGCCCGGCTTTCTTTCAAACCTAGCCTCAAGGGACTAACCAAAGGGATACTGCCTCTTTTACACAGCTTGAATGTTCTGTTTTGAGTCTAGTTTGTTTACAAGGCCATGATTGTAGTGGTTTTCACTTTAGGTGCCACACAGTCTATGCAACTGCAACAACAAAACTGAGTTCAAGAAAGAAATCTGTAAACATTTTTCCTATTTATTAATGCTGGGTGAAGCAAACAGATACTAGAGAACTGAAGAAAATCTCTTACCCTTTACCTAAAAAAGGTACTTAGATGGTTAGAGAAGTAGAAAGCTGGGGCATTGCCATTATTACACAAAAATTGTGTCATTTATTTCCTCAGACGGTTAAAGAACCCTCAGATGAACAACTTATGATACACATGACTCACATTAGTCACATGGATGAGCAACAGTACAATACAATGGCTATATTTCTATTAATCTCTTACCAGAAATACCTCAACTTCAGTGTATCTTTGTGAATTAATATTGCTGACTTAGATTGTTTTTTGAAGCTGACAGCCCTATTTTTCTGTGAGTTTGTTTCTCTCTTCCTTTAATTCTTGGGGACTTTTTAATCCCCATTTTCTTCCTTGAGTACCTTTGTTTTTCATTGCTAGCTATAACACTGAAGGTAAATAAATACTGCTCTGATGCAGCATTATTGGATTCATTGAAAAGACGAGAACAAAGTTGATGAAGACAAATGTTCAGGGCAGTCTGTGTTTACCTTAAAAGAATCCCTCACTTTACCGGGTCTTGCTTGCTGTGACTGGCAGGTTCCAAAACCACAATAAAAGCTCATAAAACTTAGTCCCTTCTCCTGTCCTCTTTCTCTGCAGAAGAAATGAAGGAAGACTATGACACCATGGGGCCTGAAGCCACACTTCAGCCTAGTAGAGGTAAAGGTACAGGTGAGTACATAGACTGTTCTTTGAAGCACTTTTCATCGGTATGATGTTTTACCATAAAAGCCTCACCATAAAACAGTGGTTATTTATTTTTTTTAAAAAAACTTGTTTCTGCTGAGGTGTGCTCTGAATAAAGCTGTGGGTTTACTTTAATTAGATTTATATCAGTCTTTACTTTCAGTCTTCCTGTGCTTTCCATTTAGCTTTCCCTTACAACCACGTACCACCTCCCAAATAATCTAATGGGTTCAATTCCCTGTGTGTGGCTGGAAATCCACAGATGTAGTAATGTTTGTGTATCTAACGGTCTCTGCAGTCTAAATTAGCTTATTCTTTACGTAAACAACAGTAAATTAAACAGCAGACAGTCATGGAATTGAGTCCCTTTAATTCTGATCCAAAGTTCTTCAAAGCCATTCTAGGTGAATCCAACAACTGATTTTAAGTAGGAAATGAGGAGCCATGTGTTCATGAGCATTTCAAGAATTTATTTTCCACCTGATAAAGAGCTTTTATTAAAGCCACCACACAGCAGTATTGAAAACTTGTATTCTTTGTCCTAGGTAGTTTCAAATGAGCTCCTTTCTCCTTTTATCTCTGTAAGAAGGCTGAGCCCTTTTTTAAAATTTCAGTTCATCAAGGTGTTTTCCAGAATGCAAATCAAAGTTGCAACGCTGAACCACAGAGACATGCGTTTCGGTCTAAATTTAACTTCAGATGGGAACTTTACCAGTAGCTGGTTGCACTATGACATATTTTGCTAATCTCGTGAAAACTGGTCACAGGTTTTGAAATAAACAGAGGCAATTAGCTAAGCTGTTTCTGATTTTGCAAGAGCATCAAAAACCAAAGATAGATTTAAATGCATATTTTATGTTCCGTTTCAGTCCCGTTCAGCAGGTTCCTCATACTGTATTTTCAAAGCCTGCACCACCACCCTATCTGACATGTCTGTCAGGATCTACTGCAGCATTTTGATGTTGACAAAACATAAAATTTTTAATATTTTGTTCTTTAATGGGATAATCTGTTACTCTAATAAAGTTATAAAAGTTATAAATTAGACTTTTAAAAAATTTATTGACATACAGTACAGAGGAGGCCTTTCCGGCCCTTCGAGCTGCACTCCCCAGCAACCCCTTAACTTCATTCTCGCCTATTCATGGGACAACTTGCAATGACCAATTCACCTACCAATCGGTACACCTTTGGACTGTGGTAGAAAATCAGAGTACCCGGAGGAAACCGGCGCAGTCACGAGGAGAATGTACAAACTCCTTACAGACAGTGGCGGGAATTGAACCCAGGTCACTGGTGCTGTAAAGCGTTGTGAACCCAGATCACTGGTGCTGTGCCACTCTAATTTTTTTAAAATTTAATTCTGTGTAAAAAATTCTTCTTTATTTATTTCATCACTGTCGACTGACAAAGGGTTGGCCAATTTATGTTTATAATTCTCCGTGGTACAGTGAATTTTTGGTTGACCATCCATTCTTGTGTGGGTATTATGCTACTATTTCAACATTACTCTTGTGCCTAATAGTAGCATTCAATACATGGCCATTAGGATAATTGTGCATGTGAGAGCTTTTTGATTTAGATCTGCCACTTCATTTTCAAACTATAGTAAGTGGAGTTAGGCAGGACTAAATCCGAGACTTTGGATGGGTCATTACCTAAAGTAGGTTACCATTTCTGCTTAGGCCAGCATGGTCTTGGAAAAGAATTCCCACCAGTTTGATAGGCTGAGGGTGCTAGAGTGAAACGTCAGCTTCAATAATGAATTGGAAATTGGTATGTGTTGCACTAATTTTTTTAGGTGTAAAATGGGCTCTAATCATCTCAGTTCAGCAATGAGATAGACTGCACAGAATCTTTACAGACTTCAACCTCATTGCCAATCCACAGCGACCATTTTTAATGCATCCCGAGCAACTTCTTGATTCAGGAGTACAACTTCTGGACTCTGCTAGTTAGAGTACAAAATAATCCCTTTCCAAAAAAAAATGTTAAGTGATGGCTGTCCCTGCTCAGAACCCTCCAGTCGTCCATGTGACAATAGGAAGGGTGGAAGTATAAGCAGATTGTTAGTGAAGAGGCGTATTTCCTGTTTGGACTGCAGGTTCCTCACAATCGGGCCCTTAATCTCTACCATTTATTTATTTATTCAATTTTCAGTATCTGGCTGTCACAGGAGAAGGTCTGAATGTATGGTCCTGAGAAGATGGTAGTGAGTCACCTCCTTGAAATGCTGTCCTTCAGGAGAAGATACTCCCACAGTACCACTGGGGAGCGGAGGTCGAGGATTAAATCCACAAACAATGGTGTTATATTTTCAGGTCAAGATAGTATGAGATCCTCAGACAATGACATTCTCAACTACATGATTCCCATCACCCATTTCAACACCCTTTTCCAGTTCTACCCCCATACACTACCACTCCCCCACCCCCACCTTTCTCAAGAGTTGCTAGAGACCATTTTCTTCTCAAGTTGTGGAAGACTGGCAGGCAATCTGTTTCCAGATTCTCCTCAATTCTGAGTTTGAAGTGGGCACAAAACAGAGTATAAAAAAGAGCACGGGGAAACATCAAGTTTCACCTTGATTCTGCCCCTCAAAGCATAAGAATTTCAAAATCAGGTGTAATATCAATGGCATATGTCATGAAATTTGTTGTTTTCCAGCAGCTGTACAATGCAATACATAAAAATAAAAACTATAAATTATAAGAAGTGCAGGAAGAATATTGAGCTAGTGTTCATCGATTCATTGTCCATTCAGAAACCTGATGGCGGAGGGGAAGAAGCTGTTCCTGAAACACTGAGTGTGTTTCTTCAAGCTTCTTTACCTCCTCCTTGATGATAGCAATAAAAAGAGAGTATGTCCTGGGTGATGGGGTCCTTAATGATGGATGCCTGTTTTTCAGGCATCAACTTTTGAAGGTATCCAGGATGCTGGGGAGGCTAGTGCCCATGATAAAGCTGGCTGAGCATACAACCTTTCTCGGCTCTTTCCAACCCTGTGCAGTGGCTGCTCCATACCAGACGGTGATTGATGCTCTCCACAGTGTATTTGTAGAAATTTACAAGTGTCTTTGGTGACATACCAATTCTCCACAAATTTCTAGTGAAACATAGTCGCTGCTGTTCCTTCTTTGTAATTGCATCAATATGTTGGGCCCAGGATAGTAACCTCAGAAGTGTTAACACCCAGGAACTTGAAACTGCTCGCCCCTTCCACTGCTAATCCCTTGAAGAGGACTGGCGTGTGCTCCCTCAACTTGCCCTTCCTGAAGTCCATAAGCAATTCCTTAGTCTCACTGATGTTGAGTGCAAGGCTGTTGTTGTAACACCACTCCACCAGCTGATCTATCTCACCCCTGTATGCCTCCTCATCACCGTCTGAAATTCTGCCAACAATAGTTATGTCATTGGCAAATTTATAGATGGCAATTTGTCAGGAGAGCATCTTGTCCAAATATTTTGTGACCTGTTGGCCTAGAAATTCAGTTGTTAAATACTGTATTCTTTTCAGTGATACACAATGGATAACTAATTCGTTCTAGATGTAAAGCTAGAAAAGGGGTTTGGGGCCATTTTGCTTTACCATATTACACCACGCGAGTCACCCTGAAGCTCCTAACATGACGTCTGCTTTGGCATGCATCAAATTATGCCATTCTTTATGCAACCCCCTCTGAGAGATTGGCTGGGAACATAAACAGTTGTCTCAGGGTTGCTTAATTCTGAACATTGAGCGGCCTTTCAATGTGCTAATGGACTGGGAACCAGTCTTAGTTACCTTAGGCATACCTCCTAACCCTTCCCTGACTCCCCACCCCCGGCCCCACTTCAAATCTTGCTGCCAGCTTCCCGAAGTCCAGACCGTGACCCTTCTGGTCCTTATTCAACTGATGTCCAGGCCTCGGACACCTTCCCAGCCTAGTCCTTCCAACCTGTCAATGACCACTTTGCCTCGTCAGCTGGACGTGTGATTCTCCAACCCTTTAAGGCTACCATTACTCTCATTCCTACTTAATCTATGGGCCTCCCAATCCTTTTCCTGTAAACCTGGGCCCTTTACAACCCCCTCCCCCCAACCCCTATCTTAAGTCACTTTTAAAAAAAGTACAATGCCCAAAAATTAATGGCAGCATTGGGGATGGGCATTACTGGTGCTCTCTCTAGTGCCAGTCTGGCATGAACAGCTAAGACCTTTAGACTTTTAAGAGCATTTATAATGTGCCAATGAACCGGTTAACTTTTGCACCAAAAAATTGTAGTTACTGAATTTAAGGGAATCTCCACTTTCTCTGTGCTGAAAATTTCTTGGTAGCCATATTGTTACTGAAATACACAGAATTGCTGGCTATATTTTTTTTCTTCCTTAAATAGCACCAAGATTCCCAATGCAACTATGAAATGCCAGTAACAAAAAATAAACAAGGAAAAACCCTGAAAGATAACAAGACTGAGGAAAACAGAAGTAAAACTTGGCATGGTAGCAAGTCAGGCAGTTTAGGCTTGTAATCAGCATGTACCAATAAGGGTCTGTCATTTCCTGGCTAATGAAGGCTGTGGTTTTATTTGCTTTGTTTGTGATTATTTCAGCTATCTCCACCTAACAGTTAGAGTTCCCACAAGAGCTAAACAGTATGGGGAAGCAAAAATTCCAAGTAAAATTGCAGTTCTTCAAAGCTGTGCATTGTGACTCGAGAGATGCCAAGTCACTCTGGCTTGTGCAGTGAGATTGGTCTGTGCAGAACTGACATTCTTCTCCCCTTTTTGCCTTTCTCAATGTCTTTTTTTAGGAAAGACTGTCGATTGCACGTCAGATCTCGAGGAGTATTTTGCCAAACGGAAGCTTGAGGAAGGAGACAGCCACGCGGTTAGCATTGCAGAATACTTGCAGCGGAGTGACACAGCCATTATCTATCCAGAAGCGCCTGAAGAACTTTCCCGGCATGGAACACCGGAGGCCAATGGGCAAGAAGACAATGGTGAGCCTCTCCCTGCCCATTAGCCATTTAACTGATACTTGGAGCTGCTTTATTTATAAGTCATTAAGTGCTTTGAGTGCTTACACTAAAGCGATAGGAAATTTGTAACAGCTGATGGAAGCCTATCTCAAATATAGAACATAGAACAGCACAGGTCCTTTGGCCATTGATGTTGTGCTGACATTTTAACTTACTCCAAGATCCATCTACCAGGGGTTCCCAACCTGGGGCCCAAAAGTCCCTTGCTTAATGATACTGGTCCATGGCATAAAAAAGGTTGGAACCCCTGAAAAACTCTACCCTTCTACATAGTCCTCCAGTTTTGTTCATCCATGTGCTTACATAGGAGTCTCTTAAATGCCCCTAATGTATCTGTTTCCACCATCACCCCGGCACCCTCCGCTCTCCATGTTAAAAAAAAACCTACAGTACCTCTGGCATCCTCCCTAATCTTTCCTCCAAACACCTTAAAGTTGTACCTCCTCATATTGACCATTTCCACCCTGAGATAGGGTCTATTCTTGTCCACGCTATCTCTGCCTCTTATCATCTTGTACACCTTGATCAAGTCAATTCTTATCCTTCTCTCCAAAGACAAAAGCCATAGCTTGCTCAACTTATCCTGGCGAAGTGTCTCGGTCCGAAACATCGACTCTGCTTCTTCCTATGGATGCTGCCTGGCCTGCTGCGTTCCACCAGCATTTTGTGTGGGTTGCTTGAATTTCCAGCATCAGCAGATTTCCGCGTGTTTGCATCAACTTATCCTCATCAGCCATGCTCTCTAATACATTTTCTCATAGGCTGAAATTGTGTTAAAATTGTTTAACTGTATAACATTTTTGTTTAATTTTGACACAGAAGAGTAACTTATGCTTAGTTATTTGAGAAGTTTTTTTTCCGACATACAACCAGTGACGTATGAGGAGTGTTTGATGGCTCTGGGCCTGTACTCATTGGAGTTTAGAAGAATGAGAGAGGGATCTCATGTACCTATTGAATTTTGAAAGGTCTGGATAGAGTGGATGTGGGGAGGATGTTTCTAGGATCAGAGGGAGCAGCCTCAGAATAGAGGGATGCCCATTTGGAACACATATGAGGAGGAATTTCTTTAGCCAAAGGTAGTGATTCTGTGGAATTCATTGCCACGGACGGCTGTGGAGGCCAAATCATTGGGTATATGTAAAGCAGGGGATTTGTAAGCATATCAAAGGTTTGAGAAAGAAGGCAGGAGAATAGGATTGAGAGGGACAATAAATCAATCATGAAGGAATGGAGAAGCAGACTCAAGAGGCTGAATGGCCTAATTCTGCTCCCATGTCTTATGGTCATTTTATACAGTGAAATGACAGCATCCTGAAAAACAATACTCACTGAGTCATAGAATTAGACATCTCACAAACAGGCCCAGCCCAGTTATTCCCTGCTGATCAAGATATCTATCTGAGCTAATTCCATTCGCCAGTGTTTGGGCCAGGTCTCTTTAAACCTTTTTTATCCATGAGATTTAGCAGCAATAGATACAGTAAATGTTATAAACACTCAACAGTTCAGGCAGCACCTGTGGAAAGAGACATGAAGTTGGTCTTTCTGATAAAATGTTCCTCATCAGAACAATGAATTTACATAGTACTGCATTCTGGGAAATGGTAAAATCTGCCCTTTAGTCTCCTGGGAGATGGGGATGGCCATTGCAACTGTTGTTATTGGTGCATATCCTGGATACAAATTTGAACAATTTTGAGGGACATGGTTTTTCAAACTAACCAAGATTCACATTGAACCCTGTCGGAAAATATAGGGTGGTGAACGGATGTTTGATAAGAACAGATGACCTCATTGTCTCTCTTTTCCAGACGTTTCAGTGCCTTCTCATGCACATATCCACACTTAAAGCTCATGAATAGAGGGTGCACTTACTAACACACCGCCCTGCAAATGTCACTTGAGCATGGAATACAGTGGAAGTCTGGATTAAAGAAACAGACAATTGTAACTCAGAATGTGGCAGAGTCGTTTACCTGAAAAGTTGAGATCCAGCAACTATCTCATCTTGTGATAGTGTGATCTGATAACCAGGTCACCAAACAGTCACTGCAAGTTAGCAAGTGTTGTAGCACCATATAGTCCTGCTTTTGCACTCTTCCCTTCACCATTCTTCATTCCCATTTCCCTCCCTCAACTTATCTCATTATCTGCTCATCGCCTCCTGCTGGTGCTCCTCCCCTCTTCCATAGCCTTTGGTTCTCTCCTATCAGATTCCCCCTTCTCCAGTCCTGATGAAGGGTCTTGGCCTGAAGTGTTGACTGTACTCTTTTCTGTACCACTGTCTGGTTTGCTTTCATGTTACATGTTGGAAAAGATTTATCAGGGTGAGGTAGGATTTCAGTTTTGTGATATCTTTTTCAGTAACCCATGGAACAGTTATACAGGGGATGTTCCAGAGAAGCCACACAACAGGATACAAAAAAAAAATGCTGCTTCTTCCATTCACTTGGTGTATTGAAACATGTCTCTATGAGCAGGCCATTTTTGCTGCTGAACATTGGCGACAATTAACAGAGGACCTTTCTGAAGAATTTTTCCCTCTGTGTTAATATGTACAGTGCTGTGCAAAAACAAATCTGTCTAGCAAAGATGCTTTCAAAAATAACGCATTGAAAAGTTTCTAAATATTAAAAAAAACTATAAAGAACAGTAAACAGTGCTGAAAAACTAAATTAAATCAATATTTGGTGTGACCACCTTTTGCCTTTAAAATTGCATCAATTCCTACTGCACTGTCGTGTAGTTTTACAAGAAAATCGTGGCTGCTAGGTTGTTCTAAGCTTCTTGGAAAACTTGCCACATTTCTTCTGCAGACTTTGGCTGCCTCGCTTGCTTTTCTGTCTCTCCAGGCAATCGATGATGTTGAAATCAGGGCTCTGTACCATCTGAAACCGTATGAAAAATCTAGACTGCCTAAGACCTGTGCATCACACTGTATAAGATCTTTGCCCAAAACAATAGACAGATAAACATTTATATGAATAAAAAGATTCTGGTTTGATTAATTGTGAAAGAGCAACTTTCTTTGAGCTCCTGCATATTCAATTGGTTACATTCAGGTAAAAGACATGATCCGGTAGTGGGTGAACATAACAGCAACAATGTCGTTGCTCTGATGACTCAAGATTAGAAAATATCCCTGGAAAAATACATTACTGTTACTTTCCAAACCTCAAGGACAAGCTTACTGCTCAATTACCATCAAAAGGTTTAGAGCATGCTATTGATAGTTTTGACAAATTTGTTTTTAACTTAACATACTCACCAATCCAGCTGGTAGGTTTATGTAATGAGGACGCAGGTTACCACCTCAATCAACATCCATGGAGAAAAGGGGATGTTTTGATATTTTGGGTTGAGAACCTGCATCAGGACTGGAGAGTAAAGATGTCCAGTGTGTAGAATTGTAATGGAGAATTGAGACAGAGGCTGTAAGTTGATAGGTACAATCAGATGAGTGGCGGGAGTGAGCGATGAGCAGAACAGGTTTCATTGAATGAGTAGTCCACGAAGACAGTAGAAAGAGGGGGAGAGGGGAGGATTTTCCTGGTGCTGGGATCCTGTTAGAGTTGGCAGAAGTGGTGAAGGGTGATGTGTTTGGATACGGAGGTTAGTGGGGTAAAAGTTCAGGACCAGGGCAACCATCTCTGCTCTACCTAGATCAGGATGGTGGTTGAGAACAGATGTGTGGCAAATGGAGGAAACACATGTGAAGGCGCCATCAACTAGGGACTGATGGTTACTTTTGCCTCCTCAAATTACTTGACTTCCTCAAGCGGTTTATGTTTTGTTCCAGATTCCAGCGTGAGCTTGAGCAGTCAGTAATTGGATAAGTCTGATGGTAGTCTATGTAGTCTATTTTCTATCATTCAATATACCAGACAGACTTGATTTCAAATAGTTTCCCTGTGGTGTTCAGAATGAAAATATTTCTATGGCAGTCAGAATGAACGTATGACCAAATAACCAAGTAAAGGAGAGCTTGCAAATTTCCTATCTTAACTGTTTCCAGGAACATATTCCCAACTTGTGCTTGCCTAATCCAAACCATTGTAATCACTCTTTTCAACTACCTTCTTCTATCACTGGATGGGTACTTGATAGTAGGGCCAGACAGAATAGGCCGAATGGCCTGTTTCTGTGCTGTGTACCTCTATGACATAAGCACTGTAGCAACAATCACAAATAGCTTCTCTTGTGAATGTGGCTTTAAACATAATTTTCCTCATAATCTTTGAGCCATCAGCAGGTTTTGATTCAGTTATTTATAACTTTTTCAGTTAACTCACCTCCTTTGCCCAGCCACTTTTTTCAAGCTTACTGTTGGAAGAAACTCATCATTAATGATTCATAATCCTATATGTCATCATTATATATCATACTAATCTTTGACAATACTATCAATACACCTAAGAGCAGATGCCCAGCCATTCCTTCTCAAAAGTCCTCTTGATTCCTTCATAATTTCTCTGGCTCCCTGTTCATCAGTTTTTTGTAGGCACTTCATAGGGACATATGGACATTGCTGCTACTCAGGTTGGGAATTACTGCTCAAGCATACCATCCATTTCTAGTGTCTACTTTCTATTTGTGTTCAGCATGGAGTTTAACAATGGAACAGGAGCATTCTGAAGTTCCCTTCCATTTACTGGCAATCCTGCTCTTGGGTTCTGCTCCAATTAGACTTGACTGAGGACCCACTGAAAATTGAGAGCTGCTGTGGAAAAGAAGGAAAAATTGAGACTTTATAGACAAAGCTTTTTTTTGTGATTTTAACTTTAAAAGCTATTTTAAATTGTTTTATGTTCTCAGTTCTTTCCATTTCTATAAAAATAGCATTTTTATTTTATTGAGTGCATTTTAATTATTTTTATATTTCTGGGTATCAGAGAGGTTCAGGAACAATGGCAGGGGCTCTCAATCTGAGGTCCATGGACCTCATGCTTAATGGTATTGGTGCATGACATAAAAAGGTTGGGACCCTTGGTTTATAGGGACAAGACTTCCTTATCTAAAATTTTGAAGGTGTAGTTTGTTTTGGCCTCTTTTAATATGCCATTCAAAACCCTACCCATGCTCAGGTCTTTATCAGGTAGCTTAAGGATCATCTGGGTTAGCAAGTTTGTTCTTCCAAATTTGACCATGGTCAATCTGGCTATAGCTTCTCACTGGTAGAAGCTGGGCCTATGTGGTCTGATTGCTTGTCTGGCATGTAGCAGTGAATGAACAGCAACTTTGAACAGAGACGATGTGGAGACCAAACCCAAAACTTTTGAAGGAAACAGACTGTGCTGGATGTACTTAGCTGTCCTGGCAACATGACTGGAGAGAGAAAGTAATTTCACATTACAGGCTGATGACCTTTCATAATAAATGGGGAAAAAGAGTCACAGGTTAATTTTTTTTTAGATTCAAAAAGGAAAAGAAGGTGGTATGGTAAAGGGTGAAGTTATACGGTAGAAAGAAAGGGATTTTAAATGCCAAGAGAGAGCGTATTAGAAATGGATGGAAATATAACAGGTAAGGAGATAAATGATTGGACATTTGTAAAGGAGTGTCAAGTAGGAAGAAGAAAATTAGTGTGTATAATTGCAGAACTCGGTGTTGAGTTGAGGAAGGCTCCATTTTGCTTAGTTGGAAGATGAGGTGTTGTGCCTCAAACCATTCAAGCAGCACAGCAAGCTGAAACAGAGAACTGCTCATTGTGTGTATGTGATTCAGAGAAGCTGCTGGGAGTGTAGGGAGAATAAAATGGGATCACTATAGGATTAGAGTAAATGGTTAGCACAGACTTGTTGGGTGAAAGAGCCTACTTCTATACTGCATGACTCTAGGACACTTTGACTTATACTTCATCATAAATGAAACTCCAATTAAGATTGCCTGGGTATGATTTCATCCCTTTCCATCACAACTTTAACATCCTGTTGACTTTGATCCTGACTCTGAATTAATAATTCCATATCATCTGCTTCTCTTAATATTTTAACCTTTGTAGTATTGTCCATCTTACAGTACATAAAAATCCATTTAAAAAAAACGTTCTCTTTCTTCATTATTACATCAGGTCAAAGCAACCAGCACCTATTGGTCAGCTGTCAACCAATCATCAGTAGATATAGGAGAGTGAGCACAACACCCATCAGCCCATCGTCCCCTTCCTTTTACATCAACTTTAAAATATTTATCCTTGTGATTAAAGCCCGCCATCAACATTCCTCTCTATTTCTGGATCTTCTTCCAAAACCATAATGCTGTTCTTCCTTCTGACTGTGACTTCTCATGCATCATCCTTTCCACTTTATCTACCATCAGAAGTTGTGCTTTCAGATGCCTCATTTCCATTGTCTTCTGTTCTAAAAGGAAATGACTCTACTTCCACTTGCTCCTATAAGATCCCCCTCAAAGCCTACATACTTAAGCAGACTTTGGTCACCTTTCATAGAATTCATAGAATGATAGGATTGTTACTGCACTGAAGAAGCCCAGGTGCCAGACCCTAGTAGAGCAATCCCAAGAGGCTATTCGTCCGCTTTCCCCCAACATGCTGTAAATTGTACTCCTAATCACTCCTTAGTAACACTTCCCTGGAAAAGTGCTACCAGATAATTGGATGTTGCTCTCACTATTGTTGGAGTTAAAGAAGCTGTTCATTGTATGTTACTTAAATTGACAAGGATGGTTTTATTGATAAATCAGCAGCAGGACTGCCCTTTCTGATATTCTTCCCTTCAGTGGTAAGCAGAGCAATTTAATTATTTTCCTGATAATAATTACATCTTATATACTCTGTCATGAGAGGGATATACTAAATTGGGAATTGACAGGTCTAACTTGAAGTTGTGCTTTATAATGCCTCTGAAGATCACACACAGATTGTAAAAGTACACCTCATTTATACACAGCCAGAACACAGCTGCGAACATTTTAAAAGCACTGTTAGCCTCAAGTACAAGTGGTCCGATTTCAACCAGCAGATGGGGAAAAAGGCATGACTGATTTTACTGAGAGAGCTGCCACCCATACACACAACTCTCGCTATGGTCCTTACTTATGATTTGAATTCTTAATTGCTCCTGCTTTAAACCTTACTTCACCTCTGACACTCCCCTGTCTGGCTTTAAACCTTGCGCTAGCTTTGACATATTAACTGCGGCCCTTCTGCTAAAATGAAATCTGTGATTCAAACAGATACAGTAAACATACTGGCATTAGAACTTGCTTTCCCTGATCATTAAACAATATTTAAAATTATATCTCCTTTTCTTCAAAAAGTTGTTATTCTGATTTTTTTGTAAAAAAATCATAATGCAATTTTATTATATGTTCTCTGTATTTGTTATATTTTTAAGCACTAGTCCCTTTCCTCTAAATCTGGACTACGGTTTAATATATGTTACTATACTACTGGGTGCAGCAGATACCAGTTTCATATTTGAACCTGGTTCATTTTCATTCCTTGTTGAATTCTGCATACTGTCATTTTTCCTTTATGCTAAATTTTTGCAGCTGTACACACATTTTTAATAGTTCCATGTCACCACAGTTAGAGCCAAATGTAGAGAGCATGGTGCAAACAGAATTCTTGCAAATTTCTGTGTGTCAAATTCAGGAAATGACTGACTTTATTTAACAATGATTCTGTTACATAATGGCTTTGTTTTACATATTTCTTTAAGGGAAACCTCAATGCACTGGTATCCTCAGTAACTTTACATAATATTCAAAGGTAGTCGAGCTTCCAAAGCAAAAGTGAAAACAAAATTGATTGCATTTTTATTTAGTTTTACAGCACATTACAGTTTTATATTATCGTGTTTCATTATCATTTTGCATATACATTTATGAAATACATATTAGATAAGGTGATAGAGCATTTTTTGTAAATGTATGAAGTGGAAACGGAGAAAAATTGTACATTTTTTTTAAAAAAGTAGATCAAATTCTTGTCTGAAGTTGCAGACATCATATGAAATGACATGTACTAGCTTGGCGTGGATGTGTATGGGGAATCGAAGTGTGCAGAGGCCACTGTAATGATGGCACTTGAAGCAGCAGATTGCAGCGATTCCTGTCATACCATCCAGGCAGTTATCCCATTAATTGCCATTGATTGCTGACCTCTTGGCCTATGCTCTCCCTTACCCCCTCCCTGGCTGCAGAGCCGCCACCTGGAACTCCAGATGCTTTTGCCCAACTGCTGACCTGTCCATACTGCGACCGAGGTTACAAGCGCTTGACATCATTGAAGGAGCACATTAAATATCGACATGAAAAGAACGAAGACAACTTTGCCTGCCCTCTGTGCAACTACACATTTGCCTACCGCACCCAGCTTGAGCGACATATGGCTACGCACAAGCCAGGGAGAGATCAGGTGGGGCTCATGGATGGGTATGGGTAACCCTTAGAGGATAAATATCATTTTAATTGCCATTGGCTATTAATTTTTTATGGCATTTTGAAGATGCAAATCTTTAATGGTAATAGCTCTAATTTAGGTTTAAATGGTTTTTTGATGGTCTCTTCCAGGATGATTTAATATCATGTACTCACGACTGAATGAGCATTTTAATATCCAATTTAGAAACATTATCAGCACTTGAACTCTGTTTAAGTTTAGCTTAAGTTTGGGGTTTTACCTTCATTTTCAAAATCTCATTAAAATGGTGTTTCATCTCAATAATACTGCTGTGCTTGTACCCTTTAATCAAGTTCGACGATTCATCCCTGTGTGGCCTATGGTCCAGCTAATAGCAGTCACTCAAAGTAACAGTTTCTTTTTAATATTGTTACCGCCTCTGCTGATCGTTCACTTTCTCTGCCAGTCGTGGTCGTTTCTTGCTTTAATAATTACGTACAACTTCCTTCCACTACAGTTTAAGTTTCATTGAACAAGTACACAAAGATTTCCATTTTTAAGTCACTTTCTTATTGTGTAAGTTTATCAGTTGTTGCTGAATTTCCCCTGCCTCCCCAGTCCCTTTCCTCGTTTAAAACAAAGTCCTTTCCTTAAAGAGACTTTTACTTAATGTTTGTGATGCAGACTTTAACTCCATACTGTATTACAGAGGGTGGAAAAGTTGAGTTTACACAAAACTGTTCCTCCATTCTTTGGCACACACTCACACCCCATCTCAGTGGAATACTTTGTTGGATTAAATATTACTAAACCATTTGTGTTATGCTGTGTAACTTCCTCTGCCTCCTCTTGGGAGATGTGAAATACCATATATCGTAAATAGCAGCGCAAAACTGTATTTATTTCATTGTTGCCATTTTAATAGAATGACTTCATTCAAATATTTACCTTTGCACTTGACAGCTTTGTTACTTTGGAAGATGAGATAATTATTCATAACATAGCAAAAAATCATTCCATTGGTAACTTTAAGTAATAATGTATTAGTGCTTATGATAGGCAGGTTTCATCTGTCTTTCAAATAAAGCACTTACTTACACTGTAATTTTAATATTAAAAAACTTCCCTTTTCACTTTTGGTGTAGGGCCTCCTCCATAAAAAATTGATTTAAAACTGTTTTCAGGAATCAGAGAATGTGCTTTATTAAAAACACAAGGTTCGTTTTATCTCAGCATTGTTATAAAGGATGACTGTAATATTTTGAACCTGATTTCTACTCTCCTTTAAAGGTTCAAATATTACAGTTGCCCTTTGTCGGGAAAATAATTCACGCCTACAGAATAATGATGTCCTCAATTTTACTGATGGCACTTTAACACGATAAAATAGGATCTAGCGAGCATTACTCAAACCGTCACACTCAGACACTGCGGGCACTTTCTGCTATTTTCGTTTATTTCAGCCGCTGCACTAAATCTGTAGTGGAGATCCATGGTTTTTCAGTGCTTCAAGTGAGGGAAGCTGCACTCTTTTTTTAATTTGGTTTGAGTCACTGCTTGCAGAATCTGGCATAATGTGAATTGTCGATGGTGTCAAATCACTGGAGGATCAGTTATATTAAAGAATGCCACCAATGTGGAGAGCACCGTGCAGCTGTAGTTGACAGCTTTCCATCAATATAACACCATTTTACATTCTGTAAGAGCTTTACACAAATATTTTTGTTTAGCATTGATATAATTGAATATAAAACCCTTCATTATTTTATATAAAGGTTTAAGAGCACTGAGAATACCCCCATTCTTGAAAGTGTGTGCCTGTGTCTTGTTGCCTGATTCACACCAGTTTCAGTGTATTTGGCTGGCTTAAAATTTTCCCCAGTGTGTGTCTTGTGTTGTTTCTTTTGCCGTTGCCATTGTTTTTAAAATTTATTTATTTGTGTTTAGCTTCAACACTGCAAAAAAAAATCCCATAATTTAATCACGGTACTCCCACATAGTAATTACAAATGATTGTTTCATATTAACAGAGGCGCAACTAAAGTTTGCATCAGTTCTCTAAGGATTGAGGGGAGACAAAGCAGCTGTTGCTGTTTGTTTATGCAGCTCAGCAACATATGAGCACCAGCCCCTCACTGGCGCTCTGCAGGCCAGGGTTTGCTTGATCTTTGAAGGTTGCTGCTGTTTGAACAAACCTCCCTGTGTCCTGTCCAACACCATCTGTCTCACCAGGAATGTGGGAAGAGTCAGCACACCCTAGCAGTTGTCACACTGTTCAGTCCTGTTCCCTCGCAAAGCCTTTGTATCTTGCTAGTTTAGAAAGCTGACCTCCTACCTTGAGTATCTGCTGCCATCGATTTCATTTGTTGTCAGTTAATATTCATATTGTGTTTTCTGCCAGATGTTTAAGAAAGGTCAGCCCTGTTGAGATTTTTGAACTTTTTTTTTGCAGAATTCAACAAAGAGTTGCATATTAATTCATTTTAACTATGAACCTACAGTTGCAAAAAAATACTTAATCTACATTTAATCAGCCAGGTCCCAAGATAAGAATAAATACTTTCCCTATTTATGATTTCTACAATATCCATGAGATTATAAACTGTTACATGAGGACAGACACTAGAGGTGATGTCATAACTATTATGGCAGCATTTTTTAATTCATGTATTATTAGACCTAAACTCTATACAAGTTATTTGAAAAACCATTATGTGAAAGATAAACAGTTTCGGAAGCTTGCATGTAAATACATCCATTTAACAAGCTGTGCTGTTAGCTGTGACCATTCACAAATCTCTCTAAGGTCGGCAGAAGGCTCATTTCATTACCTTCCTTCCACAGCACCACATGCTGACCCATGGTGCTGGTAATCGCAAGTTCAAATGCACAGAGTGCGGCAAGGCCTTTAAGTACAAACACCATCTGAAGGAACACCTGCGAATTCATAGTGGTAAGCCCCGAGTTTCTTCTTCTGTCTGTTAAAAAGTTGTACTTTGAATGGTGAACAGAAGTTTTGCAAAAAAAAAGTTCTTAGAGTGGAGTTTCACCTGCCAGAACCATTGGAACTTAAGGAAGAGAACTCAGTGTACTCCACAGGACATCTGTCCGTTAAAATTATTATCCGGGAAGTCTTAAGGGAACAGTTGATTTCTTGTCCTGAAATATGACTCAAGTAAAGTGAGCTGCAGAGCATAAAGTCATATTTGTTAAATTATTCTTACTTATTTATTTATCTGTCTATCTATCAATTTTTTGAGATACAATGCAGAATAGGCTCTTCCGGCCCTTTGAGCCACACCACCCAACAATCCCCAATTTAACCCTAGCCTAGTCACGGGACAATTTACAGTGATGAATCAACCTACCAACTGGTACGTCTTTGGTCTGTGGGAGGAAACTGGAGCACCTGGAGGAAACCCATGTGGTTACAGGGAGAATATACGTACAAACTCCTTACGGGCAGCGGTGGGAATTGAACCCAGGTCACTGGTACTGTAAAGCTACCATGCTGCCCTATTTTTATGCCATTTAGTATGAAAAATGCAGTGATCCAGAATATGTCATTATTTTGGAGGAAGTAATATTAAATCTTCTTCTCCCTTATACGCAACTCATTATATTTGATGAATACTATGTTTTTGACATTGCTCTCAAAAATTATGCATATTTACATTTAATGTTTCAATACTTCTTTTTCAGGTGAAAAGCCATATGAGTGCCCAAACTGCAAGAAGCGCTTCTCTCATTCCGGTTCCTACAGCTCACACATCAGTAGCAAGAAGTGCATTGGCCTGATTTCAGTCAATGGCAGGATGCGACCCAGCTTAAAACCGGGCTCCTCTCCTACTTCAGCTTCCTCCTCCCCTACCAATTCAGCAATTACCCAGTTGAGGCACAAGCTGGAGAATGGCAAGCCACTTGGTATTCCTGACCAGACAGGACTACTTAAAATCAAGACAGAGCCATTAGATTTCAATGACTACAAGGCCATGATGGCTTCCCATGGATTTGGCTCTTTCCCAAATGGTGGGGTAGGAACTGGCAGCCCAATGTCAATCAATAGCTCAGTTCTGAGTCCCATGCAGCACTTTGGCGTAAGCATGGAAGCACCAGTAGTGGGTTTTCCAAATGTAGCAAACAGTAACTTAAGTGAAGTCCAAAAAGTCCTCAAAATTGTTGACAATACTGTGTGTAGACAAAAAATGGACTGCAAATCTGAAGAGATTTCAAGACTTAAAGGTTATCACGTGAAAGAGCCACAATCTCAAGCTTCCCTGGCTGAGGAGCAAGGAATTACCTCCCCTGTTATGCCATCAGTCGGTCTTCCAGTAGTCAGCCATAATGGTGCCACTAAAAGTATTATCGACTACACACTAGAGAAGGTGAATGAAGCCAAAGCTTGTCTTCAGAGTTTGAACACGGACTCGCAAAGGCAAATGAACAATTTGAAAAAAGACAGGCTACGGAACATGAGCTGTTCAGCTTTAGATCTTGGCATGGATGAAAAGACATTTGACAACAACCATGTGTCCCCTTACTCCTGCCAGTTTTGCAGGGAGGTTTTCCCTGGTCCCATTCCCTTACATCAGCATGAACGCTACATGTGCAAGATGAATGAAGAAATCAAAGCTGTGCTTCAGCCCAATGAAGTTGTGACGTCAAATAAACCAGGGATGCTGGGTGAAAGGCAAGCGTATATGTTGTCCTCCCTCCTTTCAGAAAAAAATATTCCCAACCCCATAAATGCTTATAAGGACCACATGTCTGTATTAAAAGCTTATTATGCCATGAATATGGAGCCAAATTCTGAAGAACTACTGAAAATTTCCATTGCTGTTGGCCTCCCTCAGGATTTTGTAAAAGAATGGTTTGAGCAAAGGAAGCTCTGTCAATTCTCCCATTCCAGGTCACCAACACTGGAACGGACCAGTGCTGAGTTGGCACTGACTACCACTGAGACTTTCATAAGTAAAGACTGTCTGTCAGCTAAGCTTCCAGCAGCAGCGTTAAAGCCGATGGACTCAATAACATCACCTTCAATAGCAGAACTGCACAACAGTGTTACTAATTGTGATGCACCTCTCAGGCTTAATAAATCTCAGTTTATCAGTATTAAACCCATTGGTGATAAGATGGACCACTCAAGGAGCAATACTCCTTCCCCTTTGAATCTTTCCTCTACTTCCTCTAAGAACTCCCATAGTAGCTCATACACTCCAAACAGCTTTTCTTCAGAAGAGCCTCAGGCTGAGCCACTGGACTTGTCTTTGCCAAGACAAAAGAATGAACATAAAAGCCTTGTCACGGGAAAAATAAGAAATAAAGCCAATAGTGTTATCATTGACCATAACAGTATTTCCTATCCATCAGAGAATCCAGATGAGCCCTTGAACTTGACTTTCCTAAAGAAGGAATTACCTAATATGAACAACACCTTAGATAAAAGCACTAAGCCAGTATACAGTACAAATCCATTTAGTGCCAAACCTTTGTACACAGCTCTTCCACCACAAAACGCTTTTCCCTCAGCTGCTTTCATGCCTTCGGTCCAGAATAATATTACAAATCTGCGACCGTACCCAGGGCTAGATCAAATGGGCTTCCTCCCACATATGGCCTACACATATGCAACAGGTGCAGCTAACTTTGCAGAAATGCAGCAGAGAAGAAAGTACCAACGAAAGCAAACGTTCCAGGTAATAGCAACCAAATGATTCTGTCGCATCTTTTCACACTTCGATGAAAAGATGCATCGAATGTTATGATAGATGGATAAGAAGCTTTAGTTATAGTATGATCACAATATTAGTATGGTTTCTTGCTATTTGCTTCATTCTTTGTGACAAAATCAATTAATTGGCAGAAAATGATCAACACAAGGACAATTTACACATACAGTACTGTGCAAAAATCTTCGGCACATTTATATAGCTAGGATACTTAAAAATTTTGTTCAGTATTGTATTTGTCAATGTGGAGTGGAGCGCAAGTTTATAAATCTAGTGGGAGCAAAGGATATTGGGACTGGTGAGGGTGGAGTGCTGTGGAGCTAGTGGCAGAGCAGGAATGCCAGGGGAGGTGTAGACACACCCAGTCCTGAGACACTAGGCAAGGTCATTTGATTCCAAATAATTGGTTTATTGATCTTTAAAGAACGTCTCTCTTTAAAGATGCTTCCTCCTCCCTTCTCTTTTTCCCAACCATAATTCCCCACTCCCTGCCCACTATAGAGACCCATATCAGAATCAGGTTATCATCACTCACTTATATCATAAAATTATGTCATGCATCCGAGTGCAGAAGACATTTACCAAGATACTGCCTGGACTAGAGAGTATCAGCTATGAGAGGAGAGGATGAACAAACCTGGAGTTGTTTTCTTTGCAGCACTGCAGGTGAAGGGAGACATGATGGAAGTTCATAAGATTATGCGAGGCATAGATGGAGTAGGTAGTCAGAGTAATTTTCCCAGAGTAGAACTGTCAATTACCATAGGACATATCTTTAAGGTGTTATGTGCAAGGTACATTTTTTTTACACAAGAAGTTCCAGGGGTAGTTGTGGAAGCAGAATATAGTGGCATTTAAGAGACATTTAGACAGGGACATGAATATGTATGGAATGGAGGGATATTGATCATGTGTAGATATAATTATTGGCACAGCTACCACGGACTTAAGTGCATGCTCCTGTGCTCTACGATTCTACATTCTATGTTCTTTTGACAGAGTGGCTTCAGAAGGAATGCACAGAACATCAATGTAAGATAGTGAGCAAGAAACCCAAATAATGCAAAAGAAATATCTTTGCCCAGAGAATGTGCAACTCAGTAAGATAGGGTGGGTGAAACAAATGATGTAGAAGTATTTGAAGATGCTGGTCAAGCATTTGAGGGAGGAATAAATAGAGGTATAGGTCAGTAAATTTAGCTGAGGAAATATGGGATGTCTGGGCTAAATAATATATTTCTGTGCTGAATGTAATTCTAGGTAAAAACACATTACATTAGAGTAATTTTAAAATAACAATTCATTTTTAGAAGTTTGCACAGTATACAACCTTTAATGTCACTGTTATATGAAGCAAACTTTTGTTTAATAATAGGATAGGTGCTACCATTACCTCATGAACTTTTTTCACACTTAGACTGAACATTACATATATATATATAATATATACTATATATAAATCACTGGTTATGTTACAGAGCTAATTAATATATTGATCATTGAGGACAATTTAAAATTGATCTTGTCTTATAAATCATATTGGACTGGAAATGTCAATTATCTGACACATTCCCTGCTGAATTTCAAATAATATTTGAACTTAACTTAGCCGACCTAAACCATGACAACCCGTAAGCATAAGCCTGCCAGGTCCCCCACAGGGAGGTTCTGTGCTGCGACAGGGTCTCACACGCAATGAAATCACATGGGAATGCAAACAAGCCCCGCATTCCAACCCTCCAACTTAACGAAAACTGTGGAATTCTGAATGATTCACTCAAGAGCAATCAAAAAACATTAAAGACATGAGATGCATTTTTCGATATACTGCATTTTAAAATACAACAACAATAAAAAATATTCTAAATTAACCAGATTTCTCCTCATTTTTTTTTGCCATTCCCTTTCACTGAAATGCATGGCAAATCACTCCCTGCATCTGGCGTGTCACTTTGCACAGAGTTTCCATTATAAATGCTGAGGAATCTCTGCAACTTCAGGCTGTCACATTAAACTCCATGATGCTTGGCATTGAAGCACATTTGGAGAAACTGAGGCAAACAGCTAATCACAGATGAGACATATAAACATTCCTATATACTGTACATGTGGAAATGCCAAAGTTGCTGACATTGGGTAGAGGATTATCAGACATTTTGCAAATGTTGGCGCACTGCAAAATCAATCTTTGTTATCTTTCTGCTTATAGAAAGATGCTTCTGCAAATAAAATGCTACTTTCATTTGGAGTCAGTCCACAGCACTGAATAATACATACACAACTGAGAATATTTGGTATTTTTAGTCTTTCAATGTTATTGCTGAGTGAAGCTAATGAGTATTTTAAAGCTTTTAAAGTGAGAACCAGGTATTATATGACACTGCATAAAAGTTACAGTGACATGTAGAAAGGTGTATGTAAACTGAATGTAACAACACCTAATTCATATTTACTCTCTTTTCTTTTCCATTTTGACGGTGCAGCTGTCCTATTTGGCAAATGCATTCAGACCAGTTAGTTAATTTTAACTTATTCAGGTATTAATTAATACATCTCTGTCAGTGAAATGTAATGGAATTAACAAATGGGAAGGTGCATGTGCATTTCTACACTTTAGATTACTTTTAGCACTTCATCTCATGCCAAAATGAATGTTGTCATGCAGTAATGCACATCTTCCTGTATGTTACTGTTGAAAGGAATCCTGTTTTCACATACAAGGAGTCGTTTTCATAGTAATTACCGAGCCTTCTCATCAACCTCCTTGCATTAAGAACAGATCATAACCATATAGGATGAATATTCTTAATATAATTGCTACAAGTGTCTAATCAGAATTGATAAAGAACGTTACTAGCTAGTTGCACAGACTACATGCAGAGCAAATTTTATTAGTAAATAATAGTTATATATTTGGGGTGTCCAGTTAAGTGTTCCTTAGTGGGAGAAATTTATTTTACACAATGCACAAACACACTCAAGCACGCGCGCATATGCACCTCATTTATATTTTGCCTTTAATACATTAATGCATGTATCTTGCATCTCAGATTTAATACCTTAGCAAAGTTGATTCATGTAAATTAAATGTTATATGTATCGCATTGCATTTTCCTGCTATGAAATCATAAGAGACTGCAGAAGATATTTATTTGTGTTGGAGGTCAGTGGGTTTGCTTATAAAAATGTATGTTATCTTAGGGGGAATTGCTTGATGGAACCACAGATTACATGTCAGGCTTGGATGACATGACAGATTCAGATTCTTGTCTGTCCCGAAAGAAGATCAAGAAGACAGAAAGTGGCATGTATGCATGTGACTTGTGTGACAAAACATTCCAGAAAAGCAGTTCCCTTCTGCGACATAAATATGAGCACACAGGTATGTTCATTTTCTTCTTTTAATTTGCTTGATTTATCAACCATTTGATTTTATTCTCACATCTCCATTCTAAAAACAAAATAAAAATTCTTTTTTTTTTAATTCCCTGGTTCACTGGTTTTATTTTTACAAAGCGAGACTTAAGGCTATTTAATATGATTCAAGAGTTAAAGTTATGAACTGTGTCTGCACATTGGTTGTGGGGTGAGGAGTATGACATTACATCTTTTAAGGATGGGGAACTTTAAATAATGCTCAAGTAATCGGTCCTCCATATTGTCCTGTAGTGTTGGGCTGACAACGATTTGCAGTTATGTCTATTTTTGAGTTCTCCTTCAACTATTACAGCTATGGAAGGTGTTGAATGGATTCCAGTGCTATTTATGGTGCGGAATTAGCCAGATGTTTGTTTGGCCAAGGCTGCAAGTTCCAAACTCTGGTCATACGTTGGCTGAAATGCCAAAGTAGCTACTCTCAATTACATAGGTTAAAAATGAAGTGTGTATCATAACTTGATACTGTTATAAATATACCTCTTTCTTTTCTTTCCTTACACCTGCTTTCTGGAAAAAAAAATCATTCCTTTTCCATTTTTGACAGGAATCTTCCCTGTTAGTAACTTAAAAACCTTCACATCTTTTACTAGAACTTTAAAAAAGACTATATTAAATTGTAAATTGTCTTTTCAAAAGTACAGACAGTCTGTGCTCAAAACATTGTTCAGCTTTAGGGCAGGAAAAATGATCTGTAGTACCATTGACAGTTATGATTGACAGTAATTCTGGACACTTGACAATTTCTGACACTTTGACATGTGCTTGGAGATCCGCCAAAGGTACACAAATTATTATAATGTTATTAAATCATATTAAAACATTTTAGCATTATAGCCTAATCTTTTTTTTTTTGCTTGTGTTTCTTTTTCTCTTCTAGGAAAGCGGCCACATCAATGTCAAATTTGTAAGAAAGCTTTTAAACACAAGCATCATCTTATTGAACATTCACGACTGCACTCTGGTGAGAAACCATATCAGTGTGACAAGTGTGGCAAACGCTTTTCACACTCAGGATCGTACTCACAACACATGAACCATAGATATTCCTATTGCAAGCGGGAGGCAGAGGAAAGGGAAGCAGCCGAGCGAGAAGCCCGTCAGAAGGGCCACTTAGAACCTGCGGAGCTACTGATGAATCGGCCCTACTTACAAAGCATTACTCCTCAGGGGTACTCAGACTCTGAGGAGCGAGAAAGCATGTCAAGAGAGGTGGAGAGTGAACGAGAGCAGGAAAAAGAAGGAGAAGAGGATGAGGAGAAACTGGTCAGACAAGATGGGGAAGAGGAATTTGACGAAGAGGAAGAAGAAGAGAGTGAAAATAAAAGCATGGATACAGATCAGGACACAATAAGAGATGAAGAGGAGAATGGTGACCACTCAATGGACGATAGCTCAGTTGACGAGAAAACGGAAACCAAATCAGAACATGAAGACAACGTGGAAGATGGCATATAATAACTACTGCATTTTAGCTTCCTACTTCTTCCAGTAGTATTGTTACTTGCTTGAAACACTGCTGTGTTAAGCTGTACATGCACGTGCCTGATGCTTCCTGGAAGCCTGAGTGTTGGACAGATGGGGCAGTCTGTCAGATGCAAAAAATAGGAAAAAAAAGAAAAAAAACAAGACAGTGTTAGGACGAATTAGTCAAGTTTGGGTTGTGAAGAGTTGCATTATGCAAAAAAAAAATGTTCAGTGTTAGGGCCTAAAAAAATGTGTGGTTCCAGCAGCCTAAATTACCCTTCTGTCAATAGTTTTTTTTTAGCACAAAATATTGGAGTATATTGCATTACATGCCACTTGTATTACTACACAAAATTTTACAATGTATTGTCTGTGTTTTCTACCTATGTATATTATTACACAAGAGCAACTTGAAAATGAAATGCTTGTGCTTTTACCCATACATGCAGTATTTTAGTGGACTGTTCGTAGTTTGACCGAGCCATTAGGCCTAATTCTGCAACCACACAATATTTTAGGTTCCCAAGAATTCTTTGAAGGATCATGAAATGATGCACGTGTAATTTTCAGAAAATGAAGTCTTAAAGTGGCCCAGCTATGGAGGAAAAGAGAGAGAGAGAGAGAGAGAGAGAGAGAGAGAGAGCGCGAGAGAGCGTGTGTGCGTGAGAGATTGAGAGAGAGAGAGAGAGAGGGAGGGCAGAGGTGGTGGAGAAAGCCTTTTGAAAGGTGGTTTTAAAAAGCCTTATATGCAAACCTTTTAATCTGTGTGTTCTGCAAGTGCCATCCTTGTATAGTGCTAAATTAAGGTAACTAAAGTTACCTTGCACCAGCTTCAGTGTTAAACAGCTCACCCTGTTCTTTGAAGCACCCATGTCAGTATTAGAATCTAGGCAGCAGTTCCTTAGTTTACATACGTA
This sequence comes from Mobula birostris, assembly GCF_030028105.1. Lineage (NCBI taxonomy): Eukaryota > Metazoa > Chordata > Chondrichthyes > Myliobatiformes > Myliobatidae > Mobula > Mobula birostris. Next base: position 122,272,753 of record NC_092374.1, on the reverse strand, counting down.
TGTTTGTGCAATTTTCTGTACTTTTTTTGTTCATTAACTTGTCAGTATTACACCAAACTTTGCAACAATTTGCATTCATTTTATTTTAGGTCAAATAACATTTATTTATGTTGCTCATTTTATATTTCCTAATTTTATTTATTTCATACTGTAGTGTACAGTATTATAGTTCTTCAATATATAGATATATTTTAGTAAAGGAACATGAGGTTGATCATTTGGGCAAATTTTACGTAATGAGAAGAGCATTTATTGTGTTTTCAAACATTAATTGTGAGATACGAATTTTCGATTTATTATTTTATTTTGTTTTCCAATTACTGGATTCCAAATTTGAGAACTTTTGATACGATCTTGTGAAAACACTGTATTTTCGACTGAAAATTCCACTTTCTTCATCTGTTTTTTAGCTAAAAAAAAGAGGGACTGTTAAAATACAATGTATGATACCATGACAGAAATCTTTCCTGAATTGTCTTTGTAAAAGTATTATTAAATTTTCAATTTGTAATTTCTCTTTGAAATGACCATGCTCGAATAAAATGTAGCCAAACTAGGACCTGTTACGTGCAGCTTAAGGTTCTATGGACATCACTACAGCAAACAGATGTGCATAATAATGTATAATGTTTCCTTCCTAACTGTAGGATTGTCTTCAAACCATAAAGAATTACATTTTCATCCATAGCATTGTTAACAAAAAAAATATTTATTAACTTAAAATTTATATTGTCGTCCTATTTATTTCACTCAATGTCCACTTTTATATTTCTCTCACCATCTCAAAATAAACAAAATTATATGGTTGGATTTATTTCATAAGCTTGCTGAGGGGAAAACAAGTGACTAAATGAGTGCTGGACACGTTGTATAAAACTGACGTTGCACGAAGGAGATTTATTCCGTGGGGTTAGCCTGTTTTTTTTGTTGATTCATGCTTTAGAGGTGATCTGCACCCAGACCTGCAGGGTACGTTCTTTCATCCACTGTTCCAATAAGGTGTAAAGCACTGTCAAGCAATGTAACACAACTGGTGCATAAAACAAGGACTTTGTTTAAAGAGACACATCTAGATTTTATTAGTAGTAATTAATTTGAAGGAAAATCAATACTGAGCTTTTGATTAAGGATACAGTACTTTTAAAGTTGTGCACACAGCTTCATCACTTTATAATACAGGCTGAACAAAATGAACTACTGCCTTTTTTGAAATAAAGAGAGTGGGTTTCTTGAAGGAATAGGTCATAGTCATTTGAACAGTGCCTCCATAATATTGTAACTGGGGTCTGGTTACACTTAAGTCTGAATTTCCAGTAGGCGATTAAGATACATTACATGTAAGGAAGACAAATCGGAGATCAGATGATATCTAAAGGACTAGTGATTGTGATTGACGTGCAGTTTTTTTTGAACTGCCAAACCATTGATTTTAAATGGCTTTTACAGCTCATTTAAGTTGATCTCAGGAATATACCAATTAATTGATTGGTGTCTTAAAACAAAACATCAATTTCTTACTGGTGCAAGTTGAGAGGAAGACTTTTAAAAGACATCCATTACAAAATCCAATTAAAAAAGGTAATGTCAGACTTGCCTGAGGTTGTAAAATTCTTTTCAGCTATTCAGCTTTATACATAAGCAAGCTAGCTAAAATTACTTCAACACTCTACCATTTAAAATGTAACCACATTTTTCTTAATTTTTTTTTAATTTTAAAACCCATAAATGCTTCATAAGGTGCATTTACACTTTGTGTTGGTATAGAAGTTTTTCTACTAACAGGAATTTCTCTTACCATCAGCTATGATTTTGCATTTTAATAGCACTGTAGATACTAGCTTTCTATAAAAAGAATTGATAATTTCCCATTGAACAAACCTTTCTTAATTTTTTACTTGTATTTTCTGAGAACTTAAAATATTTTATATTAAATTAAAGGGAAGTCACAGAACTGTAATGATTGAAAATTTCATAGGATTTTACTTCATATTACATTCCCCACAACCAAAAAATATACTAGAATCCCATAATTGCATTGACAACGAAGTCTGATAGAGTGTAATTCATAGGGTAACAAAATAAAGCAAGTTTCAATCTCAAGTTCAACTTCCCTTATTTAAAAACCTGCAGTGCACTATTGAAGGCAGCATTTGGGATTTCAATAATAGCCATGCAATTTGTTCAAATAATTGGAGGTAGATTCTTACCATTCACAGTATCTTAAACCATCATTAGTGACTTTTAAGGCATTACTTTGTACACTCAGAATTCTGAGTTGCTGTAAGGCTGCTCGAGCAGCTTCTCTGCTTGACCAGATTTGAGACTGTGTAGCAGTGATTATACATTTCTTGTGACATTAGGAAAATAGTCAAAATAAATATGCAAGGATAAGTCCCCTATAGCATTTTTACATTTATTTTCTTAAATACTTGTTCGCAATATTAAAGGGAGAAAAAGCTTTGTTCCTTAATGCTTTACTGCATTGGCAGCTTTGGATATGGACAGCATTTTAAACAAGACTGTTGTTTAAGTGCTCTCTGAAGATCTGTGAAATAGCTTGGACATAATTGTCTGCAAGAATAAAAGTAGTAAAGATGATTATATGTCTGTTGGAGAATGCCTGGAGCATTTTGGTAATATTTTCACTGAACATCCATAGCAATAGAAGAGCCTTTAAAAGAAGGACCGTAGTAAAATATACATGTTTCATTCAAAGTGCCCATAAAGCAGTATAAAGTGAAGCTTTTAAACCCTTTGCCATCTAAGGTTTTTTTTTCATTTTGTTCTGTAATTTCTTTTACGATTGATTGATTTTTAGTTGTAAGAATCAGCTCAGAAGAATCCTTGAGAATAATAATATTATAATCCCTCTAAGGAGAGGAAGAAGTATATTTTTTTTCCTTGAGCTTGACCCTTAATACAATAGCAGATTTCTTCTTGTTACTACCTATATTCACAATAATATAAAATATTACATGAAATGATCCCCTTTGGATCACTCTAAAGAGATCAGTTTAATTCCCAATCCAACCGTGGGAAATAACCAAACAGATAACGTATTAATAACCTCAAAATGGTTTAGAGGTTATTGCGTACTCTGTTCTAACATGTATAAAGAGATCTTATTTATTTTCGTACTTAAGCATGTTTGTTGTTAGGACATGGGTAGAAAGGTTTGTAAAGTGATAAAAATAGAAGTAAGATTTCTAGAGTTGATTGGATTCTGTGTGGACGTGTGAGTGAACATTTCTGAAGAAAGCCCATGAATGCTGTCATTAACACGTTAAACAAGAATGCAGCAAAGGCAGGTTTATAAATAGTGATCTAATAAAAGAAAACAAAGACATGTTGCCTTGTTCCATCAAATTTTAAAGAAGTCTGGACACAGCTGTGCCAATGGTAACAGCATAAAATCAGTGTTTTGAACAAATTCTACAATGGACCATCTGATTTTTTTTTTCAGTTTCAGTAAATGATTGAACTGCACTTAACATTCAAGCCACGAAGTCCATACAATTTAAACAGTCCACATTACTTTTTCGAGAAACATACTTCATGATTTGGAATGTAGTTAGGCTTCAGATTGCTCCCTTTAAAAAATTCAATAAAGCAATACAAAAAGCTAATACTAAATAAATTTGTTTTCTTCTGCTGTAAATGCGCAATGGTGTCTGCATGTGCTGTTACCATCAGAAGTGTTGCTACCAAAATTAATGGGATTTCTTACTGAAAATTAGAATTTCAATCTTGGGTCCTAACACACGGTCACATCACAACTGTTAAATGTATTTTACAGTGGGACTAATGATGTGTATGCAACTGGAACAGAAATGTTAGTGTAGAATTGATCTGCACTGTACAAAATGAAGAAGATTGTCATTCAGAGAATTTGAAGAATGAGGGAGTCAAAAGTTTACTTATTATATAAAATTAACTTTTTAAATAAATTATTACAGAAATGCTTTGATCAAATGATGATGTGATGAGAATGATATTTTAGCATGTGATCTGAATATGATAAAAATGCCATTTAATAATTCCTCAGCAAGTTACATTGCAGTTACTTTATGCATCATATCTATTGGAGAGAATTTTGTACAAGCTGTAAACCATTTTTAAAACATATGCCGGATGCATTCGACTGTAATCAATAAAGCACAATTAATATGCACAACACTGACTAAATACTGTTAAACCACACAAGACAAGTTATAAACAGGGTCACTTCAGTTTAATTGAATGTATAATATCCTTTGAGAGTGTCTTCCTTGATGAGAAAAGTGCTGTTACAGTATCAACTGCTTTGACTCTAATTTATTGATTTTATAATTTACACACCACATTAATAGTTTAATATTAATGGATGGCAGGCTAAAAGGAAGCTTTATTAATTTGCCTTCTTCATTAAAAAGGAGAATTGGAAAAAATATTCTTAAATCCTTGAAGTGAAGGTAAACAACATCCTGTGAAATCATGAAATTCAAATAATAAACAAGGTAATTTCAAGTTTATTAATAACCTCACATGCAGTTTTTGCTGTCTGGCAACTTTTCTCTCACTTTGAATGTAAATTGGACTAAATGGAAAAAAAACCAAAAAAAGTCATATTTATATCTATTATCATCCTTAACATAAATGGCCTTGACACAAGAATATCACACCAGCATGTTGAAAGTGTGACTGGTAAAGTGTTCCTCAATAGTATTAATTTGATATTTATTACATGATCATGTATGCACCGTACATACCTAAAGGAATTCTGGTTTCAAAACAAGTCATTTTTAAAAAGTGGAATAGCACAGATATTAAAAAATATTTCTTTGGATGATTAATAATGTACCTTTCCAAGCTATTTGTCTTTGAAGCATATGATGTGAGCGATGTTTTTAGGTGATTATAGTAACATTTTGAAATGCTCCGCAGGTTAGGTATCATCAGGAAACACCTTTAAAATGAGCACTGTGCTTACATCTTAAGTTCTGAGCAATGATTGAATCTAAAATATGAACACATTCTTCTTTATGATGCCATTTAGTATTAATATATTCTTTTGTATATTTCCAGATTTCATTTTGCACATTATTTTGTTCTTAGAAACATTTCACATTCCATACTAACAAATACATGGTGACAAGTATTATTCAATTTCTACATCAAAATCTATTTTACTCTAGGGAGTCAGAAGGACTATTAAAAGAATAGAAGGAAGATGTGATTGAGGTTGTAGTTATGGCCCATTTTTGGTAAACTACACCAGCGCATGTAAACATTTAATTTGGTAACCAGCATAGTTGACACCAGAAGTTGACGCCAAGTTATCTTCCAATTAACTACAGAACTATTCTTATAAAGAATTTCAAAACAAAAACTATTTCCAAAAGTTATGTCATTTTAATTAACTAGTGCACTTTTAGAGAGGTGATTTTCAAAAAAAGTATCATTTAATTATTTGACAGATTTTGCTCTTTTCTCAAACCCTTCTACAGGTTGTGTAAGTGATCCCCATGCAGTATTAGAAGCTAACTAGCCTATGCAAAACTTGACAATGTTTTGGTAGGTTCAGTGATTATTTATGTACATACAGGTACATATTTATGTAGTACAACTACTTATTCAAACCAGTGAACCTCAGAAAGGTCTTTCCTGTCCGTTGATGACTTGAGAAAACAATTAAGCTGAGCACCTTCTGATATCAGGACCGATTTCGTATTAGGTGGAAATTAAAACCCAATATGTCAATGCTTGTGCTGTAACACATGATTAACGGGAGACCCACATTTAGAATAATCTCTGGGGTTTAATATGTAAAATTCTTAAGTAGGCAGTGGACGTTCCACAAGATTTTGAGGGAGAAGTATTAGAAAGTTTAAGTTCAGGTGGTCAGAAATCTAATATATGATATTCAATGCTATTCATTAACAAAAAGTATATAAAAAACTGTACTTATGCATCACTTTCCCGAACCCTGTCAGAACACTTCTGAACACATTACAACCCACTAACTACTTTTGTAGTGCAGTCACCGCTGTGTAGTCTCAAGTTTCCAACGAACAAAGAACAACATAAATGTTGTTTAGCCTGTAAAATAAAATGCAATAAAGGCAGGCAAGTTACATCTAACATTAGTTCATTTCGACTCCATTTACAGCTCTTTCGCATTTTGTTAATAGATTTAGGGCGTGGTCTGTTTCTGCCAATGATTGGAAGTTTTACAGGCTGATAATGCCAGTAGGTACAGAGGTAAACTTAGTATTATCAGCATCAATTTAACATAATATGATGGGTACATCAAATTCCACTTTTACTTAGCCTTCTTACAAGTGTAAGGCTCATTTATAGTCTTGCCATTCGTCGGTAGAAAAATAAATTTTCACAGTTAATTTGAACAATTGAATTATGTCATATCTTCACTCTAAAGTCAGTCACCATAAGAATTCTGGAACGGATTATTTTTTTAAAATTCTAAAATAACTATAGCTGATGCAGTGCATGGATTAAAATAACGACAAGCAAAGAGACATGCACGGACGAAGAAAACCGCTTTGGATGCGTCTATATTGTACAGCACTTGCCAAATCATGCTGTACCCTACAGTCAGCGTGCTCAACAGATGGAATCGGGACAATTCCGTTTTTCTGCGCTGCCCAAATTATTTTCCCCAACTTTTTTTTATGTAACACTTCCCAGATTTTATTATTTTTTTTGGAAGGTTTTGACTACTATGGAGCGAAGTGGGGAAAGACAATTTGAACGGGTGCAATGAAATCTTGCCAGCCCCGGCAAAATAACCACCGGACTGAGGGGCACGAGGTGCAAATAAATAAAACTCAGAGGCATTCTCTGCAGGAGAACGCGCACGGGTTATCACCTTGGATCTAGGAACGGGGCATTCCGCTTTAAGGCTGTTACAGAAGTGCGGGACGGGGAGGAGGAGGTGGTACGCGGAAAGGGGAGCCCGGCGGTGGCTGCCATGGTGACCGAGCTGCCGGAAGGAGGTAGCGTGGAGACGGAATGAGTGATTGACAGGTGGGCTGTCAGCTCGCGCTCGGGACGAGGGGTGCTGATAACTTGCGGTTGCAATGGGCACGGCGGTGGGGTATTTCGCCATTCAGCCTTGCCCACTGGGTTTGGGTTTGCTTTCCGGCGTTGGAGTGGGGTGGGAGGGGGGAAGCAGTTGTGGTAGGCCCAGAGGACAGCCTCGGGATCGCTTGGAGTATGTATCCGAGGCCGCGTGCGTGCGGCTTGGAATGGAATAATTACCCCTATTTGAATATTTGCCGAACAACTATAGGGTCTTTAAAAAGCAAGTATGTCCTTAGTGCAGCATTAACCGAAGGAGGCTTATTTGGAGGGAATTGCTTTGAAAAATGTTGTAGGCTTATTTAAATTAGGCAGTTTTGAAATCTGCGACCCTAACGTAATGCTCCCCTACTAACAGTCACGGCCCATATTGCAGTTAGAGTTCCTGTGAAATGTATGTTTAGAGGTAATTGGTTTTAAATACATTGCAGACTGATTGAAATTCGAATTTGAATCAGCACAAAGAAAGAATGTTGGTGGATGATCCAAACTAAATTTCACCAGTACTGTTGGCTGATGAATATTGGTAAAGAAAATGTCTAAAACCTTGCCAAGAAAGGATGAATTCTTATGGGGAAATTGTGACCTGGCTTCCCATCCTTACAAAATATGCTGTAAATGTAAAACAAAATGCATGTTCTGGGAATTTGGAAGAAAAAAAGGTCTGAAGATCAAGCAGCATCTATGGAGAGCTAAATTAAGTTAACATTTTGAATGAGAGACTTTCTGAGAAACGGTCTCCAATCTTAAGTGTTAATTCAGTTTCTCTTTTCCACCGGTATTGCTTGGCTTGATGAGTTTCTGGTATTTTGTGTATTTATTACACAGTAAATGTACTTGATTTCTTGCCATTTTTCAAAAATATCTTGCATTCAATATTACTATAGATGACAGCTAAGAATATGACTTCTGACTTACTTATGTAATTTGTACATTAGTTTCGGCAGTGGTCAGATATTTTAAATATTTTTAAAAATCCTTTGGGAATATCTAACTGCAAGAGGGAGGGAAACCAGGACTTTTTTGACCAGGGTGGGGGAAGGTGTTAAGAATCACTGTGCCACAAGTCAACCAAACCCCTGGAGAAATACACTTTTTTTTTCTCTCCGTTTTATGTGTAATTTATCTTTTTCTAAAAACAATGTTGCAACTTGCAACTGTTGCCAAAGGATATACTGATATTTTTGTGTGGTTCCTGTGAGGAAGTGACCTCTGGATAACAGGATAATTTCAAAAAATGAGAGGGTACTACAAGTTCTTTGTTGTAGGGTAAGTATTGTGCATGATACTTTAGTTGCAACAACTTAGTTGGAACTAAGTGTTTTCAAAACTTTTTAAAAGTTTTTATTTACATTTCATACTTTTTTTACTGCTGCATATTGACAGTTTTTTTGTTTTATTAAAGCCAGCATTAGGGGTGGTTTTTTTAAAAACATATTTTGATGGTGCTTTTCTGTCTTGTCAAGTTACATATGTTTAGAGTCCACCTGTTTGAATCGTGTCAGCAATATTTGTTGTATTTTCATAGGATGGAAAGTGTTTTGGAAAATCCCAAATCCGTGAAAAGCGAAGTATTTCCTTTATTGTCTCAGGGAATGCTAGAATCCTTTGAATTAGATTCCCTTCCTAAATTAAGGAAAATTAAATTCCTTTCAGCAAATGCTGGGCCTTATGACAGATTAATTGTCTTTTTTAACCCTAGACTAACACTGGGCTTTGTTTTGCAGTAGGAACCTTTGACCTATCAAGTTTCCAGCTGAGGCTCATGTACATGTTTATCATTCTTTCCTATTAAGTTACCAAATTTACAATTGCAGCAAATAGCAGCGTTTGAAACACATGACAGTGAAGGTAGAGTATGTGCTGTTGATTGAATTTGTATTAAAACAAAAAGTCCAAATGGGAGACTCAGCCTTATTATGGAAATAAAGATGCATATTGGGCATTGGTGAGGCTCACTTGGAGTACTGTGAGCGGTTTTGGGCCCCTTATCTAACAAGGGATGTGCTGACATTGGAGAGGGCTCAAAGGAGGTTCACGAAAATATTCCAGGATTGAAGGGCTTATCATATGAGGAGCGTTTGATGGCTCTAGGCCTGTACTCATTGGAATTCAGAAGAATGATGGTGGGGTTGGGGGGGTGGGACTCATTGAAACCTATTGAAAGGCCATGATAGAGTGGATGTGGAGGGGATGTTTCCTATGGTGGGGGAGTCTAACCAGAGGACACATCCTCAGAATAGAGGGATGTCCATTTAGAACAGAGATGAGGGGATATTTCTTTAGCCAGAGAGTGGTGAATCTGTGGAATTCTTTGCCTCAGGTATCTGTGGAGGTCAAGTCTTTATGTATATTTAAGGCAGAGATTGAAAGATTCTTGATTAGTCAGGGCATGGAAGGATATTGGGAAAAGGCAGGAGATTTGGGCTGTGTGGGAAATGGATTGGCCATGATGGAATGGCAGAGCAGACACGATGGGCCAAATGGCCTAATTCTGCAAAAAAAAAGCACCAGGCAGGGTATAAGCCAAAAACCTTTTATTTTTGTTGCTTTTGATTTCCAGATAGATTAAAAATTGTTCTTAAAAAATAAAATTCACGTAGAACAGACAGCAAAATATGACCAAATTCTCTTGAGGAATCAGAGAGCAAATATGAGTATCTATTTGCCTTAAGAACCTTTCTTGTTTTATGTATGGTTCATAACCTTGGCCAAGTATTTCCTTATTTTGAAACTTATTGATAAAATTACAATTTAGGTTGAAGAAGCATATAAGATCTGGATATTTTTAGTTGAAGATGAAATTTAAAAAAAAAACAAATGTAGAAAGGAAGTAATTGAATAATACTGAGCCAAGGAATTTATTAACACCTATAGATTTCTTGTGAGTTGGACCTCACTTGTCTTCCCAGTTACCATCTAGATTGTGACCCTCCCTGTGTTAGTTCCATGGTGTCTGAATTCTGAAGGGTGAATCATCTTTACAGAAGGAAATGCCATTCCTTTGCAAGTGGTGACGGTGCAGATTTCATTCGTTCATTATGTGCCGTGTCATATGATCTCCCCATGACCATGATTGTTCTTGGCAAACTCTTCTACAGAAATGGTTTGCCATTGCCTTAATGCATAAGAGATAGGAGCAGACTTGGGCCATTCAGCCATTTGAGTCTGCTCTGCCATTTCATCATGACTGATCCCGGATCCCACTCAACCCCATACACCTGCCCTGTTACCATATCCTTTGATGCTCCGACCAATCAGTAATCTTATCAACTTCTGCTTTAAGTATACCCATGGGCTTGGCTTTAACCACAGTCCGTGGCAGAGCATTCCACAGATTCACTACTCTCTAGCTAAACAAAAAATCCTCCTCACTCCTGTTCTAAAAGGTCACCCCTCAGTTTTGAGGCTGTGCCCTCCAGTTTTGGATACCCCCACCAGAGGAAACATCCTCTCCACATCCACCTTATGTAGTCCTTTCAACATTCCGTAGGTTTGAATGAGATCCCCACACATTCTTCTAAATTCCACTGAGTACAGGCCCAAAGCTGCCAAGTGCTTCTCATATGTTAACCCATTCATTCCTGGAATCATCCTCATGAGTCTGTTCTGGATTCTCTCCAATGACAACATCTCCTTTCTGAGATAAGGGGCCCAAAACTGTTGACAGTACTCTGAGTACGGCCTGATTAGTGCCTTATAAAGCTTCAGCATTATCTGCTTGTGTTTATATTCTATTCCCCTTGAAATAAATGCCAACGTTGCATTTTCCTTCTTTACCACAGACTCAACCTGTGAATTAACTTTCTGGAAGTCTTACATGAGGACTCTTAAGTTCCTTTGCACCTCTGATGTTTGAGGGCTGTGGGCAGTGTCTTTACAAGACAGGTGGCCCTAACCATTATCAATACTCTTCAGAGATTGTCTGCCTGAGGCCACCTGCTCCCATGGCTTCATGTGACCCTGATCGGGGGTTAAGCTGGTGCTACACCTTGCCCAAGGGTGACCTGCAGGCTAGTGGAGGGAAGGAGTGCTTAACACCTCCTTTGGTAGACACATATCTCCGCTCCGCCCATTACACGAGGCAAAAATGTATTCATTTTAGGTTTGAGTCCAGATGCTGTAGAGGAAGAGAGGTTGAGAAAGGAGTGTTATGAATGGGAAAGATGACTAGACATGGATCAGTCACTGATGTGAGAAGAGTTGGGGCCTATGAACCATGGAGCTCTGGAATAAATTTGTTCAGGATCTGTGAGGAGATTGGGTCGTGTGATAGGCAATATCAGATTGGTTCATGGGGAATTTTGGCAGTTGGTAACTTAGGTGGCAACTTAGAGTCCTGGCATCAATGCTGAGGGTCGAATCAGATGTCTGGAAGTTGAGACCCTTTGCTTGGTGCCGCGGGTCTCCCTGCGAGTCCGCTGGGATAGTCGAAGGTCCCGTGTCTTTGTGTCTGAATCTGAATCTGCTGGAGGCTAAAGAAGTCTTGGGGTTAGAGGACTGTGGGACTGTGATTGTGGGTGGGAGGAATGGAGTTTGTTTTGCTGTTGCAATCATTGTGGGCAAGCTACGATGGTGCCAGGATGTGCAGTGACACTTACTTGCTGTTCCCTGGCGCACTCTAAGGTGGGTTGTTAAGTCAAATGACGCATTTCACTATATGTTTTGACGTACATGTGGTAAATAAACCTCACTCTTGAATCTAGGGTGTACCAGAGGAGAGCAGGTACATAAACAAAGGGGATCGAGGTGAGCTGGGTTCCGGTTCAGTTGAAACAGATCCCAGTGCTGCATTGGGGTTTGTTCAAAGCAGCTCCCTTTGTATTGCACAACTGCAATGCAGGAAACACTGCTGAAACTTGGTTGGACTAAAAGTCTCTTTTCTGAAGTGCTTTGGCACTGTTTTACCGGGCAATGCTATCAATGAGTGCTGTACTGGAAGTAACATTACACACAAGTCTGTCACCAAAAGCAGCTGAGTTTCTTAAAACAATATTTCATATCTGGAAGTATCCAACTAAAATTCCTATGTTTGGAAAGGGATCACTACAAAAACAAACTTGTAGGCAGAAGTACTTCAGTTAAGAAGTTCTTGTATATAGAGTAGAAATTTGGAGGCGTTTAGCATAGGCAGTAGGAGGAGAGGTTGCACAGATGGTGAGAGACTGAGAACTGTTGGATGCAGGACATCATAGAAAAATTGTCACATTTGTATAGCACATTTGATCATCTGCAGACTTCCCAAAGCTCCATGTGAGTTTCGGGAATGTATTCATGGTTATAATGAAGTAACAGAGTTAACCAAGAAGAACATTACAAGCTCTCAGAAAATATGTGGCATTAATGTCCGTATAATCTTTTATACTGGTGCTAAATATTACCCAGGTCTATAGAGAGAAATCTTTTTTTCATGAAGTAGTAACATTGGATTCTGTACGTCTAACTGAAAAGGCAGATTTGGTTTTTGTCTTAACATTTCATTCAAAATGCAAGGTCTCTGCCAGTATTTTGTCAGTGCTACAATTTAGTGTGGATCTAGAATAGGTGCTCAGCCATCTGGAGTGGGACTTGAACCCATTCACTGGAGGTGAGTGCACCATTGCACTGCTATGAACATCAAAAGGTGAATGGGGATTAGAGTTAGAATAGTGCACGGAAGGATTTGAAGTTCACTGAAAGTAATTTTAAACTAAGTTGGGCCTTAGGGATAGTCCACATCACTGTCAAGGAGGCACTGGATGTTTTAAAGAGTACGAAGGTAGTCAAATCTCTCTGGCCTGACCAGATTTTTCCAAGAACACTGAGGGAGGCTAGAGAAAAAATTCTTGGAGCCCTGGCTGAGATACTTGCATCCTTGTTAGCCACAGGTGGGGTGTCAGTAGACGGACAGTAGCTAATATGCCTTTATTTAAGAAGTGTGGAAAAGAAAAAGCTAGGAATTATAGACCAGTAAGTTACTGGAGAGGGATTCTGAGAGATAACCTATATATACATCTGGAAAGACAGGAGCTGCTTAGAGGTTATCGGCATGGCTTTGTGCATAGGGCATGTCTTAAGCACTAAAATTGAGTTTTTTTGAGGTGATTAACAATGTTGATAAGGGCAGTGCAGTTGACATGGTTATTTGGGTTTGAGTAAGGCCTTTGGTAAGGTTCCACATGCTTGGCTACTCTGGAGGATAGATCACATGGAATCCAAGAAGAGCAGCCTAATTAGATATGCATCTGCCAGAGGGTGATAGTAGAAGGTTGATTCTTTGACTGGAGGCCCATGACGAGTGGTGTGCCTCAGTGGTCATTGCTAAGTCCATTGCTGTTTGTCATCTATATCAACGATTAGGATAAGAATGTCCAAGGCATGGTTAGCAAGTTCGCAGATGGTACTAAAGTAGGTAGTATAGTGGACAAAGAAGGTTATCACAAATTACAGCTGAGTAATTGGCCGAGAAATGGCAAATGGAGTTTAATTTGGATAAGTTGAAGATGTTGTAGTTTGGAAAGTCAAATCTAAGTAGGATTTCCACAGTAATTGGCAGGGCCCTGGGGAATGTTGCAGACATGTCTCAGTGAAGGTGGAGCCACAACTAGACAAGGAAGTGGAGAAGGCTTTTAGCACACTGGCCTTCACAAGTCAGGGCATTGAGTATAAAAGTTGGGAGATCATGGTGCAATTCTACAGGACACAGTTGGAGTACTATGTTCAGTTTTGGTCACCCTGGCAAAGGAAAAATGTTATTAAACTGGAAAGAGTACAGACAAAGATTATGACTCAACTGCCAGGAATTGAAGGACTGAGTTATAAAGTGAAGTTGGACAAGCTAGGACTTTATTTCTTAGAGTGTAGAGAGAGCTGATCTTGTAGAATTGTGTAAAATCATGAAGGGTATAGATGAGTACAGGCAGTCTTGTTTTTCCCCCCCGGAGTTGGGGTACCAAGAACTTGAGGGCATTGGTTTAAGGTGAGAGTGGAAAGATATAGGAAGAAATTGAGGGGCAACATCTTTATAGAAAGGATGGTATCAGCTGCAAGAGGGTCTGGTTGAGGCAGGTACAATACCAGTGAGACCTAATTTGGAGTATTATCAGCAGGTTTGCGCATTTTATTTTGGAAAGGATATGCTGAAACTGGAGGGGGTCCAAAGGAAGTTCACGAAAATGACTCCAGGACTGAATGGCTTGTCACTCGTTTGGCCATTTGTTCCATCAAGTCTGCACCCCCATTCCATCATGGCTGATTTATTATTCCCCTCAACCTCATTCGCCTGCCTTTTCCCAGTAACCTTTGACAAGCTTACTAATCAAGAACCTATCAAGCTCTACTTTAAATATACCCAATGATTTGATCTCTATAGCCAGCCATGGCAATGAATCCATTCCACAGATTCACCCTCTGGTCAAAGAAATTCTTCCTCATCTCTATTCTAAAGGGATGTTCCTGTATTGAAACCCTGATTAGGCGAGGATTAAATTGGGCGTTGCTGGGCGACAGGGCCAGAAGGGCCTACTCCGTGCTCTATCTCAATAAATAAATATAGCAAATGTGTGAGAGTATGGAGTAGGTGAACAAAGGGCTGGGACTCTGAGGGAGAAGGTTGCAGAAGTCGTGTAGAGACGAGAAATATAATGACGGTACCAGTGACAGGTTGAGGTGGAAGAGCAGTAGCAGCCAACACTGTGTGGGAGGAAGAAAGCTTTCCTGATGATGGAGAGCATTTGAAGTTAAAACATTACCTCCAGACTGAACAGCACACTAAAATTTAGCATAATCTTGGGCAGCCGAGGATGGAAATAGAGTTACAGATCAGGGAATAAATATAATGGTGTTTATCAATGCAGGAAAATGTGATCTGTGCCGAAATTTACACTGCAAATAAGATTGTATTTCATTTTGTGCAGTTGGCTCTATGTCTCAAATTTATCCAAGACATCTTTATAATTAGAACGTACATCTCTGACAAGGTGCCGTACACAAGGCTGTTTAACAAGCTACAGGAAAGATACTAGGATGGGAAGAAGATTAACTGGAAGGAGGCAAAGAGTGGGAATATAGGGGGCCCATTCTGACTGGCAGCCAAAGACTAGTGGTGTTCCCCAGGGATCGGTGTTCAGACTGCTTCTTTTCACATTATATGGCAACGATTTGGATGATGGAATTGATGGCTTTGTGGCCAAGCTTGCAGGCAATACAATGATAGGTGGAGGGACTGGGAGTGTTGAAGAAGCAGGGAGTTTACAGTAGGCCTTGGATAGATTGGGAGAAATAGCAAATGGAATATTGTACAGGGAAATGTCTGGACATGTACTTTGGTTGAAGGAATAAAGGCATAGACTTGTTTTCTAAATGGGGAGAAAATTCAAAGGGACTGAAGTCCATGTGCAGGGTTTCCTAAACGTTAACTTGCAGGTTGAGTTGGTGGTAAGGAAGGCAAATGCGATGTTAGGATTCATTTTGTGAGAACCAGAACATCAAAGCAAGGATGTATTGCTGAGACTTTATAAGGCATTGATCAGACTGCACAGCGTATTGTGAGTAACTTCCGGCCCTTGTGGAAGAAAAGATCTGCTGGCATTAGAGAGAATCTAGAGGAGATTCATGAGAATGATATTGGGAATGGAACCTTTGGTTCAGGGCTTGGATTCACTGGAGTTTAGAAGAATGAAGGGGGGGGGGTTCTCATTGAAAATTATTGAATATTGAAAAGACTAGAAAGAGTGGATGTGGAGAGGATGTTTCCTATAGTGGGTGAGTCTTGGATCAGAGGCCACACTGGTAAAATAGAGGGATGTCCTTTCAGAACATAACAGAGATGTGGAGGAATTTCTTCAGCCAGAGGGTGGTGAATCTGTGGAATTCATTGTCACAGATGGCTGTAAAGACCAGGTAAGTCATTGATTATATTTAATGCAGAGATTAATAGTTTCTTGATTAGTCAGATGTCAAATTTTACAGGAAAAATGGGGTTGAGAGGGATAATGTGTTGGCATGATGGAATGGCAGAGCAAACTCAATGGGCCGAATAGCCTATTTCTGCTCTTGTGGTTTATGGTCTCTGAGTACTCAGTGATGTAGCATTTATATCTTTTACTAATATTTAAATGTTACTGAGTCTCTCCCCATGCTCATTACAATATTGGTAGGAACAAAGCTTTTATATGCTCTAATGAGTTATGTGCTTTAATAAATGTCCCATAGTATGTTGTAAAAATGTAACCTTTAAAACCTAGAAGAAGTCCAATGGTGCTTGCTTTTAATCCTGAGGGTGGGGTACACTTCAAATCCAATTAACAATATTCAAAACAGCATTGAATGTTTGAAAGTAATAAGTTCAAACAGAATACAGATCGTGTGCCATCCAAGAAATATCTTATTTTTGTGAATCTGAATAAATTGGTGCCATTATGAAAGGTTACAGAAGAGCTTATTTCTTCTTTAGGGTGTGTATTTCCTCTGAACATTTTGTTTGAAGCTCCAACATAATTAAATTTTTAATTTCTTGTCAGGCTTCGGTGTGATGCCCCTACATCTACAGTTGAATAGATTGGCTGACTACTTCCTGCTTGAAGAGAGCCACTTGAGAGAACTGTTGAGCTTAAGAGTTGGCATCTCTTCTCTGGGAAAAGCTACTGTCTCATAGAAAGGAAGAAAGCAGTTAAAACTTATTTGGAAACAGTTTTACTTTTAAAGCTTAGGGATAAAAGAATGAATTGCTGGGCTACATCACCACTCAAGGATATCTTGTCTGATCTGACTGCTAGATTCAATTCTAGAGTCATAGAACTACTCATTTCTACTTCTCATTATCTTTAATTCTATAAGACCATAAGATGTAAGAGCAGAATTAGGCCATTTGGCCCATTGAGTCTGCTCCACCATTTCATCATGGCTGATCCGTTTCCCTGTCAGCCTCAATCTCCTGCCTTCTCCCCATATCCCTTCATGCTCTGTCTAATCAAGAATTTATCAACCTCTGCCTTAAATATACCCAATGACTTGACCTCCACAGCTGTCTGTGACAACAAAGTCCACAGATTCACCACTTTCTAGCTAAAAAAGAATCCTCCTTATTTCTGTTCTAAATGGACATCTCTGTATTCTTAGGCTGTGTCCTCTTGCCTTAGACTCCCCCACCATGAGAAATGTGCTTTCCACATCTATTCGTTCAACCTTTGATAGGTTTCAATGAGGTCACCCCTTATTCTTTTGAATTCCAGTGAGTAGAGGCCCAGAGCCATCAAATGTGCTTTGTATGACAAACTTTTCAATCTCAGAATCATTTTCGTGAGCTTCCTTTGAACCCTCTCCAGTCTTTTCTTAGATAAGGGCCCCAAAACTGGTCACAATTCCCATATGGAGTAAAACAGAAACTACTGTAGCTTACAACATACATAGAGGAGTGAATAGTTCTACCTGCTGCATTCCAATAGTGTATGATGCTCTGACACCTTCTCAACTATGCCTTTTCTTAGGCCAGCATGGGTCCAGATGACATAGTGGCTTCAATGTGGCCTGTATGGCATACACTGTAGGACAAATAGTCAAGGTGATTGTTTTTCTGGGGATTTTTTTTGCTGTTGAAAGAAACCCAGAAGAGCACCAAATACCTAGCTTCATTACATCTTTGCTGCCCCAGTTCCTGAAGACTTTATTGGACTGATCCATTTTGCAGTGGCTGAGCATGATTTGGCTTTCCAAGTAAGCTGAAAGGCCCTAAAACCCACCCACTCCACTACAGTCCCATTAACTCTGTCGTCCCTTTTCCTGACCCCAGCCAGTGGATTCCCTGCTTTGTCAGGCAGCTTTTTTGGAGCAGACTCTGATCTGATTGTGGAAAGATCTGACCTTGCCTTTGTTAAGCTTCTCACCTCTCCAACATCCATGGGCTAACTCAGCCCAGCCTGTGCAGTTTAGTTCAAGGCTGTAATCTGAGTTACTAATCTGAGAAGGTTGAGTAAATGGGGCTAGTGTCCATAAAACTCTGGATTCAACTTCACTCACCAACGGTTTCAACTCCCTCAGGTTTTCCTGTGTTCTGAAACATTGGGAGAAATGGTCGTGGATCTTCACAGCAATTGAGGGTGGCTGGTGGAATATGTATGAGCAAGAGAGCTCTGAGAAACAGATGTCCAGTTAGAAAAAACCCATTCACAGGAGTAGAACGTGATTTATAATTATGAATTCAGCTACAATTGAATTTTAAATGCTTCAAAGCTATTTTATTGATGAACCGGGTATGTGGATGCACAGTTAAAGCAGAAACGGGGAGCATTACGCTGTCAATTTATACAAGTGTGTCATGGTATACTAATCTTTCCTGGATATAACCTGGAAGTGTTGGCTGTGCTATAGCTTCTGGACTCCATCCAAAGTTCCACTTGCAGGCACTGCGTCTCACCAGCAATGAGGACCAGATCAGCTCAATTCTAAAGCAGAATGACAAGCCAAGGTCTAATTGTCCTGGGACAGAAAATTCCAGGCATTCAGAACTTTGTGGGAGAGGAAATTCCTCCTCATCTCATTATTAGATGCCTGACCATTTATCTGGAATATGTGCACCCAGGCTCTTGAATTCCTCTTCAGAAGACTCGCACGTTCGAGCCTTTCCTGTCAAGTCTTGGAATTTCATATATCTCAATCCTTTAAACATCCAGTCTGCTCAATCAACACTATTAGCTAATGAACTGGACTGGTGAGCAATGTCTCCAATATAGGTATGCTCTTCCTTGAGTAAAAACTCCAAATTGTAACAAAAAACCCAAACTATTCGAGGAACTTAGTGGGTCAAGCGGCATTTGTGGAAGCAAACGGGTAGCCAACTTTTCAGGTCAAGATTTTGCTTCAGGACTAAGAACATAGAGGGAGGATAGCCAGTATATAGAACTGAGAAGCATGGATTAGGTGGTAGAGTACGAGATGATGGATGTTGCTTTCCTGTGACAATGCTTCGTATAGATGTGCTCAGTGGTAGGGAGGGCTTTACCCATCAGGGGCTGGGCTGTATCCACTAACTTTTGTAGGGTTTTCCATTCCAGGGCATTGGTGTTTCCATACCAGGCTATGATGCCACCAGTTAATATACTTTCCACCACATGCCTATGGAAGTTTGTGGAAGTTTTAGATGTCATGCTGAATCTTTAAAAACTCCCATGGAAGTAGAGGTGCTGCCATGCTGGGCCCAAGACAGATCCTCTGAAATGATAACACCAAGGAATTTAAAGCTGCTGACCCTCTCCACCTCTGATCCCCCAATGAGGACTGGCTCATAGACCTCGGCAAGTCAGTAATCAGCTCCTTAGTCTTGCTGATAATGAATGAGAAGTTGTTGTGGCCCCACTCAGCCAGATTTTCAATCACCCTCCTATATGCTGATTCATCACCGCCTTTGATTTGGCCAATAACAGTAGTGATGTCAACAAACTGAAATATGCTTTGGAGCTGTGCTTAGCCTCACAGACATCAGTATAAAGCTAGTGGAGGAGGGGACTAAGCACGCAGCCTTGTGGTGCACTTGTGCTGATGAAGATTGGGGAGTGGGGTGATGCTATTGCCAATCTGAACTGATTGGGGATAAGCTTGGATAAATTTCACTGGATCTCTTTGTACACATTATTAATACACGTTCTAAATAGCTCAGATTCCTTCAATAAAATCTTTGAGGCACCCCAGAATTTAGACTTTTGTTTGCTGTTTGTTTAAACAATCCTCTCTGTGTGCTAATATACACAATCTCATGTCTTTTTTAGTAATTCTCAAGAGATCAGGTTATTTTTTAATCTAATTATTAGAAGACTAGTTTGATTTTCTTCAGCTTTGTGCTTATTCAAATAGCTGTAAAGTTGCAATTGCAATACAAAAGCTGTTTTACAAGAAGCACACTAGATTTGCATCCTATGATTTCAATTCATTTGGGGTTTGGTATTTGCCTGTCTTAGGGTGTTGTCACCGAGTTCTGGCATTCAAATAGAAAATCACTTTGAAAGATTTCATTTTCTGGCTGAATTGAGTTTGTGGAACAGTGAGCACTTCAGTCCAAAAAGATGTACTTTTTTCCCTTCTCCTCTTCCTTATTCTTCAATTCTTCACTCTGGCTTTCCTCTTACCTCTTCTCCTCACCTACCTATTACTTCCTCCCTTTCTCCAATCTTCTGTCCTATCAGACTACTTCATCTCCAGCCATTTACCTTTTCCACCCATCACCTCTCAGCTTCTTACTCCATCCTGACTACCCTGCTCACCTGGCTTCACTCATCACCTTCTAGCTTGTACTCCTTCCACCTCCCTCCCCCGCCTTCTTTTTCTTGTTTCCTTTCCAGTCCCAATGAAGGGTCTTGGCCTGAAATGTTGACTGTTAATTTATTTCCATAGATGCTACCTGACCTGCTGAGTTCCTCCAGAATTTTGTGTGTGTTGCTCTGAATTTCCAGCATCTGCAGAATCTCTTGTGTGTGCATACACTTCTTTATTCCACTAAGGTCTTTTTGCATATGTTTTCTCCCTTCACTGTCACGTATAATTTATATGCTGTGTGCTGTCTATAGCCACGGCCCCATGAAGCTGCTACAGGCATGGTTTTCATTGTACTTGACTTGACATCTTGACTTAAGTTTAAAAGCTTATGCTAAAGAACAAAATCAAAAAATATATTTCTCTTTTCTATATTAAAATAACAGGTTTCTGGCATTACTATGTCATTCCTTGTTTTCAGTGTAACTGAACCTGTTGTGTATTTATTATCAATGCAATTTTGAAAGTTTAATTTCTTTTTTTTTAGTTATTCATAAACCAAGGCAATGATTTGGCAAAGTTCATTAATAAAATAGAAACATACAAAACCTACAGCACAATACAGGCCCTTTGGCCCACAAAGTTGTGCCAAACATGTCCTTACCTTAGAAATTACCTAGGGTTACCCATAGCCCTCTATTTTTCTAAGCTCCATGTACCTATCCATGAGTCTCTTAAAAAACCTTATATCCACCTCCACCACTGTCGACAGCAGCCCATTCCACGCACTCACCACTCTCTATGCTTAAAAAAAAATAAATTACCCCTGACATCTCCTCTGTACGTACTTCCAAGAACCTTAAAACTGTGTAAAGTTGTGTTAGTCATTAGTCTTACAGCAGAGAAACAAGACTTTAGCCCTCATGGCCAAAGACTTTAATTCCATTTCCCACCAGCTGGTCCAGAGTCGTCTTTCTTTGGTGATTAAAGTGTTCATCCATTTTCATTTGGGTGTTCTGAATCTACATTTTCCACAGAAAGCTTCTTTGATAGTCTAGCAAACACGAGGAATTCTGCAGATGCTGGAAATTCAAGCTACACACATCAAAGTTGCTGGTGAACGCAGCAGGCCAGGCAGCATCTCTAGGAAGAGGTACAGTTGACATTTCAGGCCGAGACCCTTGGTCAGGACTAACTGAAGGAAGAGCTAGTAATAGATTTGAGAGGGGGAGGGGGAGATCCAAAGTGATAGGAGAAGACAGGAGAGGGAGGGATGGAGCCAAGAGCTGGACAATTGATTGGCAAAAGGGATATGAGAGGATCATGGGACAGGAGGCCCAGAGAGAAGGAAAAGGGGGGGGGGGACCCAGAGGATGGGCAAGGGGTATAGTCAGAGGGACAGAGGGAGAAAAAGGAGAGAGAGAGAAAGAATGTGTAAGAATGTGTGTATATAAATAAATAACGGATGGGGTACGAGGGGGAGGTGGGGCATTAACAGGAGTTTGAGGAGTCAATGTTCACATGACATGAACATTGACTTCTCAAACTTCCGCTGATGCCCCACCTCCCCCTCGTACCCCATCCGTTATTTATATACACACATTCTTTCTCTCTCTCTCCTTTTTCTCCCTCTGTCCCTCTGACTATACCCCTTGCCCATCCTCTGGGTTCCCCCCCACCCCCCTTTTCCTTCTCCCTGGGCCTCCTGTCCCATGATCCTCTCGTATCCCTTTTGCCAATCAACTGTCCAACTCTTGGCTCCATCCCTCCCCATTCTGTCTTCTGTAATTTTGGATCTCCCCCTCCCCCTCCCACTTTAAAATCTCTTACTAGCTCTTCCTTGAGTTAAACCCGACGAAGGGTCTCAGCCCGAAACATTGACTGTACCTCTTCCTAGAGATGCTGCCTGGCCTGCTGTGTTCACCAGCAACTTTGATGTGTTGATAGTCTAGCATATATGTTTGCTTCTGTAGATTGATATCTCCTCGACACTAAAGTAGGTTGGGAATTATGGTGTAAGCTCTAAACTGGCTGAAGTTTATACCAAAAAAAAGTTATCTCAATCAAAAAAAATGTTATCATTGACTAAGGTCCCAGTGCGTCATGGGAGAAATTCCTACTGGGATTGTCATAGCCCAAGTAGCTTCATCAATGATCAGCTTTCCATCCAAAGTTCAGAAGTGGGACTGTTTACTGAATCGTGTCCAGTTTAGTTTGAGTATATATAAAAAATTGTACAGGTCATTTGCATTGTTTAATGTTGACGGACACATGTAAAGTTTGCCCCACATAATTGTTGGTCAGTGACCACCACCAACAAAGGAGAAGGACTGTGTTGCTTTGTCATTTTCATCAGCATAGTTCCCATCACTAACATCATGTGGAGACCATTGACCAGAAACGTAACATCAAAGAGCAGATCAGAGGCTCAATGTTCTGCAGCAAGTTTGACAAATTCTGACCACAAAATGTTTCTAGTTTTGACAATATATACACCAGGACAGTCATGGAATAATACTCTCCTTTTGCTCAGTGAATGTAGTCTCAACAACACTTTTTTTAAAAAAAAAGCCTATCACTGATTCAGACAGAGCAAAGCAACTCGCCTGATTGCCTAAACCACCTGAAGCATTTTCTGTTCTACCATCAGCATACTGTGGGGGCAGGGGGTGCTGCCCACACCACACAGAGGTTGTTGAAATGGTTGGTTGTGGTGATTTGCCCTGAGTGTGTGGGTGGGTGGTCAGTCTGGTTGGAGTTGGGAATGTGAGGGGAATAAAAATTGGATTTAATATAAGATTAGTATTATACAGGTGGTTGGTGTTTGGTGCCACTGGCCTGTTTCTGTGTCATCTATAACTCTATATGAACATCTAGAAGACAGGAGAGTCATCTTCTTGGGACCTTTGAAGTATGTTGCCATTCCTTAATTCTTACTGGCACCATGGTAATATCTTAACTGTGAGGATTACAGCAGTTCAGGGGAGAAAATCAGTACCATATTTCCAAGAGTAGATAGAGATGGACAACAGCACGGAGTAGACTGTTCCGAAGCTTTGAGCCACACCACCCTAGTAAATCCCGATTCAACCCTATCACACAACAATGTGCAATGACCAATTAACCTACCAATTAGTACACTTTTGGACTGTAGGAGAATACTGGAGCATCCAGAGAAAGCTCGTGCATTCCACCGGGAGGATGTACAGACTCTTTTAGCTCAATGTAATTGTCTTAGGCCGGATTATAAGGTGGTTCAACAAATACTAACCCGAGGTTCTCCCTCCCGACTTGGAAGTCTGTCATATCAAACTATTGATTAGCAAGATGGCAGCTGATAGAATAATTATGATTCTAACATGACCAATTCTTTTCTATATTGTACCACAGTTTCCATGGAAACCAAATGGCTCAATTCTGCTCCTGTATATACCTTAATACGCAACTCCATATCCATGTCAATATTTGAATATCCAAGAGAGCTTGCAGTTGGAAAGTACATTTAGCAAGCTGCCCGATTTGACAGGTAGCCAGTAAACATATCTTGGGATCCAAGCCACAACCATTTTGGTCTCATCTCACATCCGCCTGTTCTAGGCCCCTAAAGAATGTTTGCATCTCAGAAGCAAATCCTCCTACCAATATGCAGACTTTGCCAGTAATGCATACAAATCCTGAAGCAAAGCAATGTTCAATGGGAAAAAATGTTTTAAGAACCAGAAGTACAAATATCCTGGCAATATTGCTTCCTTTTGCGCTATAAAAATCTATTTAGGTTTTCGTTTCATTGTCACTCATGAAATGGTGAGCTTAGTGTCATGATTTGACTTCAAGAATCAAATTACAATCACTGCACCTTAAAATTACTTTTAATATTAGCTGATACAGGAGTGTCTGAGAGATTAATGATGGGAGTATATGAATAGATATTTACCACTTCATATTGTCAAATTTATTTTTATTCCTGCTCAGCTCCAGATTAACACAGATAATTTGACAGAGGCATGGTTTTGTGAGTGCTTTAGTAAGGCAGTGGGGAAAATTATTCACATTTGCTCAATGTTTCTTTATTCAACGTCTTTTGTATGCAATTGGCCTTGGTGTAACCCCAGCCTGATAAATCTACATAAATGTTTAGTGTCTGAAATTGCACATGATGAAGAAGTGAGGAGTGATGTACCTAAGCAATGATTTTTTCTTCGGCAGTCAGTTAGAATTAAGGATGATTTACTTAAGTCTAGTCTGTAAATTCTGAGGAGACTGAACCTATTGTGTGAACAGTAGACTCTTCCTCTGTTGTAGCAGGAGGTGGTGAGTGGGTAGGTGGCTTAAATGATGAGGCATTCCTTTTGCCAAAAAAGCAGGGCGTCTATGCCTTCTGATGCATGGAGATGAAGTCCCCTGTGCCATCTTGAATGCTACTTCTCCATTTTGAGTATTAACAGCCTAGTGATCCTCTGGAGTTGGTGGGATTTTGCCCATTTCCTCTCCCCCTCTGAGAAGTACATATGTCACTCCATGGAGCCAGCGAAGTGTTCTTTGGGCATTGGTGCTAGGAATGTTGCTCTTGGAGAGGATGCTGATGTTGGTTTACAGATCTTTCCAGTGAGTTCACAGAATATTCAGAGAGAGTTCGTAGTGTCTCTCCAGTCCTGTCAGGTGCCTGTTGAAAGTGGTCTGGATATTAGAAGTATCTTGGAGGGCGTATCATGACTGCTTGTTGACCATGAGTTTTTCGTCAACTCTGACATGATTTTTAAACACTGTTCCTCAATTGAACAACGGCTGTGCTGGTGTATCAAAACTGATGTAGAGTTTTGTCATTGCTGTCGGCATTTGCCCCCGTATATGACAAATGAGCAGTGATTTCCAGGGTGTTGCTATGAACTTGTATTGTCAGAGTTGTACAAGGGCTGCCATCCGGGAGGAGGTACAGGAGCCTGAAGGCACACGTTCAACAAGTCAGGCACAGCTTCTCCCCCCTCCGCCATCAGATTTCTCTATGGACGTTGAACTCATGAGCACTACCTTTACTTTCTTTTACTCTACTTACTTAACACGGGCAATTATTTGTGTGTGTACATGTGTATATACACTGGTGATTTAGAGCTTGATTTTGATTGTGATAGGTTGGTAGGGGACCTTTGTCTTCCAAATGCCGAGTATTAGTGAATGAGCCTCTGATAGCTTGGCTTTTACACAAGTGTGTAAAATGACAAGAATTGTCTGCAACCCTTCTGTGAATGGGATGTAGTTGCTGTAAGTTGATAGTTTCCTCTATGTTCAGAAAATCAACTCCCATTTCCTTTAGGGGAAAATCATTGGCAGGGATCATAAAAATGAAAGCTAAAATATTGTCATCTCATATCTTTTTATCATTAAATTGAACAAGATATTTGCACCAACCTAATGAAGTTTTGCATCTTTCCATACAGCAGTGATGTAACTAATTTTAGTTGTATTTTGCATCTGCAGCTTTTTAAAATATCTTTTTCTCAGAATGTATTGATGACATTGAATTTTACTGTATCATTTTGAGGGCAATGCGTTGCATTTCTTGGCAATATTTACAACAAGCATCCTGGTGAAATTGTCTCATGTTATTGCAATGACCTCCACTGGAAGTGCGTTAAAAGTTGGGAATGGTGGTGGACTTGTTTGTGTGTTGCAAAATGAGGACATAATCTAGAGCAACAAACACAAAGTGCTGGAGGAACTCACCAGGTCAGTAAACACCTATTGAAATGAACAGTCAACATTTTGGCCCGAGACCCTTCTTTAGGACTGGAAAGAAAGGGAGAAGACACCGACATTAAAAGGTGGGGGAGAGGAAAAAGGGTAGCTAGAAGGTGATAGGTGAAACCAGGTGGGTGGGAAAATTAAAGCGCCTGAGAGGAAAGAATCTGATAGGAGAGGCGAGTGGATCATAGGAGAAGGGGAAGAAGCAGGAGACCTAGGGGGAAGTGACAGGCAGGTGAGAAGAAGTGAAAGGGAATAGAAGAGGGGAGGGGGAGGGTAAAAAAAATTAAGTGTAGAGTTTGTTAATTCCACAGCAATTGACTGGAAAAATGAATCAGAACCAGGTTTAATATCACTGGTCTGTGTTGTGAAATTTGTTGTTTTCCAGCAGCAGTACATTACAAAAATAATAAAAGTTATACATTATGATAAGTATATATAAAATTATTAAGTAGTGCAAGGGGGGGGGTGGAAATACTGAGGTAGCTTTCGTGGGTTCATTGTCCATTCGGAAATCTGATGGCAGAAGTGAAGACACTATTCCTGACATGTTCAGGCTCCTGTACCTTCTCCTCAATGGTAGCAATGAGAGGAGGACATGTCCTTGGGGATGAGGGTCCTTAAGGATGGACGTTGCTTTTTTGAGGTTTTCCCATTTGAAGGTGTCCTGGATGTTGGGGAGGCGAGTGCCCATGATGGAACTGGCTGAGTTTACAACTTTCTGCAACTTTTTCCAGTCATGTAGTGACACACTCATGGGCAATTATTGGCATACGATTTATAGAAAGTTATTTGATAATGGATATTTTAATGTTGTGCTCAAAATAAGTGCGAGTGATCTTTGAATAATGATTTGAGGCTATTTTGTGGGAGGTTGGATGGGACTTTGCAATGTGCTACAAGGGAACAAAATTAAATAGGTGTAATCAGAGTCTTGAATGAAATTTTACTGTGGATATACAGAGTGCATAATATAAATAACAGGAGTGAGTAAGGAAAACTTGCAAGTATATAATTTTGCTTAAGATAAATAACATTGTAATCTGTGCTCAGGATACAAATAAATCATTTTAACTCCTTGCTGTCAATTCAGAACTTATTGTTTGACAGATGTGCAATTTTATTATGGATGGTTCTAAGTTACAGAGCAATAGCCTGCACAAATAGATAAATTTATAAAATTAAAGAAAAAATTGGGTGTAATGCTGCCCTGATCTGCATTCACATGAATTTCCCGCGATAATCGCCGTGGTGGCACCACAGCGTCGATCACGTGCAGCTTATCATAATTAAAGTTGTCAGATATCTGAGATTTTGTACTCAGAGGTCACTTTAGGTGGTCAGTTAGTGGTCACTTTATTGGCCACTGAGTGTACATTTGTGGTCTTCTGTCGCTGCAGCCCATCCACTTCGTGATTCAATGTGCTGTGCATTCAGAGATGCTCTACTGTACGCCACTGTTGTCAAACGTGTTTATTTCAGTTACTGTCACCTTCTGTGAGCTTGAACCAGTCTGGCCATTCTCCCCCAACCTCTCTCATTACAAGATGTTTTCACCCACAGAACTGCCCGCTCACTGGATGTTTGTTTTTTGTGCCATTCTCTGTAAACTCTAGAGATTGTTGTGCATGAAAATCACAGGAGACCAGCATTTTCTAAGATACTCAAACATATGGCCTGACACCAACAATCATTCCATGATCATTGCCACTTAGATCACTTTTCTTCTCCATTCTGATATTTGTTCTGAACAGCAACTGAATGTTTTACCATTTCTGCATGCTTTTTTGAATTGAGTTGCTGCCACATGATTGGCTGATTAGATATTTGCATTAATAAGCAGGTGTACCTAATAAAGTGGCCACTATTTCAGGCAGAGGCCAACTCAACTGTATGTTGTTTTCATTTTTGTAAGGTGGTGCTATCGACCGTTCCTTCTGAGATCTCGTGACTTGTGCACACCATCGTTAGCGTTACTGAGGTTCATCCGTGTGTTTACTTTTTAACCTAAAAAGGGAATTTTGGAGGGGAAGAAAGTAAAGTATGTGGTTTATCAGATGATAGGAAATGATTGCTTTCAAACAAATAAACAACGGATTGTTTTTACCAGGACAGACAGAATCCTGCACATTATGTGGGGGATAATGGAAACCTCTAAATTACAGGGTTTTTAATCGAGTCAAGTAGTTGAGATGATATCAGCAAGTTGGAACAAAGCTTGAGTGATTAATGAATATCACTTGATTACATCACTTGGAGTCTTGCTCTGAATAGACTTATTGTTTAATTCTACTTTTGTCCATTCTTCTTTTCGTGATGCCAACAGTCATTGGGTGTAATTGCAGTAGATAATATTGCCGTTTCTATTCCTTGGTGACATATTTATGTGCAGAAAATGAGTAACCATCAGTTATTCCTTGATTGAAGGATCATGGCAGGCCCTAATCTCGTGCTCGTCTGCTGTTTACAAGTGTGAAATGCTTACAGTGGTTATCTCATGGTGACCAGAGTTGGAAACATGGGTAATTCTTTCTTTCTTTCTTTCTTCAAAGTACATTTATTATCAAAGTATGTACGTGTACATTATGCAACCTTGAAGATTCCCCTCCTAACAGGTAGCCACAAAACAAAGAAACCCAGAAGAACACACATTTTTAAAAAAGGGAAGACCATCGAAAACCCAAATTGCAGAAAGAAAGCACGCATTTTGCAAACAGAACTGCAAGCAAATAGTGTTCTGAACTAAGGTCTGCAAAGAGTTTCATAGTTCAACGCAGAGCTGAGTCGTGGAGCAGCGATCTGAAATGGCCTGACCATTGCCTCAGGCCCTGACACTCTGACCTTTTCAATTTGGCCCAGTGCCTAAGTCATCGTCCAATCATTGGGTTCTATTGCCTTGATACACTGTCGGGCCAGGCCCTCACCGCCTTGATTTGGTCTGTATCTGACCTTTTCGATTTGGCCTTGCGCTTGCGTCTCCGTCCAAACATTGAGTTCAGTTGAATCAGTCTGCTCTGGTGCCAGGACCCCGCTGCCTTGATTTGGCCTTTGGCACAGTGTTTAAAACAATCGAACCTCTGTCTTCCTCACTCTTGGCAACGCCCACTGCCTCACCTTGCCTTGGTTCTGCCACATTGAATTGCCTCCAAGTCTAAAGGGAAATTACAGTCTATTACTTTCGATGATCTTTCTTTCCTCCTCGTTTAATGAGTGCTCTGATTTGTGACATGTCTACTGCTGTCTCAACAGAGAGATCAGTGCACAGTGAATTACAGTTATAGACTAGGGAAATCTCATAAGTCTGGGGCATTACATAAGTATGGTTTTCAACCCACTGCTCTGACTAAAAAAAAATCCTGGGTTGACTGCATGACTCCATTTCACATAGGCGGAGTATTTTACCAATTGACTTGTGGGAGGAAGCTTAGTAATTTCTACAAATAGTAAAGTGTAGTGTATGAGCTGGACCACGGCAGAGGTTTTTGTGAGAATGAAAGTGATTGCTTCAGCATCCAGTTATAGCAGTCTTAAGTGTGACATTTAAACTGATTTATTTAGCAGTGGTGATTTTTTTTTTGGCTTACCACTTGAATGTACGTTACTTGATGTGAAGAATTACTTGTGCCTTGTCCTGTTCCAGCAATATATAATGGCACTGGTGGCACAACATTGTGGACTGAATCTTTACCGCAGTTGTTGAGGACGCAGAATTGTGAATAATGGTAAAAAGCTGAAAAGAAATAAAGATTGAAAAGTATATAAAGGCCAAGTATTCAAAGGGCACACCACAATCAACAGTGCACTGATGGTGTCTCCACTTTAATTAGTTTGCAAGTTAAATTGCCAAGATCAGAGAACAACTCAACTCAACCATCACCACCCAAGCTCCACATCTTCTGAATTATTTCCAGCAGAAGAGAAATTAACTTCAGATGCACATATTAGTATTTGTATGATATTCTTTTATTCTTTTGGAATGTTCGTGCTGGTGCTATCACTAGCATTTGATACTCATCACTAATTGTCCCAGAGAAGGTGGTGTCAACCCTTCTTTTTAATCTGGGGTTATGCTTCCAGTGCAGCCTTTACAACTAGGAGAGAGATGCGAGGTTGGTGGTGTCCTCATGCAGCTTCTAACTTTGTCCTTTTTGATGGTGAAGCTTCAGCTTTGAGTTGCTGTTATTGCATCTTAGGAAAATGACTTCAGTGTGGTTTGTAGACAATAGATATGCCACTACAGTGGTGGATGGAAGGCTCATTACATGTACTGCTCTGTCCTAGATAGGGTTGAGCTTCTGGTGTCCTTTCGGATCCACAGTAATGCAAGCAAGCGGAGACTAAGCATTTTTATAGATGCTGGAAAGACTTTGGGGTGTCAAGAGGTCAGTCACTCACCACAGAGTACTCAGCCTCTCGCCTGCTCTTCTACACTATATTTATGTGTCTTTTCCTGTTGAGTTTTTGGTCAATGGTGACCAAGAATGTTGATGGTGGAAGGCTCAGCTTAGATAATGCCATTAAATGTCAAAGGAAAGTGGTTAGACTATCATCATCGTGTGTTAAGTTGTAGGATCGTGGTCTTTCATCATGATTGCTCTTGGCAAATTTTTTGACAGAAATGGTTTGCAATTGCCTTCTTTCTATTCAGAGATTGTCTACCTGGCGTCAGTGGTCGCGTAACCAGGACATGTGATATGTATCAGCTGCTCATATGACCATCCACCATCTGCTGAGACCCTGGTCAGGCAGGCTGAGCAGGTGGGAAAAACCTTGCCTAAGGGTAACCTGCAGGCTAACAGAGGGAAAGAGCTCCTTACACCTCCCTTGATAGAGACATATCCACCCCGCCACCCATGGATAGACTATACCTCTGTTAAAAATTATCATTGTCTTGCACTTCATGGTGGGAAAGTTGTGAATGTTATCAAAGAGCCAGTGTGTGAATGTTGTCAAGGTAATTTGTGGAGGATTTGTGAATGTGATTGAACACCATGCAATCAACAGCAAATATCTCCACTTCACACAAATTTAATGGAAAGCAAGTCATTGGTGAAGCATTAGATTGTAGTTGGACCTTGGAAACTGGACTGACAGATCCCTGCAGAAAGGAATGGGGGGGGGCCAGGATTAGTGACTTGCGAAAACCAGAACAATTGTTCATCCGTGAAGTATGACTCTTAACAAGCTAGATGGTGAAGGCCAAAAGCCAGAGGCTGCAGCTGAGGGACAGAGGGGAGGCCATTTAATACTGAAATGAGGAAAAATGTAGTCATCCGCAGAGGGATGAATCCCTGGAATTCTCTGACATAGGGGATACAGGACGCGTTATTAAATATGTATTTACAGAGTTAAATTTGTTGTTTATGGCTAAGACTAAGTGATATAGGGAGAAAGCAGGGACAAGCTGCTAAATTTGGATAATCAACTGCTTCTAATATCATGGGAGCGACACTTGGAGAGATTTTGGTGATGACATTAGCCATCACCATCAACGTGTGATAAAGGAGGAAAAGGTTGCTTTAAGATCAAGTCCTTTTACTGGCGTAATGCTTGCTGAGAGGATGGGGGAGCTGATGGGTTATGTTGCAAGGTACAGATCCAATGTGGCTTAATAAAGGGATACCCTTTAAGAGACAAAAAGCACAGGGTTTTGAATTAAAAGGCATAGAGCTGCATTACACTTGCTGGGATCATTTTTTCCCTGTCCTATTACTTGTACTCGTCTGACAGACCATAGCAGGATCCTCCAAAGCACATAAAATGTGTCGACAGCTTTAATGCTATGTCCACAGTCTATAGCAGGATCCTCAAAGCACATAAAAGTGTCGACAGCATTAATGTTATGTCCACAGGTTCTTGCAAATTCACTAGAATAAGTGAACGACCTTTCAGTGTCCCCCTCCCAAGCTAATATATTTGAGCTTGCATATGCCATCAATGATCTGTCTCCTCGTCCTCTCAAGTGGGTGGTATGTTTGGAGTTCATCAATGTTTCTGTAATCCATTGTATCCACTGTACAGGGGATTGGTTTATACCAGTGGTCCCCAACCTCCGGGCCGTGGACCGATACATTGCCACGAAGAATGCAGTGGTGCGGCGGTAGTTGGAACGCACCCGGCACATCTTTAAGAAAAAAAGTCGCAGTCCGGAGCCCTGGTCTATACAGCTTCACCAGAGCCCTGTTAGCCGGCCTTACCTGTTTCTACCTCTCACAATGGGGCTGTAGGGTTGGACTTTGAGAGGCCCCAAGCTTATATACCCAGTATTAATCCATTCATCCAATAAGTTATGAGATCCATGGAAACTTGGCTGCATGGATTCAGAATTGGTTTGCCCACAGAAGACGGGGTGTGGTATTAGGTTGAGTGCATTCTGCCTGAAAGTCCATGAGTTGTGGTGTTCTGCTGGGATTTGTTCTGGGATCCCTGCTGTTTGTGTTTTTTTTTTGTGTGTGTGTATTGGATGAAGAAGTAGAAGGGTTTGTAAGTTTGATTTGAAGCTAGGTGATGTTGTGGATTGCTTAGAAGGTGGTTATAGATTATATTGGGATACACAGGATGCAGAGCTGGGCAGAGAGGTGACAGATGGAACTCAATCTGGAAAAGTATGAAGTGATACACTCTGGAAGGTCGAACGTAAAGGTAGAGTGCAAGGTTAATGGCAGGGTTCTTGCAATGTACAGAAACCAAGCAATCTTGGAGTCGAATTCTACAGGTTGATCAAAGTTGCTACTCAAATTGATGGAGTGATTAAGAAGGCTTATGGTGCGCTGGCCTTCATTAGATGGGTGAATGAATAAAAGAGCTGTGAGATAATGTTGCAGCTCTATAAAGCCCTCGTTAGACCACACTCGGAATATTATGTTCATTTCTCGTCTCCTGATTATGGAAGGTTAGAGAGAGTGAAGGAGTTTACCAGGATCTGCCTGGAGTACAGAGGAGCTTTATCAGGACATTGCCTAGATGAAAGAAATGTCTTGTGAGGAAAGGTTGAGCAAGCTGGGGTGTTTTGGAGTGAAGTCGATTGTGAGGTGACTTGATAGGTTATGAGAATTATAGTTAGAGTGGATAGCCAACATCTTTTTCCTCAGGGTGGTAATGGCCAATGTCAGATGACATCTGTTTGAGGTGAGTGGAGGAAAGAGGTTAGTTAGACAGTGATTATAGTTACCTGGAGCACTCTGTTGAGGTTGGTGGTAAAGGCCGATAGGATAGTGATATTTAAGGGACTGTGATAGTGATATTTACATGGATGTAAGAAAAATGGAGGGTCATGGGCTGTGTAAGAGGGAAGGATTAGATTGATTGTCAGGTGGGTTTGTATACATTGGCACTAAATTATGGGCCGAAGTGCCTAGTCTGTTCAACGTTCTAGTAAAATCCCAGTTACACTCAAGTCAGCTCCTTAAGTCATGCCAAGACTGTGTCTCTAATGCCAAGTGCCCAAACATTCTATTTTGAACTCTGTCCTGGGAAGAGGTTACCAGATAGACAGAGAAGAGTACTAGAGGGTGTGTTCAGCATCTTCACTGACACCTGGAGTCACTGGCCATTGACCGTTCAAAGTAGAGAGGGAATGTTCGGGATGGTATTGTGATTGTCCTGTCCGCCGGGACCATGTAGAATGCTTGTGTAAATGCAGAAGGAGCGCAACATGCCTCACTCTAACGCTAGGCTCCTCTTGCCCCATCTGTGGAACCGTCTGTCGTTCCCACATAGGCCTCCTCAGTCACCTCAAAACCCACATTAATTTTTCTGTGTAAATGAACCATAGCTGAATTAGATTATAGTTCGATCTGTTTCACATTGCTGTGCTTTTTTTTGTTTACCATCACCATCTCAATGCCAGATGGGCTTGCCTTCCTGAGATTACATTAAGCTTCACCTTAAATTAAACACTTCCATGTTTATCGGTCATCTAATGGATGTTAACTTAAAACATGTCAAAAGATAGCATTTTCCAGTACAAAGCAGGCTGAGGTATTGAATCTTTTCTAGCTAGTCCATGTGCCTTAATGAAGAAATATGTCCATTGCATATCTGCTGTGCCTTATAACTGGGGGAACTGTTCAGCCAAGGAGCCATTTACAGCAGACTATTCAGTCAGTGAGTGCATATTTTAGTAGACACAGTGTTTACATGTCTGCAGAATAATGTTTTCCATGATGTTGGTGAAGGGGAATTTGATGATGGTAGTACTTTTGAATGTCCTCGGGATATGCCTGGAGATGGTGATTGCTGGCCCTTTTGTAACATGAATGGTACTTGCCATTTACTCACCTAGCTTGATTGTTCTTTGGCTGTTGTAGCACGCAGACATGGATTTCTTAATTATTGGTGGAATAAGCTGTTAACAGTTGGGTTGAGATTAGTTTGATTGTTGAGGCCTTTGAGTAGCATTGTTCCAAAGCTGTGAAAGATTCTCACCCCCAGTCCTGGTACTCTGAACTTTTCAGTCTGTCCTGGCACTTAAATCAGCAAAACTACAGGTCATTCCGCACTCTCAGAACCGAGCCCTGCCACTTCAATATACTCTTGGGCCTGGGCCCCGCCACCTTGAATTGGCCTGTACCCAACCTTTCCAATCTGGCTCCATACATAAAGCGGTCAAGCATCAGCCTGTTCCTCACTCTCGGGTCCGAGTCCCAATGCCTTGGCCCTGCCTTTCCTTGGCCCTGCTGCTTCTAATTTGTTCCAGGTCCGTGTCAGCAATGGCAAAACGTTGGCTGATTTCCCGCCCTCTGGCCCATGCCCTGCTGCCTCATTTCAGCTGGTAGATGCCATATCGCGACCGTCTTGCACCATCGAGACTTCAGTTCACATCACAACAATGCCAGGTCGTTCAGGCAGTTCACATGCTCACCTCTGAAAGGGAAGTTATGGGCTATTGATTGTAGTGATAATTTTCCATGGAAAGTGTGATTAATAAACCTTCCTGTCTGGAACCAGCAATCATTCTGTGGTCAAAGTCACTTGGATCACATTTCTTCCCTATTCTGATGTTTGGTCTGAACATCAACTGAACCTCTTGACCATGTCTGCATGCTTTTATGCATTGAGTTCCTGCCACATGATTGGCTGATTAGATATTTGTAGATGTACCTAATAAAGTGGCCACTGAGTGATTTGAAAACAAAGGGTAAACACTTGCATTTAAGCAGCACCTTATCACATTCTCAAAGCATTCAACTAATGGGTATTTTGAACCACAGTTCATTTTGTGAAGAAGATGATGCCAGTTTTGCACTGTAAGGTTTCACTAACAGCATACGAGATGAAAGGTAATCTGAACAGTCATTTGGTGGTTTTGGTTGTGCAAGGAACTTTTGCTTGAATGTTGGAAGAGCTCCTCATTCTGAAACATCAGTTTAAATGGTGTGTGCAAAGCCTAGAGTAAGATTGAATGTTTATCATTCTAGCTTGGGATTTTATAGGGGAAGTGCGAGAATCATTGAGTGATAGAGAATATTTTGAAAGTACCATGGAGTAAAGTTTAATATTACAGAGGATAAGGGTTGAAGTTTTGGGATTAAGAAGGTGATTTTAATTTAATTTTGTAAAGTGGATGCTCATGGTGGATCTTTCTTTCTTTTCTTTTCATTGATTTAAAAAAATGTATATACAAAAAAGAGGAGAATATCTCTGGAATATATGTCAGTAACAGTACATACAGAAGGTAAAATAAACAATATCAGAATCACACATAGTGTTGATCTACAAAGTATAAATTTGATATAGAATGTATAATGCAGACAAAAATGTAATTCATTGTCCTCTTATCAATTTATGAAGAAAGGAAGGACTATTAGAAATTTTTATATCTTAAAAAAAAGGGAAAAAACCATTATTCTAAACAGGA
Organism: Mobula birostris; assembly: GCF_030028105.1. Lineage (NCBI taxonomy): Eukaryota > Metazoa > Chordata > Chondrichthyes > Myliobatiformes > Myliobatidae > Mobula > Mobula birostris. Next base: position 122,236,854 of record NC_092374.1, on the reverse strand, counting down.
AAAAATAAAGGACTGGGCAGTCCATCCTGAGAGAAAAAAACCAGGAGAAGAGAGACTCTCTGATAAAATCCAAGGTACTGAAAAAATAGCTGGAAGAGAATCCATATAAAAATCAGATCATATGAAAATATTGAATAAAAGTTTGCCATATTTCTTCAAATTTAAAGGATATATCCAATGTCCGACTTCTTATTTTCTCTAGACTTAAACAGGACATGGTAGAGGAAAGCCAATAAAAGGCGGTAGGAGGGTTAGGGTTCTTCCATTTTAGTAAAATGGCTTTCCTAGCCAATAGGGTTGAAAAGGCTATCGTTCGCTGAGCGGAAGCAGGAGTATAACCTGCTTCCGATAGAATAATCCCAAAAATAGCTGTAAATAAGTTTGGTTGTAAATCCAGATCCAGCCCTTTTGATAAGGTTTTAAAAACATCTTTCCAAAAATTCCCCAACTTTATGCAAGACCAAAACATGTGAGTTAAAGTGGCCACCTGAGTATTACATCTATCACAAATAGGATTAATACTGGGAAAAATATGGACTAATTTATCCTTTGACATATGTGCCCGATACACTACCCTGAACTGTATGAAGGAATGACGGGCACAAATAGATGAATTATTTACTAAATGAAAAATTTTACTCCATTGATTATCTGAAAGTAACTCTTGAAATTCCAATTCCCAGGCAGCTTTAATTTTATTGTTGGGTATCATTTGTAAATTCAATAACCATTTATAAATTGTAGCAATTAATCCTTTTTGGAGTGGTTTAACCTGGAAGAGGTATCTATTATATTAGATGGATAAGTGGAGGGATAATTTGGAAGAAAAGTACGTAAGAAATTCCTAATTTGTAAGTATCTAAAAAAGTGTACATTGGATAAATCAAATTTATCCCCTAGCTGAGTAAAAGACATTAAACAATCCCCTATAAACAAATCCGAAAAAGTTATTATTCCTTTGGTTTTCCAAATTAAAAAAAGCCTGATCTAAAATTGCTCATGGTGGATCTTAGAAGTTGGGAAGGACTGTGGGGAATGGTGGCATGTACCATTCTCCACAACCCTCTTGAATCAAAGGGGATAACTTGACTTAACTTCACTTGCCCCATCATTGAAACGTTCTCACAACCAATGGCCTCTTTTTCAATGACTCTTCATCTCATGTTCTCGATGTTTAATGCTTATCTTTTATTATTATTTCTTTTTATATTTGCATAGTGTGTTGCCTTTTGCACACTGGTCGAGCACCCAACTTGGTGCGGTCTTTTATTAATTCTGTTCTGGTTATATTATTCTGTGGATTTATTGAGTATGCCCACAGGTAATGAAGATGTAGCGTTGGTATTGAAGCCAAAATGCCTATTTCTGGGAGCTTTAGAAGAGATAATGGGATATACAATATTTGAGAGGGAAATTTTCAATTGGGAACAATATTAGTAGTATCCTTGGTTTGGCCCACAATGAGAGAGTGAATGGTTAGGTATTTGGGAGCATTCTAAGATCTTAGTGCTTGGAGTGAGTAGTAGCAACAGCAGCAGGGAGATGGTTAAAACCAACAGCGGCAGTTATTGAGAACATCCCATTGCTTAAGAGGGTATTTTGGATTATGCAGATGCACCAAGACTGATATCTGACTTTTACAGGTCTTGGGTGGGTACCACTAAAAAGCCACTTCCTATTAAGAAGTGAAAAGTATGATCAGAGACAAATATAATAAAACCATTTCCAGGAATGAGAACATGCAAGTATGTGGTAGGACTTGATCATTCTGTTTTGAATTGGGAGTTTGTGGTAGAGATTTTATAAATGTAATTAAAATCTTAAGTGAAGATATTCAGTTGTATAGCACAATCTCAGCCCCTTTCAGAATGTGCAAAAATGCCTTATCCCAAGTGTTGTCACTTTGAAGTGTATTTTAGGGCATGCATCAGTTAATTTGCATCAGCAGAGTCCCACAAACATCAATATGATAAAGACCAAATAATCTGACCTGCAGTCAAATTAACGGGTAAGTACTGGCTGGGGCACTGAAGATAAGTCTCTGGCTGTTTTTTTTTTGAAATGACCTCTGTTTTTCACATCTAATTCGGAATATGGACAGTCTTGGTTTAGCATAGCAGTGCAAACTAATGGCACCCTGAGAGTCGAACATGCACCAGAATTCTCATATTCCCTTCCTGTGGACCAGATGAGGATCGGTCACTTTCACCAAAGCAGGGCCCCTTGTTAAGAAACTTACATAGATGCACCAGCAACTTTTTCACAGGGGATATTGAAATATATTCTCAAGCTGTTTGATATAACTGCATGAGGCCAGTAATCTCCTTTATATGCTTATGCCAAACTTTCAAAACTTATTTTGTTGCCTATACAGAGGCTTGATCGAGTTCAACGTTCATGTTTTTGGCAGAGGATACAGATGTATTTTGCCACTCCAAAATATTGCTATCTGTTTAAATTTAAACTTGTTAAGTAGGACAAGAAGCAGGTATGTAAGAAAGAAATTCTGCATACAAGGATCATGGTATATTAGAGATAGAGTAACACTCCAATAATTCAGCACCTCAGGACTTTGCCAGACTGATAGCTTCTAGACTATTGGATGTTAGTCCAGTTAATACTCCAGCACTTTCTAATACACATTTATTAATTATTTCACACTAGTGTAATACATATTTACATTGAGCCTGATAAGTTTAAAGAAAACAGGGTCTTGATTTGCTTAAAGGGAGCAAACCACCTGTTGAGTTAAAAGGGAATGATAGGAACAGGCTAATGAGTGTAAAGGAAACATGGGGAATGGGGGGGGGGGGCGGGAGTGAATTTAAGGAGAGTTTAAGACCCTATTGTGTTCAAAAGGAATGTAGGAAATGGGATCCTTGTGTTTCAAGGGAACCCAGGAAAGAGAGTTCTAGGAAACTATGGGACAGCAGATTATGTGAGTTGTACTGTGAAAAATTAATTGGATTTTATAGAGAGGAGTTTATCCAATGTGAGATGCAGGAGATTATTCTCATCACTATATTCTTAATATACTTCTGTTATGCTTTCTTTACCTAGTTCATAACTTTTGTTGCATAGTATATCTTTTTCTGGTTCATAATTATCTAGACATATTAGAGTTAGTGAGTCTTTTTTTGAAAAATTTGAGTGTATAAATTCAAGGTTTAAAGTACATTCATTAACAAAGTGCATGTATTTCACCATATGCTGCCCTAAGATTCACTTTCTTGTGGGCATTCACAATAAATAAAGAAAAACAATAGAATCAATGGAAAACCTCACACATCAAGAGAGAAGCAACTAATATGCAAAAGATAACAAATTGTGCTAGTACAAAAAGAAATAAGAGGAATAAATATGGAGAATGTGAGTTGTAGAGTCCTTGAAAGTGAATTTATCTATTAATATTTGTGAAATCTAATTGGTAGGAATTCTGAGGTATATAAAATATTGTGAATCTACTTAAACACATGATGTCACATTAATTTTTTTTAAGTAATGTATTTACTTACCCTTTTTAAATGTATGTGGGCTTAATCCTGACATGACTGAAGTTTTTGAAGTGCAGAATATATTATATTCTTTTGCTACTTGAAATGCTGGCTAATGGAAGAGAAAGTGAAAGTAAAGGACCTACTGTACAGCCAATTTCCCCGTTACAGTAACTGTACTTTAGGTTAACCACTAGGCTACAAAATAAAGTGTGTTATTTATGGCTCCCTAAAAGCTTTTGAATCATTAGCGTTAGGCAATGTTCCCCCAAAAAATCATAAGGTAAATTAGTCATTTTGCTAAATAATTATTATCAAGTGCAGGTTCCTTGTACTTCACTGCAACTTGCCCTTCACCATAACACTGCTTTCTTATGGGTCCCGAAGGAGACATTATGACAAATAATTACTGTATTAGAATTCAGGAAATAAACTAAAACATTCCAGTGCTGCTGTGTTTTTAGATGTAGTGAAAAATGAGACTATGTGGTAGTTATTTCTTTTGTGTTTCTCTTCTCGAAATTCACTTTTATCTTTGATATAAACTTAGATGGTTGGCGAGCATGAGGTTTATTTAGTGAAATGTATCTGGCATACAAAGAATAGCCTTTCTTAAATAAGAGCATGCATTCAGAAGAAGCACTTAATGATAATGAAATAACATTTGGACTGCTGCAGCAACGTGACAAATTTCGTGTTAAATAAAACAGTGAGATGTCTTAATAACATCCACTATCATGAAGTGCTTTGAAAGGCTGGTCATGTCACACATTTAACTCTGGCTTTCCAAATGATGCCTATGATGGACATCATCTCCCTGGCCTTACACTCATTTATTTATTGAGATATGGCGCGAAAGAAGCCCTTCTGACTCTTTGAGCCCTGCCATCCAGCAATTGCCCAATTTAATCCAAGTCTAATCATGGGACAATTTATGATGATCAGTTGACCTACCAACAGGTACGCCTTTGGACCGTGGGAGGAAACCAGAGTACTGTGAGGAATCCCACGTAGTCACAGGGAGAACCTATAAACTCCTCGCAGACAGCGGAAGGAATTGAACCTGGGTTGCCTGTACTGTAAAGTGTTCTGCTAACCACTACTCTACCGTGCCTTGACTCTAGAGCACCTGGACAGTAAAGACACCCATTTTTTTTTTAAATTGACTGCAGCACCACCTTCAATGTTGAAATTCCAAGCAAACTCATCTCCCAACTAAACCTAGGACCTGACACTGCCCTATGCATTTGAAACTTTGACTTCCTAATCAGCAAACCACAATCAACAAGGATAGCAGCAACACCTCTGCTGGGCATATTCTCAGCACAGGTGCCCCACAAAGCTACTTCCTTAGCCTGCTACTCTACTCCCTGTACGCTCACGATTATGTGGCCCGGTTCTGCTCTAACTTCATCTGTCAGCTTGCAGATGATGTGAGCCATGTCTCAGTGATGAGCCTGAGTAGGAGAAGGAGATAGAGATCCTAGTCACATGGTGACTAATCTTTTCCTCATGGTGAGCAAAACAGAAGAGTTGGTCATTAACTTCAAGAAGTGGGGTGGAGCACAGTTCCTGTTTACATCAATGTTGCTGAGGTCAAGAGGTTTGACAGTTTCAATTTCCCAGAGTGAGTATCACTTGTACCCTGTCCTGGACCAACCATGTACATGCTATGTCTAAGAAAGGGGGCGGCACAATAGTATAGTAGAGGACACTGTACTTTACAGTACAGGCAACTGGGGTTCAATTCTCACTGCTGCCTATAAGAAGTTTATACATTCTCCCTGTGACCATGTGGGTTTCCTCCAAGTGCTCCGGTTCCTTCCCGCAGTCCAAAGCCTATACCAGTCGGTAGGTTAATTGGTCATTGTAACTTGTCCCATGATTAGGCTAGGGTTAAATTGGGAGATTGCTGGGAACTTGGGCTCAAAGTTCTGGAAGGGCTGATTCCACATTTTATCTTCCAGTGTCTGCGTGCTTCGCGATATTTGGCTGTGCTGTGAGCCTGCTCCAGCTGCTCTTGGCTTCCTGTGTATGGCCTCACTGTAGTTCTGAATGCTGTTTGCTTGCTTTTATTGTATGCACGGTTTTGTTTTTTCTCTCCCTGCACAATGGGTGTTTGATCTTTTTAAAAATGAGTTCTTTTGGGTTTCTTGTTTTGTGCTGCCTGTAAGTAGCCAAATTTTAAGGTTGTATAAATATTTTGATAATGAATGGACTTTGAACTTTGATCTGAATAAATAATTAAATAAAACTTCTATTGCCTCTACCAAATTCAATCTGGATTTGGCCTAGTCCATCACAGTGAGGACAAGTATGTTGACAATACCTTTCGCATCATTGCCTTCTGTGGAGAAGTTCTGGCCACAAAAATCTATTCAGTCTGTTATCCCAATCTAATTGCTTATGCCTTGGTTTATTATTTTACTGAGGTGTGTATTTTCATTGGAGAACGGAGACGAGTGTCACTTTCACCTCATTTTAAAGGAGGAAGAGCTACTACCTTGAAATGCAGGAGGAACAAAAAGAGCCAAGGGAAGGAGAGAGTCTGGAAAGGAAGGAGGCTCAGTGTTGTGAACTGATGTAGGCATGGGAAGGAGTAGGAGTAATGCTCTGGCAGAAACTGAAGGAAATGGTGGCAAAAGTACTTCTGTGAATGTATGGAGTATTTTGCTGATATGGACTCCAGAAAATGATAAAGAATCAAACTAGCAGGCATGTTGACTGCCAATTTATATCAATGAAATTCTACGAGAAGGGGTAGAAAAAGAACCGTGCATGTGTTGGATTATTGGCTTCATGCAGCTTGTGTTGTGGTAACTTTGTGCCACTTCAGTTTGTGTCACAATGGCCCAGAGTTACCAAAATTCAGACCAACACCTAGAGCAGTTTTAAGAATTTATTAGCCCTTCTAGGAACTGCATGCAAGCCTTTCCTATCAGGTGTTAATATTATCAATTCCAGTTAGTTGCAGAAAAGGAAGAAGTGTTGTTTGAGGCACTTCAGACGGCAGAAAAATAATTTGTTATTGGAGATGTTCTGTCATATTTAGATTATTATGATTAAGGTCAGATGGGGCACTCTCATCTGGATAATAGATATTGAGACTAGAATGCTCAACCATATCAATTTCTGTAGAGATGATAAAGGATACAGAAAGGTTGCAAAAACAAATGTAACCATCTGCTTTTGGTTCGAGTTGTTTTGGTGAAAAGATAGGGAAAGATTCAAAGTACATTTATGATCAAAGTATGTATATAATATACAACCCTGAGATTTGCCTTCCCACAGACAGCCATAAAACCAAGAAAACCAAGGAACCCGTTCGCAGGAAAAATAACAAACCCCCAAGGCGCAAAAAGCGAATCATACGAACAGCAAAAGCAGGAGTGAAAACACAAAATATAAAACATCAAACCACAAAGTCAACGAAACAGTCCAGCAATATTCAGTTCAGCTCAGTTCAGTTTGACATGTTGTGTTGTTTGTTTAGTGCAGGATGCAGAGCCTGTCCACCCCAATCAAAATAGCAACCAGAAACCAGAAACGCATAAAGCGAACTACAGAGTCCAGTGCACAAACTGTATCGATTAGACCTTGATAGAATCCTCTCATGCAATGAAAAATGCAATAGTCTGTACTGTAAATATACGCAGAATAAGTCCATTAAAACTAGAAAACCGTCAAGACAAAGGATGTTGTTTGCAAAAAATATCCTACACAGATGAAAATGTTAAAACATCTTGCAGTGTTATTGCTGTGTAGCAACATCAAGGAGAACAGAATGTGCAAGTTTAATCACTGGTGTGTTTGTTTTATGGTATGTTCATCAGTAAACTGAGTAAATTCGTAGACTAGGATTTGTATTGGATGATATGCTCAGAAACAAAAGCGTGTCATTTTGATGTGATAGCATTAAAGGGCTGTACTCCTTTGTGGTATACACGGATTTATCTATGAATTGCAGCTTGCAGCTTGCAACTTCACTGGAGACAGTTGCACAAAGGAAAAGTTAGTATTTATTCACCTTTTGCTTGTCTTAGGCCCTGAGTTGTGCTTACTGCTACTTATTTCTGAGGCATCACCTGATGAATGAGAATCTGCATTGCTTTTGCTAATTGCTCTGAAGTGCTTCAATGACTTACCACAATATCAACGGAATGAGTACATTTATTCTCTTCACTTCTCATTCCCGTAACCCCTATCAGCGATATGCATTCAGGAGTTTGCTGCACTTCTATTATCTAATCAGGCATTAATGTAACCTGGGAGTGTACCAGTGTAAAATCCCAGGAACTTAACACACAGGACAGTATTCGTTCCATCATGTGCATGGCCATCACTCATTAGAGGAATGGAGGTGGTGAGTGAGGGTCAGTAACTTTAAATTCCTTAGCATTATCATATTAGAGGATCTGTCCTGGTACCAGTATGTAAGTGTCATCACAAAGGTGGCAGGACCTTGCCTCTACTTTCTTAGAAGTCTGCGCAAATTAGTCATCTAAAAGTTTGACAAATTTCTATAGATGTACAGTGGAGAATATCCTGGCTGGGTGCATCAGGGCCTGGAATGGAAACACCAATGCCCAAGGATGGAAAAACCTACAAAAAGTGGCAGATATGGTCAGTGTATTACAGGCAAAGCCCTCCCCGCCACTGAGCGCGTCTGCAAGGAGCACTGCTTCAAGGAAGCAAGGTCCTCCACCGTCTAGGCCAGGGGTTCCCCACCCGAGGTCCACAGACCCTTTATGTAATGGTATTGGTCATGACATATATAAGGTTACAAACCCCTAATCTAGGCCACATTCTCTTCTTGCTGATGGCATTGAGAAGGAGGTACAGGAGCTTCCAGTCCCACACCACTAGGTTCAGGAACCCTTCAGCCATCAGGCTCCAGAACCAACATGGATGACTTCATTTACTGCAACTCTAAGCTGATTCCACAACCTGTGGCCTAACTTTCCAGGATTCTACAGTTCATGTTCTCGGTGTTATTTGTTTATTTGTAGTTTTGTTTTTACTTGCACTGTTTGTCGTCTTTCGCACATTGGCTTTTTGTCAGTATTTGCATGTAGTTCATTGACTGTTGTATTTCTTTGTTCTGCTGTGAATGCCTGCAAGAAAATGAATCTGAAGTTAGTATATGGTGACATATATACGTACTTGGATAATAAACTTTACTTTAAAGGATACACATCTCTGCTGGCCTTTGTGAGGCATTGTCAGTCAACGTATTGGAAGGTTGAAATGCATGTGATAATATGAACGGAAAAGAATGGGCCAGATCTTGCTCACTAAAGACTTCTGTAAGTCAGTTCAGGGATTCCTTCTCTTCTACCTTTTTAGTGTAAATTTCAGGCCCACAGCTCTTATTAATTTAAACTCTCATCTTTCAGTTGGTTCTACCAATCAATTTACAAATACATCTTTTAGTTACTGACCACTTTGTTAAGTGGATACCCTGCTCTTAGATTATTTACATGCTTGCCCAAACTTTGCTGGTGATTCTCAATGCTAGAAAATCTTTGACATCCACACAAGTGTGGTCAAGGGCAGCCATCTCAAACTTGATCTTCTTTCTTTTTCTTTTTTTCTGTTTTTTTTCAGCTAGGGGTATATATCAGGGGGAAGGGTTAAGGGGAGGGGGGAGGGTAGATATTATCATTCTATGTAATCATTTTGAAAACTCAATAAAAATTATATTTTAAAAAAAACTTGATCGGTTAAAACACACCACAGCTTGATGCCCCATTTTCTCTTTCACTTTCTCGTTCTTCATCCCCCACTGTAAACAATGGAGCTGATTTATGGGCTTTTACAACTTAGGCTCAATGGTTGAGTTCTGGGCTGGCTTGTACTCGGGGAAAGGAGCCCCTATGACTTCATTGAGGATCATATTCTATAGAGAGGAGAACAGGGTCGGCATGTTAGTGAAGTGGTTAGTGTAATGCTATTACAGGGCTTATTATGTTTTGTACTTCAAAACATGAAACTACTTCAAAGGAAGACACGTGAGCCCAAAATGCAGGTCTAACTTCCAAGTTTACTCTAAGCGAGGTGTGCACATATCATGAGTAGTGTGGTGATTTGTGCAATTCACATATTTATACATATAACTCACTGAATTCGTTAAACAAGAATACTTAATCACCATGTATACCCAAGATATGCACAATATATTTACATGCATTAATTAAATATTAGATACACAACTGGGCCAGAAACCCTGGTTCGATTGCTACTGTCTGTAAGGAGTTTGTACGTTCTACTTGTGATCATGGGGTATGGGACTATGTGGGGTGATTTCCTCCGGGTGCTCTGGTTTCCTCCCGTATCGGTTAGTGGTTCAGTTGGTCGGATGAGTGTAATTTGGTAGTGTGGGCTCGTTGGGGTGGAAGGACCTGTTACCCTGTTGTATCTCTAAATAGTAAGTAAAAGTGAAAGCAAGTTCCTTTGTAATTAGAATTTTATTTAATGCCTTTCAATTAGGCACCTACTTTGAGTATGTAGCTTAGTTATAAAATTTTGCTAAATCATATTTCATTTTTAGGAATTTCTGATTTTTAAAAGTCAGAAACTTTCAGACATTTTAAAAAAAACAGTGGTTTGGACAGCTGTCATTGTTAGGGATGTGGTTTTGCTACTGTCTAACTTTCAGGTGTTTTGATGATCTGAAAGCCCGACTGCTCAGGCCACACTGCATCCACACATGATGCTTCAGGGTCCTCTGTATTGGCAACTTGTAAGATTGGACATGAGGTGATTACAAGTAGCAATGCAAGTGCCTGCAAGGTCTGGCCTGCTTTGTTTTGCCATCATATATATTTCAGCCTCTCAGCAGGGCGATTTTAAAACCTTTCAATGTTACTGGACACTTAAAATGATTTACTTGACTGAATGGAATTTTAGAAGCAGGCAGTTTCAATTATGTACATTTGTAGGGAAATTTAAAAAAACTATTAAAAACTACAGTTTTAACTTACTAGATGACCTTTGATTCTGGCTGACCTTGTGCTTGGCTGAGCTTCCTTCTGCGATCCAACTAGGTTGATGGACCATATGTGTGTATGTCTCCCTTGTGTCTTTACCATGTGCACTTAAGGAAAAGGCAAGACAGGTCTAACTGCAACTTCGTTTGGGTATTTACTATTTGACATGTTGTCTAAATTGGCCATCACCATGTCAAGTGCTTATTTTCAGCAGACTATCTCCTGTACAAAAAGATTGTCTTGAGTGGATGACTGAGTGGAAATCTGAAGCACAAGGACAGATGTCTCATGTTCACTGGGGAAGCGGTAAGGATAGTTGACTCACTAATATTCCTTTGAGCAAATGCTGAGAACTGTTTAAACCTGTGAAAATAGGCACTTAATTTTAAAACAGATCATTTAAATATAGCTCAATTTCTGCATGAAAATACTATAAAAGCCCCAAAACCTGCTATTATCAACAAATTTGTAAGGAATAAATGAAAGCTACTGTAAAAAAAAAGTTGTTTAGTGATATGTTTTCAAGCATGAAGAATTTATAGTCTTACAGTTTGGATGTATTAATTGTTCTATAGTAAATGATGTGTTACAGTAGTGTAATGATAGAGAAATTACTTAAAAACAGAAATATAGCAATACCAGCAATTACTTGTATTTATATAGCGCCTTTGATATAGTACAATGCCCTAAGGCACTTTGCAGATGCATTGTCAACAAAATCTGATACTGAGCTAAAAAGGATTTTTAGATGAAATTACCTAGACCTTGGTGAAAGAGGTTGGTTTTAACAAGCACCTTGAGGGAGGAAATTGTGATCGAGGGAATCTGAGAAAATTCCAGAGCTTAAAACATTAGCAGCAGAAGGGGCGGCATGGTAGCGTAGTGGTTAGCACAACACTTTACAGTACTAGTGATCCAGGTTCAATTCCTGCTGTTATCTGTAAGGAACTTGAATGTTCTCCCTGTGACCGTGTGGGTTTCCTATAGGTGCCCTGGTTTCCTCCCACAGTCCGAAAATGTACCGGTTGGTAGGTTAATTGCAAATTGTCCCATGATTCGTGTTAAATTGGGGATTGCTGGGCAGCACAGCTCGAAGGACTGGAAGGGCCTACTCTGTGCTGAATCTCAATAAAAAATAAATAAAAGTAGACTTGACATCCACTGGTGGAAGGTGGAGATTAGGAATTGATTAAGAGCCCAGAAATAAAGAAGTGCAGGGCCTCTAGCTCATCGGAGTGTTGGAAGAAATTAAAGAGAGGCCACAATGTGAAGCAAAGATTTATGTTAAACTCAAAGAGGTGAATAACGAGGAGCCAGAAGATGAGTCTTTTTTTAAAAAAAAACTAGGATATATATTGTGAATGGCCAGAAGTTAGTGCAGATTAGTTCAGAGTTAGCAGCATGAGTTAGGAGAATTTTCGGGCAATCTTATATTTATAAGCATTGGAATAAGCCAGCCTTGAAGTAACCAGAAATTGGTTGAGGGCTTCTTCAGCAGCTAAAGAGGCAGGGCAGAGCTGGTGATTTTACTGAAGTAATAGTTGCTTTTAGTGATGCCAAGGCTATGTGGCAAAAGCCTATTTTGCATTAGGAGTGAACAGTTTAGTTCATTTTCAGAATGTTCTCTGGAAGAAGGATGGGGAAGTGTAGGGGAACAGATTTTGTAATTGCAAATGAAAATGGTAGCTTAAGGCAGCCTAATAATTACTTGGCCGAAAGGTCTGTGCCTCCAGTACTACGTAACCAGAGAAACATACTATGTACAAACAGTAGACAGGTTAAAAAACAGGGTAACAAGGTGGAGCTAGTATAGTGTGAAACTGTGTTAGAAATCATGGCTGTAGTAAGTGTTATATTGATGAGAAATTAAAAACAAAGAACAATTCCTTGGGGGAGTATTAGAGGTAACCATGCAAGAATATGAAGAGAAGTCATTGCAACTGATTAAGGAAGAAGTTAAACAGTTGATTGTGCTCCTACTCACCTAGATGATCTTTGAACATAATAATGTAATATATTGTACTGAAGGCTGGGGAAAAAAATTAAGCAGGAATAAATTATCTTTGTAACAATAGTGACCCAGAGAGCACCATAGCACAGAAATAGGCCCTTTGGCCAATCTAGCCCATGGTGGCCTGGTCTTTTGCTTAGTCCCATCTACTTCCAACCAGATCATAGCTCTCTTGGCTATGTACCTATCCAAACTTCCCTTAAGTGTTACAATTGAACCTGCAGCTCATCATCATCACTATGTTTCATGTCGTATGACGTGGGCGATCATGGTCTTTGACCATCGTTGTTCTTGGTAAATTTTTCTACAGAAGTGGTTTGTCATTGCCTTTTTCTGGGCAGTGACTTTACAAGACGGGTGACCACTGAAATTATCAATACTCTTCAGAGATTGTCTGCCTGACATCAGTGGTCACAAACCAGGACTTGTGATATGTACCAGCTGTTCATACAGCCATCCACCACCTGCTCCCATGGCTTCAAGTGACCCTGATCGGGGTGGTGAGGGGTGTGGCTGAGCAGATACTGCACGGTGTCCTAGGGTGACCTGCAGACTAACAGAGCAAAGGAGTGCCTTAATCCTCCTTTGGTAGACGTGTATCAGCACCTCACCACCCAGAACCTGCATCACTTCCATTGGCAGCTAGTTCCACATTCCGTACAATCCTCCTTAGATTCTCCTTAAATATTTCACCTTTCAGCATAACCCTATGACCTTTAGTTTGAATCTTATCAAAACTGAGGGGAGAAAAGTCTGTTTTTGTAGGATATAATTAATTTTCAGTCTGCAGAAATGTTATTTGGTTACTGTGGTAGTGTCTAAAAATGGAAAATTTCCAGCAATTGTTCCGAGAATGAGAGGCATGAGATAGGAAGTCACAAGTCCAAAGACGTTAAGCACATTTTTTAAAAAAAGCATTTAATGGGTAGGAAATTAATTTTTGTTTAATAGCATTGTAGATATTAACTTTTGATGCTTGTAATTTGGTGAAAAAAGGCTTATTAGCTTTTCCAAGGAGCTGTGTTACTCTTAAGTAGACTTCTTCCGTTTAATGAAAATTAAAGAATGCATTTGCAGTTTAAGATCATTTTTACCACTGGTGTTGGTATCTTTCAGCCAGTTGCCAGTTTTTTTCCTCCCTTTTGGATAATTGGTGAGTATCATTTTTCACGATCAGTCCATAATTTATGAGGTGTCTTGTGCAGAACACCCGACGGTTTGTATATTATTCTTCTGCCTTTTGATTTTATTGCCTGAAAGAGGTTTTCTGATTGAAATTTCTAAAGAACAAAATTAAATATCCTGAAGTTAAATATTTCACAATAATACATTTTAAACCTCTTGAGCTAAATTTCATTAATATTTTGCCACTATTACAATTTTAGATTTGGTAATCGGAAGAGCATCTAGAGGATGGGATTTGAAAGTTTTATTGGGTGAAGTTAATGTTAACAATAATATAAAGCACATATTATCTGCGTCACCTGAGCAACATTGATGGAGACATGAAAATATTTCTAAAGTTATAAGTAACTTTTATTATCAAAGTATGTATACAACATGTCACTAACTATAATCCTGAGATGCATTTTCTTGTGGGCATACTTAGCAAGTCTACAGAATAGTAACTGTAACAGGATCAATGAAAAATCAATCGGAGCGCAGAAGACGACAAACTGTGCAAATGCAAGTATAAATAAATAGCAATAAGCAATGAGAACATGAGATAATGAGATAACTTTAAGGACTCTAAGCGAGATCATTGGGTGTTGGAACATTTTGATGATGGGACAAGTGTTGTAGTTAACCCTCTTTTATTCAAGAGCTTGAGGAACTAACTGTTCTTGAACCTGGTAGTGTGAGTCTTAAGGCTCTTGTATCTTGAGATGAGTCAGAAGGCATAATGAAGGGTGGGGGAAAATATCTTTTGTTGAAAAACAGGCGAAATATCCTAATTGGAAGGTTTAAGCAGAAGACTAATAGGCTTTTGCAGAAAGGAGCTGAATTGTGAGACAGGCGCTTTGGAACAGGACGCACAGTATCTTGTGAGTAAGGGGTCAATGATTCAGTAGTTACTTCTTGAGAGAGAATTGCCCTTATTGTGCACTGAACTAAAGTGAATAGGAAAAATGGTTTTCAATAGCAACAGCATACAGGTAGTCTGCCACCCACTTAAGTAGAATGGGCTGCTTGTTTAATGTTTGTTTACTTTAGTACACTTTAGAATAAATGTTAACCACACTATTTCATAGCTAATGTCAACCACACAAGCACTGCAGAAAAGAAATGTTGGATAATTTGGAAAGTTTCCTGACATGGTTGGGACGCTGAGCAGGATATTTAATTTGACTGATTATTATTGATTTAAAAGCCATTAAAAACAAAAAGTTCAGTCTTTCTTGTTAATGTATTTATGGGAAATTCATGTCTAAATTGAGTAGGATGGTTTTGCTTATTTTTGACTCTGAAGCTGTTGAATTTCATGATTTTGAATGGGACAATTTGAGAATAGCATTGCTGAGGATTATTCATAAATAGAATTCTTAACAGTTACTGACATGTACAGTGCAAAAGTCTTGGACATATGTACAGCTAGAGTGCAAAAGACCTTTGCACGGTACTGTAGTAATTTTATGTATTGCAATGTACTGTTGCCGCAAAGAAAAAAATCATGACATGGGTGGGTGATGATAAACCTGATTCTGATATGGGTCTCTGTTGCAGACTGAGAGTGGGAGAGGGGAATTGTGGTTGGGAAAAGGGGAATGTGGAGGGGAGGGACTGGGAAGCACCAGAGAGACATTCTGTAATGATCAATAAAGGCATCCGTTAGTCTTACGAGACCATGGATCTGCGCCTGGAAGGTCTTCACTCTCCAGGGCGCAGGCCTAGGCAAGGTTGTATGGAAGACCAGCAGTTGCCCATGCTGCAAGTTACCCCTCTCCACGACACCAATGTTGTCCAAGGGAAGGGCATTAGGACCCATACAGCTTGGCACCATGATCAATAAACCAATTGTTTGGAATCAAATGACCTTGCCTGGTGTCTTGGGGCTGGGTGTGCCTGCAACCCCACCCTGGCACTCCCCTACCACCTGTCCCACAACCCTCCCACAGTGCTCCACCCTCACCATTCCCAACACCCTTTGCTCCCACTAGATTTACAAACTGGCTCTCCGCTCCATATTTGACAGATACAGTACTGTGCAAATGTCTTGGGCATATATACACTATATAGCTAGGGTACCTAAGACTTAAGCACGGTACAGTATGTTTATGATTTCTCTTTGTCTTTTTGATATTTGGACAACGTCCTATTGTTTATTGACATACAGTGCGGATTAGGCCCTTCTGGCCCTTAGAGACATGCCACCCAGCAATCCCCCAATTTAATCCTAGCCTAATCATGGGACAATTTACAACAATTTCTTTGGATTGTGGGAGGAAACCAAGGTACCAGGATGAAACCCCTACAGTCATGGGGAGAACGTAGAAACTCCTGACAGACAGCCGCTGTCTGAACTGAAAGACTGGTCATCAGCTTGTCTTCAGAGCTGCAAGTTTAGAACTTCAACGAGAACCTACAATAGGTCAACATAGTGAATATATTTGCTGCCTTGTGTAAGAGTTAATCTTCTGTAGCATAACTATATACAATTTCATAATTTTTTTAAGTGGGTGTAACCCACATCTGTCCAGTTGTCACTGCAATTTTATTAAAAAACTCACAAATATGACAATGGTAGAAAATCAGGAAAATGATGTAGTAGTGCAGTAGGAAAGCCCAGTTGAATTTGGCAGGCAGTAGTAGGCAAAGGTTATTTTAATACCATTTATTATTTGGTGGTGGTAAATGACTGCTTCAGTTGACTGTCTCCAACAGCCCTTATGCTCTCCCAGGGTTTACAATGAGGATGTCTATTATTTTGAGTCCAAGTGGAATTAAAATATTCACTTGATGTGCAAGTTGTCCCTTTTCTTCAGAAATGGCTGTGATATTCTAACTATATAGATATTCCACCTCAGTTATTGGAAAATTTCATGGCTAACTGCTAGGATGTTGCCTGGTTTAGAAGGCGTGCTATCATGAGAGGCTGGGTAACCTTGGGTTATTTTCTCTGGAGTGTCGGAGGCTGTGGGGAGATCTGAGTAGAGATTTATAAGATTTATGAGAGAAATAGATAGGGTGGACAGGGAGTATCTGTTTTCAGGGTTGAAACGCCTAATACCAGAGGGTATGCATTGAAGGTAAGAGGGGGGTAGCTTCAAAGGGGGATGTGTTTGGATGCTTTTGATTTTGCTTTTTAGCCGGTTCAGCCAGCTTTGTTGGCCGAAGTGACTTTTCCTATGCTGTCCTGTTCTACAACTGATTCAGATGGTTATTTTGGTGAAAGATTGAATTCATGCACTATGTGGGTTTAATTGAAAATCTGCTTTTAATGCATGATTTTTACCTTCCCGTAGGCATCCCACCCTGCAAAAACTCATTTCAGGGAGGTAGTACCATCAATTTGCAGGAGACTCCCGGAACTTCCGGGAGAGGTGGGATGTCTGCAATAGAGTAGCTCCTTAGCAGCTAGCCAGCTAGTTTAAATAACGTTAGCTATGCTAATGAATGAATTACACCTGTTAAACTCACCTCAACATGTCTTTTACAGTCTTAACCCACCATGGGCAATAGAAAAGTCACTGTTGCAAACAGTGCAGCGAGTAACAGTGTCATTATTTTTGACCCCTATTAGGCAGGGGTACACTTTAGGGTAGTCTGGGGTGACGTACGTTTTATATTTTTTTGGAACCCTCTCCCCCTCTTCCCCCGGTCGCTCGTGCTTGCGCGCTCTCTCTTGCTCCTGTGGTCGCTCGCGTGCGCTCTGTCTTGCTTTCTCTCTCTTGCTCTCAAAGAATTGATTTCTGTGATATTGTATATAATTTGCAGGCATCAGGGAGCCACTATTAATATGCGGGAGACTCCCGGAACTTCCGGGAGAGGTGGGATGTCTGTTTCCGTGAAGTCATGAGCATTCAGGAGGTATACCCATGGTACACTACTATATTCAGCATGGCATTGACCTCATTGTTCCATCCCTCACAATACAACACTTCCTGGGCACACACAAATAAAGCAGGTAAATAGGACATCCATCTCCTTGGGTTGACCCTTGAAGAAACAGTCCCACCTCCACTGCACCAGGCCCCACTTCACCCTTGCACCCATTAAAACTTTAAGACATGTTCTGTTGCACCTAGCACCTTGGGTCTGGGGCCATTAGACAATTGAGTTTAGCATCAGTGTGCTTGTGTGCAGTCTTGTGTTGGTTCACTGTCCATCATGTACTTAAGGGTCTTTAACAGTTCTGAAACTTTCTAGCAGTGTCTTGTCTTAAAGAGTGTTACTGAGGCAGGAAGAAAGGATAGCTGATTGTTCGTCAACAGCATACTGAAACTGAAAAATTTAATTAAAAAAAGATAGTGGTGCAGATTTTGAATGACCACAAAAGCTGTCACTCTGCATAATATTTTTCCATGGTATTGGAGCCATATCAATTTTATTAGTTTGTTACTTATTGAAATACAGTCAGAATACCAAATGTAAAGTGAGTGATCAGAGCTTTCAATTGTAAATTTAAAATCAAAGCTTCTCTTACTTATAACAAACATGCAAACTCTCAGCACTAAATTCTCACCAGTGACTAAATGACATGAACGTTCAAGTGAAGTATTGAGGGCAATGACATTTTTTGTCATTAATCTGAAATGGGTAAATAATTGTATCATATTTTGTCTTTAACAAGAGTTGGTTTCTCATGATGTGAGATAAAGTGATGATGTAAGTTGATATAAGTTTGGGTTATAGAGAACAAGTTTACTCAAGTTACCTGGAACCTATTTCTCTTTGGCAAGAAGAACATTAGGATTTCTTAAAGATATAGTTCTACATTTTGGCTTGTGGATGAACAATTGTTAAACTGCTCTCTCTTTTTTGACATTAGCTATACTGATGGCCATGTTCCACTGTTATTTTAATTGTTACCGGACTTGATTTTTGACTCCAGATGTATAGGAAATATTTAAAAAAAAAAGCTACTTGAGGACTTGAATTGAGTCATCTGTTTCTTCATAACTTGAAGCATTTTCTGGTAAGGTTGGATTAGCAATTCCATGCTAAGTGCTTTTGAATCTTTGCACAAAAGTGAGAATTTCTGGGGAAGATAAATCTTATTGTCTCTGCAGCTTTTCAGTTTTATCTTGTACGAAATCTTTAGATTCTTATTACCTTGAGGTGAAGCTACCATAGCCCTTGTGTTACAGCCATAAACTTTGAAGTCTGTCTTAAGCACTGACAATCTCAGTGATACAGTTCCAGCCACAACCTTGTACAGGAATTATTGCCTGACTACGTATAATCTATTAGAAGGATAGATTCTAACATATAGTTGACCTTCTGAACACAAGTGGTCCACATGGCTTTGAACTATTTCTCTTGAAGCTAGAGAGAGAAAATGTAGATTTCATAAAATATTGAAGCTGTTTTCTCAGATAAATGGGTATTTGCTTTTTTTTTCTTTTTCTATTTATCTTCAGCCAGTGTTTGCCACTTCTTTTGTCCTGGCGGCGACCCGATTGAATTTGGAAACTGGGATTTCTTTGATATTGCTAAAGGGAGTTTGGAATCTTCAATGGATAGGCATCAACTGGTGAATCTTTCTCAACACAATTATAATTTACCTTAGTATTGTAGAATAAAAGTATCTATTCTGCAGTGCTCCATCTACTCTAATTTGTATTCTATTTCAGTGCCTATTTTCTAAATTTGAAGTTAAACCCTCCAAACAATCTTTTTGATCTGTGAAATAAATGTCTTCATGCTGCACAGCAATGGTCTTGGATGGTAAGAGTCCAGGATAAGACCTGGTAAAGGAATAGACAGTTTCCAAGCAACCTCTTAGCAAAGACAACATTATTGAAATTCACCATCACTTCCAGTGTCCCAGTATGGCCTTTGGCCATTTGATGAAAAGAATGTTCAAAGATTAAGAACTCAAACCCAGAACAAAGTTCATGGCTTCGCAAGCATGCTTCCCTGAGGGCCCACCATTTAAAAGGCAAAAGTGCTTGTGATTTGCACCCTTCAAGTTTTTCTGCATACAGATTTATCAAAGAATCTGATTTCTCAGTGAAACTCTGTCAAGTTCCATCCTAAGTGTGGTAATGTGAACAAAGTCACCGCAGCGACATTGAAGCTAGTGGACACAGAAGTCTTTTATTCAACAAAATGAGATGGTCTGGAAGGAGGAGACCTCTTAACCCAATATTGCATAACATGTTTATATGTTAAAGATCAAAGGTAACAGTAAGATAATTCCATAGTTACAATGCATCTACAATGCTTCCTTTGAATTACATGTAGTTTCACACCTCCTCCTTCTCACCCACACTCCAGGCACCCAAAATGAATGTTAATTAGCATTGTCTAGTTTGATATCAACTTCATTCCACAGTTCCAGGAAAACTATTGTTCAGGACTGCTTTTTAAATTCCATTTGCAATCCACATTCAAATCTGAAGAATGGCTGCCTTTGAACTTAATATTTGTTACTTAGGGTGAAAACTGTCATTTGCGTTAACAAACATCACAATCTGCTCGCTGGTCTGCAATGTTTACTCTGCTCTGTGCTGAACTGAGGCTGATGATTTGGCCTGTTCTGGGCTCTGCATCTGAGGTCAATGTGATACTTAATCGTCTCTGCACGGAACTGAGGCTGAGGCTCTGGCCGTTCCGCGCTTCATTTCTACGGCTCACTTTTGTTCTGAATGCTTACTTTTATTGTTTGCATGATTTGTTTCTGTCTCTGTGTCTCTGTGTCTGCGTGTGTGTCTCTGTCTCTCTACATTTGATGTTTGCAGTCTTGTTTTTTATGGGTTCTTTTGGGTTTCTTTGTTTTGTAGCTCTGTGTAAGGAGATGAATCTCAAGATAGTAGAATGCATTCATGCTTTAATAATGAGGATATTATGTGTGGCGCGTGGCCAAGTGGTTAAGGTGTTGGTCTAGTGATCTGAAGGTCGCTAGTTTGAGCCTCAGCTGAGACAGCGTGTTGTGTCCTTGAGCAAGGCACTTAACCACATATTGCTCTGCGACAACACCGGTGCCAAGCTGTATGGGTCCTAATGCCCTTCCCTTGGACAACATCGGTGGCATGGAGAGGGGAGACTTGCAGCATGGGCAACTGCCGGTCTTCCATACAACCTTGCCCAGGCCTCAGTCAACATCGAAAATTGATGGACAGCTGAAGAAGAAGAGAATGATGATAAAACCCAAGTATGTGCTGGGAGCAGCCTGCAAGTATTGCCGCATGTTCTGGTGACAACATATAGATGCCCACAATGTTTAACAGAATAACACAAGCAAGAACAATAACAACAAACCACAACAACAGCAAAGCAATCCCCTTTCCCACCTACCACTCACACTCTTACAGACAGGCCATTAACCTCAGGACAGCCTACCTCCTATCCTCCAGTCCCTGGAGTCTCAGACTCTTGCACATTGGGTCTCCACCCTCCAGTCCCTTGTCCAGACTCTCAGACATCAGACCCAAGGGCTTCAACCTTTGAGCATTGTCCTCTGTTGATCACAAGACTTTGACCTTTGGGTTTTGTGCCTCCTGCTTACATGGATCACCAACCCTGGGACTTGCCGACTGCTTTGTGGGGGAGGGGTGTGGTCTCTGACCCTCATCCTTGGTCCTTGGCCACAGGGATTATTGGTCTATGTCCTCCATCCACAGGGATTGCCTGCCTATGACGGCAGAATGCTTAAACCTAGACTCTACCCTCCAGCTCATGCTTCTGTCTTTTCATTTACTGACCCTGACTTCTACCTCTGCCTTATCCCTGGTCCTAAACACAAAACTGACCCCTGACTCTCCACACTGTCATCAAAACCATCCCTATGAACCCCATCTCCCCAAAAAAAGCCAAGTCTGAGCCACGGCCTCAATGGATATTACAGCTTGCCACCATCTTGACCAGGAGACAAAAGAAGCTGATGAAGTTACATAGAAACATAGAAAATAGGTGCAGGAGTAGGCCATTCGGCCCTTCGAGCCTGCACCGCCATTTATTATGATCATGGCTGATCATCCAACTCAGAACACCGCCCCAGCCTTCCCTCCATACCCCCTGACCCCCGTAGCCACAAGGGCCATATCTAACTCCCTCTTAAATATAGCCAATGAACTGGCCTCAACTGTTTCCTGTGGCAGAGAATTCCACAGATTCACCACTCTCTGTGTGAAGAAGTTTTTCCTAATCTCGGTCCTAAAAGGCTTCCCCTCTATCCTCAAACTGTGACCCCTCGTTCTGGACTTCCCCAACATCGGGAACAATCTTCCTACATCTAGCCTGTCCAATCCCTTAAGGATCTTATACGTTTCAATCAGATCCCCCCTCAATCTTCTAAATTCCAACGAGTACAAGCCCAGTTCATCCATTCTTTCTTCATATGAAAGTCCTGCCATCCCAGGAATCAATCTGGTGAACCTTCTCTGTACTCCCTCTATGGCAAGGATGTCTTTTCTCAGATTAGGGGACCAAAACTGCACACAATACTCCAGGTGCGGTCTCACCAAGGCCTTGTACAACTGCAGTAGTACCTCCCTGCTCCTGTACTCAAATCCTCTCGCTATAAATGCCAGCATACCATTCGCCTTTTTCACCGCCTGCTGTACCTGCATGCCCACTTTCAATGACTGGTGTATAATGACACCCAGGTCACGTTGCACCTCCCCTTTTCCTAATCGGCCACCATTCAGATAATAATCTGTTTTCCTATTTTTGCCACCAAAGTGGATAACTTCACATTTATCCACATTAAATTGCATCTGCCATGAATTTGCCCACTCACCCAACCTATCCAAGTCACCCTGCATCCTCTTAGCATCCTCCTCACAGCTAACACTGCCACCCAGCTTCGTGTCATCCGCAAACTTGGAGATGCTGCATTTAATTCCTTCATCCAAGTCATTAATATATATTGTAAACAACTGGGGTCCCAGCACTGAGCCTTGCGGTACCCCACTAGTCACCGCCTGCCATTCTGAAAAGGTCCCATTTATTCCCACTCTTTGCTTCCTGTCTGCTAACCAACTCTCCACCCACACCAATACCTTACCCCCAATACCGTGTGCTTTAAGTTTGCACACTAATCTCCTGTGTGGGACCTT
This sequence comes from Mobula birostris, assembly GCF_030028105.1. Taxonomy (NCBI): domain Eukaryota; kingdom Metazoa; phylum Chordata; class Chondrichthyes; order Myliobatiformes; family Myliobatidae; genus Mobula; species Mobula birostris. The sequence goes on along the minus strand of NC_092374.1, from coordinate 122,214,137 downwards.
GTCAAAAGCCTTCTGAAAATCCAAATATACCACATCCACTGGTTCTCCCCTATCCACTCTACTAGTTACATCCTCAAAAAATTCTATGAGATTCGTCAGACATGATTTTCCTTTCACAAATCCATGCTGACTTTATCTGATCATTTCACCACTTTCCAAATGTGCTGTTATCACATCCTTGATAACTGACTCCAGCAGTTTCCCCACCACCGACGTTAGGCTAACCGGTCTATAATTCCCCGGTTTCTCTCTCCCTCCTTTTTTAAAAAGGGGAGTTACATTAACCACCCTCCAATCCTCAGGAACTAGTCCAGAATCTAACGAGTTTTGAAAAATTATCACTAATGCATCCACTATTTCTTGGGCTACTTCCTTAAGCACCCTGGGATGCAGACCATCTGGCCCTGGGGATTTATCTGCCTTCAATCCCTTCAATTTACCTAACACCACTTCCCTACTAACATGTATTTCGCTCAGTTCCTCCATCTCACCGGACCCTCTGTCCCCTACTATTTCTGGAAGATTATTTATGTCCTCCTTAGTGAAGACAGAACCAAAGTAATTATTCAATTGGTCTGCCATGTCCTTGCTCCCCATAATCAACTCACCTGTTTCTACCTGCAGGGGACCTACATTTGTCTTTACCAGTCTTTTCCTTTTTACATACCTATAAAAGTTGAACTAGGTAGGGGTAGGGAGGGATGTCTGAGAAGGTAAAACAGGGATGACTACTAGTATAAGCCTTAAGCAAGGTCATCTGGTCAGTGAGTGAATCAGAGCAGTTAGACAAGAGACTAGGAATTGTGAAGTACAGAGCCTAGCAATTCAGGCTGAGCATGCCCTCCATTTACAGAGAGGAAACGAGGAAATAAGTGTAGTGGTATAGTGGGCAATAAAAAAAGTTAACAGAATTTACTTGAAATCTTGACCAGCTGAATAATGGGCCAACAAATGGCAAATGCAGTTTAATTCAGCTAAGTTGTATAGGATACTGTTGAGGCCTCACATTGTAGTATTCTGTTCAGTTTTGGTCGCCATGCTCTAGGAAAAATGTTATTTAACTGGAAGATGTGCAGAAAAGAGTTGCGAGACTGCTACCTGGACTTGAAGGACTGAGTTATAAGGAGAGGCTGGATCCTTAAGATTGTAGGAGATTGATCATATAGAGGCGTGTAAAATCACGAGGGGTATTGATAGGATGAATGCACTCAGTCCTTGCTCAAAGTTGGGGTATCAGGAGATGTATTTAGAAGGAAGTTGATGGCTTTTTTTAACACAACAGATGGTATGTTTTGTATCAGCTGCCAAAGGAAGTGGTTGCGATAGATACAATAACTTCTAAAGACATTTGGATAGATACATGGATTAGAAAAGGTTTGGAAGGTTTTGAGTCAAGTTTTGTTAAGAGGAACTAGCTTGTTTGAGACAGCTTTGTCAACATGGGCCAGATGGGCCAAAAGGTCTGTTTTCCTGCTGTATGTCTCCATGAGGGAGAGAAAATAGAAAGAAAGAAGAAACAGTTGAGCCAATATCACAGATTTGTAGTTCTTTTCAGAATTTACTTTCACAAGCTACCCATGGAAGACCTTGGGACATTAAGTGAAAAATTCGGCTTGCTTCAAAGAAATCTATCTATAGATTTTACTTTTGAGCATTTTAGTACACCAAACAGGTATTTTGTATGGTGCTCCCATTAAGTTAGGAATCACAAATTTGTTATACATTTGGTTTATGAAGCCATTTTTATAGTTTTTTTTCATGTATTTCAAAACCTGTCACAGGAATTATGATGGACAAGCAATATCTGTACAAGGATAGTCTTTGTGAAAAAATGTACTGACCAGTGTGACTTCCACCGGAAATGAACACAGTTACTTTGGTGCAGGCAACTTTGTCTTGTATGTGTGTCTTAAGCTTAAAAATTGCCACACATGGGCATATCTCTAGGATTCCTCACTGATGGTTTGAAACAAGCCTCAAAGTTCAAAGTTGATTTATTATCAAAGTGCATATATGTCAATATTTACTACCCTTAGGTTAATTTTCTTGCAAGCAATCACAGTAAATACAAAAAATATAATAGAATCAATGAAAGACTGCACCCAACAGGACAGGCAACAACCAATGTGCAAAAAATAACAGATACCAAAAGCAAGATTAAAAAAAGGAATAATAATAAATAAGCAATAAATATCAAGAACATGATGAAGAGTCCTTGAAAGTGAATCCATAGCTTGTGGGAACAGTTCAGTGATGGGACAAGTGAAGTTACTCCCACTGGCTCAAGAGCTTGATGACGGCAATAAATTATGTTGGTTTGAGTCTTAAACTGAAATAGAGTGTTTAAGTAAAGAGCAGTAACCTGGTATTTTATACAGAGAATCATAAACACAAGAGACCGCAGATGCAGGAAAACTAGCACAACACACAAAAAAATGCTTGAGGAACTCAGCAGGTCAGGCAACATTTTTAGAAATGAATAAGCAGTCGAAGTTTTGGGCTGAGACCCTTCTTCAGGACTGGAAAGGAAGGGGGAAGATGCCAGCATAAAAAGGTGGGGATAGGGGAAGGAGGACTAGCTAGAAGATGATAGATGAAGCCAGGTGGGTGGGAAAGGTAAAGTGCTGGAGAAGAAGGAATCTGATGGGAGTGGAGAGTGGACAATGGGAGAAAGGGAAGATGATAGACAGAAGAGGCCAGAATGGCAAATGGAAGCAGGCAGAAGGGGGAGGGATTTTTTTTTTTGAACTGGAAGGAGAAATTGATGTTCAGGCCATGAGGTTGGAAGCTACCCAGATGTAATATGAGGTGTTGGTAGTCCACCTTGAGAGTGGCCTTATTGTGGTGGACGAGGAGCCATGGACCGACATGTCAGAACGGGGAATGGGGATAGGAATGAAGTGATTGGCCACCAAGAACTGCGCTTTTGACAGATGGAGCAGAGGTGCGCAGCAAAGTGGTCCCCTAATTTAGGTTGGGTCTCAATGTCAGGAGCACTGGATATACCAAGACACGAGAATGCAGATGATGTAATTTGATGAACTTCTGGGTCTACTCATTGAATCAAGTACCATGTATGGAGGCAAAGGCATGTTTCAAGTTTTGGACTTCGAGTGCAGCTGGAGTGATTTTATACATTGTTCCCTGGATATTTGGTTTGAATATGGTATTTGTGTAAACCTGAATTGCTGTTGCTGTGTTTGGCTGGTAATGGTGGTATGAGCAACAAGTTGTCATGTTGATTCTTTTGTCACTCACTTGTGCATATAGAAGTTGTTGCATTTTAAAAACGAGTTCAACAGGGACATGGATTGGAAAGGTTATGGCCTAAATGCTGGCAAATGGGACTAGCTTGAATGGACAGCTTGATTGGAATGGACCATTTAGGCCAAAGGGCCTGTTTGCTCTATAATTCTGTGAGTGCACAGACCAGTGCCTCCAAGTCCCAGCACGTTAACCACAATAAATGGCAGCAAAGCAAATTAAACCTGCCAGTTTTTGGGCATCATGGTAAAAGAATTCCCTCGTTGGAGTATGTGACACACAGAGTGATGTCAGTGACTAAAGCATGTTCCACATGCATTAAAGATATTAGTTGTTGTGGAAGTCAATTACATAAGGCCCAGCATGTTATGTAAGGGATCAATGCAGAGAAGTAGCTCACTCATTAGCTGCTTCATCAGTGGCTAAACTTTGATCATAAAATTAGAAGTTGCGATAATTATGCAATGTTCATTTCCATAAACAGTGCCTCAGAAAGTGAAATGGTCCATGCTATATACAGCAAGACCCAGTAAACATTCACACTGATGAGTGTCAAATAATATGCATACCAGGTAGATGCCACACAGTGATGATCTTCAACTAATGGTTGCTAGCCCCATCGGAAACCAAGGAATAGAGAAAAGAGAGAGAGAAAAGATCTTAATGTCAAGAATAATAACCTTAGGATGGTCCTGGTGAAATCTTAAACAGAAAATAATCTTCACTGTTGGGCCCACTAGCATTGGCTCTGCTATGGACAAGCTTTTAGTCAACGTACTGTACAAACTGTCCTGAAACTCTGGATGAAAGTTGCTCTTTCACTTGATTTAAGATCCTTGTGTTGCAGTCGAATATCTTTGGAGTAACATCCCTTGTGCATCACACTCGAGTGATGTCATTCAAACGTGTCCAGCAGCCTTTGTAAGCAAGCCTTCTGGCAGTGTAGTGGCACTGGACTTCAAGACGAGTGAACCCAGTTTCGAGTCCAGCCAGCTCCTAGCATGCTTTCTATTTGTACTGGGTTGAGCTAGCAACTCAGCCTTGTGGAAAAAAAAGTGGACTAAAGTGCTAAAGAAACAGCAAGGAATGCCACCCGATGCGCCACAAGGTGTGGAAAGAAACAGCAGCAACAACAAGCCTTCACATGCATACAGTTATACTCCAAGTCCCCAGTGATCCTGTTCAGCAGTTGGGTTTTCAATTACATTTTCACTGTAGAGTTCTGGCCCTTCAACTGGACAGCTGATAGCCTTCCGAACAGAACAGTCAGCTCAACAATCTCATTATTGCTGAATATGAAGATTCTGCTCTTACCAGTTACAGCTCAAGTACACTGTATGTTATTTCTTTACTCGGTGGTGTACTCTTGCCATCAGAGCATTGTTATATTTGCCCCATCATAAACTTGTCCATTTGTTATCTGCCCTCTCCAGTCCTGCTCTGTCCAGTAAGGTTATTTTTTTTTTGTTTTAGTTACACGTTAGTGGGCTGTGAATATTGCTGGCAAATGCCAGATTTTATTGCCCATCCCCAATTGGTCCCTGAGTTTAGCCATTTCTCAGAGCTGTTGAGTGTCCATCATGTTCGCAGGTCTGGAGTGGAATGTAGGCCGTGCTGAATAAGGATGGCAGATTCTCTCCCCTGAGGCAAAAGGTAGACTTTTAAAACAATCCAGTTTCATGTTCACCATAGATTTTAATTAAAGTCCCACCAGCCTGATGGGATTGTAACTTGCATCATTGGATCGATGATCCAAACCTTTGAATACAAATTCTAAGTTGCAATACCCTTGAAGATGCTTCCAAGGATATTGCTTGGTCAACTAGGTTTAGCCTTTATTTTTTGTTCTTAATCCATTTATGTGATCGCTAGTTGAAAGCAATGGTATGCTGATTTTGGTTCGTTTGTATCCAGTGCTACTAAGCAACTTGCTGCTGTTGTAGGAAGATACTCAAAGTCAGGCAGATATACACTAATCTTTCAGTAAAAATTGTGTCGAATGGTCCATAATCAATTTTAAGCTCTGTTAGCGAAAATGGCTGAATTATTCAATTCAATTTAAGTAGTGTGCTTCCTTTCCAACGTACGACATGGGCACAATTTCTCAAGGGATCATTGTCAGGTGGTAAGGAATAATCACACATCTTTACTTTCCTGAAACTCTGATAAATTTGCATACAGACTACTGTGTCCATTGCTTCCAAAATTAGGCAGTGAACCAACTAATGTCCAAATTTTGTCGGCAGAGAAGATTCTGAATGGATAGGCACTGCTTATATATGGTCATTTAAAAAAAATTGCGTGAATACTCCACATCCCAAAAAAATGCTATTGTCATTTCAGTTCATCATTGAAAATTTCTGCAATTATTTTTCACCTTCCCATTGTATCTAGATCAACATTAAGCAAAGTTTATGGTAAGGCCTATTATTACAATTGTAAATTTGATGGTTACATGTAAACAGACCAATATGCAACTTAACAATAACTAAACTCTGATAAAATGTAAAGCTATTTTGAAACAGTGCAGCTCAAGCTTTAAGCACTTCTTTAGAGAACTTTATCGAACACCCATGAAGGTGTAAAGATGCTGTGATGTGGTGTTGTAGGATGTGGGTTTACATCACCAAATGATAATTTCTGTATTGTGGCAATTCACTGCAGGTGGGAAGAAAAGCATCATGGGTGAGTCACAGTGGGTTGCTCTTCCATGTAGGTAGTATTATTGGCAGAGTCATCAAGCTCGCTTGCTGTTTACTTCCTCATGAACGGTTTGCATAGACGCAGAATAGCACACAGAAAATAGAGCATCGAAACAACCGTTTTGAATGTTGATTGTTCCAATTTATTTTAAAAATAAGAACTTCTTTCTCTGATACTACCAATATGAATCAGTTGCTTATTCTAGTCTTCTATTGAAGCTTAGAATGTCCTATTTCTAAATAGCTCTTAAATCAGTAATGGTTTAGTTATTGTTAAATATACACCAGGTTGTTCATATACCTATGCTTAATGTGGTTTTAAGCTCTATGCTTGTAAAGTTTTATTTTAAGGAGAGGTTTGCTGCTGAAAGGGTTTTTTTTCTCACAAACTCTGACTGCGTGAACTCGAGGAGCAAAACGGCAGCATGTTCTCGGAAACCTAATAATGTGCTAACCTTTGAGATATGCGTGGACTCACCCTACCCACACCAAACTGTGCTGCTCAACCCACTTAATGATACCCATGACACAATTCAAGTATAAAAGCTCTCGGGGTGGAAATATTAAGAAAGGTGATTGACTGAAAAAAATACTTATCTGAGATAGTTTTATTTTCCAAGAAGCTCATTTCTACTTTTCTCAGAAGGTTCACGCTTCAGATAAATAATTAGTTATTGTTTTGCAGATTGAAATAATCGACTTTATAAAGGATGTCTCAGTTCCAGTGACCTAGGTTTGATCCTGACCTCGGTTATTATCTGTTTGGAGTCTGTATGTTCTGTCCGTGACCTTGTTGGTTTCCTGCTATTTCCCAAAAAATGTGTGGGTTAGTAGGTTAAATGGCCTCTAAGTTGCCTCTAGTGTGCAGGTGAATGATGGGTAGAATCCGAGAAGGAATTGAATGGACTGAGGAGATGAGAGAGAATATAACTAATCAGTGAAGTGTAAAACGGGATGGTTGATGGTCAGTGAGGCTGATGGATCTGCTTCCACGCTAAATCTTTCTATAATACATTCTTTTTTAAAATAAAGTCTATTTTGTAAAAAAAAAAGTACGGACCCAAATACAGTAGACATGGGTGTGATTGTATTACCCATTCTGAAAAAAATTGGTTGTTGGCCAAGTAGTATCATAAAGCATGGTTCATAGAACATTACAGCCCAGTACAGGTCCTTCAGCCCACAATGTTGTGCTGACCTCTGAAGCTGTAAGTTCAGCCTAACCTTTCTTGCCTATATAGCTCTCCATTTTTCTGTCATCCATGGCTCTATAGAAGAGTTTCTAAAATGGCCCTAATATATCTGCCTCTACCACCACTCCCAGCAGTGTGTTCCATACACCTATCACTCTCTGCTTTAAAAAAAATCCTCTGACATCTCTGTCTTTTTTTCTTTCAATTGCCTTAAAGTTATGCCTTCTGCTGAGTCACATGGTGTGATTTGAGTTGAAATTAAAAACTGATTTCATTTTTGTTGATGTAACAATTTTTATATACCCCGCCTACTCCATCTTCCAAATTCTTTTACTGAATACTGTGGCATCACAGGAAGTTAGATAATGGGTTGGCATTTCCATTTCAAGTATTATCATAGAGGGGAAAATAGAGTCCCTAGATTGTGCAGTGTACGTGTGTGTGTGTGTGTATCAACATTATTGTTCAGCTTGTTAGTGTTGAAGAGTTTTATTGTAAAGCTTGTAATCTACACACACTTTCACTGTTTATTATCACCATTAGATCCAGTTCCCTGTTCACTGAACTGTAAGCAAAAGTCAATTACAGTTATAAAATTACATTTTTTTAAAACTGCTTAATCCTCTTAGAGTTTTCAAATGGAGTTTAACCTCACAATGATAACTACACTATGACCAATGAGTCTTCAAAAGGAGGCAAAGAATTTTTGAAATTCAGCCCCCCCACCCCATGCCTGTTTTCACCATTCAGCTGGAATCCGAAGCAGGTTTGATATCATGGACATATATTGGGAAATTTGTTGTTTTGCAGCAGCAGTGCAGGTCAATACATAAAATAAATCAAAAATTACAATAAGAAATAGTGGATTCTGTTCAATTAGGACAAATTGGGACCAGTACATTTTGGCCCAATTAAGCGGCTGCCCCAGTTAGCTGAATTTTCATGGAAATAGTTTAAAAGAGACAAACTGCTGTTTAACTGAGTAACAACTTGTGTATCTAATTGAAATACAGATCAAATTAGAACACTACCAATATCACTAAAGTACTATAAAATATGTATTAGTTCCTAATTGTTATCAACGGAGAAATTCATCCAGTGACCTGCTGTGTTGTTTTGATTTGCTGTAAATGGAACAAAATCAGCACAGACACCTAGTGCAGATAATGGACTGCCCTCATTGCCTTCCTGCGTGAAATAGTGTCAAAAATCACTGCTTTTAAATAAAGGTAATCCCAGACTTTTATTTCTCTTGATTAGTTTTTGTTTAAGAATTGTCCTAAATAAGTGGATGCCCAATTAAGCGATGGCCCAATTAACCAGAATCCACTGTATATAAAACAATTAAATTAAATGAATAGTGCAAAAAGAGAGCCGAAGTACTGAAATAGTGTTCATGGGTTGGTTCATTGCCTGTTCAGAAATCTGATGGCCGAGGGAAAGAAGCTGTTCCTTCAATGCTCAGTATGTGTCTTCAGGCTCCTGTACCTCCTTCCTGATGGTAGTAGTAAGAAGAGAGCATGTCCTGGATGATGGATATGCTTAATGATAGATGACCTCTTCCTCTGTTGCACTTGCTAACCTTTCTTGCATATTTCTTGAAAATGTTGCTTTAAACTGTAATTTATCATTGTTGAAAAGATTAATTGACATGGTGGCTGCAACACTTCGAGGTGTTTAGAATGAAAAAGATGTTTGATAGGACAGATGCAAAGAATATTTTTCTCTGGTCATATTCTTAAAATAGTGAACTTAGCAAATGGTGGTGGAAATATGGAAATAGTTCATGTAGAAGCAATGGTGCCAGGCCAGTTGAAATTAAGATGGAGTTTAGACTGTAGCTCAGTGTTTAACACTATCATTCCCCCCACCCTGATTGATAAGCTACAGAACCTGGGCCTCTGTACCTCCCTCTGCAATTGGATCCTTGATTTCCTGACCAGAAGACCACAATCTGTGCAGATTGGTGATAATATTGCCTCCTCGCTGACGATCAACACTGATACGCCTCAGGGACGTGTGCTTTGCCCACTGCTCTATTCTCTCTATACCCATGACTATGTGGCTAGGTGTAGCTCAAATACCATCTATAAATTTGCTGAAGATAAAACCATTGTTGGTAGAATCTCAGATAGAGATGAAAGGGAACACACACTAAATGCTGGAGGAACTCGGCAGGCCAGGCAGCATCTATAGGGGAGAAAAATACAGTTGATGTTTTGGGTGGAGACCCTAAAGAAGGAAACATTTTTGGCCCAAAATTTTGACTGTACTCTTTTTTTCCATAGATGCTGTCTGGCCTGCCGAGTTCCCCCAGCATCTTGTGTGTGTTGTTTGGATTTCCAGTATCTGCAGATTTTTCCCTTGTTTGTGGCAATGAGAGGGTATACAGGAGTGAGATATACCAGCAAAATTTGGTTTGTCAACTGCAACACTTAAAAACCTCGATAGATGTGCCATGGAGAGCATTCTGACAGGCTGCATCATAATCTGTTATGGGGGTGGAGCTACTGCACAGGACTGAAAGAAGCTACAGAAAGTTGTAAAATTAGTCAGCTTGATCTTGGGTACTAGACTCTGTAGTATCCAAAACATCTTCAAGGAGGGGTGCCTCAGAAAGGTGACATCCATTACCAAGGACCCCCATCACCCGGAGCATGCCCTCTTCTCATTGTTACTGTCAGGAAGGAGGTACAGAAACCTGAAGATGCACAGTCAGTGATTCAGGAGCAGCTTTCTCACCTCTGCTATGCGATTCCTAAATGGAGATTGAACAATACCTCACGTTTTTTGACATTTTTTCTGTTTCTGCACTATTTTTAATCTAATATTTATATGTGTGTGTGCATGTATATATGTATACTTACAGTAATTATTTTTTCTTTCTACAAACGTATATTATCATGTATTGCATTGTACTGCTACTGTTAACAAATTTCACGACAGACTGGTGATAATAAACCTGATTCTGAATAATAATTAATTGTTCCTGCTGAAATGAAAGGATGTACGTTGTGGTGGAAATAGTAAATTGCAAAGGATTGATAGGCTGGATGTAGAGAAGCCTTTTCTCCAGCTGAAGTGTCTGAAACTTGGAGCACAGGCTTGGTGATATAGTGTTGGGTTTCCAAGATTCGGCTGAAGATTTTTTTTCCTCAGGATTGCACATACCTGAAATTCTTTGCTTCAAAAGCTTATGAATGCCCAGTTATTGTACACACTAGAGACTGAGGATGACAGATCTTTAAAGGGAAGCAAGGGATATCTGGGTTGAGTAGGAGAATGGAGGTAGATGATCTGGCATTTCACCTTATTATATCTGCTACCTGGTACATCAGTAGAGAAATTTGCTCTTAGATTTTGGAGCTAGATAATTTCATCTGTCATGGCCAAGTATATCAGCTTTGTTTATAGATTAAGGTGTTGTGTTATGTGTTCCACAGTATGTTCTTGATCACTACAAACATGTGTTGGTAAATACTTTCATTTCTCTCCACATTTGGTATGATTTTTGCAGATGCAGTTTGAAGATGACCATTACCACTATATAAGGTCAGAGTCAATAGACAATAGGTGCAGGAGTAGGCCATTCGGCCCTTCGAGCCAGCACCGCCATTCACTGTGATCATGGCTGATCATCCACATTCAGTATCCAGTTCCTGCCTTATCCCCATAACCTTTGATTCTGCTATCTTTAAGAGCTCTATCCATCTCTTTCTTGAAAGCATCCGGAGACTTGGCCTCCACTGCCTTCTGGGGCAGAGCATTCCACATATCCACCACTCTCTGGGTGGAAAAAGTTTTTCCGCAAGAGTCAGAGCCCTTCACATCCTGGAGGGAGCTTAATGTTTCAATTGAATTTCTAAGTTTAATCAGATTTAAAAGTATATTGCTGGTAATTCTGTTTATGGATCAAGAAGGGCGGGTGTGCTTTCAAACTCTAGTGGGGAAACTTGGGGAGATCCTGGTGAGTGGGGAATTACTTTTCAGTGTATCTGTTGACATGTATTTAATGGAGGTGTGTCTGCTGATTGTATACATGTTTTTTTTTAAAAGGTTATACTTACAGGGTAGTGAATCTGGAATGCATTGCCACAGATGGCTGTGGAGGCCACATCATTGAGTATATTTAAAGTGGTAGTTGATAGGTTATTGATTAATCAGGGCATCAAAGGTTATGGAGAGAAGGCAGGAGAATGGAGTTGAGAGAGAGAGAGAGAATAAGTCAGCCTTAATGGATGGTGCAGCTGACTTGATGGGCTAAAAGGCCGAATTCTGTATTCATGGTCTTGTGAACTTGTGATATGGGAATCATGTAAATAAACCACTAATGGATTGTGTTAAACATAGATTTGTGTTTTTTCAAGACAGTTGCAGCAAGATTTGGCCCCTACTGGTGAATGGTATTTGGATACAGCACCATTGTTCATATCCACAGCACTGATGTGGATACTCTACATCTTGTGTTTGCTCATTATTGGTGGCATATTATTTATGTTGACATTGAAAGGGTCCTAGCCCGAAACATAGATACTGTCTGACCTGCTGAGTTCCTCCAGCATTTTGTGTGTGCTGCTTTGGATTTCCAACCTCTACAGACTTTCTCATGTTTATGATTGAAAATAGTTTGTGCAGATACCGGAACATGCAGCAGTTCATGTTGAGGACCTGAGACAAGTTAAATTGTTCCTCAGGTGGACACTCAGCTGTCTGTTGTCCATGTCAAACTTTGTGCTTGAAGGCAGGCAATAATCTTTGTGAGGTGCAGCATCAGGCTTCTAATCCAGACTCAGTCAAGGGTTAGGACATGGTTACAAAGCATCCACTGATCTTGTGATCCTTTTCGGAGCTGTTCCCAATGAGTCTTGCCATGTACAGATTGCAGTCACGAGCTGAGGTTGGGTCTCAACCATGTTTGACTTTGGGCTTATTAGTTGATTCTCCAGAGGATAGTGTGTTCTTGGAACATGTAAGTTGTTCATTGGAGTGACATTGGCCTTTACCTTCCTGGTAAAGCCTGAGGCATGGGCACAGCCAAGCACACTCATTTCTCAACACGCAGGTACTGTACAACTTGTGTTTGTGTTGGTAGCACGTTATTTATGCAGACATCAAAAGGGTCTCAGCCTGAAATATCGACTGTTTACTCTTTTTCATAGATGCTGCCTTGCCTGCTGAGTTCCTCCAGCATTTTGTGTGTGTTACTTCGATTTCCAGTATCTGTAGATTTTCTCTCGTTTGTGACATCTCATTTCTCAATTGCTAGGAACTTTTGGATTATTCTGGTGCTGTTCACTATTGTGGCTTTCTGGATATTTCTATGTAGGTCTAATTGTTTCATGTTATTGTGTAGTGGCTTTGGGATGATACCAGATGTAGATATTACTATTGGGACAATGCATACCCTGTTCATGTTCCATAGTCTTTCAATTTTCTCTTTTACTTCTGCATATTTCTTTAAATCAAATTTTCACTGACTGATTTCTGTAAGTTATGTGCATTTGGGATGGCTGTATCCATTAAGTTGTTCTTGTTTATCCAATAATATTATATACAGACAGTTATTGTGCATTGTAATAATGGATCTGTAATAATAACTATAGTTATTATTTTTTTTTGTATTTGCACAGTTTGTTTTTCTTTGCTGTTTGGTAGCGTCTGTCCTGTTGGTTGTGGTCTTTCATTTATTTTATTGTTGTATTCACTGTATGCCCACAAGAAAACGAATTGCGTGGTTGAATATGGTGACATACATGTACTTTGATAATCAATTTACCTTGAACTTTGTGAGATGTCCCTGAGCTAAGTGGGGCTTGAACGATCAGGATGAAGTGTTAAATGACCAGAAGGCAGAAAATGGCAACTTTGTTTATAAAGACAGCAGGGATAGGCCAGGTAGATGTGGTTGTTATTTGTTTAAAAAAATGGGTTCATGGATTTCCATGGATGGCAGAAAATTGTGGATACCACTAAGGCTAGTAGCAAAGATGCTTGGGCTAATTTGATATTTGGTAATCAACTCCTCTGGCATTAGAGCAACTTTTTATTTGTTTCAGCTTGTATGTTTTGGTTTATCCAATTGCAAATCTACCCACAGTCCTGATTCTCAATGTCTTTGATTTTGACCCCCCCCCTCCCCCAAATCTCCGACGACATGACTAGTTCCCAATATTCCTTTCCTTGACTCCATCTCTGGCCATTGACCTGGCCCCAAACCCCTGACTGCAGTGCCCACTACAAATCTATCCACATTCCTCACAGGTGACGCTTCACCTGTGAGTTGGCTGGGGTGATATATTGCGTCCGGTGCTCCCGATGTGGCCTTCTATATATTTGCGAGACCTGACGCAAGCTGGGAGATCGTTTTGCTGAACACTATGCTCTGTCCACCAGAGAAAGCAGGATCTCCCAGTGGCCACACATTTTAATTCCACATCCCATTCCCATTCTGATATGTGTATCCACGGCCTGCTCTACTGTAAAGATGAAACCACACTCAGGTTGGAGGAACAACACCTTATAATCTATGTTCCGTGCCTATTCTGGTATCTGTCCCTCACTTTTCCTTCGCTACATCGACAACTGCATTGGCGCTGCTTCCTGCACGCATGCTGAGCTCGTTGACTTTATTAACTTTGCCTTCAACTTTCACCCTGCCCTCGAGTTTACCTGGTCCATTTCGGACACCTCCCTCCCCTTTCTAGATCTTTCTGTCTCTGTCTCTGGAGACAGCTTATCCACTGATGTCTACTATAAGCCTACTGACTCGCACAGCTATCTGGACTATTCCTCTTCTCACCCTGTCTCTTGCAAAAATGCCATCCCCTTCTCGCAATTCCTCTGTCTCCGCCGCAATTGCTCTCAGGATGAGGCTTTTCATTCCAGGATGAGGGAGATGTCCTCCTTTTTTAAAGAAAGGGGCTTCCCTTCCTCCACTATCAACTCTGCTCTCAAATGCATCTCCCCCACTTCACGTACATCTGCTCTCACTCCATCCTCCCGCCACCCCACTAGGAAAAGGGTTCCCCTGGTCCTCACCTACCACCCCACCAGCCTCCGGGTCCAACATATTATTCTCCGTAACTTCCGCCACCTACAACGGGATCCCACCACTAAGCACATCTTTCCCTCTCCCCCTCTCTCTGCTTTCCGCAGGGATCGCTCCCTACGTGGCTCCCTTGTCCATTTGTTCCCCCCCCCCCATCCCTCCCCACTGATCTCCTTCCTGGCACTTATCCTTGTAAGCGGAACAAGTGCTACACATGCCCTTACACTTCCTCCCTTACCACCATTCAGGGCCCCAAACAGTCCTTCCAGGTGAGGTGACACTTCACCTGTGAGTCGACTGGGGTGATATACTGCGTCTGGTGCTCCTGATGTGGCCTTCTATATTATTGGCGAGACCCGACGCAGACTGGGAGACCGCTTTGCTGAACACCTACGCTCTGTCCGCCAGAGAAAGCAGGATCTCCCAGTGGCCACACATTTTAATTCCACATCCCATTCCCATTCTGACATGTCTATCCACGGCCTCCTCTACTGTAAAGATGAAGCCACACTCAGGTTGGAGGAACAACACCTTATATTCCGTCTGGGTAGCCTCCAACCTGATGGCATGAACATTGACTTCTCTAACTTCTGCTAATGCCCCACCTCCCCCTCGTACCCCATCTGTTATTTATTTTTATACACACATTCTTTCTCTCACTCTCCTTTTTCTCCCTCTGTCCCTCTGACTATACCCCTTGCCCATCCTCTGGGTTCTCCCCCCACCCCCCCCCCATCTTTCTCCCTGGACCTCCTGTCCCATGATCCTCTCATATCCCGTTTGCCAATCACTCTTGGCTCCATCCGTCCCCCTCCTGTCTTCTCCTATCATTTTGGATCTCCCCCTCCCCCTCCCACTTTCAAATCTCTTACTACCTCTTCCTTCAGTTAGTCCTGACGAAGGGTCTCGGCCCAAAACATCGACTGTACCTCTTCCTAGAGATGCTGCCTGGCCTGCTGCATTCACCAGCAACTTTGATGTGTGTTGTTCACATTCCTGACCCTCTGTGTTCCCAGTCTTGACTTAGTTGTTCTTTGGTATGTCACTACCTGCATGCACAAAGGAATTGCAGTCCATCTCCAAGCAGCCGGGATTCAGCGGTCACTACAGGAGAGGACCCTGGAAGTACCCTCAGTGTTTAACATCCCAGCATTACACAGCTAACTTCGTGGGTTTCTGATAAACACAAGCAATTCTGCAGATGCTGGAACTCTTAAGCAGCCAGCATTTTGTGTGTTGTTCATGGGTATGTGTATCTGTGGATAGTAAGTCAGCTGATAATCACAAATTATTGTAATTGCATGTAACAGGTCTAATATCAGTGATTGATATTGGGGGGGGTGGTATTTGTGGGACAGGATTAATCTGTACATGTAGTGGCAACAATTAATTGAAAACAAAAAGAAACTGCTGGTGGAACTTAACAAGGCAAACAGCATCTGTGGGTTGAAAGGAATTAGCAAGTTTTGGATCGTGACCAGGATGGTCAGGTTGATTTTTGCAACTGATTTTATTGAATTTTTCTAAGTTAGTAAAGATTTTCGATGAGTGTAGTGCATTGATGCAATCTATGTTAAGTTCAGTCGGCCTTTGATTGGTCCCTCTATGGGAGGCTGATCCAGAATGTAAGAGCGCATGGAATTCATGGAAACTTGGCACATGGAATCCAAAACTGGGTTGGAGATGAATGGCTGAGGCAATGGTTGAAGGTTGTCTTTGTGCTTGGAAGCCAGTGATCAACAGTGTACTGCAGAATAGTGCTGGGACCCTCACTATTTGCTTTATAGACTAGCAATCTAAATGTGAACATAGGAGATGTGAGTTTGTAGAAGAGATGAAAATTGGTAATATTTGAGGAGGATTGTCCACAGCTACAGAATGGCATTGATGAATTAGTAAAATGGACAGAAGAGTGGCAGGTGAAATTTAATCCAGAAAAATGTGTGAAGAGTTGGATTTTTGGAGGACTAATAAAACATACTGAATGGTAGGGCCTTGTGAAGTATTAGCGAGTAATAGAACATTGGGGTATATCTCTCAGGATCCCTGGAGGCAGTAACATGGGTAAGGATGTGGTTAAAAGAGGTAGATGGGATATTTCCCTTCGTTGTTCAGGGCATATAAGAAGGAGGTTTTGGTACAACCATATCAAACATTAAGCAACACCTGGTGCCCTGTATGCTGTACTGCTTGCCACAATTTAGGTCGGTTATGTCGGATAGGATACAGAGGAAATTCACCAAGGTGTTGCCTCGATTGGAGGATTTGAGTTAAGGGGAGAGATCAGCAAGGCTGGGCTTGTTTTCTGTGGAGCAGGGGTTCCCAACCTTTTTTTTTACGCCACAGACCCCTACTATTAACCAAGATTGGACCACAGATTGGAAACCCCTGCTCTCGAGTGAAAGAGGCTGAGGTGTGACCTGATATATGTAAGATTATGAGAGGGATAGATAGACAGAGTCTTACTCCCAATGGTAGAGGTATAATGGGGAAAAAAAGACACCGGTTAACCAGTTAAGAGCTTCCTTTAAAATTTGTTGTTTTTTTTGGCAAATATGATATGTGAGTGGTGTTTTATGTGCTTAACAAAAGCCGCAGGCCTTCCATTATGAATAGCACCAAAAGCAGCTGCTTTACACCGATGTCATTTTATACATATATATCTTGGGTGCTTAGGACTTTTACACAGTACTGTATTTGCCAACGTGGAGCGGAGAGTAAGCTTCTAAGTCTGGGAGAGCAAAGAATGTTGAGAATAACAAGGTTGGAGGGGTGTGGGGCAGGTGGTAGTGAAAGAGTGACGGGGTAGTGGGGTGGCACAGGTACAGACACACCCAGCCCTGAGACACCAGTCAAGGTCATTTGATTCCAAACAATTGGTTTATTGATTGTTACAGAATGTCTCATTGGTGCTTCTTGCTCTCTTTCTCTCTCCTCTCCCTTCCCCTTTTCCCAACCATGATTCTCCTCTTGCTGCCCCCTTCCCATTCTCAATCCACAATAAAGACCCATATCAGAATCAGGTGTATCATCACTCTCCTATGTCATGGATTTGTGTTTTTTTTTGCGGCAGCAGTACTGTGTAATAAATAAAATTACTACAGTTCTGTGCAAAAGTCTTAGGCCTCCTAGCTATGTATATATCTTCCTAAGACATTTGCACAGGTCTGTGGATTATACGTAGCTGGGGCCTCACCCCCCAGTCCTGCAGTGCCCCACTGATCATAGTCTCTTAACGCATAAATTACCTTTCTTTTCTAACACTTCCTTCCATTCATTAATCAATCTTCAGTACGTACTGTTGTAACAACATTATTATATACTCTAATTTTGTTTAATATCTCTTTAGCACCCTATAAAAGGATTTGTGAAATGTCGATCACACAGTACTCACTGGCTCCCTCTTTTATGAGTTACAAACTAAAACCCTGTTGGTCAAAATAAATCCATGCTGACTGTTTTAGATACAGATGTTCTCAACCTAGGGTTTACGGACCCCTTAATGGTATTGGTCCATGGCATTAAAAAGATTGGAATCCCCTGTTCTAGAACCAGGTCAGAAGTTAAAGGAAGGTATATGATTTGATCTCTTGTTGGCTTTGAGTTTGACTTGTGTTGGTTGGAGTTGGAAGATTTTCTCGGTGGGAGTCATAGACTCCTCGTTTATCGCCCTTCCCTTTCCCCCTTCCCTCTTCTATTCCCCACCCTGACCTCTTAGTGCTTCTCACTTGCCTATCCGCTCCTTCTTTCCTTTATCTATGGTCCACTCTCCTCTCCTATCAGATTCCTTCCTCTCCAGCCCTTTACCTTTCCCACCAACCTGGCTTCATCTATCACCTTCTAGCTAGTCCTTCCCTTCCCCACAGCTTTTTATCTTCCCTCTTCCTTCCTAGTCCCGAAAAAGGGCCTCAGCCTGAAACGTCAACTGTTTATTCATTATCATAGACGCTGCCTGATCTTCTGAGTTCCTACAGCATTCTGTGTGTGTTGCTCAGGAATAGACTGTGTACTTCCTTGAACTTGCCCTGCTATTTAATGTGATATTGGCTCATTTGGTCTTGGCCTTAGCTCCACTTTATTACCTTTCCCCTCATCCTTGACTCTTTTTGCTGCCTGTTACTACAATGGTATAACAGTACACCATCTCACATTTACACCAGCATGGTTATGGCGATGCATGGCACATGATGTACAAATGTCATTCACGCATGTTTTGATGGCAGCTCTAAATTAGTTTTTGTTTTCCTCTGTGATCTGCAAATGACTTGAGCTATTTGTGCAGAAGCAGGCTTTCATGAAGCAGGTGAGGCGTGCTTCAATATAAAGAGGGTTGTTAGACCAGGCCCCTGGCTATCTTGTCCAGCACAGGGATCCTAACAACTTTATCGACAAAATACTAATAGTCAACCTTCATTAGGCCTGTGGCTTTTTGACATCAGAAAATTCTTTCTGCGGAAACTGCAGAGGAACAGTACAAATATAGAATCTAATTACAAATGTTAAACCAGAGTTGCTGGTAAATATATAAGATTGAGATCTCTGTAGTTCTGTGCCTCAAAAATTGTGCAAAACTGGTGATGCTACTTGCCCAGTAGATTAGGTTTTGCACAATCTGTGTATAATCCCTTGTATTTGTATCTCCCTGCAGTGCTAGTGGAGGTTGCATGTTGTAGGGGTTTTGTGCAGGCAGTGGTGGTAATATGGTCATTATTAGAGAAAAGCTCAGAGTAGGGTAGGGAGGATTGTAATTTCTGTCAGGGAATTTTGGAGTTGTAAGTTCAAGGGTTTATTTGGATATTCAGGCAATCGTGAGACACTGGGAGCAGAATATGGGTCCTGGCCATGGAAAGTAGGGAAGAGGTTACTAACCTGCAAATGTAGGGAAGGGTGTTTGATTGGGTGATGGCGAGGGGGAAGTAGAAAACTTTAAAGGGTGAGTGCAAGCTGCCGACAAGAAGTTCCACTGTTGACCACAACAGCTAGTTGTACAGCCCTAATACTGATGCCTGCTTTGTGAAGGCCTGTTTCTGCTTTTGTGCCCTGCAGTGGTCCATTTGATTTGCAGGCCACACAAAGACTAATGAATTTGGAAGTGGTATCAAAAATATGCATGAGCTGTGAATTGATGTCACTGCATAAGTCCAGGTGCTACAGACTTTAGATCCAATTGTGATATGATGTGAAATCTGTGCAATTAGTAGCTCCTTGCACTCATAAAGAAGAAAGTTGCTTTGTAAAAGCGAACAACACACACAAAATGCTGGAGGAACTCAGCAGGTCAGGCAGCATCTATAGAAATAAATACACAGCAGACATTTTGGGCAGAGAATCTTCATCAGGATGAAAAGGAGAGGGGAAGACGCCAGAATGAAAAAGAAAGTGGGGAGATTGGAAGGAGTACAAGCTAGAAGGTGATGGATGCAGCCCAGTGGGTGGGGGAGGGAAGACGAAGTAAGAAGCTGGGATGCAAAAGAGGGAATCTGATGGGTGAGGAGAGTGGACCATGAGAGAAAGAGAAGTGGCACTGGGGGAGGTGATAGGCACCTGAGGAATGGAGGTAAGAGGAGGGCCAGAGTGGGGAAATGAAGAAGAGGAAAGGGGGAACAGGGATAAATTACCTGAAGTTGGAGCAATTGACAGATATGCCATCAGGATGGAGGCAACCCAGACAATAAGGTTTCGTTTCTCCTGTCTGAGAGTTCCATTGGATTTCTGAAGCAATTTTTACAAATCTATGCAAGGCTTCCATATGGGTTAAAAGTTGTTACATTTGATCTCCTTTCTGTGCAAAATAACTGATGATTGTTAAATTGATGCAGTGTAGCAGTGGTCTGGATTAAATCCATCCAGTTTAAGCAGTAAAGCAAAAATGTTATTTTTTTAACAATGCTAAACTATTTGTCATTGTGTTTGAAGAGCAATCCTCTTATCTGTGGAATGCAACAAGGTCAGAATTATGAGTAACAGTTTAATGCTCTGGAATTTTGACTGAACAGGGTGGAGGGGAAGACATTATTTAAGATAGATAATTGCGTCGAACTTTACCTATACTTTTGTTTTGTCAGGAAGTTCATTTGTATATGTAACAGAGTTGGAATTGGTTTATTATTATGACATGTGCTGAGATACAGTGAAAAGCTTGTCTTGCGTACAGTTCATACCGATCCGATCATTACACAGTGCATTGAGGTAGAACAATGTAAAACAATGTAGAATAAAGTCTCACACGTAAAAGTTGCTGGAGCGTTGCTTGAAATTCCAGCATCTGCAGATTTCCTTGTGTTTGTGTTTTAGAATAAAGAGTAACAGCTACAAAGAAAGTGGAGTACAGGTAAACAAGAAAAGTGCAAGATCAAGGTAGATCTTGAAGTCAAAAGTCCTATTTATCGTTCTATGGTCTTCTAACAGTGGGGTAAAAGTTATCCTTCTGTTTGGTGATGGGTGCTTTCAGGCTTTTGTATCTTCTGGCTGATTGAAGGATATACTGTACACTTAGTAGCCACTTTAGTAGTAGCTACCTCCTGTACCCAATAAAGTGGCCACTGTGTGTATATCCGTGGTCTTCTGCTGCTGTAGTCCATCCATTTCAAGGTTTGATGTGTTACGTGTTTCGAGATGCTCTTCTGCACACCACTGTTTTAATGTGTGCTTATTTGAGTTACTGTTGCTTGAACCAGTCTGGCCATTCTCCTCTGACCACCTTCATTAACAAGGCGTTTTCATCCACAGAACTGCCACTCACTGGATTTTTTGTTTTTTGCACCATTCTGTGCAAACTCTAGAGACTGTTGTGTGTGAAAATCCTAGGAGATCAGTAGTTTCTGAAATACCCAAACCACTTTATCTGGCAAACAATTATTCCACGGTCAAAGTCACTTGTGTCACATTTTTTCCTCATTCTGATGTTTGATCTGAATAACAACTGGATCTCTTGAGCATGTCTGCATGCTTTTATGCATTGAGTTGATGCCTCAGGACTGGCTGATTAGATATTTGCATTAATGAGTAGGTGTACAGGTGTACCTAATAGAGTGGCCACCAAGCTTATTGTATATATGTAGCCATAAAAAGGTTTGTGTTCAATGGGTTGAATGGCCTTTGTTCCTGTACTCTGGGAAGGTTATAACAGAACAGGCTGCCAATAAATCATGGCCAGCTGTATGGACTTCATTGCAGTGGTTTATCAACCTCCAGCAGTACTGACTGCTTATTTAACGGTTTGTGATTCTGTTAGTTTTAATATGAGTTGCAAAGACAACCAAGCTATGCTAAATCAATATTCTTGCCATTCCTTTGTTTGTATTCCTTTTTAAATGTTCTTTAACCATCTCAATTGTTAAAGGCATTTAAACTGATGTGTGATTTGGTATTTAAAATAATAGCATCTGGTTCCCTTAATATAGAGTGGCACAGTAGCATAGTGGTTAGCACAATGCTTTACTGTACCAGTGACCCGGGTTCACTTCCTGCTGCTGCCTGTAAGGAGTTTGTATGTTCTCCCTGTGACTATGTGGATTTCCTCCAGGTGCTCCACTGTCCTCCCACATCCCAAAGACCTACTGGCTGGCAGGTTAATTGGTCATTGTAAATTGTCCTGTGATTACGCTAGGATTAAATCAGGGATTGCTAGGCAGTGCTTCTTGAAGGGACAGAAGGGCCTTTTCCACATCGTATCCCAATAAATAACAGGGTGTTACACACATGCATGGATTCAGTCTATAATGATTACAGGCAAGCCTCTACAATGGTGCATTCATAGGAAATATTTTGAGAAAATGAAAACTATTCAAGAAAGATTTCAATATTTTTTTAACCTTTTTTAAAACAGTAGATACTTTTAAACTATGATTTTTGTTTTTGATTGATGACATTTGTCAGTTCCTGGTAGGTACCTACCTTGAGGTGTTACCAACTACAGGCTTGCCTGCTTGACTGTTTGCATTTATTGTGTTCTATTTGTTCCCGGTGCGATTAAAGACCGGGATGTGTATGGCTAGCAAACCCAAGGGGAAATGGTATGAAGGAGAAATTTGAGTTAGTTTGTAATGTGTGGATATAGCGAAATCTTGTAATGCATCCCAAAAGTGCAGAGCTCCTTGTATTGCGATGTTCATTTCATTGATGTTGCATCTTTAAAGAGATGCAAGAGTAACCAAATGCAGCTTAGCAATCATTTTGGCCTTAACTATGGGACTTATTCATGTAGGTTTTTCTTTTCAGAGAATTAAGGCATCATTTCTTTGGTATGAGTGAACATAACTTGCTGCCTGTTACACCCCTGGTGTTTAGGGCAGCAATGAAGGTCCTCCATCTCTGGCGGTGTTCAGTGCTTCCTTCACCGTGTCAATAGCTTCCTCTCGGTTTTTACTGCTGTCAGTCATGCAAGTCCTGGGTGGAGACTCAGGAATACTATCACACTCCGATGTAGAAGGATTCTTGATTGCTGTTTCCATAACAATTCTGTTTTACCAGTCAGGGTTGTTAGCGCTGAGTTGAACCCCTGAAATAGGAGGACCCGTGGACCTCTTAGCCTGACCTCTACCCTTTGACCTATTTGACATGGGTGGCCATACCAAGAGCCAAAGCAGAAAGCCCTGACTCCAGCCGACGTAGCTCTCTGGGTCATTGAGGCATGCAAGCCTCCAACCACGACAAGGTTGTGGTCGTCTTGGAGGATGAATGTACATAAACATGCTTGATACTGAGGTTCCTCTCATTTTTCTTTCGGGCTAAGGATATAATGTTTTTCAAGATTTGCATTATAAGATGCTCTTAGCTTGGGTTACAATTGCAATGCTAAACAGGAGAGGAACTGACAGACTGATGTCGTCTTCATACATTTCCGTGAACGTCATCAATCATCTTTCACTATCAGTAAGGAGTATTTAAAAAGCTGATATTGCCATATTTGATGCTTTGCGACGGACTCAGTTCTTCCTTTGCAATATACTTGAAACAACCCTCCATTATTCAGATTGCCTATATTTATAGTTGGCTGAATTTCAGTTACGGTAATAAAAAGGGGAATATTCTCACAGTTTATTCCATTAACATTAATGCAACTAGTGGACAATATCCTTACTCACAATTGGGACTACCAACAAGGATAATTTTATCTACTCTAACTTCTTTCAATAACAGATGCTCATAGTGTCCAATGTAAATTGCTCTCCAGAAGAAGTTTCATTTTGAAGTCTTTAGGATGACCATATTTTGCTGCAATATAGCCATTTTTAAAAAATTGTGCAGTCATTTGGATCAGCCAATGCAAAATAATATTAATGCTGAACCTTAGTCTTTCATACCTGCCTTCAATTTAATCTCTATATCTGCTTCCTTCACTCTGTTTTGCTTGTCCAGCCTCTCCTTTCTAAACCATTCTCACCATCCTTTCAGAAAAGTGGTAACTTCTGAACTCTCCATCAAGATTCTTAATGAATTCTTGTTTAATACCTTTAACTTTGTTCTACTTCACAAATTGAAGCATTTTTAATGTGCTCATTCTATTCAAAACTTTTATTAATTTGTAGACCTCTTCCAAGTCTCCCCTCTGCCTGCCTTTCTCAGGAGAAACATGATCTAGTCTTTCATTCTTTCATGCTGCTCATTCTATTATTATGTCAAGGTTCAAGTTTACTTATCACGTACATCTTGAAACATGCAGTGAAACCCAAGGGTGTGCCGGTGGCAGCCCCCAAGTGTCGCCACACATTCCAATGTCAACATAGCATGCCCACAATGCTCAGCAGAATAACACAGAACACAACAAAACAAAGCAACAATCAATAAAACAGCAACAGCAAAACACACCCCATTCATCCCTCCCACCCACACAGGTACACAGTCCTCTAACTCCAAAACAGGCTATCTTCAGACCACTGTGGACTCTAATTTGGACTTGGAAGTGCAGACATTGTCTTTGCAAAACTTGCCTGCATTCCTTCAGTGCCTCTATATCCTAATGTAATGTGATAATCAGAACTCCATGCACTCATAATAAGAGTTAATACATGGTTACTATAACTTAGTATCTTTCAAATTCCATTCTTTTGGAAATACAACTAGTTCTTGGCTGCATTTTTTTTACAGCTTTGGAAGTTAGTGGTGTGACTTCAATGATTGGTGTATTTTTCTTTGATCTATCTTCTTCCTTTTCTCCACTTTGATTTATACATGCCACATAATAAGTTACCTCATCAAAATATATTTGTATACCTTTCCGCCTTGGTAGCCTCCAACCTGATGGCATGAATATTAATTTCTCCAGGATGCTGCATGACCTGCTGGGTTCTTCCAGCAGTTTATGTGTGTGTTGCTTTGTATGCCTTGAATTTGTCTTTGCTGCACTTCATTTGCAAATTTATTTGCTTATCTTGCAAGTTTATCAATGTTGTTCCAGAGTTCTTTCTCCAAAATGTCAGATGCTTCTTAGTGTGCTTGTCAGCAGTTCACAAAAACTTTGGTAATACATATGACTTTGTGAATGTGAATAAGTGCTTTAACCAACTTCATATAAAACTTGAGAGGTCATAGTGCCGGAGATGATTCATGGGTTTGGTTGGTCATGAGGTGTGTTGCCTATTTTCCTCAAAAAAAAATCAGTCGTGTGATTCCTAAAGTACTGCCATTTTCCATCACACACTTTTTAGCAGCCACAAATGTTCAGAATTTAGAAGCATAATTAGCTGAGAACGCTTGTTAACTTTTTAACGAAAACATATATTATCTTTTTTCCCTCTTCTGCAGGATGACTAATAAGCTCACAATATGTCACATACTTTTGCCTCTTTTATAATGGTTTAGCAAATCCTGTGAAGTAGAAATGTTAATATTTAAAGAAAAATCATTTCCATTGATTATTGGTACTTGTGTATCTAAAAAGAATTGGGGTCTTTCAAATGCCGAGTAATCATTTGTGATTTGCTTTAAATCAATACAACAATAGTTCAAAATTCCTCTATTTTCTTTACTGAATCTCTCATGTCTTTGTACTATGAAAATATTGATATTTATTTATATGATATAACCTCTAAAGCTGTTTGTCTTTCTAAGCCCCCCCCCCCCCGTCTGTTCGTGCTTGACTGTCACTGTCAGCTATGTCTAGACCATCACACACAGGCCCACCGAGGCAATCTTCTAATGTTTCAAGTAGATAGTTCCTTTTGTGTGTCCTAACATTTAACAGTTTTGTATTTCATTTCTGTTGGAAAACTTAGTTTCACAATGACAGACTGATTTTTATTTTTAGATCTGTCAACAATTGAACTAAAATCTACTTACTCAAAACCAAAACCTAAGTGAAAGGTTATCAAAGTTCAAAGTACATTTATGTCACCATATACAACCCTGAGATTAATTTTCTTTTGGGCATTCACAGTAAATACAAAAAACACACAATAGAATCAATGACAAACTGCACACAAGATGGACAAACAACCAATGTGCAAAAGACAACAAACTGCAAATACAAAAAGGAAAAAAAAACGAAATAATAAATAAGCAATAAATATTGAGAACATAAAATTAAGAGTCCTTGAAAGTGAGTCTATAGGTTGTTGGAATAGTTCAGTGATGGGGGTGAGTGAAGTTATCCCTTCTGTTTCAAGAGGCTAATGGTTGGGTTGTAATAACTGTTCCTTACCTGGTGTGTTCTGAGGCTCCTGTACTGTACTAAGTGCACAACATTCTATTTTATCTGCCATAGATCACGCCTACAAACAGGTGTGCTAGGTGAAATTGGATTAAGCACTTCAATGTACGATCCATGTTGGTGCACCTGACTGCCTGGTGTCACCCATGCATCTGATAATATTACCCGCGGAATCCCGTTACTACCTTGTGACACTCATTTTCAACCTACAGTTGTCATAGAACGGAACCTGCAGAACATGGAATAACAAGTTTAATGGGATGGTAAATAAATTTGGCATTTCTCAGGGATCTTTGGTAACACTATTTTTGCTAATTAGGTAAATGGTTATTTTTGTCTAATGCCTTCCTAAGCCCAGAATTGTCCTGGATGAAGCATGACTTGGCACTATATCTGGCTTTGTAATTTTTGAAGTAATAAGTTGGTTTTTGGACTAACATAAACAGCTATTCCAATGGAGGAGCCAATGGATTGGCATGGAGCAGGAGCCTTCTTGGCCTGGTGGTTAGAGATAACTCCTCATTGGAATGGGGCTGAGACGCAGATGAATGTGGTCTGCTTTTGTTAGCTGATGGAGAGTGGCCGTCGACTGATGACTGGACTGGGTTTTCTTCAGGGGAGAGTGAGTGGCCAGAAGATTGGGGAGAAGCCACTGGTGGAAGCAGTGGAGAGAGAGGATGGAATTCTGGGATTCAACAAGGAGAAAGTGGCATGGGGAGGATGTAGAGGATAGGGAGATCAGTGTGGAGTGTGTTAATTTGTTAGACCAAAATCATTGTGTCCTTTCTAGTCACAGGTGAGGTCCCACGGGACTAGCGAGTAGCTGATGTTGTTCATTATTGAGAAAGGAAATGGGGAAAATCCCGGAAACTTATTGATGATCAGCCTCCTGTCAGTAGTAGGTAAGGTACTGGAGAAAATTCTTACGGATAGGATTTATGAGTAATTGGAAAACCACCACCTAATTAGAGACAGTCAGCATGGCTTTGTGTGGGGAGGTGTGTTTTATTAACTTTATTGAATTTTTTTTTAAAGAGGTGCTGAAGGTTATTGAGAAAGATAGAGCTGTTATTGAGAAAGATCACAGGAGAATGGCCACCCTAGTGTAAACTGACAGGCAGGCAAAAGTAACTCAACTAACCACGTGTTGCAATAGTGGTGTGCAGAAGAGTATCTCTGAATGCACAGCATGTTAATCCTGGAAGTGGATGGGCTAAGTAGCAGAATACCACACCAGGTTCCAACAACAAAAGACCATGCATATACTCAGCGGACACTTTAGTAGGTACAGAGGCACAAAGAGTGTCCCTAAGAGAATTTCCAAGTTGCTGCCTGGATGAGAGGGCATGTGCTATAAGGAGAGGTTGTGTATACTTGGGTTGATTCTATGGAGTTGTTGAAGCTAAGATCTGATAGAGATTTCTAAGAATATGAGGGGCATAGCCAGAGTAGATAACCAGCATCTCTTTCACAGTCTAATACCAGAGGGCATACATTTAAGGTGAGAGAGGGCAAAGTTCAAAAGAGATGTGCAGGGCAGGTGTTTTTCTTTCCGCAGAGAGTAGTAGATGCCTGAAATGCACTGCCTGGGGTGGTGGTTGAGGCAGACGTGACAGGGATGTTCAAGAGGCTTTTGATAGATAGGCATATGAATGTGCATAAAGTGGATGGATATGGATGTAGTGTAGGCAGAAGTGATTCATTTATGTGATTACTAATATAATTAGTTTGGCACAAGATTGTGGGCTGAAAGGCCTGTTCCTGAGGTACTATTTTATGTTCCTGTTCTGTGGGGTGAAGAAGGTGAACAAAAAATATATTTTGGGAGACCATGTATATGAGCAAGGTGCACTTACAGTACTCTGCTAAAGTCCTGGGCACATATATTTCTTCATCTTGGAAACGCATTAATTCTTTCCTGGAGTACTGTTTTACAAACACTAATTGCTTCCCAATACTTTGCCAAGCAGTTATTAGTTTGAATGTGACCAACTTATTCAACCACTATAGTGTCCCAATGGTGCCCTCTCTAGTTTTCGGGATATTATTATTTTAACACATCCTATAAATGACGCTATTCGTGCAAACAATTGCAACAGTAATTGCTGGATGGGAGTCAGATTCAGAGTAGATCCAAAACTGATGTGAGATTGTGGTGGCATTGGTTTATTATTCTCAAATGTATTGAGATACAGTGAAAAGCTTTTGTCTTTGACCCATCTAGATGGTTCGTGCCGTACATTGATGTAGTAGAAAGCAAGAACAGAAGGCAGAATATAGTCTTACAGTGACAAAGGAAGTGCAGCCAGGTAAACAAACAAAATACAAGGGTCACAATGTGGTGGACGTGGCCAAGTGGTTAAGGCATTGGACTAGCTACCTGAAGGTCGTGAGTTTGAGTCCCAGCTGAGGGAATGTGTTGTGTCCTTGAGCAAGGCATTTAATCACACATTGCTCTGCGACAAGCTGTATGGGTCCTAATGCCCTTCCCTTGGACAACACTGGTGTCATGGAGAGGGGAGACTTGCAGCATTGGCAGCTGCTGGTCTTCCATACAACCTTGCTCAGGCCTGCGCCCTGGAGAGTGAAGACTTTCCAGGCGCAGATCCACGGTCTCGCAAGACTAACGGATGCCTTAAATGTGGTGGACTGAGAGTGTATATGGTTCATTCAAGAGTCTGAAACACCAGGACAGAAACTGTCCCTTGATACTAGTACAATACACAATCACAACTAGAGTTGGACAGTCGAGTGTTCAAGGTTGGTTTAAAATGGTTCTGGTTGTCAGATATTAAATGTAAGTCAACCCAGGAAAAACTTAAAGAGCTTTCAATCTATCTAATTGCTCCCCAGCCAAATTCTGATAGTATGTCTTTTTGAGGAAAACAAAAAGTACTAATTCTTGAGGTCTCTCATAGGTGTTCCTCATGGCCAAATATCCTTTAGTGTCTTAAGACATTGTTCTATCTACATTACTGTACAGAAGTCTTAGACACATTTACATAGCTAGGATGCCTAAGGTTTTTCCGCAATACTGTATTGTTCAGTATGGGAGCATCATTTGTTGTGGAGTGGAGAGCGAGTGGCAGGAGTTAAGAATGTTGGTAATGACGAGGGTGGAGTGCTGTGGGAGGGGTGAGGTATAGGTGGGAGAGGAGGAGTGCCAGGATTGGGGTTGCGCAGGTGCAGATAAACCCAGCCCTGAGATACCAGGTAAGGTAATTTGATTCCGAACAACTGGTTTATTGATCATTACAGAATGTCTCTCTGGTGCTTCCCACTCCGTCCTTTCTCCCTTCGCCTTTTTCCAACCTTGATCCCTCTAGTCCTGTGCCCTTCCCATTCTCAGTCCACAATAGAGACCAATATCAGAATCAGGTCTATGATCACTCACATATGTCAAGAAATTTGTTTTTTTTTTGTGTGACAGCAGTATAGTACAATACAAAATCACTACAGTATTGAAAAGTCTCTCACTCTGTGTCTCTTTCTCACAGTATTGTATGTTTGGGTTGTGTTTGATCAATCGTGTGTATTGAAATTTTGCAGCAGGTCT
This sequence comes from Mobula birostris, assembly GCF_030028105.1. NCBI lineage: Eukaryota > Metazoa > Chordata > Chondrichthyes > Myliobatiformes > Myliobatidae > Mobula > Mobula birostris. The sequence goes on along the minus strand of NC_092374.1, from coordinate 122,184,724 downwards.
TGGTCTGCAGTTGTCTTGGACCTCCTGGTGATTGCATTAAGACCTTGTTTTGTGAGCACTATGCGAAGTTGTGTGTAACGTCCATCTGACATGAAGTATATCACCTACAGTCATCTGTGAAAGTAAGTCATCATCAAGCCCAAGGGACTGCCTAAAGAAGAAGCAGACATGGGGAAGTCCAGATGAGTCCAGAAAATTCCCTTGAATTTTGTTTTGCAGGTCTGCCTTTGCTAATTATAATGAATAAATTATACACGATGAATCCTCAGTCCGGTTAGTTGAATGGCTTGCTGTAACGGGGCGTCACAGCGGTGCAGTGGTGAGCACGACGCCATTACAGCTCATGACATTGGAGTTTGGAATTCAATTCCGGTGCTGCCTGTAAGGAGTGTGTACGTTCTCCCCATGATCATGCAGGTTTCCTCGGGGTGCTCCAGTTTCCTCCCACAATCCAGATGTACCGATTAGAAAGTTAATTGGTCGTTGTAAATTGACCCATGATTAGGCGAGCGTTAAAGAAGTGGGTTGCTGGGTTGGAAGGACCTGTGCCAAGCTGTGTCTGTAAGTAACTAAGTACACATTTTTATATCATCTGATGTATAACAGTTCACTGAATGAACTCTGACATTGGTATGAAATACACTATGCTATGATGATCTCCACCCTGCAGGTGTAAAGGCCACTCTGACAAAGAGAAATGTACAGAAAAGAAGAAAGCAGCCAAAATAAACCATGGCACTATGGAATTCCTCTTGGAAAATGAAGAAATGATAGTCATTTGGGGAAAAAAAATTGCATTAGTTTTCATAGTGAGAGACACTATAACAAATAATCACAAGGCCGTAGGAAGAGAGACACTTAATATTCTCTGTCACTAGAACCAAGTAACTATAACAAAAGAAGGGCACAAGCTTCCTCACCATTAAGGACATTTTCACAAGGCGGTAACGCAAGAAGGACCCTCAGGAGCCGGCTCCTGTTGTCTACTCGTTGCTACCATCAGGCAGGATGTACAGAAGCCTGAAGGCCCACATTCAATGTTTAAGGAACAGCTGCTTCCCCTTTGCCATTAGGTTTCTGAACGATTCATGAACCCATGAAAACCAACTCACTCTTTTGTGCTGTTCATTTTTTAAAATTGTAAATGATGGTTATTGTCATAAAACAACATTTCACAAAATATGTTCAGATTTCAAAAGGCAGTAATAATATACCTGATTCCAATTCTGAAAATATAAGGCAGACAAATGGGGCTAACAACAAATAAGTCCCTCGGACATGATAGCCTGCATTCGCGGGTTTGAAATGATAGTTCCAGAGGTGGTGAATGTGTTGGCTGTAAGTTACCAAAATTTCATTGTTTCTAGAGTGATTTCAGAAAACCACAAGTGTGTCAGCTCAGTGTCACAAAGTGAAGGTCATTTAGCTTAATGTCATTGGGGAAGAATGCTGGAAACCATTATCAAGGATTGATTAGCAAGATCATCAGAGTCAAAAATGCTTTTAAAAAGGGAAATCTTACTTGAGAATTTTTCTTCGAGGATAGAACAAATATCTGAGGGTAGATAAAGGGGAACCAATATATGTGGTGTATTTGGTTTCCTGAAGGCATTCAATAAGGTGTCATATGAAAAGTTCAAAGTAAGTGTCTTACCAATGTACATATGCGTTACCGTATGCTACCCTGTGATTCATTTTCTAGCTGACATCTATAGTAGAATAGAGAAATACAATAGAACCGATGGAAAAACTACACACAAAGACTGATAATAAAATGTGCAAACCAATACAAATCGTGTTGATAAAAATATAAATAAGTAAATAAATAATACTGAGGACTCAAGTTGTAATTGAGGTGAGTGAAGTTATCCATGTTGGTTCTGGAGACTGATGGTTGAAGAGTAATAACTGTTCCTGAATCTGGTGGTGTGGGACGGAAAGCTCCTATACCTCCTTCCTGATGGCAGCAGTGAGAAGAGAGCCTAGCCTAGAAAGTGGGGCTCCTTGATGATGGATACTACTTTGTTGCGGCAGCATACCTTTATAGATGTGGTTTATGGTGGGGGAGGGCTTTGCCTGTGATGGACTGGGCTGTGTTCTTCACTTTTTGTGGGTTTTTCCGTTCATAGAAAGTTACTGCGCACAATTTGAATTTACACGGTGGGTGTGCTATATTGCCCTGAATTGGGGATGGCTGATTCACAGAGAACAGACAATTGAAGTAAATTTTTAATTTTCAGATTAGCAATCAGTAATTAATGGGCAGCTGGGGCCTCAGCCATTTGTCTATCTATATTAGTGATTTGGGCAAAGGGATACACTTACCACAGATGATTGCTTGATTAGTTAAAGATCGCTGCTTTACCAATCTGTTAGAAAGGTTAAGAAAATGGAAAAGAAATTCTGATAAGAGTGTAATACTGGAAAATGTGAGGTTGATTCCTGAACTGGGTGTAATGAAAGAGGTTAAACAGGTTGAGCTTATGAAAGTGGATCATTTGCCTGGAGGTGGGATAAATGCAGAGAGGCTGCTTCCCTATTCAGAGCTACGTGTAGTTTCAGAATAAGGTTCAGTTGTCTACGATGAACGTGGAGTGATTTTAGCCTCAGAAGTTTGGGATCCTTTGGAGTCCTTGTACTAAAACACCAAGGCATTGGTTGTCTACTATAAGCCTACGGACTCTCACAGCTACCTGGACTATTCCTCTTCCCACCCTGTCTCTTGCAAAAATGCCATCCCCTTCTCGCAATTCCTCCGTCTTCGCCACATCTGCTCTCAGGATGAGGCTTTTCATTCCAGGACGAAGGAGATGTCTTTCTTATTTTAAAGAAAGAGACTTCCTTTCCTCCACCATCAACTCTGCTCTCAAACGCATCTCTCCCATTTCACGCACATCTGCTCTCACCCCATCCTCCCGCCACCCCACTAGGAATAGGGATCCCCTTGTCCTCACCTACCACCCCATCAGCCTCTGGGTCCAACATATAATTCTCTGTAACTTCCGCCACCTCCAACAGGATCCCACCACTAAGCACATCTTTTCCTCCCTCCACTCCTTTTTGCTTTCCGCAGGGATCGCTCCCTCTGCGACTCCCTTGTCCATTCGTCCCTCCCATCCTTTCCCACCGATCTCCCTCCCAGCACTTATCCTTATATTAAGCGGAACAAGTGCTGCACATACCCTTAACCTTCCTCCCTCACCGCCATTCAGGGCCCCAAACAGTCCTTCCAGGTGAGGCAACACTTCATCTGTGAGTCGGCTGGGGTGATATACTGCATCTGGTGCTCCCAGTGCGGCCTTCTGTATATTGGTGAGACCCGGCGCAGGTGGGAGACCATTTCGCTGAACACCTACGCTCTGTCCACCAGAGAAAGCAGGATTTCCTAGTGGCCACACATTTTAATTCTACGTCCCATTCCCATTCTAATATGTCTATCCACGGCCTCCTCTACTGTCAAGATGAAGCCACACTCAGTTTGGAGGAACAACACCTTATATTCCATCTGGGTAGCCTCCTACCTGATGGCATGAACATTGACTTCTCTAATTGCTGTTAATGCGCCTCCTCCCCTTCATACCCCATCCCTTATTTATTTATTTATCTCCATCCCCCCCCCCCCCCTTCTCTTTTTCCTCCCTCTGGCCCTTTCACGATAACTCCTTGCCTGCTGTCCATCCTCTGGGCTCCTGTCCCATGATCCTCTCCCTTCTCCAGCCTTGTATCCCTTTTGCCAATCAACTTATCAGCTCTTAGCTCCATCCCTCCCCCTCCTGTCTTCTCCTATCGTTTCAGATCTGCCCCTCTCCCTCCCACTTTCAAATCTCTTACTAGCTCTTCTTTCAGTTAGTCCTGACAAAGGGTCTCGGCCCGAAACGTTGATCGTACCTCTTCCTATTGATGCTGCCTGGCCTGCTGCGCTCACCAGCAGTTTTTGTGTGTGAAGGCACTGGTCTGCAAATTTTTTAATGTCATGGATCCCTACCATTAATCAAGAGGTCTGTGGAACCCCATTGAGAACTCCTGCATTAAGGAGACAGAGTCATTGCATTTATTCAAGGCAGAGGTCAATAGACATTTGAGCTACAAGAAGACAAACTGTGGGAAAGATAGCCACAGCAGAGTAGCAGATAGAGTGGCACTATTACAGCTCAGTGTCAGAGTTCAGAGTTCAATTCAGAGTCTGTTCCCCCCCCCCCCGCCCATGAGCATGTGTCGGTTTCTTCTCTGTGCTCCAGTTCTTTTTCCCACATTCTGAAGAATTACCAGTTGGTAGGTTAATTGGTCATTGTAAATTGACCTATGTTTAGGCTAGTGTTAACTTGGTGAAGTTCTGGGCGGTGCGGCTTGTTGGACCAGAAGGGCCTGTTCCGTGCTGTATCTCTAAATAAAATACAGTATTGTTGAGGCTAAGATCGGATCAACAGTGATCTTGCAGAATAATAGAACATAGAAAACCTACAGCACAATACAGGCCTCTTGGCCCACAAAGCTGTGTTGAACATGTCCTTACCTTAGAACTACCTGGGCATACCCATAGCCCTCTATTTTTCTAAGCTCCATGTATCCATCGAGGAGCCTCTTAAAAGACCCTATCGTTTCTGCCTCCACCACTGCTGCCGGCAGCCCATTCCACGCACTCACCATTCTCTGTGTGAAAACAACTTACCCCTGACATCTCCTCTGTACCTACTTTCAAGCACCTTAAAAATACTGTATGCCCTCTCTTGCTAGCCATTTCAGCCCTGGGAAAAAGCCTCTATCCACATGATCAATGCCTCTCATTATCTTGTACACCTCTATCAGGTCACCTCTCATCCTCCGTCACTCCAAGGAGAAAAAGGCCGAGTTCACTCAACCTATTCTCATAAGGCATGCTCCCCAATCCAGGCAACATCTTTGTAAATCTCGGCATCCTTTCTATGGTTTCCACATCCTTCCTGTAGTGAGGCGACCAGAATTGAGCACAGTACTCCAAGTGGGGTCTGACCAGGGTCCTATACAGCTGCAACATTACCTCTCGGCTCTTAAACTCAATTCCACGACTGATGAAGGCCAATGCACCGTATGCCACCTTAACCAGAGAGTCAACCTGCATAGCAGATTTGAGTGTCCTATGGACTCGGACCCCAATATCCCTCTGATCCGCCACACTGCCAAGAGTCTTGCCATTAATGTTATATTCTGCCATCATATTTGACCTACCACAATGAACCACCTCACACTTATCTGGATTGACCTCCATCTGCCACTTCTCAGCCCAGTTTTGCATCCTATCAATGACCCACTGTAACCTCTGACAGCCCTCCATACTATCCACAACACCCTAAACCTTTGTGTCATCAGCAAATTTCCTAACCCATCACTCCACTTCTTCATCCAGGTCATTTATAAAAATCACGAAGAATAATGGTCCCCGAACAGATCCCTGAGGCACACCACTGGTCAGCAACCTCCATGCAGAATATGACCCGTCTACAACCACTCTGCCTTCTGTGAGCAAGCCAGTTCTGGATCCGTAAAGCAAAGTCCCCCTGGATCCTATGCCTCCTTACTTTCTCAATAAGTCTTGCATGGGGTACCTTATCAAATACCTTGCTGAAATCCATATACGCTATATCTGCAGCTCCACCTTCATCAATGTGTTTAGTCACATTCTCAAAAAACTCAATCAGGCTCGTGAGGCACGACCTGCCTTTGACAAAACCATGATGACTATTCTTAATCACATTATGCCTCTCCAAATGTTCATAAATCCTGCCTCTCAGGATCTTCTCTATCAACTTACCAACCATTGAAGTAAGATTTTTTTTGGATGAAAGTGTGGACCCTGATTAGCCAAGTAATGTTCCTTATTTTGTTGTAATTACTTATGTTGCTGCAGTTGCCTTCCAAGGGGAGTGTACATTTAAGGATCGATGGCTTGTTTTTTTCATTATTGTGAAACAATGAATTGAGAGCTAAGTTGGATGGGGAATTGTCTCGATTCTGTTTCAGCGCTTGTTTCACTCTACACTTCAGCCAAATTTACTTTTTCTTTTGAGTAGGGTCTGGTTGTGCGAACCAGCCATTTTGCTTAAAGAGTAAATAAAACCTTATTTCTAGAAGTGATCCACTTCCATGAACTTAAAAGATATGCCATACATTTCTACCATATATGTTTTACACCATCAACTTAATTGATTCTATTTCTACCTTCTTAAGTAGTGTTGGGATTTAAGGTCACATCATTGGTTTGGAGGTGGGAGAATATAATTATTGTGTCAACAATTTGATGCAGATAAACTTAAGAATTAGGAAAAGGCCACTTGATCATTTATCCTGCTCTGCAATTTCATAAGCTCCTAACAATATCATTGTAACATCAACTCTGCATTCTTGTCTATCCACAGAAGCCTGCTGCCTCTTTGCTTATTATGTATGTATATATCTATCTCTGCCTTAAAAAAAATTCAAAGACTCGTCTTCCGTTGTCCTTTGAGAAAGAGAATTGCAAGGGCTAGCAACCCCCCCTGAGAGAGAGGAAGAAAAATTAAGGTGTTTCAGTCTGAATTGTTGACTGTTTATTCCCATCCACAGACGATGCTTGTCTTGCTGATTTCCTCCAGCTGTTTGTGTGTTGCTCTGGATTTCCAGCATCCGCAGAATCTCTTGTGTTTTCGTAAACAAAAAGCTCAGAGAGAAAGAAATCATATCTTTTCCCTTAAATAAATAACTACCCCTTTTTTTAAAAGCCATAACTCCTAGTTCTAGATCCTCCCAGAAGAGGAAACATCCACTCTATACACATCTTGTTAAGATCACTTAAGACCCCGTATATTTCAATCATCTTCTCTCACTACTCCAGTGCATAGAAGACTGGCGACTCCAATATTTTCCAATGAGGGAACCTGCCCATTCTAGGTGTAGTTCTAGCACATATCAAGGAGACTTCTCTTACTTGTGATGAGGCATTGATGTGATCCATTTTAGTACCATTTTGATACAAATTTCATGTCTCCCTCAAGGTAAGCCACTTTAATTGAAAATCCAAAAGAATTGCAAATGCAAGAAATCTATGACCTGAAACATTAACCCTATTTTTCTTTCTACTGACACTGCCTGATCTGCCAATTATTTTTCTTTTTTTGAGGGAGTTTTAAGTCAGGGGTCCCCAACCCTTTTTTGCAACGCGGACCGGTTTATTATTGACAATATTCTTGCGGACCAACCGACCCAGGGAGGGGGGAGGGAATAGGGTTGCCAGTGGGCAAGAGTAGCAGTCAAATACGTTGTGTTTACCCCGAGAAAGACTACAATGACCATGAAGCCTTGTGCGGGCACCAGTGTGCATGCGTGACATGTGCATGCCGATTTTTTTTTTTCACAAATCGTTTTTGGCGATTCTATTGGGGGGGGGGTGTTAATCACGACCGGAATATAGGTGATAAGTGGCTAATGTGCTCAATTTCGTTTCTAAAAGGATTTATCTAACGAATTTAATATTAAACACACAGCGCATATTTTCCTCGCATGAATATAGTGATAAGTCAATTATCATGGGAGGACAGGGGAGCTTGAAGTAAGTGTTAAACGAACTTCCAGTAGAAGTGGTAGAGGCAGGTTCGATATTATAATTTAAAGAAAAATTTGATAGGTATATGGACAAGAAAGGAATGGAGGGTTATGGGCTGAGTGCAGGTCGGTGGGACTTAGGTGAGAGTAGCGTTCAGCACGGACTAGAAGGGCAGAGATGGCCTGTTTCCGTGCTGTAATTGTTATGTGGTTATATAAGTGACTTATTAGTCAACAGCATCATAACATTTTAATAACGTTTGGATATTAAGCACACAGCATATATTTTCCCCATATGAACATATAAAATCACTGCAACACACCAATATTGCTGAATCAGTGGGAGCCCTGGGCTTGTTTCCCTGCAACGAGACTGTGCCATTGAGGGGTGATGGGAGACAGCGATACTCGAAGGGAATTCCTTATTTCCAGTCTGTTCCGCAATTTGGTTTTCGTTGCATTCATTGCAGAGATATGTTGGAAATGGAAGCAACGTTTTCAGTGTTTTCGTGGCTATCACAGGATATTCACCCTTGACTTTGATCCAGAATGCCGGCGGAGATGTTATGTCAAGCATGCTTTTCAGCCTGCCGTCATTTGCAAGCTCGAGTTGATCTCCTTCCTGCGCTGAAATGGATGACGCGCGGGTAATGACCTCGCGTGCGTTCAAGCTCAACAGGGTGTGACAGGGAATGAGGAAAGGTGCAGCTGACTCATATCGCCAAATTATATCGTTTCCTCGTGGTCCGGTAGCACGTGCTTTGTGGCCCGCTGGTTGGGGACTGCTGCTTAAGTCACATTAATTCTCGATTTCATTTCCACTCTGATTTCCTTGTCTTTGGCCTCCTACACTGTTCCAAAATTGTAAGCTCAAGAAACAATATTTTCCCATGTAGCATTATACAGCACTTAGGACTCTATGTTGAATTTACCATATTTAGCCTTCCACCATTCCAGTTTTGTATCTCTATTTCTAACACTTGTTTTCTTTCCTCTTTTGCAAATTTCATTTCTCTCCTCCTATTTACACTACCCCAGATGTGCTCTTTGTTTGGCGCTGTTCTTTGTCAGTTGGTAATATCTGATCTCTACCCTATCACAAACTTCACCTTTAGCTCTTGCCATCCTGCCCCTTTTATTGACTGCTTGTCTCATTTCTAACTTCTCCCAAAGATCACTGACCTGAAATGTTAATTTGATTTCTCTCTCTGCAGACATTCTGACTTGTTGAACATTTCTAGTTTATTCAGTACTAAATTTCAAATTTCTGGCATTTACAACTTTTGGATTTTGAATTTCTCTTATTCAATTAAACTTATTTACAAGTTTTGTTTGAGAGGATAGAGAGAGTGGACAAACGGGTGGAGCAGGAACAATAATTTGTCTGTGTGTAAAAGTAGTTATTAAAGTGTATTGAAAGTGAGATGGAAAACAGTAGTGTGGGTTGATGTTACAAGTTGCATTCACAAGTAAATAAAATAACCAGTAACATAAATTTGTTCTCAACACCAACTCGTGTTTCTTTGTGCTGACCTACACTAAATTTAAATTTCTTCTCCATTGTTTTATGTGGCCTTATTGCTTTAATATCATACAGCCCGACACACCTCCATGAGCATTGTGTTCCTTCACCATGGACTTTTCTCATTTCCTTTGGATGTGCCTTTTGCTAATTTATGCTAAATTCTGGAATTTCTTCCTTTATCTCTCTATCCATCTGATTCTTTCCTAATGCTCCTGAGAGCTCACCTCTGTGATCAGACTTCTGCCAATATCGCCTTTTACGGCTTAGTGTCATATTTTGCCTGGTGGCAATCCTCTGAAGCTCTGCGGGACATTTCCTTCTATGTTAGAGGCAGAATATAAATTGTTCATGCTAATAGCAGTTAGTAGTGATCAGATTTTCTTTACATGGCATTATGGTTGGAAATGAAGGAAGTGTGTCATGGGAACATGAAAGCACTTTGATAATTGCTGTAAATACACCAATTTGCTTAATAAACAGGGATTGGGTTGAATAATATGTTAATTTAATCACCTCCGTGATAGGAATCCAGTCACAAACATCAGGTAATGAGCTTGCCTGAAGATCAAAGGACAAGAATCTCTTGGTGGCCATGCATATTGCACTGCCTATGTGAATCCTTAGGTATGCAAAATCATGTGCTTTGGTTTTAAGATATTTCAGCCTGAGGCAATTATGATACTTCATTGCAGGAACAGAACCAAGCGGTTTTGAAGAGAGTAATATCACATGAATCCATGTCATAAACATGAAGGGTCAATTTAACAATTGTAATTGATTTCTCATGATCAACATTTATTAAATCAGAATTATAAAGACAAACTTGAAACCAAATTTCTCAGACTTGCATAGTGTAATGACTTACTACTGTCCCTTACACTGCTGGCATTAGGGCAGCAAATAAGGTCCTCCATCTCCTGTCAGTGTTCAGGGCCTCCTTCATCATGTCAGTGGCTTCCTCTTGGTTTTTACTACTGTCAGTCATGCAAGTCCTAGGTGAAGACTCAGGAATACCATCACACTCAGATGTAGAAGGATTCTTTGTTGCTGTTTCCATAACATTTTATTTTTGACCAGTCAGAGTTGTTAGCCCTAAGCTGAACCCCCAAACCTAGAAGACCAGTGGCCCATTCTTAGTCTGGTTTCCACCCTTTGACTTGTTAGGTAGAGGTAACTCTACCAAAAGCCAAAGTATAAAGCTTTGAATCCAACCAACATAGCTCTCCAGGTCATTGAGGCACGCAAGCCTCCAAACCACAACAAGGTTGCGATACTCTTGGAGGGCAGTGTAATAAAATGCACTTACAGAATAGTCAAACAACATCTCATCATCCTGATGACACATGTAGAAAGGGATGCAACTGTGGGGGTTCCAGATGAATGGTGTGGATTGCTAGAAGGCATTCAGCTACCAGGCATAATTTCTCTAATCAACCTAAGTATCTATCACTACATTTTTTTTTCTTACTTGTGTTCTTTCAAGGCTGATGATGTGACAGTCAGCACAGCAAAAGTAGCATTGATGAGAAGTATCTTTTTCCTTTCCTGTCTCAACAATTGAAAACATAAAGTATTTGTAATCAGAATCAGGTTTAATATCACCATCGTATGTCATGAAATTTGTTGTCTTTAGACAGCGGTACGTAATAGAAAAAGTGACTTACAGTAACTATAGATAAATGCAAAAAATTAGTGTGGTAGTGTTCATGGGTTCAATGTCCATTTAGAAATTGGATGACAGAGGGGGAAAAAGTTGTTCCTGAATCATTGAGTGTGTGCCTCCAGGCTCCTCTACCTCCTCCCTGATGGTAGCAATGAGAACAAGGCTTAACCTGGTGATGGAGTCCTTGGTCCTTAGTGATGGACACTGCCTTTTTGAGGCCTCACTCCTTGGAGATGTCCTGGATACTCCAGAGTCACCCAGTTTCTCTGTTCCTTTGTTGGAATAAATAATACTCACTCAAAAACAGATGGCTTGAAAGTGCTCTGGCAATGCCACTTATACTTTTAAAATTCAGTTACTGTTTTTTCAGAGGAATACAAAATTTAACCGAGGGACATGAGCAATATTTCTACACAAGATCCAGTGCCAACCGAAGGAGAAAAATAAAATACGTGAAGAGTGTTTAATATTTGAATAGGTAGACTTGCAGAAAGAGATCAATCATTTTAAAATCTGTGATTTACTCTACAGCTGGTGTTATTGAGGCAATGATGAATTTAAAGATGATCATTATTAAAGAAACACACACCAAAGTTGCTGGTGAACGCAGCAGGCCAGGCAGCATCTGTAGGAAGAGGTGCAGTCAACGTTTCAGGCCGAGACCCTTCGTCAGGACTTCATTATTAAAGAGATGTTTTTTTTCTAATTTTATACAGATCACATTGCAGAGTAGGCACAATCTATATGAGCTCTTGCTTATATAAGTCAACGTTTACTGTTGATCCTTTGAAAATACAATTTGAGTGAGATAAAAAGCATTTTAAAAGTCTAATAATGGTGACTGAAATTTGTAATTACATGATCTTTACCTGAATTTTGAAAATCAGCCCTTGTACAATTAACTAACTGTGGGGTACATTGTGATCTCTTTGAAGATATAGCATGATTAATTTTAGTTCCATATTAAGGAAATTCATTGACTAATCCTTAGGTGCATTGCTTATCATTGTACACACCTGCAAGTTTATTATTGTTTTTTGAGGTTGACAGGAGTGTAATCTCATAATACATTGCTGTGGAACTGTTGTATTTAAAGTAATGGGCCATGGCATTAGAATCAGGTTTAATATCACCAGCATATAATGTGAAATTTTTATCTTTGTGACAGCAGTACAATGCAATACATGATAATAGAGAGAAAGAAGAAAGCTGTGAATTACATTAAGTGTATGTATATATGTGTATATTTATATATAGTAGTGCAAAAATAAGAAATAAAGAAAGTGTCATGTTCAAGGGTTCAATGTCCATACAGAAATCGAGTGTAGAGGGGAAGAACTTGTTTCTGAATCATTGAGTGTATACATTATTCTTAGAAGTGTAGAAATGGGAAACAAAATGTAGCTTTTATTTGATAGTGTTGTTGGGAAGGATGTCTTGGATAAGGACAGAACTTTGTTTCAGATTGATCAAAGAATCCATCTACACTTTTCATTCTTGTTTCTCTGCAGAATGGGATTTGGGGAATTATTGTGTAGTGCTAGGATATAAATGTTTGCAACAAAATAATATTTTTAATCTATTTGGAACTGTATATTTAACACCCAAGTTTGTGTGTGTGGTGCGTGCGCATTCATTGGTGCTTATACAGGCTAAAGAGATACAGAGGGAGAGGAGACTGCATACCCTGCAAGGGTATTTCACACTTATTAACAAGAAAAAGCCATTTTATAATATTTTGAAGGAATTTTGTCTTATTTAATTTGGCACCCATTTGATTTTATTCTTTTCCCTTAGGCCCAACCGAGAGGATTGAATTTGGGTTAAATACGCACCTGTGCTGAAGTGCCAATGTGTCAATGCAGTCCACTTCTTACTTGCGGTTACTGAAGATTTACAGCTATATGTGGGACTGAAAACCATTGAAATAATTGCACAGCTGTTCAGTACAGTACTGGAAACAATTCAACTGCCCATCAGTATAACTTTACAGGTATTTGATTTTTCTCCTCTTGTTCTTAGAAGTTTAAATGGTTTCAGCATGGACTAGGTGGGCCAAAGGGTCCGTTTCTGTGCTGTACTTTTCTATGACCCTATAAGTGTAGAAGTGGGAAACAAGATGTAGCTTGCTTTTGAACTGATAGTGTTGTTGGGAAGGGTATTGTGGATAAGGACAGCATTTTGTTTCAGTTTGACCAAAGAATCCATTGAACTTAGATCTCCTACACTTTGCAATTCTTGTTTCTCTGTAGAAGGGGCTTTAGGGTATTTTGGCTTCTCAAAAAATAAAAAAGAGGAATAACTATGTTACGTGTTCCATCAGTGGATAAACTGCTTTTAGGTTACACAGAGTGGAATAATGCAAACTGATAAAACAAAGGTGTTCAGCAGGGAGGGACATTTGATGTTTTGTGGCTCATCTTATGACGTGTCATATTTTTACTTGCTTTTACAAAATATACCTTGGCTTCATTTGTGGCATAAAAATTACAATTTCCAGTTCAGCTTGTGTAAAAAGATTGTTTCCCTGTCACTTGCAATAACATCTAACTTCATGTCATTTTTTATTATTACTCATAGGTACTTGTAATGTGAGTATACCAGTGACAGTATGAGTGTCCTAATGATTGAAGCCTTTTGTGGGGGTTCCCACAAACAGCTGCTTGATCTTCTTCAAGAGGAGATTGAGGGATGTTCCGTCTTTACCTTAACAGCAAAAAAATGGCACTGGAGAGCACGTACCGCTGCACTGTATTTCACACAGACCATACCACCCAGTGACAATTACAGGTAAGTGAGCAAGGAGAAAGGCTGTAAACGCTAATTACTGTGTAGCTGGTAATTATGTGGAATAGCCATGTAATGTACTGTACATTTTCCAAAGCTTCATCAAACCCATTCCTCGGTATTTATATTGTGCTAAAGATTTTATACTCATATCTGCTACCTTCTCTAATGCATGTGCCTCTGACGTACTTAAATTCATTAGAGAGGCACAGGCACACACAATACTGGAGGAACTCAGCAGGTCAGGCAGCATCTATGGTAAAGAGTAAGCAAGTCAACGTTTCCAGCTGAGACCCTTCTTCAGGAGAAGGGTCTCGGCCCAAAAAGTCAACAGTTTACTCTTTTTCATAGATGCTGCCTGATGTGCTCAGCTCCTCCAGCGTTCTGTGTGTATGGCTTTTGATTTCCAGCCTCTGCAGACTTTCTCGTGTTTTAATTATTAACTAAGTATAATCGGAAGTTGCTTGTTTTTACTGCATTTGATAATGTGGAATGACATGATTGATACACATTGAAATCTCTCTTAATTGAATTTTAAACAATTTTTACGTTGTTTACTCTAGGTAATCTATTTATCAATCTGCAAACCAGCTACTTGGGGAATGCTGATGACATCATATGGGAACAAACTCATTGTGGCCATTGAGCCTGACCTTGTCAGAAAGCTGAATTAATATATGGAATTGAAATGACAAGATTCTTGAAGACCCCTGGGTTAATGACCAAGTCGTTTGTTGTAAATTTAACTCCCATATGCTGTAGGACTGTGGCATTCTCCCTCCATGATGCAATCAGAATATATTGCTTAAATGAGAAATGAGTTAAAATATAAAGAACAAAGATATGGAAGAAACTTTTGCCTCCCGATGTAAATTAATATCATTATTTCCTAATGATTGTAAGTCATCAAAAAATTACTACAGATAGACAAAAGCAATTATGTTATTGCTACTGCTCCACCCATTTGCCCATTCAAAATCCCTCCATCCCTTCAAACAAAACTAGTAAATATGCTTGAATAAGAGAAATTCAAAAGCCAAAAGTTGTAGATGCCGGAAATTTGAATTAAGTACTGAATAAATTGGAAATGTTCAACTATGAGCATCTATAGAGGGAGAAATCAAGTTAACATTTCAGGTCAATGACCTTTGGGAGAAGTTAGAAATGAGACAAGCAATTGAAAAAGGGACGGGATGGCGAGAATAAAAGGTAAAGTTTGTGATAAGGTTGAGATTGGGTATTACCAGCTGAAAGAAGATGACAAAGGGCAGAGCAAAGTATAAAGCACATCTGGGGTAGTGTAAATAGGAGGAGAGAAATTAAATTTGCAGAAGAGGAAAGAAAACAAGTATTAGAATAGAGAGATACAAAACTGGTATGGTTGAAGGCTAAGTATTGTGAATTAATCATAGGTCATAAGTGCTGTACGTTGTCATAAAGTGCTGTATAATTGGCGGTTTTGTTGTGAATGCAATCACAGGCCAACTACCTGGGCATATTAGCCATCACTCTTTTGCAAGAAGTGTCCCTATTCGCAAAAATGTGGATTGATATTCCAATAATACAATCCCATAAATTTTAAAATGAGTACATAATAGCATCAGATTTTAGCTGTCCATTTTACCACTAGCTTTTATTTTAAATCTAAATTTGTGGTGGCATTCGCTCTCTGAGCACCAATATGTGCTGCACAATTTCAGTAGTCCATAAATGACCTCCACCTGGAGCTAATTTAACTTTAAGTTAACCAGATGTAGCTTCTGTGAATTACCATTCTTCTTAAACGGCAAAGCTTGACTCCTATCTTTATTTTAAGTTTGTCCAGTGAGTATTGTGAACACAAAATTTTGCTGGGTTTCAGTCAGATTAGCGAATGCTATTTTGTATCAAACAGCATTAACAGTCTGAAAATGAAATTTCTTAAACGGCAAAGCTTGACTCCTATCTTTATTTTAAGTTTGTCCAGTGAGTATTGTGAACACAAAATTTTGCTGGGTTTCAGTCAGATTAGCGAATGCTATTTTGTGTCAAACAGCATTAACAGTCTGAAAATGAAATGGAACACATCAAGCAAAAGAAATAATTTTACAGATGTTACAAAAGCAAGCAGATCAAGTCTTTGTGAACAACGTCGAACAATACTTTGTATCAAGCAAGTTTATTTTCTGTTCACAGTAATTTTGTCTAATTAACATGTCAAAAATTTAATTGCTTAAATTTACTTCTTCACCATTCACCAAAGGAATCTGGCTCCTTCTGTAACTCCCTGCTGTTACAAGGTGCAAGGGCTCTATTGGTTGACGATATTTCCATTCTTAGCAAATAACAGCCTTGTCTCATTTGATATTTTCTTCACCTAAACCAGATGAGATATGTTTTTAAAAAAACACAGTTCTAAGATTATTCAGAACAGGGTGATAGCCCCAGTGTTCTGATTTGATAAAGCTTACTAGCAATTAGACTTTATAACCCCTGATGCCTCATTTCCCAAGTTGTAACATATGGAGGAAGTAATTCATTGATAAACAGAAAAAAGTATTTCAACTCTTTACCCCTTTGTAGCACTGCTTCAAATATATTCTTTACAATCACATCCACAGTTTCATTACCAGAAAACATTTGAAGAGAACATATACCCTCAAAGATGTTTCTTGTCTCATCTTTACTCTGTGCCAGGTGATTGATACTTACATGACAGTGATGGATGGCTGCACCTTTGTCTAAGTAGGGGAAGAGATACAGGAATTTGTACCTGCTTTGGACAGTATTGTGTGCTCCCAGATGAAAATGTACAAATGTCTACTCCATTTGGATAGCTGTACTGCCCTATATGGCTGAGTAAGCCGTGGACACTTCAGTTACACTTTAACTTAAATAGTAACTGCTAAAAAGTGAATCTTGAGGGTGTTGGGCTCCGTGATGGGAATCGGCTGAGGGAGTGATCTGTGTTCAAGATTTCAATCTCATTAAGAGAAATTTGGGAATTGAAAGCTGTTTTCTTCCACCCCCCCCTAGCATCAACTACAACTCTCTCTTATAAAGTTATGCTGCAGTGCTGTAAACCGTTTATAGAGGATACACGATGGGAGGCAGTGGTATGTTTTTGTGACGAACCAAGGCCAAGTGTTGTGTCTGTTTTGTACCATGGGTGTTATTTTTTTTTCATTGTGGCTTGTTAAAATTGCTTATGAATAGTTTCTTTAAGAAATTTGTTTTATTGGAAAAACAGAGCCAGAAGTGCTAGTGGAATGCTCCATTTCAGTTATGCAGCTTTACTTGCTGGCTCTAAGTATTGTCCTTATTTGTGTTGGTAATTTGTATCTTTCAAAAGATTTAACATTTAAAATACTTTTTGATTTTCTTTTATTATTTTTGATTAAATGGAGACCCCCCCCATTCCCCCCCCCCACCCCAAGAAGACAGATATCTTTTGGCAATGGATTGGCTTACTGCACACTTGTGTTTATAATGGTGCTGGGTCACCTGACAGTTACTAGAATACTGTGGCTTATATTTGTGGGAAGAAGCACTCCTCATATACGTGTTAAAAAAAAATTAAAATTGTCACTGACCCACTCTATCATACACACTTAGATCTTGTTGTTAAGACTATTTTTGCAGGTTAAGTGATCTTAAATCATGTTAATCAAACAGGTGAAATATAACTGGTTTGGATGGTATGCCACCCAAGTATTTCACCAAGTATGTTTCTCAACTCTGCCTACATGTCTGTGATCGGGCATTATTAGAGTTTATGGTATTGCTTCCCTTTCCATTCTTGCCATTTGCAATGGGATAAAACATCTTGGCAATGGTAAATACCAGTCAACAGTCTCCCACTCAGTCTTTCTGAAGTTCTGATGCTGGAATTTAACAAACTCAACTGCTAGAAATAATTCTTCAGAATTTCCTATCTACAATGGGATTGGGCCGTACGGTAGCATAGTAGTTAGCATGATACTTCACAGTGCCTGCTCCCTGGGTTCTATTCCTGCCACTGCCTGTAAGGAGTTTGTATGTTCTCCCAGTGAATGTGTGGTTTTCCCCGGGTGCTTCGGTTTCCTCTCACAGTCCAAAGACGTGCCGATCGGTAGGTTAATTGGTCATTGCAAATTGTCTTGTGATTAGGCTAGGGCTAATTTGGGATTGTCGGGTGGCACGACACAAAGGGCTGGAAGGGCCTTCTTGTCGATGCACCTCAATAAAGTATGCATAGTCAGGATTTTCTGTGTTTATGAATTAGTTTGACTAGTTACCTCAAGGAGTGAGTCGGAAGTACATAGATTGCAGCCTGTGTCATCTACTGCAGTTCTCCCTTTGGAAACAGCAACATGATTATATCCGGTACAAAAAAAAACAATATTGCAATATGGGCATTGAACTGTATCTGCCTGTGATATCCTGATAGAGAATGTGCCTAAGTAAGGAAGATCTGAGCTTGTTCTGTTTGTACAGTGGCCACTTCTGAGTAAGCCTGCCAGATTCGGTTGGACAAATTCCTGGAGATGACTTGCCCTCCTGCCTCCAATCAGCCAATCTGATCAAACAGCCTTTCCTCTACTTTTGCCAGCCACATCTCCAGTGATTGTATAACTAATAAATGAAGCTGTTCAAAGAAAATGGGAGAAAAAACTACTTTTAATTCCCCTATGATTTTTGCTTTTTTCCTGGGTTGCTTGCAGCAAATGTGCAGGAGACTCATTTGTGAATTCTGGAGACTCCAGATGAATCCTGGAGGTCTGGCAACCTATAACAACGGAAGAAAAATGTGTCAGAGTCGGCTTCAAAGCAGTGACCAGCAGCAGAATACTGATCTTGAAGATCTGGGTACTTAAAACACTACACTGATTTTATTTTTTTGAACAATGAATGAATGTGTTTCTAGTCAAGTTAAACAAAAGAAGAAACTTGGATTGGACTGTTGCTAATCATTTGATTTGCACATAATATAGAGTTATTAGGTGTAACCACGATTACGTTGGTAAAAAGACAACTAATTTACCAGTAGTAACATCCCACAAGTAGTGAATGAAGAATTTGTTTTAAAAAGTTCTCAGCAAGAAAATAATTACCAGGAGACCAAAGAAGCAGTTTGAATTTTATGTCTAAATGAATATGCCTGTGTAAATTTGGTTTAATGTTTGCTCCAAAAACTCTTCTGAGGTCAGCTTCTCTCAGGAGATAACATACTTTCAGTACTGTCTGAAACAGTTGCCAAATATTTGCCATGAAGTTCAATTGTGAAGCAGTTTTTTTTTGAGAATTATTATTTTTTGGAGTGAAACATGGTGATGAGTATTTGTTTCATTTCTTGTTAGTCTGAACATTCATTGCAATTGGTTTATTATTGTCACATGTACCAGGATGCACGGAAAAGCTTGTCTCGCCTGCTGTTCATACAGATCAGATTATTACACATTGAGGTAAAACAAGGTAAAATAATAACAATGCAGAATAAAGTGTTATAACTACAGAGAGAATGCAGTGCAAGTAAACGGTAATGTGCAGCATCGTATGATTCTGAGATTGAAAGGCTTATCATATGCAGAGCATTTGATGGCTCTGGGTTTATACTCACTGGAATCCAGAAGAATGAAGGGGAATCTCATTCAGAACCTTGGACGAAAGAGTGGATTTGGAGAGGATGTTTCCTATGGTAGAGGAATCCAAGACCAGAGGACACAGCCTCAGAATAGAGGGACATCCATTTAGGGCAGAGGTGAGGAGGAATTTCTTTAGCCAGAGAGTGGTGAATTTGGAAATCATTGTCACAGGCCGCTGTGGAGGCTGTGGGTATATTTAAGGCAGAGGTTGACAGATTCTTGATTAGACAGGGCATGGACGGATATGGGGAAAAGGCAGGAGATTGGGACTGAGAGGAAAATGGATCAGCCATAATAAAATGGTAGAGCAGACATGATGGGCCAAATAGCCTAATTCTGCTCCTATATGTTATGGTCTTGTCTTGTATCAATATGTGTCTAAGTCAATTACTTGTCATCCGTAGCCCTCACCACTCAATTATTTACTGACAACCTTCCTCAATGTTCTGTGGCTTCCACCCACAGAACAAAGATGTACTGGTTGGTAGGTTAATTGGTCATTGTAAATTGTCCTGTGATTAGGCTAGGATTAAATTGGGGTTGCTGGGCAGCACAGCTTGAAGGCCCAGAAAGACCTACTCTGCATTGTATCTCAATAAATTAATAAATAAAATGCACTGAACTTTTCTCAATAACATGCACCAATCTGTCCATTAGCTCCTACCATCACCAAATGTTGGTCTCTACTTCGATCATTCTCACCACCAGGAGGTGGTCTCTATTCTGGTCCCCCACTTCATGCTGTGTTGGTCTCTCTTAAGACCATAAGATATAGGAGCAGAAGTAGGCCATTTGGCCCATTGAGTCTGCCCTGCCATTCAGTCATGGGTTGATCCAATTCTTCCAGTTATCCCCACTCCCCTGCCTTCTCCCCATACCCTTTGATGCCCTGGCTAATCAAGAACCTATCTATCTCTGCCTTAAATGCACCCAATGACTCGGCCTCCACAGCCACTTGTGGCAACAAATTCCACAAATTTACCACCCTCTGACTGAAGTAATTTCTCCGCATCTCTGTTCTAAATGGACGTCCTTCATTCCTGAAGTCGTGCCTTCTTGTCCTAGACTCCCCTACCATAGGAAATAATTTTGCCATATCTTATCTGTTCAGGCCTTTTAAAATTTGGAATGTTTCTATGAGATGCCCCCCCCCCCCCCCATTCTCCTGAACTCCAGGGAATACAGCCCAAGAGCTGCCAGAAGTTCCTCGTACAGTAACGCTTTCATTCCTGGAATCGTTGTTGCGAATCTTCTCTGAACCCTCTCCAATGTCAATATATCCTTTCTAAAATAAGGAGCCCAAAACTGCACACAATACTCCAAATCCCTTACTCACTCTTCCTTCAGTTAGTCCTGACGAAGGGTCTTGGCCTGAAACGTAGACTGCACCTCTTCCTACAGATGCTGCCTGGCCTGCTGCGTTCACCAGCAACTTTGATGTGTGTTGCACAGTACTCCAAGTGTGGTCTCATGAGTGCCTTGTAGAGCCGTGACATCACATCCCTGCTCTTATATTCTATACCCCTAGAAATGAATGCTAACATTGCATTTGCCTTCTTCATTACCGACTCAACCTCGAGGTTAACATTTAGAGTATCCTGCACAAGGACTCCCAAGTCCCTTTGCATTTCTGCATTTTGAATTCTCTCCCCATCTAAATAATAGTCTGCCTGTTTTTTTCTTCCACCGAAGTGCATGACCATACACTTTCCAACATTGTATTTCATTTGCCACTTCTTTGCCCATTCCCCTAAACTTTCTAAGTCTCTCTGCAGGCTCTCCGTTTCCTCAACACTACCCGCTCCTCCACCTATTTATCAAGTACTGGTGTCTTCTCCAAATTTCTGCTATTACAATGTATCAAATATCATTACCGGTCTTTTCCCTGATCCCACCAGTCACCAGATATTGATAACTTTCTTGATCTCTCTTTCTCTGATTTGTGTCAAGAACAATAGCCAGTCTCATCCCCCAGTTCCTTCAGTCATCAACGGTTGGTCACTCCTCCCCATCCTTCTGATCACTAATTGCATGTTTCTTTTGATATCTGTCCTATCACCAGGTGTTGGCCTTTCCTTCTGTTGCTCATGTCATCAAGTGCTGATCTCTCCCATCACCCGGTGCCATTCTTTTACATCTCTCACAGTTCTTTAATCATTCCTACCCAAACAGTAAAACCCCACACCCATAACCAAATTCTAGACTTGGATTTCCTCATGCTGTCATGGCCATAGCCCAAACCAAATTTGGGCTGTGGTTGTTAATCTCTCATCCAAGATCTGGGGAAGAAGTACTGGGTGGCACCTTCTGATTGCAGAAATATGTCACATCGTTTTGGTTGCACAGGAGAGCCTGCAACTATTAGCTGCCTCTCTCTGGGCTACAATGTGGTTCAACTGTAGAGCCACTGCCTCACAGTGGCAGAGCCCTGGGTTTAATCCTGACCTTGGATGCTGTATCTGTGGAGTTTCCATGTTCTCTGGTGACTGTGTCTGCTTCCTCTAAGTGCTCCAGGTTCCTCCTATGTTGTAAAGATGTCTGGGTTGGTAGGTTAGTTCGGGCTACTGTGAATTGTCTGTTGTGTTTTTAGTGAGTAGTGGAATCTGAGGGAAGTTGAAGAGGTTGTAGGGAGAATAAGAGTTGCTTAAAACATAGGTTTGGTGTAATGATCACTGCAAACTCAGTGGGTTCAAAGGCCCATTTTTCATGCTGTATCTCTGTGGTTTGAGAGCTCTAGAGTATTTTCAACAATAATGTCTTCAATACATAGGATGGAGTTTGGTCTCATATTACTCAATGTCAGGTGGATTTGTTATCTATTTAACTAAGTTGAACATAAATTATGAGTAATTTTAATATTCTCATGTAAGATTTGGCCTTCCTAATTCTTGAAATTGAGTTTAATTTGCTACCAAGCTCCTACCCAGCTTTCTCATAGCTTTTTTTAAAAACTGTTGTTGCTTGGAGCCATTTTACTGTGAATGATTTGGTTTCCTTAATACTCTCCGTACTCCCCGCTCCACTTTGGTAAACTAATGGACTTTTTCTAAATGAAGAGACGTTACAGGCAAGAGAGTAAGATCATTTAGTACTTAACTCAGGAGGCAATGAATTCTTAGTGAATATTTGTCAATGGACTTTTAAAGAACTGAGACATCGTGTTTACTGTGACCACTTAACTTTTTCCCCAGTTACACATATAGAAATCATTATTCATGCTTTATTTCACCCCTGCTCCACTTCCTGTAATCTTAGGGAGGATTCTACATTGAATATTTAAAGAAGGCTTCATCCAGAACAATTACTTATGGAGATTTTTTTTTGCATTATCAATTACTAAACTTTTCAAAGCGAGGTGACTAACTGCATTGTGTGGGAGGGGGAAATCCCTGCAGTCATCAGACCATGCACTTACTGTTACTCTTGCCAAAAGCAACTTTATTTTTGGCACAATTTTTTAAAAAAATTGAGTATGTTTCAAGGTCTACTTCGTCAATAATAGAATTTGTTATCAGTAAAAGTTGGTCTTACTATAGTGCTCTATGCAATGTATAATTCAAGTATAATGTAAAAAAAACTCTAGTGAAATGTCGCGGTTATGGTTTTGAGGACAGTTTTTTTGTGGTACTTTTATAGCATGATAGACCTCATCCCTGCAATTTGAACATTGGATATTTGAAATGTGTTTTTTTTCAGTTGAACAGGTAGGGACTTTTTAAACTTTGAAAATTGAGCTGTAACTGAACTGTTTGACTAAGAGAGGACACATGGCACAAACCTTGAAAAAATTAGCGAAATTTCCACAACACAAATACCAGAAAACCACCAGGTTTAATAATGATTTCCTGTCATGAAATATTTTTGTCACATGAGTCTGCCCACTGACTTGGCAATACTGTTGTCTAACATCTTGCAGAATGAAACTGCAGTCATATTAAGCTTGTGGATGATGTTAGGTATCTGATCGCTTGCAATTTTATTTTTTTGTTTCTTTTTGAGTCATGAGTCTTTTTTACTAATTGCCTTCAGCTTCTGAATTCATTATGTAAAGTAGCAGTATTGAGTACTATTTTGCATTCACTGTATTTGATATTGTATTGCTTGAACATAGAATTAGGAGCATATGATTAATGAGGGGAAATTTCTTTATCTACCTGTTACTTTGAAGTCATTATCAGCACTTGCAAATGCTTCATTCCAGTTTCTTTATGCGATTATATAAACTGATGGAAATTCTGACTGAAAAGATAGATGAAAATGATTGAATGCTTAACATTTCACACGGTTTATGAAAGAAAGTTTGCATGAACAGAATGGCATAGGGGTAACCTCACTGATTTCTGTGGGGTCAGCCCTAATTATCTATGCATGGTGAGATCCTGGCCCAGATTTAGTCTGTTAACAGGAGTTTATCTAAGTGGATAGGACGAGGCAGTTAATGCTGATTTATACTTGTGCGTACTAGCTTACGCCGCAGCCTACACAAGTGGACTGCGCCGTTGTGAGCATTTATACTTATGCGTTGGTGTGTCTGCGTCGCTCTGCAATTCACCGCCAAAACGCTAGTTGGCGGTGGGGTTTCTATGCCACTGTATTGGGTTTCTTCGTGTTGAAACTCAACGCGAGGAAACCCAAACTTCAAACAATGGTGACTGAAACTGAAGGAGGGCGAATTTTCTGTGCTTGTCCGGCCACTGAGAGACATGGACGAGGAAATGGATTTCAAATATTTTCGGATGTCGGCAGGTAGATTTGATGATTTGGTTCATCGTCTCCAACCATTTATTTTGCATCAGTGTACGCACAATATACTCTGAGACTGGCAATCACCATTCGAGTTTTAGCTTCAGGTGGAAGTCAACAGGCTGTAGCAGCTAGCTACAAACTGGCGTCAAGCACAGGTCCCCTTTGGAGGTCTGTAAAGCTTTATAGAGAGCATTGCAGCCAGAGTTCCTTCCCTGCCCTTCAGTCGTCCAATGGGAAGCTATTGCAGCGTAGGTGGAAATACGATGCTACCAAGTGGACCAATCACAGTTGTTGCAGTCTGCAATGCCGCAATGCGAGTTGCATTTTGGGAGAGGTGTGTGTTACGCTACAGCGTAGGGTTGGCATAGGTACAGCATAGGGTATGCTGCTACGCCGTACCTAAGGTGTACATTTGACGCACAAGTATAAATCAGCCTTTAATTGGCATATCATTGGTACTTCAGTGTCGCAGAACACACTTGGCTGCATGAGGTGGACAAATTGTTTATTTTTTTTGTCCCCAAGACTGGAACATGAAATTTTTGTTCTTTAAAAAGAACTAACAAACCAAAACTTGGGGGCAGTGAAGACTGTTTGTGGTCAAGCAAAGTAAGTGCAAGTTGCCATAATTGATGAGCCGCAGGTGTTTCTGCATGAGGAGCCGGCAAATAAGATTACCCCAAAAAATAGCTGTGTATCGAGCCAGATAGAAAATGAAATCTGTGTGAAGAGTAAGCTGTAGGAACAAACTGAGCAGACCATTGCATACTTTAAGGTGTCTGTTTTACTTTGTATTTCTGTGACTGTAGGTCATACATTCAGTCTGCAATTTGCAATTTAATATTTTAATGATTCTTATTATGAAAGATTGAACAGATTAGAACTTTCTTCCATGGAACATAGAAGATTGAGGGGAGATTTTATAGAGGTATACAAAATTGAGGAATATAGATATGTTAAAAGCAAGCAATTTTTTTTTCTGAGTTTGGGTGAGACTACAACTACAGGTCACGGGTTAGGGGTGAAAGGTGAAATGTTTGAGGGGAAACCTTTTCAGTCAGAGAGTGGGTTGAGTGTGGAATGATCTGCCACCTCAGATGTTGCCTGGTTTAATGCAGGCCAGTTAACATGTTGAGCAAATGCATGAGAACATCTTATGCGCTTACAGGACTGCCCTGAATCGGTGGACTAGACTGTATTCAAGAATTCATCTTCGAACCTGGATGAGTATGCTGTAGTTGTTACCAACTTCATTAAAACCTGTGTGGATGAGTATGTGCCTACAAAGAATTACTGTACATTCCCAAACCAAAAACTGTGGATGAACTAGGAGACACTTCATCTACTGAAAGCTAGATCTGTGGCATTTAAGTCAGGTGACCCAGGTCTGTACTAGAAAACCAGGTATGATTTGTGGAGGGTTAAGCAAAAAGACAATTTTGAAAGAGGTTGGAGGCGACGTCAGATGTACGTCAACTCTGGCAGGGTCTGCAAAACATTACTTCAATAGGATAATAGGACAATAGGATAAATGGCAGCGATGCTTCACTATTCCTTCTATGCCTGCTTTGAAAGGGAGAATATAACTATAGCTGTGAAGATCCCTGCTGTACCTGATGACCCTGTGATCTCCGTCTCAGAGGCTGATGTTAGGCTGTCGCTAAAGAGAGTGAATCCTAGCAAGCTGGAAGATCCAGATGGAGTACCTGGTAAGGCTCTGAAAACCTGTGCCAACCAACTAGCAGGAGTATTCGAGGACATTTTCAACCTCTCACTGCAATGGGCAGAAGTTCCCACTTGCTTCAAAAAGGCAACAATTATATCACTGCCTAAGAAGAATAATATGAGCTGACTTAATGACTACCGCCCGGTAGCACTCACATCTACAGTGATGAAATACCTTGAGAGGTTGGCCATGACTAGACTGAACTCCTGCCTCAGCAAGGACCTGGACTCATTGCAATTTGCCTATTGCCACAACAGGTCAATGGCAGATGCAATCTCAATGGCTCTCCACACAGCTTTAGACCACCTGGACAACACAAACACCTGTGTCAGGATGCTGTTCATCGACTATAGCTCAGCATTTAATATCATCATTCCCACAATCCTGATTAAAGTTACAGAACCTGAGCCTCTGAACCTCCCTCTGCGATTGGATCCTTGACTTCTGAACTGGAAGACCACGGTCTGTGTGGATTGGTGGTAACACATCCTCCTCGCTGACAATCAACACTGGTGCATCTCAGGGCTGTGTGCTTAGCCCACTGCTCTACTCTATACACATGACTGTGTGGCTAGGCATAGCTCAAACACCATCTATAAATTTGCTGATGATATGACCATTGTTGGTAGAAGCTCAGATGGTGACGAGAGGGCGTACAGGAGCAGGATATAACAGTTAGTTGAGTGGTGTCACAGCGACAACCTGACACTCAACGTCAGTAAAACGAAAGAGCTGATTGTGAACTTCCGGAAGGGTAAGATGAAGGAACACAAGCCAACCCTCATAGAGGGATCAAAAGTGGAGGGAGTGAGCAGTTTCAAGTTCTTGGGTGTCAAGATTTGAGATCCCAACATAAAAAAAGGCAAGACAGCAACTATACTTCATTAGGAGTTTGAAGAGATTTGGTATGTCAACAAATACACTCAGAAACTTCTATAGATATATTGTGGAGAGCATTCTGACAGTCTGCATCACTCTCTGGTATGGGTGGGGGTGGGGGGTAGGGTGGTGGAGGTGCTACTGCACCCGACCAAAAGAAGCTGCAGAAGGTTGTAAATCTAGTCAGCTCCATCGTGGATACTAGCCAACAAAGTACCCAGGACATCTTCAAGGAGTGGTGTCTCAGAAAGGCAGTGTCCATTATTAAGGACCTCCAGCACCCAGGGCATGCCCCTTTCTCACTGTTACCATCAGGTAGGAGGTGTAGAAGCCTGAAGGCACACACTCAGCGATTCAGGAAGAGCTGCTTCCCCTCTGCCATCCGATTCCTAAATGGACATTGAACCCTTGAATGCTGCCTCACTTTTATTAATATATATTCTGTTTTTTTTGCATGATTTTTAATCTATTCAATATACATTGTATACTGTAATTGATTCTATTATTGTTATTTTTTTCTATATTATGTATTGCATTGAACTGCTGCTGCTAAGTTAACAAATTTTACAACATATGCCAGTGATAATAAACCTGATTCTGATTCTGGCCAGCCTGTTCTCCACAGACAATATTGTTTATTGGCATTTTTTTTAAACTTCAAACTAATTACTGTTTGTAATTTACATAAAGAACTAAAGACTGGTTCTCATTTGAATTAATATCCAATGCATTCACATAATTCCATAACTCCTCAATAATCTCTAACAGGTGCCATGTATTACTTTAAGTGAATAGCACTAGGTTTTTGGGGTATTTGGAATGTTAAGTATAGCCAATGACATGAACATTGGTGAAACTATTGGTGGTGTGTGAATGTAGGCTATAGGGTCATCCCAATGTGTTGGTGAAATGGCTTGGAAAATGGCAGATGGTGCTTAATCCTGACATATATGTGATTAAACATTTGGAGTACTACCAACCTAGAACATACCCTATGAATATTAAGGCCCTGGAGAGTACCAAGGAGCAGAGAGGCCTTGGTGTGCAAAATCCAAAGATCCTTGAAGGTGGTTACACAGGTAGATAATGTGATTAAGAACTTATATGAGAAAACTGCCTACATTTGTCAAGGCATTAAATGCAAAAACAGGTAGGTTATGCTCCAACTTCCAAAACGTTGGTTTGACTTCAGCTGAAGTTTTGCATACAGGTTAGTTCACCACATCGTAGGAAAGATTTGACTGTGCTGGGGTTGGTGCAGGGGAGATTCAACAGGATATTGCCTGGGATGGAGTGCTTCAGCTAGGAGTAGAAACAGCAGCTAAGCAGGTTAAAAGGAGACGTGATTGATGTGTGTAAAAATAAATAAACTGAGGAGTGGGGGTGGGGTGGGGGGAAATTTTCTTGCATTTTACCCTAACAGAGGTGACTAAAAGAGCAAGATGTAAGAAATTGAGAGGGAGTCAGAGGAAGATCTTTTTCACTAAGAGGATGGTGGATACTGGGACTGCCCTGCCAGAGGCGGTGGTTGAAGCAGAGCTGCTAACAGTATCATGTCTAGATAAGTACCTGAATCACCTTGGCATAGAGGTTGGAAGATGGGATTAATCAAGCTGGTGCCC
This sequence comes from Mobula birostris, assembly GCF_030028105.1. Taxonomy (NCBI): domain Eukaryota; kingdom Metazoa; phylum Chordata; class Chondrichthyes; order Myliobatiformes; family Myliobatidae; genus Mobula; species Mobula birostris. The sequence continues at coordinate 122,156,619 of NC_092374.1, read as the reverse complement.
AGTGGACTAGCTTGAAGTTAGTTCTATTAATTTTAAGTTGTCAACTTTGGTTTGACTTGGGCAAAGTCCTCCACATGAAGGTTCTCAGCCTGAAACTGTTAGTGGTGCATTTCACAGCCTGGTATGGTAGCCCCAATGTATAAGATCACAAGAAGTTTATGTTTATGTTTATTGTTATGTTTATTATTTAGTGTTGCATTTGTTATGATTGCACTGCTCCTGAGAAACACTGTCTCATTCTGCCCTGCAGAGCTGATGTACAGTTAGAATGACAATAAAGTTTTTTGAATCTTGAATCTTGAAGTTGCAGAGGGCTATGTACTTAGCCAGTTTCATCACGGGCAAAACCCACCCCACAATTGAGGACATTTTCGAGAGATGGTATCTCAAGAAAACAGCGTCTATCACTAAGGACCCTTACCATCCTGGACATGTCCTCTTTTTGTTACCACCATCAGAAGGTACAGGAGCCTGAAGACTCAAACTCAACAATTCAGCAACAGCTTCTTCCCCTCCACCATTAGATTTCTAAATGGTCCATTTTTTTTTTTTGGCAATGTTTATTTTGTAACTTGTAGATTTAACTGTTTTTGACACCAGGACCACCAGACACAAGAAGTTACTTCCCCCAATCAATAAGGCTGATCATAGTCATAACCATATTCATACTTTATTGATCCCAAGGGAAATTGGTTTTCGTTACAGTTGCATCATGAATAATTAAATAGTAATAAAACTATAAATAATTAAATAGTAATATGTAAATTATGCCAGGAAATAAGTCCAGGACCAGCCTATTGACTCAGGGTATCTGACCCTCCAAGGGAGGAGTTGTAAAGTTTGATGGCCACAGGCAGGAATGACTTCCTTGACGCTCTTGTGTTGCATCTTGGTGGAATGAGTCTCTGGCTGAATGTACTCCTGTGCCCAACCAGTACACATGTAGTGGATGGGAGACATTGTCCAAGGTGGCATGCAACTTGGACAGTATCCTCTTTTCAGACACCACCGGCAGAGAGTCCAGTTCCATCCCCACAACATCACTGGCCTTATGAATGAGTTTATTGATTCTGTTGGTGTCTGCTACCCTCAGCCTGCTGCCCCAGCACACAACAGCAAACATGATAGCACTGGCCACCACAGAGTCGTAGAACATCCTCAGCATCGTCCTGCAGATGTTAAAGGACCTCAGTCACCTCAGGAAATAGAGACGGCTCTGACCCTTCTTGTAGATAGCCTCAGTGTTCTTTGACCAGTCCAGTTTATTGTCAATTTGTATCCCCAGGTATTTGTAATCCTCCACCATGTCCACACTGACCCCCTGGATGGAAACAGGGGTCACTGGTGCCTTAGCCCTCCTCAGGTCCACCACCAGCTCCTTAGTCTTTTTCACATTAAGTTGCAGGTAATTCTGCTCACACCATGTGACAAAGTTTCCTACCGTAGCCCTGTACTCAGCCTCATCTCCCTTGATGATGCATCCAACTATCATCAGAAAACTTATGAAGATAACAAGACTCTGTGCAGTAGTTGAAGTCCGAGGTGTAAATAGTGAAGAGAAAGGGAGACGACAGTCCCCTGTGGAGCCCCAGTGCTGCTGATCACTGTCGGACACACAGTGTTGCAAGCACACGTACTGTGGTCTGCCAGTCAGGTAATCAAGAATCCATGACACCAGGGAAGCATCCACCTGCATCGCTGTCAGCTTCTCCCCCAGCAGAGCAGGGCGGATGGTGTTAAACGCACTGGAGAAGTCAAAAAACATGACCCTCACAGTGCTCGCTGGCTTGTCCAGGTGGGTGTAGACACGGTTCAGCAGGTAGATGATGGCATCCTCAACTCCTAGTTGGGGCTGGTAGGCGAACTGGAGGGGATCTAAGTGTGGCCTGACCATAGATGTGGCCACACATCAACATCTTCACCTACTAACCCATTCCTCCACACCTCCCCCCCCCCCCCGCCACCAGCACTACTTTATAATTTTCTGTCAGTCACTTTTATGTAAAGACACTCCACTCCTGTGCCTAGCGTCACTTTATGGGCATACTATCAAACTTTGTATATAGCTATCTTATGTAGTTATGTTTATGACTTTTTTCTTTTATTGTATTTCTTATTTTGGTTTTTTTTGTGCTGCATCGGATACGTAGTAACAGTTATTTAATTTTCCTTCACTGGAAATGCCAGTAAACACCTTGAATTTTCTAATGTCTTTGCACTGTACAGCTACCGCAAAACAACAAATTTCACGTTTTATGATTCTGATTGTGACCCTCTCCACAGATGCTGTCTGACTTGCTGAACTCCTCCAGCATCAAGGGCTAGGCACTTGCCCTGAATCATAGATTGTTCATTTCCCTTCACAAATACTGCCTGGTCCACTGAGTTTGTTCCTTATCTGCTGAACTCTTGCCAGTGCTTCATTTTAAAGTGACATTTGAAATTCTACCAGTGTTTGGTTCAACACAACTTTAACCACACTTCTCCCTACTCATTAAATAAACTAACTAACCAACTTATTTAATCAAAATATCAAAGTCAGAATGTGGTTTGAATTTCATGACTGGCATATGTCATGAAATTTGTTGTTTTGCAGCAGCAGTACATTGCAATACATAAGAAATATAAATTACAATAAGTATATAGCAAATAAGTAGTGCAAAAAGAGAAAAAAATAATGAGATAATATTTATGGGTTCATTGTCCATTCAGAAATCTGATGACAGAGGGTAGAAGCTGCTCCTGAAATATTGAGTGTGTGTCTTGAGGCTTCTGTACCACTGCCTTGATGGTAGCAATAGGAAGAGGGCATGTCCTGGGTGATAGGGGTTTGTAATGTTGGATATTACCTTTTTAAGGCATTGGCTTTTGAAGATGTCCTGGGGAGGCTAGTGCCCATGATGGAACTGGCTGAGCTTATAACTTACTGCGTTTTTTTTTCAATCCTATGCTGTGGCCTCTCCATATCAGACAGTGATGCAATCAGAAAGTTCTCCACAGTTTATCTGTAGAAATTTGTGAGAGTCTCTGGTGACATACCAAGTCCCCCAATGAAATATACTCAAACTCACAATGAAATATAGCCACAGTTATGCCTTCATTGTAACTGTATTAACACATTGAGCATAAGATGGATCTTCAGAGATGTTGACCCGGTGGAATTTGAAACCACTCACACTTTCTACTGCTGATCCCTCGATAAGAATTAGTGTGTCTTCCCCTTCCTGAAGTCCACAATCAAATCCTTGGTCTTATTGACATTGAGTGCAAGATGGTTGTTGTGACACCACTCAGCTAGATGATCTCTCTCTCTCATACACCTGCTCATCACCATCTGAAACTCTGCTAACAATAGTTATCGGCAAATTTATAGATGGCGCTTGAGCTGTGCTTTGCCACACAGCTGTGGGTGCAGAGAGAGTAGAGTAGTGGGCTAAGCACGCATCCTTGAGGTGAGCCAGTATTGATTGTCAGCGAGGAGGAGATATTACTGCCGATCTGCACTGATTTTGATCTCCTGCTGAGGAAGTCAAGGATCCCATTGCAGAGGGATGTACAGAGGACCAGGTTTTGGAGCTTGTTGATTAGAACCGAGGGTATGAACGTGTTAAACGCTGATCTGTAATCAATAAACAGCAGCCTGGCATAGGTACTGCTGTTGTCCAGGTGATCCAAGGTGATTGGAGAGCTAGGGAGATTATATCCACAGTACACCTATTGTGGTGATAGGCCAATTGCAGTGGGTCCAGGTCCTTGCTCTGGCAGGAGTTGATTCTGGCCATAAACAACCTCTCAAAGCACTTGATCGCACATGTGAGTTCTCCTGGGTGCTAGTCATTGAGGCAGCTCACTCTGCTCTCCATGGGCACTGGTATGATTGTCCCCTTTTGAAGCCAATGGGAACCTCCTACTGCAGCAGTAAGAGATTGAAGATGTCCTCGAACATTTCCACCAGGTGGTTGGCACAAGTCATCAGTGCCTGACCAGGTACACCATCCGTGCCTGATGCCTTGTGAGGATTCACCCTCTTGAAAATTGTCATAAAGTGCCAATAAATTCTGGGACAATTTCAGAGATCACTTTCCCTTTTGCATGTACAATTTTACTCAGGGCATCTTCCGGTTGAGTAATGGAGAGACCAGCATGATTCCATGTTTAGAGTTCAACTGTAAATCACTTAAATTTATTTATATGCATTACCGAGCTGGTTAAGTGCTTAAATGTATTCTTGGAAGGGTATTGTATTGGTCCCCATTGATTACTCCACTAGAGCACTGCTTTCCATGATGATCAGAAAATCACTTTGGCACTTTTGATGATGTTTGAAGGTTTTGGATTGACTGCTGTGGCACTCCCTGGGCCATTGGGAATATATCTTTGATGCTGGAGGACTTGATGCCAAAACGGAACAGCGGTAATGATGAAAGAACAGACCGAAGCTCCAAGTTTCACTCACCCATGCAACAACTTGCTGCCACTATGGAAGAACGCTCATGTCGGTCACCTGAAGGTCCAGTAAGCCGGAGAGATGGCATCCTCAGTTGTGAGGCACCACTGATGACTAACCAGCAGGAACTTTAAAAGAATTTCTGGCTTGATGAGGTGCATCTTCTGTTTTGCAGCCGAGACTGGCCCACCATGTTGCAAAGGCTCATCAGCTCACTGCAAATCTGCAGAGAACAGCAAATGGACAAAATACACACTCTTACAATCTTTTCTCATCCTGACCAACTTGCTGCGCCAGTGCAGGTTTTCTGTTCTTTTGTTTGTCAGCATCTGTTCTTTACTGTACTTCCTGATTGAACGTAAACCTGGCAGAAAGTTCCCTCTGAACTGGACGGATGATAACTCTTATTTCCCAGCAAACCCTGATACTCCATATAAAACTTACTTCCCATATGTTTGGTTACCGTTTTAAATGTGTATATCTAGCGAATCAATCTCCCCATTAAATGTTTTGCATACCACGTACACTTCCTGCATTTTAGGAAACAGCATTTAATTGTTTCCTCCTGTTGCGCTCTTTCTATCACACTATATCCTTCATGCCTGGTTGCCACATTTAAACTCTACTTACCTCATTTTGGAATTCTTCAGCTCCTAAGTGAAGTGATACTACGCTCACAAGACCATTCCAAACAAGGCCTGTTTGATTTAAAGCCCTGTGCTATATTGGTACTGGCTCTGTGCTCCTGTCATGAGTAGAAGTTTGCTTTAATGTTTTAGTAGGTACTTTCAATGTTTATTCTTAATATTAACAATTGTTATAGTGTTTTTTTCCCAAAATACGCCAGGCAGCATGAATAAGAAACTTAAAACTAATCCCATTTCTATTGTGTATCCCTTATTTTTCACCCAGTGTTTAAATCTGAAGTGATAATAATACCTTGAGTCATTGCCGGGAAATGTTTGAAAGAAATCTGACCCCACCATCATCACCTGCTACTTGTTGCTCAGTGTCCAAACCAGGGAAATCGAGGCAGAAGCTGTGTTGGGTTGAGTCATGGCATGTGGCTTATTATGAAGATTTTCTTTATCTGCAGAGAAATTGGGCTTTATTTAAAGAAAATGTATACAGTCACAGCTACAGAAATCATTTTAGAAATCCCCCAACACTGCTACTTGTTTTGCTGCACCCCTTTCTCTAAAACCCCTGATTTCACATGCCCTTCCCTTGCATGTAAAGTCTGTTACTGTCTCCATAGATCTCCTATCTTTCCTATCAAATACATACCCAGTACTATTAATTTCCAGAGTATCAGCGAAACACATTCCTTAACGTTCATTCTAGTACTTGTGTGTACAGTAAACCTGGTTCCAAGTTCTGAAATCCAATCATTTGCACATTTAAGTCTTGTCTTTCTGTGCCTGCTGTTCTGTTTAAATTGTGTTTATCCTGGAGGAGGGTTAAATTATGACCATTTCTGAATGCCTTAAATCAGTTTGAGAAATTTGTCACCTGACTTTTGGACTTTAATTAGCACCAGAATTAATGTTATAATGCTTGAACCTCAATTTTGAAAAGTTGGGTACAGGCCGAATCAAGGTGACGGATGCTGGGCCTGTGGGCCTCTCCTAATGGCAAGGCCCAGGTCCGAGAATGAGGAACAACTCGCGTTTTGGACGAGTTAAGCACTGACCAGTTGAGGAGGGCTGAGTGTCAAGGCTGGAGGTGAGGGATCGGCTGGTTCAGCTCGCTGTTCCGCAAGGTTTACTTGTTTCTGCGCTGAACTAAGGCTGCGACCTGCGACTAATGTGCTCCTGAACCCACTGCAGTGATGTGTGGCTTGGTGTCTGTGGACTCACTTTTATGAACTTCAGTTCTGAATGTTAATTGTTTGCACAATTTGTTTTTTTTTGCACAAGTGGCTTGTGTTTGACGGCCGCCTTGTCGTGAATGGGTTCTATTGGATTTCTTTGTTTTGTGGCCTGTAAGGAGACAAATCTCAAGATTGTATATAGTACACATACTTTGATAATGAATGTGCTTTGAACTTAGACCCCCGTAGTGCAACATTTTTGCAACTGAAAGCGGACAATAGTTCTTTTACTGAGGTCTATGAGCTCCTCAGTCTGAAACATAGGTTCACGTATATCATTGGAGTGCTTTCATTATCAGATTTGTTGTTAGTCTCAGTTTCCTGCCCTTAGGGTCATCTGCTGCTGCCATTGGTCTATGTTGCAAGACACTGCTGCTCATCAGTGCATTAGAGAGCCATCCAAATTCTGGACGCAAGTAGATAAGATTTACAGTTTGCCTGCATATCCTGAATCAGATATAGGGATTTTATGGTATTGCAAGCTTCTTCAAAATACAGAGCTTATTACGTAGGCAGTATTAGAAGAAGTGTTTCCACAAATACCTGCATGGAAACTTCCTGCTAGAAGTGCAAGACTGTAGGATCTACAAGAGGTCTCCTTGGACGGAGAACAATACTTCTGAAGATTAGAATATAAGGCATACAACAGGAGCAGAATTAGGCCATTCCTTCCATTGAGTCTGCTTTGCCATTCAATCATGGCTGATTTGTTTCTCCCTCTCAACCCCATTCTCCTGCAGTATCCCCATTACCTTTGATGCCCTTACTAATCAAGAGCCTATCAACCTCCACTCCAATCAGCTGGCCTCTACAACAGTTTGTGGCAATGAATTCCGTAGATTAACCACCCACTAGTTCTCCGCAAGCCTGATAAGCTCCTTTTTTGAAAATTTGAGAGCAGACTCTTGCACTGTCTTGTCTACACAGTTGCCATTCTTAAAGGTGCACTCTGTCGTAATTGGAACCACTCTGTTTCTGCTCTGCATACAGCTCTTGAAGGATTGGTTCCTGAGGTTATTGCCATGAGACTAGATACTGGCAGCAGTGTGATAGTAAAACTTTTATGTACACTAAAGGAAAAGCATCATCTATTTACACTAGGTGGGTGGCAGGTTGAAGATGCATCTCTTCCACAGGAGATGTAAGATGCTCCTTTTTTCCATTAGCCTGCAGGTCACTCTTGGGCAAGGTGTAGCACTTGCTTAGCCCCACCCCACCCCCGCCCTGTCAGGGTCACGTGAAGCCATGAGAGCAGGTGGTGGATGGTCTTATGAACAGCTGGTGCATATCACAGGTGTCCACTGACGCCAGGCAGACAATCTCTGAAGAGTATTGATACTGGCTGGGATCACCCATCTCGTAAAGACACTGCCCAGAAGAAGGCAGTGGTAATCCGCTTCTGTAGAACGTCTTCACCATTGTTTTGGGAGATTTTAACCAGGCCAGTCTGAAATAATCACTAAACAATTACCGTCAGCAGATCACTTGCAATACCAGAGGAAACAACACACTGGACCATTACTACGCCACTATCAAGGATGCCAGCTGTGTTATTCCACGCCCTCACTTTCGGAAGTCTGATCACCTGGCTGTACTTCTACTCCATGTGTGTAGGCAGAGACTGAAGTCTGCAGAACCAGTAGTGTGGACCAAGAAGGTGTGGACAAGGGAAGCACAGGAGCGCCTACAGGACTGCTTTGAATCAGTGGTCTGGACTGTATTCAGGGACTGTATTCCCAAACCAAAAGCCGTGAATGAACCAGGAGGTACATCATCTGCTGAAGGCTAGATCTGTGGCATTCAAGTCTGACAACCCAGGCCTGTACCAAAAAACCAGGTATGATTTGCAGACGGCTATTTCAAGGGTGAAGAGACAATTTTGAACGAGGTTGGAAGTGACATCAGATGTATGGCAACTCTGGCAGGGACTGCAAGACATTACTTCCTACAAAGCAAAACTTGATAGTATGGATGGCAACGATGCTTCACTACCAGATGAACTCAACGCCTTCTAATGTCCACTTTGGAAGGGAGAACACAACTACAGCTGTGAAGATCCTTGATGACACTGTGATCTCTGGTTCAAAGGCCAATGTTAGGCTATTGCTAAAGAGAGTGAACCCTTGCAAGGCGGAAGGTCCAGATGGAGTACCTGGTAAGGCTCTGAAAACCTGTGCAAACCAACTAGCGGGAGTATTCAAGGACATTTTCAACCTCTCACTGCTATGGGCAGAAGTTTCCACTTGCTTCAAAAGGGCAATAATTATACCCGTGCCTAAGAAGAATAAGGTGAGCTGTCTTAATGACTATCACCCAGAGCACTCACATTGACAGTGATGAAATGCTTTGAGAGGTTGGTCATGAGTAGACTGAACTCCTGCTTCAGCAAGGGCCCATTGCAATATGCCTATTGCCACAATAGGTCAACGGCAGATGCAATCTCAATGGCTCTCCGCACGGCTTTAGATCACGTGGACAATACAAACACCTATGTCAGGATGCTGTTCATCGACTATAGCTCAGCATTTAGTATCATTATTCCCACAATCCTGATTAAGAAGTTGCAGAACCTGGGCATCTGTACCTCCCTCTGCAATTGGATCCTCGACTTCCTAACCGGAAGACCACAGTCTGTGCGGATTGGTGATACCACTTCCTCTTCGCTGAAGATCAGCAATGGTGCACATCAGGGCTGTGTGCTTAGCCCATTGCTCTACTCTCTCTATATATACATGACTATGTGGCTAAGCGTAGCTGAAATACCGTCTATAAATTTGCTGACGATATAACCATTGCTGGTAGAATCTCAGGTGGTGACGAGAGGACGTTCAGGAGTGAGATATGCCAACTAGTGGAGTGGTGCCACAGCAACAATCTGGCACTCAACATCAGTAAGAAAAAGCTGATTATGGACTTCAGGAAGAGTAAGTCGAAGGAACACATACCAATCCTCATAAAGGGATCAGAAGTGGAGAGAGTGAGCAGTTTCAAGTTCTTGGGTGTCAAGATCTGAGATCCCAACATATCAATGTAGTTATAAAGAAGGCAAGACCAGTGGCTATACTTCATTAGGAGTTTGAAGAGATTTGGTATGTCAAGAAATACACTCAAAAATGTGTATGCGTGTACCGTGAAGAGCATTCTGACAGGCTGCATCACTGTCTGGAATTGGGGGAGGGGGGTGCTACTGCACAGGTCCGGAAGAAGCTGCAGAAGATTGTAAATCTAGTCAGCTCCACCTTGAGTACTAGCCTACAAAGTACCCAGGACATCTTTAGCGAGCAGTATCTCAGAAAGGTAGCGTCCATTATTAAGGATCTCCTGCACCCAGGGCATGCCCTTTTCTCACTGTTACCATCAGGTAGGAGGTACAGAAGACTGAAGGCACACACTCAGCGATTCAGGAACAGCTTCTTCCCCTCTGCCATCTGATTCCTAAATGGACATTGAACCCTTGGACACTACCTCACTTTTTAAAATATACAGTATTTCTGTTTTTTTTTGCATTTTTAAAAATCTATTCAATTTATGTATACTATAATTGATTTACTTATTATTATTATTTTTATTTTATTTTTTTCTCTTCTATATTATCTTTTGCATTGAACTGCTGCTGCTAAGTTAACAAATTTCACGTCACATGCCGGTGATAAATCTGATTCTGATAGGAAAAATTGCCAAGAACAGTAATGGTTATTGAAAGACCATGATCACCCACGTCATACAGCGCGGCACATAATAAATGAGCAAACGATTTACACCGGGGAAGCTGACAAAATTACATGAACTGAAGTGCAAAGGTTTTATAAGCGTTAGCACATCATCCAGTTACATTTCAATGTACCTTAAGAAGTAGAAGCAGAGTTTCTAGGCCATGTTGCACAAGAAAGGATACAAATTCTAACTTCTGAGTCAGCAACAAACTGTTGGCTTGATATATGTTCGATGTTACAAGCATCACCTTGGTTCAGCTGGTGACTTTATTTCCTCTGAGTCAGAAGGCCACAGAGCTAGTTTCACTCACACCCAAACTCCACTTTGACTATTTCCATTTAAGTAAGTAGTTTCACTTGAGCAATACTCATCCGAATTATCACTTAAATGCATTTGATTTGAATTGTTGTACAATTTGCTTTTCAATTGGTCTATTCTGCATGCAATTCAACACATTTCATGATTTATTTTCAACAGCATCTCAATTGGATTAGTTGAGACCCATACAGTATGTACTATTGCCCCATTGAATCCTAGTGGCATTATCAAAAACATTATAGACAGGTATGAACTACTAATTTTGAAATAAAACTTTAACAATCTCCGTATGTACTACTTGTAGGATAATTGTTATGAGAAGTTCAATCATCAGAGAAAAATATGATTGGATTTACTATGTGTATGGAATTCATGTTAAGGAAATGTGGTAAACAAAGTTAATGAACTCTCTTGGCACATGGGGTGACTCTCTAGTGGCTGTAACAGAGACATGGCTTAGACATTGGTATTATGGGAACTAAAGATATGGTACATTTGAAGGGAAAACCAATGATGGGTGAGTGGATGTAAGGTAGTGTTGGTCAGTGTTAATATGTTTCTGGTGATGAGCAAAATACTAGAAGGTTGAAATTTGGATCTGTTTGGCAAGAATTAGAGATCAGCAAAGAAAACTCTTACATGACCGCATACAGTAGATAATGAAGACCACTTGCAGTAGGTTGGGTGTGGGTAAGTGGTGGGAGTAGTGAAAATCTTTTCCTGGCAGCACAGGACTCCAGCCAGTCTTTGCTCTCTGCTATTAATTCAGTCAATTGGCTGGAGTTTTAGCTTTGATAAAAGGAGGAAGCTATGTGGTCATGTTATATGCCTTGTTGTTTTACTGACTCTGTCACCTGTGTGACGTGTATCCTTGATATTTAGTATTTCCACATATTCCTGTAGTACCTGAGATCTACAGAAGATATTCATGTTTCCTGATTCAAATGCAAGCCTAGTTTTTGGAGTTGATCCATGTGTTGATTAATTGAAAATATTGATCTCTTAAAGAGAGGAAAGGATGTACTGTTTGTCCACATCAGAAACTTTTGACCTTCTCCACAGATTCACAGTGAGTTACTGAATCTTCACAAAATGGTAGGACAACTTTGGCTGCAAAACAGAAGATGTACCTCATAATGCTGGAAATTATGACTGTTTGAGTAACAGGGATGGAGAGAACAGCTTATGTTTTAAGTCACAGAATTCTTTTGGTAGTCATAGAGTTAAAATGTTTTACTTACTTTCTTCCTTCCGATTCCAGGTAAAGCACTTTTCTTAGCTTACAAAGGAATCTTCAGTGAGCGGAATATCCTGCTTCTTTATTATTTACAGGTTTACTTTATTGTAGAAAATTTTCATCTGTTTTTATTCAGCCTGGAGTATTACTTGGCAGCGTTTTTTTTTGTATGTGGTACTTAAAGCTAGTTAAAGCTTAAGCAGTACAGGAAATGCAAATCATTCTCACACTGAAGATGTACAGTGACGTGATTGTGTAGCAGTATGTATAGCTCATGGATCTGCCACATTAAAGAGATTTTTTAAAGAACAGATGAAAGCTTTTGTAAATTCAGTTAGAACTCCATTGAAGCTTCAAAGCTTATAAATTTGAAACCATTGTAAGCCACAAAGCTCAGCATTTGGGATATTTATAGCAATTTTGCCTTTATTTTTTTCCATTCTGTGAAGTTTTATGAGACTTATAACATTAATGTGCATTTAATTTGCTTTCACCTTTTAAATTCTTTCGCTGATGTTTAAAATTTAAAAAAAATGGCACCATGATATGTAGCCAAATCTACATATAGCCTGATATTTTTTTCATTTACTGGGTATCCTCTAAAACAGAAGTTTGTAACCGTCATCTTTACATCTAGCTTCAAACACAAATGTACTGTAGGTGTCAGGTAATTAGTTACAACTGAGACTTTCTGAATCAGGGAATAATAACTGAAGATCACACCACTTTTGCTGATCTTTAAATGGTGCTAAAAGTTCTGAAAGAGCCCTCTGAAAGGGGCTTCATGTTGCTGTTTGCTCGATCAGTTTTTTTGCACGTGGGGGTGGGATGATCTTGTTGCTGTTTGGCCAATTTGTTTTTATTGAGCGTGGAGGGTTTGATGTTTTTCTTTGAGTAGTTCCATGGTTTTCATTGTTTCGTGGCTGTCTGTGAGAAGATGAATCTCAATGCATACTTACTTTGGTAATAAATGTACTTTGAACTTAGATTATGAGCTTCAGGAAGGAGAAGTCAGGAGAGCACTCCAGATCTTCTGAAGGATCATTGGTGGAAATGTTGGGCAGCTTCAAGTTCCAGGGCATCAACGTCTCAGTGGATCTATCCTGAGCCCAACACATTGATGGCAGGCAAGCAGCTCTATATCATTAGGAGTTTGAAGAGATTTGGTATATCACCAAAGACTACTGCAAATTTCTACAGATGTACAGTGGAGAGCTTTCTGACTGGTTGCATCAGAGCTTGATTATGGAGCCTCCAATGCTGAAGTTTGTAAGAGGCTGAGGAGAACTGTAGACTCAGCCAGTTCCATCATGGGCATAATCCTCTCCACCATCGATATCATCATGGGCATAATCCTCTCCACCATCGATATCATCATGGACATAATCCTCTCCACCATCGATAGCATCTTCAAGGGACGCTGTTCAAGAAGGTGACATCCATCATTAAAGGTTCTCAACATCTGGAGCATGACCTCTTTACATACTAACCATTGGGTATCATTGGAACCTGAAAACTCACAATTAATGCTTTAAGGACAGATTTTTCACCCCTCCCCCATACCCCTCATCAACAGACTTCCGAGTGGTCCATGAATCCACCAATACTGGCTTGTTATTTGCTTTTTGCACAAGTTATTTATTTTTACAACTTGTATGAATTGCACTGCACTGCTGCCACGGAACAACAAATTTAATGACTTGTTTTTGATAATAAACATGATTCTGGTTTGTGTTTAGCTTTGTTCCATCCTGGCTTTGGTACTTGTCTGCTCCAGCTTATTTTTGTTACTGATGGAGGCTTGGACGTGGGCTTTTTGTCATTTAATGTTGAATCTTAGATCCTCAAAAGATTTTATTGAACTCTATTGACAAGAAGATGAAAACACATTCATTCGTGTGGTAGTGGTATACATCATTATTCTGAGATTAGACTTTTCACAATTCCAGGAAGGGATCTGAGTCCTTGTCCTTTGGAATTGTAGATTAACTAAAATCTGTTGCCAGAAGCAATCCCTTTCATTCCAAATCACTGAAGGACCCCCATAATGCATATCAGGTAGTGGCAGGTTCATGACTGTTGAGCTTGGAACTCTTTCAATGGGAAGTCACTAACCTTGCCTGAGTAAGCAAGATATATGAAAAGAACTTAACTTGATTGGTTTGTCAAAAGTTGACGCTGAGCTGTATAGCAATTGTAGCGCTGAAAGTGAAACTTGGAGAATTATATAAAATAGTTTACTGCTGATTCATTGTGCTGTTGGGAATTAACATCAAGCATGGAGCACCAAAAGAGCATATACATTCTTCAGTAGCATCTCTTCTTTCCCAAGGTTTGTCAATATTATAGCATTGGAGGAAAAATTGAGTGCATGTCCTTTGCTCTCCATTTGCATTACTGCATATTGCTGAGAAACTGTGACACGCTAGCCTTTTGCCTTTATCAAGAAGGCTCCAAAGTAATAACAAGTTAATCATGGCCAGTTTATGTGCTGTGAATGATCAGACAAGGCAGCTAAAATCAGATGCTAAAAACATGCTGATATGAATGTAACTGTAATTGGAGGGGGAGTTGTAAATCAGAAAGCAGAAGACCTTTAAGATACCTCTGGAAGAACTGCTCCAAAGGTGGATTTTAATGCATCATGGTATAAGGATTAACAGGAACACGAGGCACATCAGTGGAATGAACTTGCAAAAGCAGGTATGTGTGGAGTTTTGATTGCGGAAATTTAGTTTCAATATGCATAATCTTCATTTGGTCCCTAACTATGAGAAAGAAAGTCAAGATGAACTCTTGAAAACTTTGTGTACATTTATTTAAAATTAGTTTTGTATTTCTTTTTTGAATAATGCCCATCGACTGCAAAATAATTATGTCAAAGTACAAAATAAATGTATTATCAAAGTACATGTATGTCACCATATACTACCCTGAGATTCATTTTCTTGCAGGCTTTACAAAGAAGTACAACACAAAGCCAGACCAACAGCCAATGTGCAAAAGAAGACAATCTGTGCACATACACAAGTAATAATAATGAATAATAAGTAATAAGTGGCATTGAGAGCATGAGTTGTATAATCCTTGAAAGTTGGCCCATAGGTTATGAAATCAGTTCAGTGTTGAGGTGAGTGAATTTATACACACTGGTTCAGGAGACTGTTGGTTGAAGGATAATAACTATTCCTGAACCTGGTGATGTGGACTCTAAGGCTTCTGTACCTCTTTCTCAACGGCAGCAGCAAAAAGAGAAAATGGCCAGGATGGTGGAGGTCCTTGATGATGGATGCTGCTTTCCTCTGGAGATTGTAGAGACAGTGAGTTGGTATCTGATCTGGTTGATCTTGGGGATGACCTGTCAGCAAGATGTTGGATAAGTTCATGAAGCATGCTGCATAAATAAAGTTGAATCAATTAGCAACTGGTCAGGGGATGTTTTTATGCTTAGTTTTCCAGGATTTGCAGGTGAGAAGGAAATGAACAATTTCCTTGAAGAATAGAATTAGGTAGCATCTGGATCAAGGCTGGTATCTTTTGAGGATTTAAAAAAAATTAGCTTGAGCATGCATAAATATTGCTGTTCAAGCTCCCAGATTTGAGACCTTTATCGAGTAGAAAAGTAACCACAGAACAATATTGCTATATCAATAAATATATATGTTATTTGTTTTATCACTTTAAGGAGCCCTGGAAATTGACAATAAGAAATGTACAGAAAAGATCTCATTGGAGGGGTATGTAAAATTGGTTGTGGCTGTGTATATTGAGAACAAGGCTGAAGTGAACAGAACGTAAATGTTTGGATCATTTTGATCATGGGAATCAGCATTCTGGAAAAGTTATTGGATTATTAGCAGAAGTCTGGTCATTAATCTGGAGACATGAGTTTGAATACCACTATTGCAGTTAGTGAGCTTTAAATTTAAGTAGTTAAAGAAATCTGGAATGTAAAAGCTAGTACCAGTAATGTGAAATTACTGCATTGTTGTAAAAATCCATCTGGTTTCCTGATCTCCATTATATAAAAAAAAGCTAAAAAGGGAAAGTTTCATATTGCAGGTTGAGTATTTTTGTTATATACATCTGGAAGAGAATGTTGTGCTGTCTCCTGTAAGTCATTGTTTTGTTGATAGAAGCTACTGAGGGACAAGTGATGCCTCTTCCACCTGGAACTCCAGGCACACCATTTGAAATGATGGTAGGTACGTCCAGTTATGACACAATTCTGGTGCGTTTCAGTGGTGTGAAATATACCAGAGGGTCCTGTCCGAAATTTTGATAGCCACTTTGCGACAAAGGTTGTAAAAAAATGCAAAGTGAAATAGATTCAAAGAACCGTCTTTTGGATATGTGAGGCCACACATGACTTCAGGATACCCTAAAGTGCTTTGTACTTTTGGCTTTCCTTGATGTTTTATGTCTATTTCAGACAGCAAGCTAGCTCTTAGTTTTATGTTTCTACCAAAAAAGTGACAATGCAACAATCTGGGTCCTCCATCAAAGAACTACTCTGGATTAAGACCTGAAGCGTTTTGGAGTGAGACTATAAAAACACAATCTTCTAGCTCAAAGTTAAAGTAATACAATTGAGACACATTTTAAGGCAGGTAGGTGCAGTTCATTGTAGGAAATGTAAAGTGCTACATATGCGATACAAGAAAAAAGAAAGGAAACGATTCTCTCATGATAGGATTTTGTATGAGGGAATAAAACAAATGGATATGGATATCCATGTCTATGATTAAATGTGAGAGCTGATAATGGTAATGGATTATTGACGTTACCCACTTTTAAGAAAAATATTGAACAACTTCTTAGTTTTCCTACAAAAAGCCCTTTGCTTATCAGAATTTGGTCAATGTCAAACAAAAACTACATAAGCCAGAAGGATAAATTAAGGAAAAATAAATAAGAAGCTGCAACTTTTGAAAGCACTTAAAATTATTGCTTCTGATTTAGCATATCTTCCATTTCTAGCCCAACTCTGATAACTCAAGGTTAGAGGGAGGAGGTGCAGGTTGAATACTCCTAATCCAAATTGCTTGGGGCCAGAAGTATTTTGAATTTTAGATTATTTTTGATTTTGGATTTTTTGGAATATATAATGAGATAGCTTGGGATCCCCATCATTTCTGACTTTGAATTTATGTGCTGCTGGTAAGCAGTCTTTCTCTTACACTTATTCACCACACATATGTACTGATGTAGCCATTCAGTGTGTTAGATTTTTCAGTAGCGACGACCTTTACAAACTTGTCAATGAATTTCTCTGCTGCTTCATAATTAACAGACATTTTATGGCCACAAACCTTTAAAAATTTAATGCTGTGCTTTTTCTTACATTTCTGCAACCAGCCTGCTGAATGTTTACAATTGCCTTCAATTTTCAGTTTGTTGTGATATATCCTTGCTTGTTTCATGATCATTGTACCATTAAGCAGCATATGTTCACAATGACGCTGACAAATCCACTCTTTGCATACACAATCGAGATCTTTATTGTTCACTTTATGCACTGTTTTTATACTTTTCATTAACTTCTGTTCATTACATATGAGGTCACTTCTCAGAACAGTCTGTTGAGCACAGAGACCTGCACATTGCCTGGAAACGTCCCCGTGTCTTGTGGAACTTTCCATTTGTGACGTGATGTCAGAGCTGAAGAAGATTTTGGAGGTTTTCAGATTTTGGAATTTTGGATAAGGGGTACTCAAATTGTATATGTTTGTGGGAGCATCAAAAGGTTTGGGAACATAGCCTAGCCACAGGGGTCTGGATACTTTGTTAAATATGGTTAAACTCAGTTAATACAGTGAAGTGCTAATTCTTGTCACTGTCCCAAATCCATGTGACTTAGGATGTTGACTGCTTTATGAGAAGTTTGATTGATGTGTATGTACAGTGATTACTTGAGAAAATCCAAGTTGATAAAGTTGATATTGCAATGCAATAGAAATTGAAGGGTTATTTCATTGTCAAAGTAGATGTATATAGTGCCTCTTTGTTATATTCACTCCAGTTTCCTGTTATAATCTATGTTTTGCATTGGTACTGTTTAGCGAATTCCATGGATTTCCAAGTCAATCAGTTAAATATTTTATTAAAATTGTTAGCCCAAGTTAACAAATTAAATTTATTGAAACTTCAGAGAATTTATTTGATATGGTAAAATTAGGATAATTTGACCTAATTGGAGAGACCTTGTGTCTGCACACTGTTCCTTTTAGGATCCTAATATAAAGCATAGGGTACACAGCACATGATCACTGAACTGTCATTCTTACAAAAATAATTTTATATTTTGACATTTTAATGGTTCTTTTCTGTTGATGTAGATTTAGATGTCCTTTTACAAGATAAAGGATCAAAAATTAAGCTGCTCAAATATGAGAAGTACTTCTTTGTCGTTACTTAAAGTGGTGCCACATTAATGCTTTAAATGACCAAACCTTGACTTCCGATGGTAGAATGAATCAGAATCAGGTTTAATATCACTGGCACATGTCGTGATATTTGTTGACTTTGTGTCAGCAGTACAATGCAATATATAATAGCAGAAAAAAGCTGTTACAGAAAGTATATGTAAATTAGATAAATAAGTATTGCAAAAGATAGAAATTAAAAATTTGTGAGGTACTGTTCATGAGTTCAGTGTCCATTCAGAAATTGGATGGCAGAGGGGAAGAAACTGTTCCTGAATCACTGAGTGTCTGCCTTAAGGCTCCTATACCTCCTCCCTGATGGTAGCGACGAGAACCAGACATGACCTGAGTGATGGGGGCCCCTCATGTTGGATGCCGCTTTTTTGAGGCATTGCTCCTTGAAGGTGTCCTGGATGCTACAGGTTAGTGCTCATGTTGGAGCTGATTAAGTTTACAACTCTGCGCAGTTTACTTCGATCCTGTCCCCAAAGTATTTGTAATTCCATGAGCAAGTTAGATTATTGCGGATCCAGTAACCCTCATGTGAAATTATTTGTTGTGCCTGGGGTCCTTGTTCGCAGAGGACAATTTCAGTTATTTTCGGCAAATTTATTTATAATTTCATGGGAAGTTAATGGGAGGTTAAGGCTGCCTTTAATGTTAGAAAATTAAGAGCAGGTGTCAATTATTGCGGCCAAGCAGAGTTCTATAAAAATATTAATTTTATGTATAAATGACCATCTGAAAAAAAGGTAATTTCAACGCCTACACAAAAATGTAATTTCTGGGTTTTTTTGGGGGGGGGTTCAGAGTGTCTGGCAAGAATTCACTAAAGGGACCAATGGAGTCTCCAAGGGCTTAATTAGATCGAAAAGTGGGGTTTCCCAACCTGGGAATCATGAACTTCTTGGTTATTGGTAAGGCTCCTTGGCATAATGAAGATTGGGAACCCCTGATACAAAAGTATTCTGTGTCACCGGAGCCTTTACTCAAGCATTTCACTGCTTTAAAAACTTCAAATCCTGATGAAAACTCTCAGCCCAAAATGTCGGCTGTTTATTCATTTCCATAGATGCTGCCTGACCTGCTGTATTCCTCCAGCATTTTGTGTGTGTTGCTTTAGTTTTCCAGCATCTGCAGAATTTCTCGTGTTTATGTTAAATGTATGTTCAATTAGTCAAAATAGATTTGCTTTACAGCACCACACGCAAAATGCTAGAGGAGCTCAGCAGGTCAGCCAGCATCTATGGAAGTGAATAAACACTGGAGGATCCAGGCCAAGATCCTTCTTCAGGATTTATTAATTTCCATAGATGCAGTCTAACCTGCTGAGCTCCTGCAGCATTTTGTGTGTTGCTTTGGATTTCCAGCATCTGCAGACTTTCTCATGTTTATGTTAAATGCATGTTCAAATGGTCAGAGTTGATTTGCTTTGTCCTTTGGGTCTAATAATGACATGTACCACTCCCTCCATTTGTCCGGATCTGTTAAAAGATTATTGATTTGTTGGAGATCATACCACTCTGTATAAAGAAACTTTCATATTTTGAAGAAAAAAGTGCAAATACACCTTTATGAAATATTAGTAAACACTCTTCTGCCATGGATAGACAGATCTTTAAATTCCACTTGTTAAAACACTTGTTCAAGGATGTATAATTTCATTTTATTTTGTCAAGCAGTCACAGGATTTATAGTTTTTTCTTTGTGTGATACATGCTATCTGTTTTCAGATCAGGCTCACAATTTGAAGGAACAAGAGGATGCAGAAAACTGGAGTTCAAGAAACCGGCATCACTGTTCTTTTCTGATTCCGTCCAATTCTGATCTGCAGTTATTTTCAAAATTTCAGTTAACCGCTTTATTTTGTCAAAATGTTGGACAGTAAAGCACAATTGGTCAGATTTCCATCAAGTTGGGACAAAAAAGTTACAACACAATCAACTATGTAGCAGAAGCCTTTCAATATCAGACATTTATTTCCATATCTTTATTTTGCTAAATCTTTAGCAATAGGATATTGAAGGTAATGGATGTAGATTTATTTTAAAGTCATTTAAGTTTGAGTTGTTATCGGCTTTAATATTCTTTCAACAGCACAGTGTAGTTTTTATTTTCTTTGGGAGATCCATGATTGTCTCCAGAGCTATTTCTTTTTTGCCACCAACAAAGACCAGATTGAATTGAATCTCAGACTGGATGAACAGAGTTTTAGTTCTGGATACTCTTCAACACTGATTGGAGTAAAAGCTTTTCTTTCCTCTTCTGAGCCTTTGAAAATTTTGTGGCAAAGTCAGCCTTTATAATTTGGCAATTCACTATCCAGCATTTGAGGAATCCAACCAAATCCAAACCAATTCTTGTTTGAATACTGTATGTGCTGTTTCTTACAATTGTTATTGAAGTTTAAGGAAAGGCACATTCCTCTATTGTCTCCTTGCCTAATAGTAGTGCTCCAAATACTGTTCCTTCTGAAATTGTTCATATCTGGAATCTATCTTGTCTAGATGACAGAGATTGACAGAAGCTATGAATTTAATTAACAGACCACTTGAGTTATGTCTGTTAATCGAGAATGATGGAACAAAAAAGCCAGCTCGTTGAACAGCATCTGTGTTGGGTGGGGGTACCCAGCGTGAGACCCTGCATCAGGACTGGGTGGCGGGGGGGGGGGGGGGGCGGGGAGAAGGAGAGAGAGAGAGAGATAAACATGATCGGTAAGATGGGGGAGAGTGCTGTTGGTGGGCAGTAGATGATTAAAGAAGGTGAAGAATAATGAGCAGATGGACCCAGGTGAAGGAGAGGAAAGGGTGGAGTTGGAAAACAGAGGCAGATGTGTGATAGATGGAAGCAGACAAGGTATGAGAAGCGGGTGGAACTCCCCTTAGTTCATCCTCTCCCACTCCCTTTCACTTTATTTCCATATCGTCCTTTCACTTCCTGATTTCATCTACCTTGCTAGCTACACATTTCACCCACCCAATTCTCTCCCCATCTGATTCCACCTGCCCTTCATTTCTTCCCAATGCTCCCCTTTATCACCTTCCCAACTTATCGGAAATCATCACTGGTTGTCCTTGTGTTCCCACCTTTTGTATCAACCTTAACCAGGTTTCTCCCCCTTCACTCTTTCCAACACCCGCCTGGCTTCATCCAGCTCTTGTGCCTTACCTATGTCCACCTTCCTCTATCTGTCAAATGCACCGAGCCCCCTTCTCCACTGGACTCAATCTGCCTGCCACTCTTCACCCTTCCTGCCTTGCCCCTCCTCCTCCTCTGTATACTGGAAATCTTCCGTCTGCATTTAGTCCTGATGCAGAGTCTCCACTGAAAATATCAACAATTCCTTTCTCATCATAGGTGCTGCTTCTCCCACAGTGTGCTTGTTACTCCAGTTATAGTCCCTTATGTCCACAATAGTAAATGTTACTTGGTGAATGTCATGTGATCTTCTAATCTCTGTTACAGCTTCAGAATTTCAATAGAAACCAATTCCTCCACTTTATTATCAATTATCAAAAAATACTAACTTTTTTTGTTTGTTTCTGCAACACTAATAGCGAATAGTCAAGAAGGAATTACTGAATCTTATGTTAGAAAGAAGCCTAGCTGTACACCTGCAGTTGTAAAACAACTATTGAAAGATTTTTATCCTCAGTTTAGAGAGGTAAACCTGGCCTCTCCAACTCAGCAGCTGTCCTGGACCAGGAACCAAAATAATTTTAAGATGACAGCTTATTAAACACCGATAGATAGAGATTTGCAAAAAGAGTCTTAAATCAAAGAATCTCAACTTTTATTAATTGACCTTTTTAAAAAGTACTGAATATGATAGTTTAATAACATCATTAAACTAGCAAACAAGTCGTGGTCTTAATTTCTTGAGGGATTAAAAGGAAAAGTGAAGTTTTTTTAAACATGTACCTAAGGTAGTATAGACCACACTTGGAGAACTTCTGTACAGGCTTAGTGCCAAATTATAGAAACACTAACTGGGATGTAAAACAGTTTTTAAAGATTGTACCAAACACTTAACATCACACCCATTAGGAAAGGATCACCTTCCTGCATTTCTTTATTTTTTATAAAAAGGTTGAGTGGTGTTCAAATTATAAGTATTTTGATAGAGTGGTCACAGAGCAAATGTTTCCATTTGGGAGTTGGGTGTGGTAATAAAACTTGGGATTATCAATATAAATGGAGTTTAACAGAACTTTTCTGACCAAAAAGTGGCCTGATTGTAGAGCCTGAAACCACAGGGAGTGATTGAGGTGAATGTTGTGGATGAATTTAGTGAGAAGTTGCCCATTTCTGAGGGGAAAGGAATGAAGATTACACTAATATTTTGATGAGCCAGAATGGGAAGAAGATAATAAAGGCTGGCTGGTATTGGTTGGCTAGGATAGCTTTATCTGTTTCTCGGCTCTCCTTATCCGCGAGTTCCGCATGCGCGAATTCAACCAACCGCGAATCGGGAAAACCCAGCAGTTCTCTCTCCAGCACTCGTTGTTCGAGCAT
Source organism: Mobula birostris (assembly GCF_030028105.1). Classification (NCBI taxonomy): domain Eukaryota; kingdom Metazoa; phylum Chordata; class Chondrichthyes; order Myliobatiformes; family Myliobatidae; genus Mobula; species Mobula birostris. The sequence goes on along the minus strand of NC_092374.1, from coordinate 122,134,087 downwards.
TGTTTGGTCGCTACTTTGTTTCTGTGAAAAAAATGGCTCCTAAAAAGCAATTACGTGGTCAAAGCAATTCCTCAAAGGCTGAGAGGGAGTGTAAAGTGCTATCTCTCACTGAGAAATTAGAAATATTAGATCTTTTGAAAAGTGGCATGTCGCATTCCAAAGTGAGCCGTGAGGTCGGTAAGAATGAATTGAGCATTCGTACAATAAAGCAGAAAGAAGCTGAAATTCGTGGACGTGTTAGTGCTACGGATGGCTGGTTGGCTATGTAAAGCACTACAGCCTCAAGAACTTGAAGATCACGGGAGAATCAGCATCGGTATTCCCAGAAGAGCTACGATGGTTGCGTCTGTACTGAACATGTACAGACTTTTTTTCTTGTCATTATTCCCTGAACAATACAGTACAACAACTATTTACGTAGCATTTACATTGTATTAGGTATTATAAGTCAACGGAACAGAAACACTGCGGGCGGCGGGTCCTGTGCTGCCCTGGGTCCTAAAGTGCACCCGCACTGAGACAGAATAAGTGACTTGAGCATCCACTTTTTTTGGTATCTGCGGGGGGTCTCGGAACCAATCCCTCGCAGATAAGGAGGGCCGACTGTATATTTCTAATTATAAGATGTCTGTGTGTGATGGATCTCTTGCTGCTCCTGAGGGAAAACCTCTGCATTCAAGTGGTCTCTCTCGCTCTCTCTCCCTCGATGCTGTCTGAGGATGTTACTAAATTTCTGCGACTTACAGATGGACTGCAGTTCACATTAGACTTTTTCAATTTCTGTATTTTATGTTTTTATATTCTGTGTTTTGGCTCGTCTTTCTCGATGCAGTTTGCACAATTTGTTAGTTTCTTTTGCATGAGGTGGAGTGGGCTTTGATGTTCTTGTTGCTATTTGCGTGATTTCTTTTTCTTTTGTGTGGGGTGGGTGGGATTAATTTTTTTTTTACTCTTGAATGTTTTCCGTGTTTTTCTTTGTTTCGTGCCTATCTGGAGAAGATGAATCTCAGAGTTGTATACTGCAGACATACTTTGATAATTATACTTTTGAAGCTTTAATGTATTTAAGTAAGTCATGTTTTAGGAAAATTCATGTTATGACAACAAGCATTCAACAGGGTTCAGGTGTAAAGATGTGAGGCCTCCATCAGTGAGGGTCGAGCGTGGATGTTGCTTACTAGCTACCTAGAAATGCAAGCTTGGGCAACACAATATGGAGAGCAAGCTATTGCCCATGTAGCAAGCTCCCCCTTTCCACACTTCTGATGGACCCACAGGAAAGCTAAAAACTGATTGGCATCAGCAGCATCGCAAGAGTTGCCAGTCAGCGTTGAGCTCAGTGTAGGACTGCCTTAGGGACTCCAGCTCCAGATTTTTCCTTCAGGGTTTACTCCCAAAGGCATCCCCATAAATGGGTATAGCTGCAAGACGATGGAGGTTTGAAATCAGAGTTTTCCTTCTCTTAGATGAACTGCCAACCCCCATCTGTCCAAAGCATCAGGTTTTAAGGCATCTGTAACCTGCCTTTGCCCCTTCTCCGGTCAGTAGAAACGGTTCTACTAAGCCAGGAGCTGTACTTGGTTGCTAGAGGCTATTTGAGGCCATGCTATTGGAAGCATTTAATAGGAAGTGAGAGCTTGTCCCCATTACCACCCCAGGTTATAACAACCTTAAGAAACCTGGTCTGTACATACTGGCTGTGTGGTGAAAAAAGCACAACAGCGCCTCTTTCACCTCAGATGGCCGAAGAAGTTTGGCATGAGCCCCCAGGATTTTCTACAGGGGCACCACCGTAAGCATCCTGACTGGCTGTGTCACTGCCTGGTACGGGAACTGCATTAACCTTAATCGCAGGGCACTGCAGAGAATGGTGCGGACAGCTCAGCACACCTGTGGATGTAAACTTTCCTCTCTTCAGGACATTTACATCAGCAGGTGCTTAAAAAGGGCCTGGAGGATCATCAAGGACTCCAGTCACCTCAACCCACAAACTGTTTCAGCTGCTTCCATCTGTCAAATGGTACCACAGCATTAAGGCCAGGATAGCTTCTTTCACCAGGTCATCAGATTTATCAATACACATTGATCTGGTTGAATATCTGACTGTACATCATGTCTGACTCCCCATACATGTATACAAAACAATTCTGTATACAATCTTAGTGTTTGGGCAATATCCTCCCACAATTCCCTTCATTATTGCTTGCACATAGGGACGGAGACGCAACATAAAGATTTTTACTCCCTCATGTCGTGAGGTGGACGTAAGAAATAAAATTCTAAAAATTCTAAAAAAAAGTTTTAATACTTCAGATAAGGGATGTATTAGATATTAAACTTTATAAGAGCTGAAACAGATACTCCTGTTATAAGCCATTTTGTAGCAGTTTAGCCTACACCAAGGAAACCCTGATGTACAGTACTTATATGACACTTTGAGTGATGGGCTGCATAGTAAAGCACAGTTAGTGCTATTGCTTCATAATTACATTTATTCATAAACTAGAGTGCTGTCTTTGTGGAGTCTGTACATTCTACCCACCATATTGTACAATTCTGCCAAGGTCTGTGGTTTCCTTCACATCAGAAAGATATGTTGATATGCTAAGTGATAATTGTTTTTTTTTAAAAGAGAGATCCTTTGGTATAAAAAGTGCAAAAAGAAGCAAAAGAAAGTTGGTTTTATAAGGCAAATAAGGGGCAGGGGGATGTGCTTGTTTTATTGGGACTCAACATGACTGAATGGGAAAAATAAACTTATTCTGTGTTATAATAAACAAGTATATAGAGTCTTAAGTGTTTACATTTTAACCCAGAGTACACAAACAGAATATTTTTTTCAGACCAAATATAAGACCATAACGTATAGGAGCAGAAGTAGGCTATCTGACCCATTGAGTCTGCTCCCCAATTTCATCATGGCTGATCCATTTCCCTCTCAGCCCCAGTCTCCTGCCTTCTCCCCGTATCCCTTCATGCCCTGACTAATCAAGAATCTATCAACCTCTGCCTTAAATATACCCAATGACTTGGCCTCCACAGGCAACAAATTCCACAGATTCACTACTTTGCTAAAGATGTTCCTCCTCATCTCGGTTCTAAATAGACACCCTTCTATTCTAAGGCTGTGTCCTCTGGTCTTAGACTGCCCCATTATAGGAAACATCTTCTCCATATCCACTCCACTGAGGCTTTTCAACATTCGATAGCTTTCAGTGAGGTCACCCCTCATTCTTCCTCATTCTGTGATGTTTGTCAATATGTCATCTTAACTTAAGGAAAAAAAAATTCACGAAGCTTGATCCAAAAGTAATGTTAATGCTGAGAAATTGTGAAGCAGAAATCAGTACATTAGAATACAGTCTTTTGATCAATATCCTAACAACATCTGAAACCCAAAAGCACCATTTTTTAAAATTAGTGGCATACATACCGATAAATAATTTAGTGCAAGCCTTTAACATGTTTTGAAATTTCTTTGCTCTTGGTTTTAAATTGAGCTTTTCTCCAATCATAGAGTAATATAGCATGAAATCAGGTCCTTCAGCCTATCTAGTCTCTGCCGACCAAGATGTCCACTTAAGCTCGTCCCGGTTGCCTGCAATTGATCCTTGTGCATTTAAATCTTCCCTATCCAGGTATCTGTCCAAGTGACTTTTATTGCTATTGTTCCTATCTCAACCTCTTTCTTTGCCACTTATTCTATATACATCATCCCCCTGCTTCCAACCCTTGAGCCAGTTATGTATCCTCTTAGCCGGTTTTCCCTCAACCTCATGTGATCTGACCTCCTAGATTAACCTACAATGCAGGATCTTGTCAAAGACCTTGGTAGAGTCCATGTAGACAATAGCTACCTGTCTGCCAAATCCATCTTATGCCCTTGTTTTGCCCTCTTGATTTCCCTCAAGAGTACTCCTACAATTTTTATATTCATCAAGGGATTAATTTTATCCCTCCTGACTAAAGATGATGCATACCCCTTTTTCCTGGCCAGAGCCTCATATCTCTCACCCGCCAAGGTTTTCTAAGCTTGTCAGCTTTGCTCTTCATCCTAACAGAACCATAAGGGGCGGCACGGTAGTGCAGCGGTTAGCACCTGCCTGTAATCAGTTTGTAAGTTCTCCCCGTGACCGCGTGGGATTTTTCCGGGTGCTCTGTTTTCCTCCCACAGTCCAAAGACCAACGGGTTGGTAGGTTAATTGGTCATTGTAAATTGTCTCATGACTAGGCTAAGATTAAATCAGGAGATTGCTGGACTGCATGGATCGAAGGTCCAGAAGGGTCTATCCTGCACTGTATCTCAATAAATAAATAAATGTCCCGGAACTCTTTATCGTTCTTCTAAAAGCCTCCCACTTCCCAGACAGTCTCACCCTATTGGTTTCTGCAAGTGCTTGTCCAATGCCTTGAATATTGACACTGCCCCAATTTACGATCTTAACCTATTGACCTGATTTCCTCCTGACTATTTAAATAAATAAAATTGTGGTTAGTGGTCACAAAGTGCTCTCCCACCAACACTTCAAGTATTTGCCCAACTTTGTTCCCTAAGTCAATGCAGTTTTGTGGTTAGTTGTTTAAAAGTGTGTGAGAAGAGCTGTGGTTAATTTAGCCTAAATTCTCCCACTCTTTTTTTTGTTCTGTGGGACAGTATACTTGGTCTAAGTTCTGCTATATTGGCCTGGCAGAGCTTTGGTTTACAGGTGGGAGTCTGGAACTGATCATTCCCGTAAATGGTGAGAACTTGAATGTGGAAGAGATGTAGATCAGGAACTTTAATAGTTGTCTCTGAAGATGTTCTGTATTCATAGGTGTAAGATGAATTATTAGTGGTCTTGACAGTCACCTTTTAAAGGTGGTATCTTTTTTAGATTTTATGATTTAAAAAAAAATATTTTGTTAGATGAGAGTTATGCCAGTGATTTGACCCTATTGGAAATCTTGAAGTTGTTGTAAACAAAAGTGGTGAGTGTGTGGGTTTCCCATATTGTGGCCAAGGACGTAGCGAATGTGTAATGTTTGTTTTCAATGCCCCCATCTCTACGTAGTCATTTTAGTATCATTGCTTAAAAAAAAGTCTTAACAATTAATTTGTCGAAGAGAGCATTATTCTTTTATTTGTGAAAAGTTGTTGATATTTCCAGAGGTAGATGATTGTAGTTATCTTTCAAAGTTACTGTGACCAAATAACTTTACAGGGTGGCATGATAGTGTAGTGGTTTGCACAACGCTTTACAGTACAGGTGACTGGTGCTCAATTCCCACCGCTGCCTGTAAAGGATTTGTACGTTCTCCCTGTGACAGCGTGGATTTCCTCTGGGTGCACCAGTTTCCCCACACAGTCCAGAGGTGTAATGGTTGATATGTTAATTGGTTTAATTAGGATTAATTTGGGGGCTTGCTGGGCAGCGTGGCTGTAAGGGCAGAAAATTCCTATTCTCCCCTGTATCTCAATAAAGAAAATAAAAACTTTCCAGTGGTGTGAGCATGTGCATATGTGTTTTTATGTTGAGCGTGGGGTGAGGGGGAGGTGATGGCAGGAGTCATTAGTCAGCAGTTTGTCATATAGTTTGGGAGAAAAAAACTTATTGTGGATATCTGCATTAGCCATAAAACAGTACTGTGTCATTCCACAACAAGATTCAGCAAGAAACAGGAAATATTAATGAGTCCAGCAATCCTAAGTATTCCCAATTCAATCTTATCTTTGTTCCACTCGTCCTTCAGACATTGCTTTCCTTGCCTCTTTCAGTGAAATCTATCATCTCCTTTTTTTATGCTGTGGCTTACAGTAACAGAACTCAAAAGACCAATCCGACGCCGACTCTTTTTAGTTGGAGTTCATAGCAGTTGCCTTAAAAGATCAAAACTTCCAGTGCAGCTACATGGTATTAATGTTCAGCTTCTGATGTGTCCCTGCAGGGTTTTTTTTTCTCTCTCTGCTTTGGTATGGGGGAAGGGAGTGATGGATATCCCACAGAACATGCTCAATATTTGCAAACACTGCTATCCTTGTTTTGTAGGGTCCTGTTCACAAGCTCAGTCCTTAACCTGGCTGAACTGGTTGCTCTCCGACCTGACCTTGCCAAATTGAAAAAGGTCCTATACTTTCATGAGAACCAGTTGGTATATCCTGTCCGGAAAAGCCAGGAAAGAGACTTCCAGTATGGATACAACCAAGTGATTTCATGGTAGGTGAGCTTACTTTTTGTTCATCTTGTTCAAATGGTTTTTTTCTGTCGTTAGAAGTGGCTTCCACCTCTTTATAAACTCTCACACAATTTGATAGACCAGATTCTTTATACGATCAGGAGGGTTGGTTGCCATCTGTTCTCCCCAAATAATAATTTATTGCAATAAAACCACTTAACTCTAAGTAAATCTTTATGAAAAACAGTACAATTCCTGGCTTCACTGTTAGAGTGATTTATAAAGGATGGCTGAGCACATAAAATTATACTGAAACCCATCATAAGATTCTTAGGTAAGCTAAAATGCCTCTGTCCAAAAACTAGAAGAGGTTAAACAGCCTTCATATTCCAGATATGTCAATGACCTAAGACACTGAAGAGTTTAACAGTTATATTTGCTTTGATTCAACTGACCAATTCTCCTGGTGGTGTGAAATTATTGGTTAAAATTGAGCTTTGTACAGCGACGGAATAAATCTGTGTTTGAAATTAGGCTGTGGTATTTTGTACATTGATACAATATTATTTGTATTGCAACAGGTAATTGTGTGTGTGTGTGTGTATATGTATGTGTATATATATATATATATGTATTCATCTATTGTAAATGCATGTACTAAACCTTGAGTCTAAATTGGGTATGGCAAAATTTTATTGGTGAATGATTGCAAGCCCATTTTTGTGGGAGACCAGATATTTAAAGTCCTTACACCAAACACTTGCTGAGTGATTGGATTGCATAATATTGTTATTTTCAGTACTATGCCTTTAAAACTCAATTTAGCATGGATTTAATTGTGTTTGTTACCCATTATAAGTTAAATCATACCAGTCAGAAATTGGAGTATTAGAGATGATTGGATCACATCATTATGAGGGCGCCATTCATTGGGCACTAATTCTGATTCCCATATTCCTAATTTAGGAGAATTGTAAATTTAGTAAAATACTGTCCAGATTAAATCAACGAGCCACCATTCTTCAACCAGCCAAAAGCTCTGTAATACAAGTCACAAACAAGAGAACATCTGCAGATGCCGCAAATCCGAGCAACACACACAAAATACTGGAGGAACTCAGCAGGCCAGGCAGTGTCTATGGCGAAAAGTACAGTTGACTGTACTCTTTTTTTTCCATAGATGCTGCCTGGCCTGCTGAGTTCCTCCAGCATTTTGTGTGCGTAGCTCTGTAATACAGACCCCCACAATCTCTCCTTTATGCACCCATCCCATAAACAACCTACATTATGTTTCTGTTCCTGAACACTTCTACCAACTGACATCACTATGCTAACCTCCATGATCTCCTCTATGACATTCTGTCCTTCCTAATTCTAATCCCAGCTCTACGATGCCCACACAAGTCCCAAGATCTCCCCTTTCTTCTTTTCCTCCCCCCTTCCTACCTACCTGTCAGACTACTACAAATGTCAAAAGGTTCCTGGTCCAAACTCCTTCCATCTATACAGTTCAAGTGCATCTTGTCTGTGGCCAGCCTCCTAAAACCAGACTCAGTATACATTATATGGGCCACATATTTTAAGGAAACTAAATTTCAATGTGGTGGGCAAGGATTTTTGAGCAACTCTCTCCAGATGAAAAATGATTAGTCTACATTATTTCCAATTGGTCTTGAATCTCCCAGTGTAGATCTGTCGTAGACTGGGGAAAGTGAACATTGTTGAGGTAACTGTTTTGTGTACCACATTTCGTCATCTCTCCCATCCTGTCAACTCAGTAGACAGCTGTGATTCAGAGCTTTACATTGTCTGTAACTTTAATTATCTTTCCCATTCCTACTTTGACCTCCTTGCCATTTTTTCAAGATGGGTTCTGAGTATTTCCAATATATTTTGTGTTTTTTTTTTCAGAATGGCAGGTATGGATTGCATTTGCCAATTTGGTAATATCTTAGTGAAATATTAGTCTTTCTTAAATGGCTATGATCAAAATTTGAAATGGAATCCATGATTTCTACCTATGAACTTTATGAAAACTGGCTGAATTAATAATGTTAGTTTGAGTAGGAACAGCTGAGTTAAGTAAGTTGGATAGTGAAACATTATGTATTTGTAGAGAACATTCAAAGAAAGGAACAAATACCTCTGATTGCCTAATAAATGGCAGATGTTAGAAATCTTGAGCAATGCACCCAAAATGCTGGAGGAACTGAGCAGGTTAGGCAACATCTATGAAGGGAAATAAACAATCGATGTTTCACACCGAGACCCTTAATCAGGAAATGCCACTGAATCGGTGAAATCTAGGAGCAGAGGTAGCTCCTTTGGCCTTGAGGCACGTTCAGTCATTTAATAAATTTTCAGCTGAACTTATGGCTAAATTCTTCATTTGCCTTAACTCCGTGGCCTTGAAATTCTAGTACATTCTATGGGTAGCCAGATGGATACAGCACCAATGTACCAGCAACTATTTTGATTGCTCCCTCTCCACTGAAAACTTTACTTACATTCAGGACATTGCATAGCACATTATTGGAAGCTTACAAGTCTCTGTTGGTGGTGAGGGCTACATTGGAATCCAGAGGTGGGTATTAGATTTCTCCAATTAAAATAATTTTACAGTTGCATCACACTGAAAGCAGCAGCATTATTCAATTAAAAATTTTAAGAATACATCTCCTAAATCATTTGGTAAGCAAGAAATAGTTGGAAGATAGTGCACTGAAGCTATTTGAAAATCTCGAGCAGGATTTTGCAGAAAAAGGGAAAAATGTTGAGGTGGTGGATTGAGAAAGAGAACTACACAAAGCAAAGACTAACAAAGATGATTTTTAGTTAGTTTTAATCTAAAGTATGCAACTAGGAAAGTAAGATTGGATGAGATTTCAGTTGAGCCTGTGGGATCAGCCTCCAGAAGAGTTTGTAGACAAAAGATTAAGTATGGTAGGGCAGGAGGAGCTAATATAAGGAAGTTGAGAGTGGGTTTAAAAGGCCGTCAGTGCAGGCTAAGATGTGACCCTAAAGTAAACTAATGCAAGTACTGGATAAGAATGGAAAATACTGGGAATACTTAGCAGGTTGGGCTGCATCCATCGAGAAGTAGATTTAGTGTTTGACATTGATAAGTTTGCAGTAGTTTGGGCGTAGAGAACTATGGTTTGAAAAATTGTAGCACACGTAGAAAGGGTGGAAATGACAGAGGGCAGTTGAATCCTCATTTGTGTGACTTGTTATCTAGCTGTGACTTGTTTCAGCATCAGTTCACCTGAGTATCATAGAGTAATAGTGTCATAGAAAACTACAGGACAGAGACAAGCCTTTCGGCCCATCCAGTCTGTGCTGAAGTATTTATACTGCCTAGTCCTATCGATCTACACCGGGACCATAGCCCTCCATATTCTTCCCATCCATCTACCTATCCAGACTTCTCTTGAACATCAAAATCAAAATCGCATCCACCATTTGCACTGGCAGTTCGTTCCATACTTTCACTACTCTCTGAATGAAGAATATTCCCCTCATGTTCCCCGTAAACCGTTCACCTTTCACCTTTAACCAATAACGTCTAATTATAGCCTCACTCGATAAAATGAGTGTTTCATTTCTCTAGGCTAGTCTATAAAACCATAAAACATTGGAACAGAATTTGGCCATTTGGCCGTTCAAGTCTGCTGTACCATTCAATCACGGCTGATTTTATTATCCCTCTCAACCCCATTCTCCTGCCATCTCCCTGTAAACTTTGACACTCTGACTAATCAGGAAACTATCAGCCTCCGCTTTAAACATACTCAATTACTTGGCCTCCACAGCCAAGTCCTTCTGAATGGACAATGAACCAATCCATGACCACTACCTCACTTTTTTTTTGCTCTCTTTTTGCATAACTAACTTATTTATCTGTCTGCCTGTATATACAAGTACCTCCAAAGAGTGAGGCAGGTCTTAAAAAGCCAGCTGAATGGGAAGAGCAAGACCAGAGCCATTAACACATTCTCCCTACCAGTCATCAGACACCCAGCCACAAAAATGTTCTGACCAAGGAGCAAACTGGAAGCTGCTGACTTCAAGACCCAGAAACTATGAACAATACATGGAGGATTCCATCCAAAGTCCAATGTTGAGCGCCTGTGCACCCACCAGGATAAAGGAGGACGAGGACTTGAAACTGTCAAGGCCACTGTTCTGAAAGAAATGGGAAGCATCCATGAATATGTCGGGAAGCTGGGTCCTAAAGACAACCTGCTAGGAAAGTACCTCAGACAGCAGGCAGAGGATATGGAAATAGAGGTGGGCGGAGAGCCAGAGGACCAGAGCTGTGGCAGGACAAGCCCCTGCACGGGATGTACCATCGCCAGATATCAGAGGTGGCTGACATAAGAAAGTCCAACTGGTGGCTGGAAATGGCAGGGCTGAGGGACAGCACAGAGGCACTGCTCATGGCTGCACAGGAACAGGCGCTGAGTACAAGAGCAGCAGAGGCAGGGTGTCTATCAACACCAGGCATGACGCAAGATGCAGACTGTGCAGGGAATCCGCTGAAACCACCCAGCACTTAGTAGCAGGCTGTGAGATGCAGGCAGGGACAGCATACACTGAACCAAGTTGCAGGAATTGTGTACAGGAGCATCTGTGCTGAGTATGGATTGGACACTCCCAAGTCCAAATGGGAAACACCTGAGAAGGAAGTTGAGAATGACAGAGGTAAGATCCTGTGGGACTCCCAAATACACTCTGATAAGCAGATACTGGCCAGCCAAGCAGACATGGTAATACTGGACAAGGAACAGGAGAAAGTGACAGTAATAGATATGGCAATCCCAAATGACAGTAACATCAGGAAGAAAGAATATGAGAAGCTGGAGAAATACCAGGGCTTCTCCAGATAGGTAGAAAGAATGTGGAATGTTAAAGCCAGAGTAATCCCAGTGGTGATAGGAGCACTTGCAGCTGTGACACCTGGACTGGGAGAGTGGCTCCGACAAACCCCGGGAACAACATCTGAGATCTTGGTCCAGTAGATTGCACTTCTAGGAACAGCAAGGATACTGCGCCAAAGCCTCAAGCTCCAGGCCTCCAGTGGAGAACCTAGATTAAGGGAAAAGTACACATATACACCACCCATAAGGGGTGAGAAAAAATATATATCTATTACGGTAATTTATAGGTTTTTCTTGTGCATTGCATTGTACTGCTGCTACAAATCAACAAATTTCACAACCTATGCCAGTGATATTAAACCTGATTCTGATTCCAATTCAGAAATAAAACCGAATGCAGGAAATAGCAGTTGTTGAAATGAAGATCTAGTTATGCATACTTTGCATTAACAGATTGAATTTCCATGCGCCCACTGACTGACAATTCCCACAGATCGCTTTCTGGACTTGTACTGTATCCCTGCATGTGATTATGTACTGTAAGCTTTCAGTTTTGCACCCTGCAACATTGAAAATGTTGTAATAGCATGTCTGTATGGGCCCTGCTTCCTCGCAGCATGGATTAAGTTGGAACACTGAATGTGTTCATTGTTTTGCATCATGTCTCTGCTACCTTGAGTTCCTTTGTAGAGCAATTATGGGTGCAGCTGCCACTTCTGTTAAACTTCCTCAGCAGAGCAGCGGCACATTGTGATTACTGCTAGCTTATCTCTGTACTTTCTCAGGTTCAGCACAGCAGAAACATTTCCGATTGGAGCCTGAGTTTTGCAAACCTCTGTGTTTGTGGTAAATTACCTTCACCGCCCTCAATGAATTGTTTTGTCATTGGCTTTGATAATTTCAGTTTCTTTTTTTAATATTAGTAATTCATTCTTTTTAAAATGAAAGGCACCACGGCAGCGTAGCGGTTAGTGCGGTGCTGTTACAACTCTGGGCATTCCAGGGTTAGGAGTTAAATTCTGCTGCGAGTCTCTACGTTTTCCCCATGGAATGCATGGCTTTTCCCCATGTGCTCTGGTTTCATCCCACAGTGCAAAGATGTACCAGGTAGGTTAATTGGTCATTGTAAATTGTCCTGTGATTAGACGAGGGTTAATCAGGAATTGCCGGGGCTGCATAGTTCAAAGGGCTGGAAGAGCTAAATAAAAATAAAAATAAAATATTTATACTTTATTCACTTTGGCCATAATCACAACCTGTTTAAAAGGCTTCCTTTGAAATAGTTTTCACTATCATATTTATTTGGACCTTTTTGTTTACATGTGTTATATTTATTTAAAGTTCTTGCCAATTATTTTATGTCTTCGCTACATCTGCAATGCTTCATTTTTTTTTCAAAACCAAACAATTAAATATTTTTGACATTATGACACTTGATCAATTTATTTGACCTGGATTGATAACTTTAATATTCTCTAAATGTGATTTTTCCTTTTTCCAGTCCCAATGGTGCAGGTTCATGTTGAATCCACTATTTTTGACTGTAAACTGCTTCCCTGCAATTTGAAACTTGTAATCTTCAGTGTGCATATTTATGCTTTACCATTCACCTGACATTTGACAGTAATGGCTTCATTGCACAAACTAATCCTCTGACAGATCATTGAGCTGAACTGTAACCCTGTTTTTCTCCCTCTCTATCTGCTGCCTGATCTGTAGATTGCTTGCAGGGATTTTCTGTTTTTATATCAGATTCTCAGCAGCTGTAGTTTTTATTTTACTTCCAGCCCAATCCCTCTAAACATCCCATGGAGAGTTGGGTAGAAAGCTGAAATGCAGGACCTCCAGAGCATTAATCTCCAGATTGCTGCCTGTGCCAGTGAAGGTAAGAATAGGATTAGTTAGATAATGAATCAGTGGCTGAGGAACTGGTGCAGGGATCAGGGCTTCAGATTTCTGGATCCTTCGGATATCTTCTGATGAAGGTATGACCTGTACAAAAAGGACCAATATTCTTGAGGGCAGATTTGCTAAAGCTGCTTGGGAGGGTTTAAGTTATTTTCGCAGAGGGATGGGAATAAATAATCTGGTTGAGGATGCGGCAGTTGGCATACAGGTAGATGCAGTGTGCAGTCGGACTGTGAGGAAGGACAGTTAGATGATAGGGCAAAATTACAGTCAGTGGGCTGAGTTGAAGTGTAACATTGAATTGAAAAAGGTGATGAAAAGGGAAGGGGAGATGATGAGTTGATGCGTGTGCAGTGGAGAGGGTAGAGGGGGCTTTGAGATTCTAACATTCTTCTGTCATTCATTCTTTTGGGGTTCTTCTGTTTTTTTGTGGATGTTTGAGAAGACAGATATTTCAGGTTGTATGCTGTGTACATACTCAGATAATAAACGGAACCATTTGAATACAGGACCAAAGGAGTTATATTTTACTGCACACAGTATACGGAATAAGGTAGGTGATCTTGTCGTGCTCTCAGAGATTGGCAGGTATGACTTTGTGGGCATCACTAAGATGGGGCTGAAAGAAGATCGTCATTGGGAGTTTAACATCCAATGATACACCTTGTATTGAAATGACAAGCAGGTAGGCAGAGGGGGTGGAGTGCTCTGTTGGTTTAAAAAAAACTGAAATTAAATCTTTAAAAAAAGGTCAGATAGAATTGGAAGATGTAGAACCCTTGTGGGTAGAGTTAAGAAACTGCAAGAGTAACAAGACCCTGATGGGAGTTATATACAGTCATCCAAACAGTAGCCAGGATGTGGGGTACAAATTACAATGGGAGATGGAAAAGGCATGTAAAAAGAGCAAGGTATGATAGTTATGGGGGATTTCAATATGCAGGTAGATTGGCAAAATCAGGTTGTTGCTGTGTCAAAAAGGAGGGAATTTGTAGAATGCCTGTGAGATGGGTTTTTAGATTAGATTGCAGCTGAGGCCACTCGGGGAAAGGCAATTCTGGATTGGGTGTTGTGTAATGACCCAGATTTGATTAGGGAGTTTAAGGTAAAGGAACAGTTAGGTTTGAGTGATCACAATATGATAGAATTCATCCTGCAGTTTGAGAGGAGGAAGATAAGGTCAGAGGTATCAGTACCGCAGTGGAGCAAAGGGAATTACAGAGGCATGGGAGGAGCTGGCCAAAGTTGATTGGATGGGGACACTAGCAGGGATGATGTCAGAGCAACAATGGCTGGAGTTTCTGGGAACAATTTGGCAGGCATAGGATAGATACATCCCAAAGAAGAAGATGTATTCTAAAAGGAGGATGAGGAACCCATGGCTGTCAAGGGAAGTCAAAAACAGCATAAAAGCAAAAGAGAGGACGTTAAATTTAGCAAAAATTAGTGGGAAGATACCGTACAGGATTAGGAAGCTTTTGAAAACCAGCAGAAGGCAACTACAAAAGCCATAAGGAGAGAAAAGGTGAAAAGTGAAGGTAAGCTAGCCAATAACATAAAGGAGGATACCGAAAAATTTTCAGATATATAAAGAGTAAAAGTGAACAGAGAGTGAATATCTGATGGGTGACAAAAAAAAATAGTGGATGAACTTAATAAATATTTTGCATCAGTCTTCACTGTGGAAGACACTAGCAGCATGCCAGAAATTTGAGAGTCATTTGGCAGAAGTGAGTGTCGTTGCTCTGGCTATGGAGAAGGTGCTTGGGAATTTGAAAGGTCTGAAGGCAGGTAAGTCACCAGGATCAGATGGATTACACCCCACTGTTCTGAGGTAGGTGAGGAGATTCTGGAGGCATTAGTAATGATCTTTCAAGAATCATTGGATTCTGGAATGGTTTCAAAGGACTGGAAAATCACAAATTTGCTCCAGTCTTTAAGAAGGGAGATAGAAGAAAGGAAGCTATAAGCCAGTTAGCCTGACTTCAGTGGTTGAGAAGATGTTGGAGTCCATTGCTAAGCATGAGGTTTTGGGTTACTTGAAAGCACATGATAAAATAGGCCAAAGTTACCATGGCGTCCTTAAGGGAAATCTTGACTGATGAATCTGTTGGAATTCTTTGAGGAAATGACAGGCAGGGTAGATAAAGGAGAGCCAGTCAGTGTTGTTGTCGCACACAAGGCTGCTTAACATGATAAGAACTCGTGGCATTACAGGAAAGATATTGGCATGGTAAGAGGATTGGCTGACTGGTAAAACCCTCCCATCCATTGAGAACATCTACATGAAATGTTGCCGTAGAAAAGCAGCATCCATCATCAAAGATCCTCACCAGCCTGGCAATACTCTTTTCCCGCTACTGCCATCAGTAGAAGGTACAGGTGCCTCAGGACTCACACCACCAGGTTCAAGAACAGCTACTACCCCTCAACCATCAGGCTCTTGAACAAAAGGGGATAGCTATGCTCATTTAAGGACTTTGTTATTTTGTTTTTTCATGATTATTTATTGCTATTATATCTGCATTTGCACAGTTTGTTTACAG
Organism: Mobula birostris; assembly: GCF_030028105.1. Taxonomy (NCBI): domain Eukaryota; kingdom Metazoa; phylum Chordata; class Chondrichthyes; order Myliobatiformes; family Myliobatidae; genus Mobula; species Mobula birostris. Next base: position 122,118,600 of record NC_092374.1, on the reverse strand, counting down.
TTCCTGATGTTTACAATTACAGTTCTGTAGATTAGCTAAGTATGCCTGCAGAAAAAGCACCTTAGAGTTGTACGTGGTGATACGTATGTAGTCCGATGATAAATTTTACTTTGAACTTTTGACAGGAGCCAAAGAATGGAAATAAAGGGGCCTTTTCTGGTTGACTACTGGTTACCAATGGTGTTCCATGGGGGGGTTGGTGTTGTGACCACTTCTGTTCATGTTATATGTCAATGATTTAGATGATGAAATTGATGGCTTTTTGGCCAAATTTGTAGACACTATAAAAATATGTCGATGGGCAGTTTGTGTTGAGGAAGCAGGGAGTCAGCAGAAGGATTTAGACAGATGAGAAGAATGGGCAAAGAAGTAGCAGATGGAATATAGTGTTAGGGAAGTGTTATGTCATGCACTTTGATGGAAGGAATAAAGGTGTAGATTATTTTCCAAATGGGGAGAAAATTTGAAACTTGGAGGTGCAATGGAACTTGGGAGCCCTAGTGCAAGATTCCCAAAAGGTTAAATTGCAATTTGAGTTTTGAGGTGAGGAAGGCAAATGGAATGTTAGCATTTATTTTGAGAATACTAGAATATAAAAGCAAAGATGTAATGCTGAGACTTTATCAGGCATTGGTCAGACCGCACAGAGTATTGTGAACAGTTTTGGGCCCTTTATGTAAGAAAAGATTTGCTGGCATTGGAAAGGTTTTAGAGGAGGTTCGCGAGAATGATTCCAGGAGTGGAAGAGTTAATGTATGAGGGGTGCTTCATTACCCTGGGCTGGTACTCACTGGAGTTTAGAAGAATTCTGGGGTCTCACTGAAACCTATCAAATTTTGAAAGACCTAGATAGACTGGATATGGAGAGGATTTTTCCATCAGTGGTTGAGTTGAGGACCAGAGGGCACGGCCTCAGAATAGAGGGCCGTCCATTTGGAACAGGGCTGAGGAGGAATTTCTCAAGCCAGAGGGTGGTGAATTTGAGGGATTCGTTGCCACACACAGCTGTGGAGGCCAGGTTATGAGGTATATTTAAAGCAGAAATTGATAGGTCCTTGGATTAATCAGGGCAACAAAGGTTATGGAGAGAAGGTAGGAGAATGGGGCTGAGAGGATTAACAAATCAACAATGAAGCAATGGTAGAGTAGACTCAATGGGCTGAATGCCTTATTTCTGCCTTTATGTCTTATGGTCTTGACCAACATTTTATAATTGGCAGTTATTCCAGAAAATATAATATATCACTGAATAGCAGAAGTTCTTGTTTGAGTTTTTCACTTTCTCAAACAATGAAAGGTCCCGGCCCAAAACGTGGACTATTGATACTGCCTGACCTGTTGAGATCCTGCAGGATTTTGTGTGCGTTGCTCTGGATTAGCAGCATCTCTTGTGTTTATGATCTTAGTCTTCATTGTGTCCGGTGACTCCTTTGCAAGTCTGTTCAAAATGGATTACCACAGTTTAAGGGCAGCTCTGATCTATGTGCTGAGATGCCAGTAGGGCAGTGTCAGTAATTTCCAAAATAAGGGGCACATGATTCGATTCAGAATAGAGATCAACCAATGTCAAGGGCTTAGAAGAACGAAGACAAATGGGGACAGGGACAATAAATGCAGTCGAGGGAGAAGAAGCACAATCATGTTGAAAGACAGAACAGGGCCAAGGGGCCAAATGGCCTATTCTTTCACACTTTTCATACTTTCATATGTTATGGGTCTTGTTATCTTCTGGTCAGAGGTCAGAAATGGGGTGATTCGCTATTAAATATCATCATGAAATTACCAACTTTTATGACCAGAGGAAGAACTCTTGGCCTATTCCATTCGTATTGACTTTGTTAATATAATACATGTGGAAGCAGAATTAGGCCATTTGGCTCATCAACACTGATTCACACATATGTAGTATAATACATGTTACTATCATGCATATATATCCTGGACTTGAGGATCTGAGTTATGGGAAAAGGTTGGGACTTTATTCCCTAGAGTGGAGGAGATTAAGGGGAGATTTGATAGAGGTATGCAAACCTATGATGGGCATAGATAGGGTAAATGCAAGCAGGCCTTTTCCACTGAGGTTCGCTGAGAGACTACAACTAGAGGTCATGGGTTAAAGGCGAAAGATAATATCGGGAGGAGAAGATGGTGGCATGACACAGCTTGCAGCGGTCACTCTGGTGGTGATGTCTTTTATTTGCCAAGTAGGGTGCCGTGCACAATCCTGATTTGATGGAGATGGACGTGAGAGCACGGAGGAACATCTGGTGAAACTTCTGAAATGCCTGCTTCGCTGCTGCTGCTACTGTGTGGTCCAGAATCTCCAGAGGTGAAGGCCCTGAGTCCTCGGCTTTGCTTGTTGCTCGGCGGCTGGGGTGGGGTCGAAGCGCTCTGCAGAGGATGGTGCTCAGAGAGGCTGTATCGGAGGGGCTGGTCGGAGGCTCGAAGTTTTCGGACGGACTCAGAGTCCATTGCGGTTGGGTGCTTCCAATGGTGCTGCATCAGCAAGTTGGCGCTTGGTGGTTCATGGCGAGAAGAGTTTCTCCCTTCTGCCGCCTGCGTGAGATGTTGAGTCTATTGGGACTTTAAGACTTTTTTTTTTACTGCGCCCATGGTCTGCTCTTTATCAAATTATGGTATTGCTTTGCACTGTTGTAACTATATGTTATAATTATGTGGTTTTGTCAGTTTTAGTCTTGGTTTGTCCTGTGTTTTCTTGTGATATCATTCTGGAGGAACGTTGTATCATTTTGTAATGCATGGATTTCTAAATGATTAATAAACGAGGATTGAGTGTCCTCATAATCTAATCTAATATGTTTAAGGGGAGGGAACATCTTCTCTCTGAGGGTGGTGAGAGTGTGGAATGAGCTGCCAGTGGAAGCGGTGGGTGAAGGTTTGACTTCAACATTTAAGAGAAATTTGGATTGATACATGGATGGGAAGGGAATGGAGGGCTACGGTCCTGGTGTAGGTCGATAGAGACTAGGCAGAGTAATAGCTTAGCACAGACTAGATGAGCTGAATGGCCCGTTTCTGTGCTGCAGTACTCTTTGACTATTTTTTTGGCTTCTATTTTTATTAAGATTAATCTGTTAAACAAGCAATGAAAAATCAAGTGGGATAAAAGTTTTGAAATTTCATTTCTTTCATCTGTGGTTTACAGAAATACACGTTCATACACAAAGCTACTTGGAAAACTACCACTGTGGTTCCTAGGATTCAATTATGTTGTGTAACAAAGGGATACAGAAGTCTGGCTCCCCATACCAGAAACTCCCTCAGGTGGCAATATATTCTGTTGTAATAATCTTCTGACAGGCTGGGATTGTAAAGGAATTAGAGGTAAACAAGACGACAATTCATATGAACTCAATATTAACATATTTGTTCTGCCTTTCTGTTTGTTTCTCATGCTGCTTCTTGACACAGTCCAGCTTCCCGAGGAATGTGCAGTGTAACAGCATGGGGTTTGTGAATGGAACTTGTAGTGGTTAGATTACAAAATTACGAAGGGACAGATGAAGCGATGAAAGCAAATGCCACTATTTAAAAACCTACATCTCAAAAATTGTTATGGCAGGGGTCCTTGGGCTTCTTTCTCTTTCCACACCAATGGCCTTCGTACAATTTTAACGGTCCACATTTTAGCCGAAGGTTCCATAGTATATTTATAACTTGTTGCTGTTTTCAAAGCAGGCATTTCATATTCCCACACTATGGTTTCTGAATCACTACAATTTGATCACTTCCATGATTAGAGTGGGCCATGCGAATCTGACTTCCTTCCAGTTCTCCACCCCTCCCCCACTGCTCTTGTAGTTTCAGCTATACTCAGTTCTCTCTTGCCTTTATTCTTCAGACCCAATGTTATTTGCTTTTCCTTATATCTGAGGGAAATATTCTAGTGTCCTTGCATACAAGAACACACTCATCCACAAACATGATGCCACTTTCATGCAGACCTCCTTAAGTTCCTTAACAGACTAATACTGAAATTATCTTACTCACCTATTGAAAATTTGAGGGTATATTTCCACTTTAAGACCTAGTGTACCAGAGGAAGCTGATGATTATACTTCTCCCATGAAGACCACCTCAAGATATTTGCAAGTTGCCTAAGGAATTCCAGCTGTGTTGGCCTCCAATCTAGACACAAGCTCATTTGTGGCTGGGTTTTTATGTAGAAGTAATAGGTTTCTGAGAACTCTATTCTTTTCCTTCCCCAGTATCTTCGGTATCCAGATCACTTAACCACTTTGTCTTTGTGTCATCTTTTTTTCTCAACATGCTGTTACCTTGCTCATTTCTTAGTAGTTTAAAAGGTTTCTGTAACATTTATACTCAAATTATTTATTCTCTAATTGTTTCTGTATGTTTAGGTTTAGGATTACATGGGTATGATTTCCAGAGGTAAACATACCTCTATAATAAAGGCATGTTATGCAAAAAACTTATAGAAGATGAGTGAATATGTGTTCACTTCCTGATTTGAACAACTAACTATACAATTGGGAAACTAATCAGCAGATTCTCTGGTGCATATTTTATGATGGGAAAATATCCTTCAAGTTTTTTAATCCTGCTTTGTGGAGCTAAATTATATCATGTACAACATCTCCTTCACGATAAAGTGAAGTCAGGTTCTGATAGGTAAGTTATGGTGTGGCTGTGTAGGCCGTGTCATTGGGTATATTTAAAGTGGTGGTTGATTAGTCTAGGTATCAAAGTTTACAGGTAGAAGGCAGGAGAATGGGTCAAGAGGGATAATAAATTGGCCTTGATGGAATGGCAGAGCGGACTAGGTGGCCTAATTCTGCTCCTGTGACGTATGTCTTATGATCACCCAGATGCTTAACTCATGTCTCCCCAAACAGATCCTTTACTCCCAGTTAAAGGAAGGTCAGTGAGTCTCTGGTGGGCAAAATAAATGCATCAAGGATAACATCGTCAGCCTGAAGAAATCCAGCATTACATTTAAAAAAAACTAGAAAGACATTGCACTCAGTAGATACACCTAGAGGAAATCTGTTCATGAGGGAGCTGTGCTACATGGGAGCGGCCTGCGCTGTGCCCCAGAGAACAAGCAGCAGCTGCAAAAGGAGAATCAAAAGACCCAGCCACTAACCACAGCCACAATTGATTCGTGCTGACACTGCACCAGAATGAGGATTCCAGATCAGGCATTTCAACCATCTGAGGAATCACCAATAGACAACCCCTTGGACTGGAGTGATCACACTACTACTGCATATCATTTGTTACAAGGATTTGGGTAGCATTCTGACACTGAAGCCATCAATTCAGTTCTCTCATGTTTCTTAAGTCTCCTTCACCATCAGTGTATCTGCTGATCCCGTTCTCACGTTTAACCAGTTTCCCCTAAATGTATCTATGATGGTCAACCACTCTTTGTGTTTGCAATTTCCACGTTTGTGAGCCAGTCGAAGATGGGTGCCGGGGCTTTGCTGGCCATTCATCACAGCGGACTCTAAAACTCATTGGAGTTAAAGGATTGCAGTGCAGAAGAACCACCAAGAACATTCTGGAGGCTGCTGGAAAGGCCTCGCGGTGGCTGTGGATCCGGAGGGGGGATCCGTGGATTAGTGTGCCACTTGGACACAAGTCGGGAGCTGATCACCCCCGGCTGGGTCGCCTGGTCGAGGTTGTCTGATGATTAAAGACCCGAAACACCCTATGACCCTGGGTTCATCACTGAAGATGTGTCCAAGTAGCACCAGAAGGTGTATTCTACAACTAACTATTGATCATTTTATGGTTTGTTTCATCACTGGCATCTTACTTCTGCCTTGTGTAGAAAAGCTTACAATGTTCAGGCTGTTTTGTCTCAGAACTCTTGTTGAGATGGTTTCGTCTGAATCTATTGTTATAAGGTGACAAATTGGAGGTCCGGAGAATGACTTTGGGATACCCCTATTAAACCACACAAGCACAGGAATTCCGAAAGTACACTTAATTTCACAGAATAATAATGGTAAAGCTCACTGGTTTTATAACATTACTAACTCAAAAGCTGACATATATTCTTCTTCAACTTTATCAAGTTATTTAAGACTCTTAAAGACTTTTACTAGCTTACTCTTTTTACGTTGTCATTTTGTTCTTTCATTCAATGGTTTACTTAGCAAACAAAAGTAATTTGATGTCTGTAATAAACGTAAGCTATTGCTACTCTTCATCAGTACAGACTATGTTATATTGCTATTTGGATCCACCTACAATAGTGTCTTACTTGTTAATGACTCCAAGTAGCATTGAATACATTGTGGAAAGAAACCCAAAGAATTGAATGGAGAAACAACATTTTAATTATATTTTGAGGTTCTAGATCAAGACAAGTAACAGTTGACACAGATATTTATGTATCATAATATGCAGAAAGAAAATGAATGAGGGGGTGTTTATAATGGTGTGCAGTTTGTAATGTGGAACAGACCTAATGCATAGAAACTAAGCTGTCTGTACAGTTTTGTACAAATGTCGTGGGCACATATTTATAGCTAGGCTGCCTAAGACTTTTGCACAGTACTGTATTTGTCAATGTGAAGTCGAGAGCGAGTTTGTAAATCTGATGGGAACAAAGGATGTTGGGAGTGATGAGGGTGGAGTGCCTCAGGACAGGTGGCAGAGAAGGAATGCCAAAGACGGGTAGCCCAGGTGCAGACACACACAACTCTGAGACACCAGGCAAGGTCATTTGATTCCGTACGATTGCTTTACTGATCATTACAGAATGTTTCCCTGGTGTTTCCCACTCCGTCCTCTCAATCTTCCCAATTTCCCAACCTCTCCTTGCCCCCATCCCACTCTCAGTGCACAATAGAGACCCGTATCAGAATCAGATTTATCATTACTCACTTATGTCATGATTTTTCTTTTCTTTTCTGACAGCAGTACAGTGCAATACATAAAATTACTACTGTATACAGGTGTCCCCCGCTTTTCGAACGTTCGCTTTACGAAACCTCGCTGTTACGAAAGACCTACATTAGTACCCTGTTTTTGCTTTCGGAAGGTGTTTTCACTGTTACGAAAAAAAGCAGCGCGCGATAAAAGGCAGCGCACGCCTGAAGCAGCTGCACTCCCCCGGATTTTCGTCGGCATTGCTTAAATACGAGCCTGTGAGCAGCTGTTTGCAAGATGAGTTCTAAGGTATCAGAAAAGCCTGAAATAGCTCGTTAGAGTGTTACACTTAGCGTAAAACTGGACATAATTAAGCGTTTTGATCGTGGTGAACGAAGTAAGGACAAAGTGAGTTTGGGTTGTGGAAGCTGACGAAGATGATGTTGACGAGGTTTTGGCATCTCATGACCAAGAACTGATAGATGAAGAGCTGATGCAATTGGAAGAAAAAAGGATAACAATCGAAACCGAATGAGTAATGATAAAGTACGACTTTAATTTTGAAAGGGTACGTTGGTTTAGGAGATATTTGCAGCATGGTTTGAGTCCTTACAAAGAACTTTGTGATAGAAAAATGTGCAAGGCTCAGCAGTCAAGCAAGCCTTCCACATCAGCCACAGCAGACGACGAACCTCGACCTTCGACATCGAGGCGGGCAGAGATAGAAGATGAGCTGCCTGCTCTAATGGAAACAGATGATGACAAGATGACACCCCAGTGTCCCACCACCCCAACCTCCAGGTCGCGGACAGATACTGATTCGCGGAAAATGCAGCAGTAGCTGGGAGACACACAGCATATCTTTAAGAAAAAAGCTGAAATAAACATGCTAATTAATTAGGTGGCGCCCCACACGTAAATGTCAGCCCAGATCAGAGACGACGCAATTGGAAATCGGCACTGATTTGGGCCGACAATTACGTGTCAGGCGGCACCTATTTCGGCTTTTTTCTTAAAGATGTGCTGTGTGCCTCCCAGCTACCGCTGCATTCCTGCATGCCTCGTGGCAATGTATCAGTCGGCGGCCTGGAGGGGGGGGGCCACTGCACCATCACAACCTGCGACGACTCAGCCTAACACACCATCATCAGTGTGCTCTGCGCTGTCTTCCCAATTCCAGTAAGTGATACTACACTGTACATACATTATTTCTACTTTATATCGGCTGTGTATTTTTAGGTTATTTGGTATGATTTGGCAGCTTCATAGCTTAAAGGTTACTGGAGAAAGTGTTCTTGCCAACAGCGCTTGCGTTAGATTTTCTGCCAACGGCGCTTGTGTAAGATTTTCGCTACGGAGAACAGTTCAGTAATGATTGTGAAAAAGTATTTCTACTTTGTATAGGCTGTGTATTTATCATATCATTCCTGCTTTTACTATATGTTACTGTTATTTTAGGTTTTATGTATTATTTGGCATGATTTGGTAGGTTATTTTTGGGTCTGCGAACACTCACAAAATTTTCCCATATAAATAAATGGTAATTGCTTCTTCGCTTTACGACATTTCGGCTTACGAACCGTTTCATAGGAACGCTCTACCTTCGAATGGCGGGGGGAAACCTGTACTGCTGTGCAAAAGTCTTGGGCACTCTAGCTCAATCTATCAATATGTGTGTGTGTGTGTGTGTGTGTATATATATATAATAACTTTTGCACAGTACTGTACATTGTCCCTGTAGGCAGATTCTCCATTAACACTATTGGACTCAGTAAAATAATGCAAGTGAACTGTGAGCAGAGCTCTTTGTTCTAGTTCAGAGTCCATGTGATCACTGTCAAAGTGCATTGAAAATACCTTCAAACCACAACTGGATTGCTTATTGCAGACGGTCTGAACAAAGCATCTGGGAAACACTTATAACTTCAAAGCAGCCATGTGTTGTTTAAAGGTTAAAGAACTTTGTATGTAGCTGTGGAAACCACAGAGTGATTTAAATAAGAGTGACTTGCATGCAAATAAGAAAAATAAGACTTCTCATTACCTGACCTGTGTTTCAAGATAGTATTTCATACAACAAATTGGATCAGGATTCTAGCTGTTAAAAACAAATCTTGCTCTAAAATCTCTACTTTCCAAAAAAATAAAGGTTTAATTTTCAATTTTCAGCTTGGTGGCTGACGTGGTGGTGTTCAATTCTGCATTTAATATGGAATCCTTCCTAAAGGGCATTGGCTCTTTCATGAAGCTCATTCCCGATCATCGGCCCAAAGATCTTGAGAAGCTCATCAGACCCAAGTGCCAAGTATTGTATTTTCCGATCAGATTTCCTGATGTTACCAGGTCAGTAGCTGCAACAATCTGATATTTCAAGGTCTTTAAAGGGCTAACATGAGTACTGTAGTATTTTTCTTGGTTTTCTAACTTACTCACACGAATGCCCAAACTGAGAACTTATTGAATCTAAGTTTATTTTTATTTATCCAGCCCTTCGAGCTGCGCTACCCCACCAATCCCACAAACCCTGATTTAACCTTAACCTAATCACGTGACAATGTACAGTCACTAATTACAGACCCAGTACGTCTTTGGACTGTGGGAGGAAACCAGATCACCCACAGAAAATCTACGCATTCCCCGGGGAAGATGTACAGAGTCTCCTTACAGAGGACGCGAGAATTGAACTCTGAACTCTGTGACGCTCTGATCTGTAATAGCATTGTGCACTACTGTGGCACCCAAATACAGTTTAATGAGTACATAGATATATTTGTAGATGATTGACAGTGTCTATAGTCCTTTTTCAAAAAGAAGTATTTGTTGAGCAACCATTTATTTTTAGTTTTTTTTTTGAAGGGTTGTTTTACCACATCGCACAATAATACATAACCCTGAATATTTTCTCATGTTTTACTTGATTTCTGCAGTATGTCATATGAAATCTAAAATAGCAGATAAGCTTGTAGGAGCTGATGTTGGCATAAGAGAAAATTTATTTGCGACTGACAACTAACTGAGCCAAACACATAAAAATCAAATAAAATTTTGATAATTCGTCCCCCTCCAAGTTTAACATTATCAAACAAAAAGCTCAAATCTTTTTTAAATAGTGCAGGTCACCAGGAATGTGAGTTTTTTTTTTCCCCAACGGCTTCCACAGTTAGCGGTGAAGCTAAGATAATGATTACTTTCACTGGTGTTGCTATTGGATCTATAGTCAGGGAAGCAAAAAGCTGAGTTGCAAATTGTTTTGCTTAAAATAAATGGTAAAGATTTCTGCTACCTTTTAATCTGTTTTGCCTCACTGAAACATTCATTTTTAGTTTTCCAAAGCACAGTAATGTTATAATCAAATAAGAACTTGGGATCTGCCACAACTATGACACTGATTGATAGCTAATAGAAAACCTGAACTAAATAGTGGATGCACGAAAAAAAATGATCCCCCGCCACAAAAATATAGACCAACTTCACCAAAACGCGAAGTGAGTATATTATGTTTCACAAATGACATTATGATTGACCACATTAATATTCAATTTTTCCTTCATAGGTACAAAAACATTAAATGCTCATTCTGATGGTCTATCATTTGTCACCATCAATACATTAAAGATTATAATGTAGGCTCACTTTCAGCTTGCTTTCTTATTCCATGCGTGAGCATGGCATGCTATTTAAACTGCATTTGTGATAACAGTATAGAAGAGCTCATTTATCTCACTGTGAACAGTAAAGTATTATTAGCCCAGTTTGTTTTAGTAATTATAAGCTGCTTAAGTCATTACTGTACAGTAATGGAATTCATTTGATTGTACATATCAAAACTGAGATTGTGGTACATTTGCATATTTTCTATTATCTAATGACATTCATCTACACCTGCAGAAACATTCCCTCTGTAAGGTGACATCGGTCAAAATGAGAGTTTTCTTTCTAACATGAGAGCTTTTTTTTAATCAGTTCATTTAGCTTTCTTGCTGTTGATATCTGTGTAAAAGAGATTTGACATTGAAACAATTGAATTGGAGACGAATATTTGCATGAAGAATTGCTTGCAAGAAGAAAAAGTTATCATGTTCAAAATGTAAGGCACATGTGTTTGAAATGAAAATTAAGCCATCATTTTAGATTATGAACCTATATTGTATATGACCCAGATGGGATGTGATTTGGGCCAGGTTTACAGGTGTACCAGAGCGTTAGTTCAGGTGTCATGTGCATCTGCTGTCTTCAGGAAGCAGTTATGACACAAGTTCTTCTGACAATTCTAATATTGGACTTCAAAGGCATTGAGCATCTTACTGGCTAAATTATTGCCCCCATATAATACAGGCCTGGACCTTAGTAACAACTTTGAAGATTATTAAAAATTAAAAACAAAAATGACCAAAATTGAGTTTATGCTATAATCTGGGTATATGTTTTTGCTCAGAGATGACAGTGACTTCTGCTGTCTCTGCTCATTGGGTGGGCTGACATTCCCTTTTACACACTGAGTGCTAGTTGTATAAAAGTAACAACTTTTGTGTCACGGAATGTATGTAGGTATTGGCAGAGGTTCAGCTAGAGGAATAGTAGATAAGGGCACTGCCTCCTGCAATATCAAACCATACATACCAGGAAAATTTAAGGCAAACCAGTAATCAAATCTGACGTTGTATTTCTTGGCAACAGTTATTCCCTATGTCCTTGGGCTAGAAGGGGAAAATTGTCTAGAGATCCAGCTTTCCAGTGGTGGAACTCAAATTGTGCACATAGGGTTCCCATGAACTCAGCCAACTCTCAATGTTTTAGGCTTAAAGTATGATGATTTAAGTAAAATAATATTTGAGAAGCTGCTAGATCTGTAAGCCAACAATGATCTCGTATCTACGGGAGAGAAAACCGACGGAAAGAGAACAATACAACTACGCACACAAAATGCTGGAGGAACTTGGCAGGTCAGGCAGCATCCCTGGAAGTGGATAGACAGTCAATTTTTTGGGCCAAAACCCTTTTTCAGGACTGAGAAGGAAGATGATACGTGAAGGTGGACAGGAAAGGTAAAGGGCCAGAGAAGAAAAAATCTGACAGGAGAAGAAAATGGACCATAGGAGAAAGGAAAGGAAGAGGGGACCCAAGGGAAAATAATAGGCAGCTGAAAAGAAGTAAAAGGTCAGTGTGGAGAATAAAGGAAGGGGGGAATTTATTTACAAGAAGGGGAAACCGATATTTCTACCCTCAGGTTTGAGAGTAGCCAGACGGATATAAAATGTTGTTCCTCTACCCTGAGGGTGGCCTACACATTAGAAGCAAAGAAATCTTGGTTTCATTTTCCTCTTGACAGTTTATAGTATCTGGACGATACTTTGAAATCAAATAAAGAAAGCAAAGGTGGTCTTGAAAGAGAGGAGCCTTATTTCTTTTCATCGTTATCAATGTTCTTGAGGAAAATGTTAAAATTGTGCTGTGGTTATACTAATCCCAGGCTAGACCACACCTGGAGAACTGTGTGGTCATATAAAACATCATATTTTAAGAAGGATATCTTGGCTTTGTCGGGAGTGCTACAAAAATTCACCAGAATAGTGCCCTAACTCAGGGATTAATTTATGAGAAGAGATAACACAAGAGTAGGTTGTATTCTCTAGAATTTAGGAGGTGTCAAGATAGTGGGGAGAAAAAACATTTCCACTAAGTATCATAGTCTAAAAGCTTTGTTTTTTTTCCCCACATTTAAAAGACTTTTGAATATAAGCTGAAGAACAGTTTACAGCATCAGTGTGCCAGTAAGATTATTGAGGAAGAGTGGCAAAGAAATGGGAACAAAACCCTCTAGCATATTTTCTCTAACGCAGTACATTTCTACAATCAAGTTTGTTTCGGCATTTGCTTACTTGGGGAGTCCGTTGACCATGCTGGGGTCTTATATTATTTACCAGGGATGAGAACCTACTGAGAATATTCTTACATTCTTTGCCCAGTTTTAATGAAGAATGTTACTATTTTATCACTTCTTGTGTATGCACATCACTGTCAAAGCTTGCATTTACTCCCCATTATCTATTGCCCTTGACATGGTAAGCTGTTCCCTTAAGCTGTTGTAATTCACACAGTGATGGTACTCTAACAATGTAGCTAGTTATGGAGTCCAGTTAGGGATTGAACAGTAACAGAAGAACAGCAATATGTTTTGCAAGTGAACATGGAGGGGATTTTGCTACCTGGAATGACCTTTTTATGTGAAAGACACAATAGAAGTGTAAGGTGCTATTAGTGCTATTGTCCTTGTGATAGAATTACAGTATCTAGCCAGGTCTTTCACTCTGAGAGCAGTCCTAATGCTAAGACTTACCATAGTATCACCAGTCAAGACCTGCTTTCCATAGCTTTCGGCAGCCCCACCCCCCACCCCCATGATGCTCTGGTGGACTCCTCAAGTGTCTAATGGGTCAGCAAGAACTCCTGAGGGCTTCCCAAACACTGCGTGCGCCCATAGCAGGTTAAATTTTGTGCTATCACAAGAGGCTCATTTAAATGAACAGAAAACATTAGTTGTCAGGAAAATTTTAAAAAAAGTAGCTTTATAATTATTTATTTGAATTATTTCCACTATTTTAAATTGATTTGTAGAGTATGAATATATTTTTAAATTTTTGACTGCTGACACTTCTTGACACATTCTTATTGTTAGTGCTTATGAATATCAGAGACTGCAGCACAAATATTTATGATAGCTGTGGAGAGGGTGCAGCCTCGAGTTTCTGTGAGTGCAGCAGACTGTTTGACCCAGTATTCCCTGAGACGACTAGAATCTAAAATCAAGGATCTTCTGCTGAGGCTTTATAAGGCATTGGTCAGACCACACATGGAATATGGTGAACAGTTTTGTATTCCTTGTAGAGTCATAGAGAAGTACAGCACAGAAACAGGTTTTTCAGCCCACATCATCCATGTCAAAATCCTTTTAAACTGCCTACTTCCAACGGGACCATAGCCCTTCATATCCCTACTATCCATGTACCTATCCAAACTTCTCTTAAACGTTGAAACCAAGCTCGCCTGGACCAGCAGCTCATTCCACATCTCACGACCCACTGAGTGAAGAAGCTTCCCCTCATGTTTCCCTTAAACTTTTCACCTTTCACTCTTAAGCCATGGCCTCTGGTTGTAGTCCCTCCCAACATCAGTGGAAAAAGCCTGCTTGCCTTTACCCTATCTATACCCCTCATAATTTTATATACCTCCAGCAAATCTCCTCTTAATCTTTAATGTCCAAAGAATACAGTCCTAACCTATTCAATCTTTCCTTATAACTCAGGTCCTCCAGACCTGGCACCATCCTTCTACATGTTCTCTACACTCTTTCAACCATGTTTACATCTTTCCTGTTGGTAGGTGACCAAAACTGCACATAATACTCCAAATTTGGCCTCACCCATGTCTTATACAACTTAAGCATAACATCCTATCTTCTGTACTCACTACATTGATTTATAAAGGCCAATGTGCCAAAAGCTTTCTTTATGACCCTATCTACGTGTGACACCATTTTCAATGAATTATGTACCTGTATTCCCAAATGCCTTTTTCTACCGCACTCCTCAGTACCCTACCGTCCACCGTATGAGACCTACCCTTGTTGGTTCTACCAAAGTGCAAAACTTCACACTTGACTGTATTAAATTCCATCTGTCATTTTTCAGCCCTTTTTTTCCAGCTGATGCAGATCCCTCTGCGAGGCATGATAGCTTTACTCACTGTGCACTACAGCCCCAATCTTGGTGTCATCCGCAAATTTGTTGATTCAGTTAACCACATTATCATCCAGATCATTGATAAAGATGACAAACAACAGGGGACCCAGTACCGATCCCTGTGGCACACCACTAGTCACAGGCCTCCAGTCAGAGAGGCAATCATTGACTACCACTCTCTGGCTTCTTCCACAAAGCCAATGTCTAATCCAGTTTATTACCTCAAGAAAAAATGTGCTGGCATTGGGGAGGGTCCAGAAGAGGTTCACAAGAAAGATCCCAGGAATGAAGGGTTAATGTATGAGGAGCATTGGATGGCTCCAGGGCTGTACTCGCTGGAGTTTAGAAGGATGAAGTGGGATCTCATTAAAGCCTATCAAATATTGAAAAGCCTGGATAGAGCGAAAATGGAGAGGATGTTTCCTATAGTAGGGGAGTCTCAGACCAGAGGGCATAGCCTCAAAATACAAGGATGTCCCTTTAGAACAGAGATGAGGAGTAATTTCTTTTGTCAGTGTGGTGTATCTGTGGAATTCATTGGCATATGGCTGTGGATGCCAAGTCATTGGTTATATTTAAAACTGTCGTTGATAGTTTCTTGATTGGTTCGTGTCAAAGGTTATGGAAAGAAGACAGGAGAATGGGGTTGAGGGGGATAATAAGTCAGCCATGATAGTATGGTGGAGCAGATTTGATGGGCCAAATGGCCACAGGAAACTGCTATTCCTGCAAATCGAGATATATGATAAGCTGTCTGACTGCCATGAGACATTCAAGGGATAAAGGGAGATCAGAGCTCACCATTGCCCATAAGTAGTGTAACCAATGAGCCAAGGGAGAATGAGGGAGGCAGACAGCACAGCTGGAAGATGTATAATCCCCTGAGCTACAACACATGCTTGGGAAGGGAAGCCTTGGCTGGAAGTGCTGTGGCAATGGTTGGATAGGTGAGGAAAAGAGTGAAACAACAGAGAGGTAATATAGGAGTATGGTGTATGGTGTGACAAAAATTACATCGAAGACAAACAAGGTAGGTAAAAATGTTTTTAAGAACAGAATATCGTATTGCCAAGCACCATACACAAAATGCTGGAGGAACTCAGCAGGTCAGTTAGTATTCATGTAAATAAACGATCGACGTTTTGGGCCAAAACCCTTTTTCAGGACTGGAAAGGAAGTGGGAAGATGCCAGAATGAAAAGGTGGTGGGAGGGGAAAGAATAGCTAGAAGGTGATGGGTGAAGTCAGAGTGGTGGGAATGGGAAAGGGCTGGAGAGGACAGTGGACCATAGGAGAAAGGAAAGGAAGAAGGGCACTAGGTGATAAGCTGATGAGAAGAAGTAGGAGGCCAGAGTGGAAGAAGAGGGGAAATGAGTTATTTTACTAGAAAAGAAATTGATATTCATGCCATCAGGTTGGAGGCTACACAGTTGAAATGAGGTGTTGCTCCTCCACTCTGAGGGTGGCCTCATAGTGGCACAAGATGAGGCCATGGGCTGATATGTGCAATGGGAATGGAAATTTAAAAGTTTGGCAATTGGGAAGTTTTTTGCAGATGGAGTAGAGGTGCTCGACGAAGAGGACCCCCATTTTACAACAGGACTCACCAATGTAGAGCATTGGGAGCACTGGATACAACAGATGACCCCTATTAGATTCACAGGTGAAGTGTTCACCTGGAAGATCTGTTTGGAGCCCTGAATGGAAGTGAAGGAGGAGGTGAATGGGCAAGTGCAGCACTTTGGTTCTTTTCAGGGATAAATGCCGGGACGTAGATTAGTGGGGAGTGGACAAGGGAATCACGGATGGAACAGTCCTTGCAGAAAGTGAAGAGTGGAGTAGGGAGATAGGTAACTATAAATTTGTTGGTAGAATCTCTTTGGAGATCGCGAAAGTTGTGGAGAATGATGTGTTAAATGTGGAGGCTCATTGGGTGGTAGGTAATGACAAGATGAACTCTTATCACTGTTAAGGTGGCGGGAAGATGGGATAAACGTGGATGTCTGGGATGTGGAGAAGATGTAGGTGAGGGCAGCATTAATAGTGGAGGAAAGGAAACCCTGTTCTTTGAGGAAGAAGGACATCTCTGATGCCCTGGAAAGTAAAGCCTCATTCTTGGAACAGATGTGATGGAGATAAAGAAACAGAGAAAATGAAATGGTATCTTTATAAGGGTGGGTAGAAGAATAGACACTTTGGTCATATTTACGCATTGTTATGGATTTACTGTGGAGATAGTCAGTGCACGCATGGTATACTTTTAGGGGTTTTGGATAGGAAAAGGCTGGAGTTCAACATTGTTATTCAAAGAACAGAGTAGATCTTTTTAGAGGAGAGAATCCTAACAGTTACTTTGAAATAGTGGGTACTGGTAAATAGGGGTAAGATATGATAATGTATTCTCGTAAGGCAGGTGGGAAGGGGGTTTGTGGTTCTTAGTTTGGCAGGAAGTTGCTGAAGTCAGTATTGGATGTTGCCCTTTTTTCATTCTGGGAGGCAACAAGAGGTACCCGACTATAACGTCTGAGACGAACCAGATCAATCAAACTACTTCTTAACTAGTACTGTGTTGATTTCCTCATCCTTTCTTTTGAGCAGCCCAGAACTTCATTAAGTCTGTACACTAATATCAAGTCACACTTTGGGCTTTGGTTGCTTGAGAAGTTGGATTCTGGCATGAATTTGTAGCCAGTTGTTAATATTGAGGTGAAATCTAAGATTCAGAATGAAAATAAAATGATAAGTCTTTCTGGACCCATTGGCAGCTTAAAGGTTAAATGTTTACAATAAATCAACTTAACCTCAAAGTCCGTTCATTGGTTAAGTGGTCAAGTTCTTTTTTTATGCATTTTCATCATTTAGTGAGCTCTCAAGGGTTGGTGGCTTCCTCTTTCAACGTGTACATGGTGTTAATGAAAAGTTTAATTTGGATTTAAAAGTGGGTTATTAAAGGAGATTACAATTTAGCAATCATCTCTTTTGCTCCGTGGTTTCCTCTGCAGAGATAGCTTGCAAATTACTACTTGATAGTGACCATATTTGTAACTGGAACACTAACGTTATTTACAGATTAATTTTAAACTATTTACAAATGTAAATATTACTGAAAAAGAACTCCTGCTCCAATGTACACTCAGTGGCCACTTTATTAGGTACAGGCGTGGAACTCGGTGTAGTATTCTGTAGCTGTACCCCATCCATTTAAATGTTCAACGTGTTGTGTGTTCACAGATGGTCTTCTGCACACCACTGTTGTAACACGTGGTTATCAGAATCCGAATCAGGTTTAATATAACCGACATGTGTCGTGAAGTTCATAAACTTAGCGGCAGCAGTTCAACGCAAACATGTTAAATATCAAATAAATAAGTAATCAATTACTATATATAATACATTAAACAGTTAAATGAAAAAAAGTGCAAAAAGAAAGCAGGTAGTGGTCATGTGTTCAATGCCTATTTCAAATTTGGATGGCAGAGGGGAAGGGGAAGGAGCTGTTCCTGAATTGCTAAAAGTGAATCTTTCCTGATGGTAACAATGAGAAGAGACACTTTTCTGAGGCACTGCTCCTTGAAGATGTTTTGGATACTGTGGAGGCTATACCCATGATGGTGTTGACTAATTTTACAACTTTCTGTAGCTTCTTGCTATCCTGTGCAGGACCCTTGCCCCCCCACCCCCATACCACACAGTTATGCAGCCTGTCTGAGTTACTGTTGCCTTCCTGTCAGCTTAAATCAGTCTGATCATTCGCCCTGACCCCTCTTGTTAACGAGACACTTTTACCCACAGAACGGCTGCTTGTCGGATTTTTTTTTTGTTTTTTACACCATTCTCTGTAAACTGTAGAAATTGTTGTGTGTGAAAATCCCAGGAGATCAGCAGTTTCTGAGATTCTCAAACCACTCCACCTGGCACCAGCAATTATTTCATGGGCAAGTCACTTAGTTCACACTTCTCTATTCTGATGTTTGGTCAGAACACCAACAGAGCCTCTTGACCATGTCTGCATACTTTTATGCATTGACTTGCTGCCACGTGATATTTGACAAGCAGGTGCACCTAATAAAATCTGACTGAATGTACATATAAATACTCTTCTAAAAAATTGCAAGCACCACCAATCAACAATAAATTCTCCAATATTGTGTTTAAATGACTGCAAAAGATTCTTGCTTTTCTCCCTCTCTGTACAAGTATATAAGCATGTTTTTAAAAAAGCAAGTGTTATAGTTAAACTTTTTAGGGTCTTTTATTATAATGATACTCGCTGGAAAATTATTAATGTACGGGGTCTCTTTGTATGTTAAATTTAAAATGGCTTCTTTGTTATGTTAATCTTTTAAATTGCTGCGTATGTGGATTAAAATGGCTTCTATGTTATGTTAAATGCTGAGGAAGTCTCTCGCTAGACATTTGCTTGGGTTAATACAGACAGCAGGGTGCTATTAGCCAATGGATGTTCATGTTATCATTTCTTGGGGTGATAATGCTGTCTCATAAGACTGGGAACGGGGATCTTTGGCGGGGAGACGGAGAGGACGACAGATGTGTGGGAAGGCTCCGATCGATCACTCCGTGTGGTCCCGAGCCGCGAGTCGACGGGGTCCGGGTGGTCCCGAGCCACGAGCCGACGGGGTCCGGGTGGTCCCGAGCCGCGAGTCGACGGGGTCCGGGTGGTCCCGAGCCGCGAGTCGACGGGGTCCGGGTGGTCCCGAGCCGCGAGTCGACGGGGTCCGGGTGGTCCCGAGCCGCGAGTCGACGGGGTCCGGGTGGTCCCGAGCCGCGAGTCGACAGGGTCCGGGTGGTCGCCAAGGATTTCTAAGCTCCAACTTGTGCACGAAGAACTTGGACTTTGATAAGTCTGGCGCCTTTTTTTTCCCCATTACTTCCTTTTCTGTATCGAACTTATATTAATTTCATAGACTTAGTAATATCTATAAAGTGTACCTGGTAAAACGTACTGTGTGTGCTGGCTGATGATTGACGTTTGGGATTGATTCGGGCGGCAACCAACCCAGCGGGATTTCCCCTAGACATATACGAGCCAATATAGCTGAGCATTACATTAATAATCGGGTAACAACAATACGTGAAATAAGTCTGCGCAGAATTCAGTTCAAAATCAAGGAGCAAAGTCTGGTAATCATATGTGGTTTTTTGATGTATAGTAAATTAGTCCTGCATTAAGGACCAATTTGGTATACAATGATGCCTCTTAAAGCATGTTTAATTATAACTCCCTCACTGAAGTGCGAAGCCATACCAAGAAGAACATGACATGGAGCTCCCAGAACTACATCATGATTTTTATGACAAACACGAAAAAAATTCTGCAGATGCTGGAAATCCAAAGCAACACACACACAATGCTGGAGGATTTCAGCAGGTCAGGCTGCATCCATGGAAAAGAATAAAACATTGACATTTTGGGCTGAGGCCCGTCTTTAGGACTGAGAGAGACAGATGAAATGCCTTGAATTAAAAGGTGTTGGTGGAGGGGAAAGAAGATACCTGGAAGTGATAGGTGAAGCCAGGTAGGTGGGAAAGTTCAAAGGCTGGAGAAGAAAAATTTTGATAGGAAAGGGAAGGAGGAAGGGGATGGACCCAGGGGGAAATAATAGGCAGGTAAAAAGTAGTAAGGGGTATTGTGGGGATAGGTGGGAGGAAGGATTTGTTTACCAGAAGGAGAAATCGATATTCATGCTATCAGGTTGGAAAGTAGCCAGACAGAATATAAAGTGTTGTTCCTCCACTCTGAGGGTAGCCTCACCTTGGCACAAGAGGAGGCTACGGATCGACATGTCGGAATGGGAATTAAAATGTCAGCTGCCTGGAAGTTCCATTTTTTTGACACCTGCATGCTGCACATATTGCTTTTGTATATATTGCCTTTGCAGAGTATAGTGCATGCTCACAATTAACTGGGTGGTTTTAGTTGTTTATCGGTGTAAATTTAACAAGAATGCTAATAATGTTTTCTTTGCATCACATCCCATTCTATGAAAGCATTCAGAATTGTTCTGGCATATATCACAGGTTTTAAAAAAAATATTGCCAATTCCTACTTGTCTTTATGTGTGCTTGAGAGTGCAAAGGGTATTCTTGCAATTACATTAGAACAGAATTTCAAACAGTACAGCTCAGGAATAGGTCCTTTGGCCCATGATACTGTGCTAAACCAATTAAACCCCCAGCTAAACTAATCCTTACTCCCTATAGAAAGTCCAATTCTCTCCACTATTTGCATATTCATGTACTTGTCAAAGAACTTTTCAAACACCCCTATTATATGTGCCTCTACTATCATCACTAACACTGTATTCCAGATGCCCATCAATTCGATCCTCCCCACTAAACTCCCTCCAGGCACTTAACACTAACAAGTGGCTAAAGTGCTACATCTGCCCATACACCTCCTCCCTCACCTCTATTTGGGGTTCCAAACAGTCCGTCCAGGTGAGACAACACTTCACCTGTGAATCTGCTGGGGTTGTCAATTGCAGTCTCCTCTACGTTGATGAAACCTGTCGTAAATTGGGGGACCGCTTCCTCGAGCCCCTCTGCCACAAGTGGGACTTCCCAGTGGCCAACCATTTTAATTCCGATTCTCATCCAGTGTGTTGATCCATGGCCTACTCTTGTACCAAAATAAGGCCACTTTCAGGGTGGAGGAGCAACACCTTCTATTCCGTCTGGGTAGCCTCCAACCTGATGGCATGAATATTGGCAAACAAATTCCACCCCTCCCTCTATTCCCCACTTTGGTCTTTTACTTCTTTTCACCAGTCTATAACTTCCCCCGGGTCCCCTCCTCCTCTCCTTTCTCCTGTGGTCTGCTCTCCTCTCCTATCAGATTCTTTCTTCTCCAGCCCTTGACCTTTCCCACTCACCTGGCTTCACCTATCACCTTTCAGCTAGCCTCTTCCCCTTGCCCCACCTTTTTTTAAATTCTGTCATCTTCCCCCTTTCTTCTCAGTCCTGAAGAAGGGTCTTGGTCCAAAACATCGACTGTTTATTATTTTCCATAGATGCTGCCTGACCAGCGTATGGTGTGTGTTGCTTTGGATTTCCAGCATCTGCAGACTTTCTTGTGTTTTTGATAGATGCCCATCAATCTTCGTTTTTAGAAAAAAGTCTTGAGTATCTCTTTTGAATTTGCCTCTCTCACCTTAACGTCTCACACCAGAGAGTATGTACTTTTGACTCTGGGAATAGGTATCAACTGTCTACTCAATCTCTACCCCTCATAACATTATAAACTCCTATCAGGGTTTCAATGGATCATTTTTCAGAGATTTGGTCTTCTTACCAAAGAAATAATGTTCTTGCCATACAGAGAATACAACAATGATTCACTAGATTAGTTCTAGGAAAGGCCGTTGGATGAAAAAGGGGAGTTTTAGTAGCTTAGGCCTATATTCTCTAGAGGGTAAAGGATATAAACATTGAAGCATTTTCCAGGACTCGATATGCTTGGAAGATGTTTCCCTGGCTGAGGAATTTGGAAGATCTCAGAATAAGGACTAGGCTCTTTAGCACACAACTAAGGAAAATGTGCTTCACTCAGTGGTGATAATTCTCTAGAAGTCTCTGCCTTGGTGAGCAGTGATGACCCAGTCATTGAACTCATTCAAAGCAGAGTTCAATGGATTTCTAGACTTTAAACAATCAAGAGATTTGGGGATTGTGAATGGAAATGGTGCAGAGGTAGATCGGATGCTTCTTCTGTTTCATATGTTTTTGTTCACGGGATTGAAATGAACATATGTTCAATGTGCAGTGTATTGACTGTGCCAGTTGCTTGCCATTAATATAGAGTAGACTGCTTAGTTTTGTTCCAGTGATTTAATGTATTCAGCACCTACAGGATATTGTTGTGGCAGCAGTTTCATGTGTAAGTAGTAGGTTGCGTTAATGCACTACTGAAGCATGAACGTGTAGGTAAGTATTGATACAGGTGTAAATTTATCCAGTGTTTTGAACAAACCGGTAATTAAAATGATGAGGCTGAATATCAGCTGTGTGCACATTTGATTGGCTTGATACTCTAAAACAAAGCAATTGAAGCAGCCTTTTAAAGATCTGTCTCTGGATGTTCTTCATGCAGCATTAACTTTTTACACATGTAATATTTATAAATCATTGCCATGCATATTTATTTATAAGTTATGTTTGTATTTATAAATGCATAATTTGTGTGTGTGATTGTATTATTACATTATCTTTGAACAAAGGATTCCTGTTTAAAGTATTTAATTTTGCTCATTGCATGTTAAGTGAAAGTAATCTTTGTAAAGATTCCAAGAAAGAAAATTGTCTCTTTGTATTTACATTGTATTGATAGACCACAGTGATAAACATGTTAAAATTTATGATAATAGAAACTGATAAATATTGTACCTATTCTGGCACATCGTAGCTGAACATCACAGAGCCATTATATTTTGCAGCAAACAAAAGATGGAGACTAATATTGTGAGCATCTAAATTGAAGAGAGCGCTCCACAGTCCCTCCTGGTCAATAAAGGCCAGGTGCAGTGGTCGGTGTTGTTGTCTGCTTTTATCATGGAGATGTAGAGCAGAGAAGATAACATCTGTTGTGCTTCTAGATCAATGAAATCCACATTAAGCTTAGGGACCAGCACTTTCATCACTACAAAGAAGCAACTGAGGAGCAGTCTGATGATGACTTTCCCTGAGGCAGCAAGAACCTTCTGTAGTAACCATTTCTCACCTGTTAGAGAAGGCAGACATTCATTGCAACACACACAAAATGCTGGAGGAACTCAATAGGTCAGGCAGCATCTATGGAAAAGAGTAAACAGTCGACGTTTCGGGCCAAGTCCTTCATAAGGTCTTTAGCATTTTGAATGTGTTGCTTTGGATTTCCAGCCACTGCAGATTTTCTCATGTTTGAGAAATTAATTTTCACCTTCACTACGCTTGCAGGGTCTTTGGTCAGTTCAGGAAAGGGGCATTTGAAGAAAAAGAACTTGGGCACGATTCATGGTTCATTGGACAGCAGTTTCTAAGACCCGGACTGACTATAACAGCCATTGGAAAGGTATTGCCTGAGCTGCGTCTACAAAATTCTCCAAATTCATTAGCAGGTTATGAACTAATGTCAGTGATCGCTCAGGCCAACACCCTGCACATTAAGGCCCTAATTTAACTCAATTATATGCATTCGGCAGACCATGCTGCTTGCTTGCCTGACTTTACACTCTTCAAGTGAACACATTGTTCTGAAGTCTGGTTACCAAGTGGACAGAGGAAAAGGTTCACGGTTGTGCTAAAAGCCTCCTTGCTGAAAATAGGATAGTCCCACTGATCCTTGGGAATTTCTGTTGCATGAATGTTGAAAGCAGAGAAGGGATATTCTGGATGATATTGAGAAGCACAAGACCAAGCACCTGAGCCCACGGAGTCCCTACATAATGACAGCCGACTTACTGACCTGCTCCCACTATGGTAGAGTCTCCTGTTCCCACCTTGGCTTTGAGAGAAACCTCAGAACTCTCAAAACCAGAGTGGAAGAAAGCCATCCTTGATTCTGAGGGACAGCCTCGAAAAACGTCCCTGAATGTAATTATGGACATGTTTTTACACACCTTTCATTACAGATTTTATTTATACTGTGTTTATCAACCAAAGATTCTTAAAAGCAAATAATATCCTCACAAGAGGCGATTACTTTTGCTATTTATATTTCTCCAGCTGCCATTAATTGCCATTTCCTCTGTTTTATAGAATATTAAATCAAAGGTACTTCAATGTTTTTTTTTCTGTTAGTGAAATGAATGATCATTGTAAATTTCCCATGATTAGGCTAGCATTAAATCGGTGGGGTGGGGGTTTTTGGGTGGTGCGCTCAAACGGCTTGTTCTGCGCTGCATCTCAATCGATCAATAAATAGACAGAAAATAATTCCCTCCCAATTTAGATACATTTTGATGCTCTAGGACAATATCCAATGTTATCTAATCTATATTGACTGGCTCTTTATTTGAGATGTGGAGAGAAGGTAGAGGAGTGTGAGACGTGGTGCCTCAGTGTCAGCAAAACAAAGGAGAATGGATATCAACTTCAGGAGAGCTGGCAGCAGTCACACCCTTTCGCACGTGGGCAGCACAGCAGTGGAAACTGCGGCCAGTTTCTGACTCCTGGGAGTTCACATCTTGCACAACTTCTCATGGTCCCAGTACACATCCTCCACAGTCAAGGAAGCTCACCAACAGCTTTACTTTCTGAGAAGACTGAAGAGAGCAGGATTATGCACGTTAATGCTCACGATCTTCTCCAGATGCACGGTAAATCCTAGCACACTGCATCATTGTGACTGCACTGCGGCAGATAGGAGGGCTCTACAGCAGGTTGTTAAAAATGCCCATCGCGTCACCAGGGCTAGCGTACCCACTATCAGTGACATGTGTACAGAAAGTTGATGGAAAAGGCCTGTAATATTATGAAGGATTCCACCTACCCTGTTTATGGACTGTTTATCCCACTCCCAGCAGGGAAGAGGCTATGCAGCATCCACTAAATTCAAAAACAATTACTTCTCTCAAGCTGTCTTGCTGATTTACAGCTCCACCCATTAACTGACCCAGTCACACTCCTCACCACCTCCGTTATCATTTCCTGTCAGTCACCTAATGTACAGATGCTCCTGTACCTTGTGTCATTTATCTACATACAGTCAGTTTATGTGTACAAGCTAATCTTATGTACATTATCTATATTTATTGCATTTTTGAGTTCTTTATGCTTATTGATTTTTAAAATTTGTATCGGATCTGAAGTAACAATCATTTCATTCTCGTTTGCACTTGTGCACTGATGAATGACAATAAGCAATCTTGAAGCTGGAGTAATGTTTCATTTAGCTGTGTACATGTGTATGGCTGAATGACAATTAAACTTAAACTGTGAAATTATATCCACAGATTCAGTCTAATAGGTGATATAAATAGAAATTTCCTTCAAGTCAAGTCAAGTCACTTTTTATTGTCATTTCGACTATAACTGCTGGTACAGTACACAGTAAAAATGAGACAACGTTTTTCAGGACCATGGTGCTACATGAAACAATGCAAAAACTACACTGAACTACGTAAAACAACACAAAAACTACACTAGACTACAGACCTGCCCAGGACTGCATAAAGTGCACAAAACAGTGCAGGCATTACAATAAATAATAAACAATATAAGAGGCATAGTAGGGGGCAGTAGGTTGGTGTCAGTCCAGGCGCTGGGTATTGAGGAGTCTGATGGCTTGGGGGAAGAAACTGTTGCATAGTCTGGTTGTGAGAGCCCGAATGCTTCGGTGCCTTTTGCCAGATGGCAGGAGGGAGGAGAGTTTGTATGAGGGGTGTGTGGGGTCTTTCATAATGCTGTTTGCGTTACGGATGCAGCGTGTGGTGTAAATGTCTGTAATGGTGGGAAGAGAGATCCCAATAATCTTCTCAACTGACCTCACTATCCGCTGCAGGGTCTTGCGATCCGAGATGGTGCAATTTCCGAGCCAGGCAGTGAAGCAGCTGCTCAGGATGCTCTCAATACAACCTCTGTAGAATGTGGTGAGGAAGGGGGGTGGGAGATGGATTTTTCTCAGCCTTCACAGAAAGTAGAGACGCTGCTGGGCTTTCTTTGCTATGGAGCTGGTGTTGAGGGACCAGGTGAGATTCTCCTCCAGGTAAACACCAAGAAATTTAGTGCTGTTAACGATCTCTACGGAGGAGTCGTCGATGTTCAGTGGAGAGTGGTCGCTCCATGTCCTCCTGAAGTCAACAGCCAACTCTTTTGTTCTGTTCACATTCAGAGACAGGTTGTTGGTTCTGCACCAGTCCGTTAGCTGCTGCACCTCCTCTCTGCATGCTGACTCATCGTTCTTGCTGATGAGACCCACCATGGTCGTGTCATCGGCGAACTTGATGGTGTGATTCGAGCTGTGTATTGCTGCACAGTCGTGGGTCAGCAGAGTGAACAGCAGTAGACTGAGCACACAGCCCTGGGGGGCCCCCGTGCTCAGTGTGATGGTGTTGGAGATGCTGCTCCTGATCCAGACTGAGGTCTGCCAGTCAGGAAGTCTAGGATCCAGTTGCAGAGGGAGGTGTTCAGGCCCAGTAGGCTCAGCTTTCCAATCAGTTTCTGAGGAATGATTGTGTTGAATGCTGAACCGAAGTCTACGAGCAGCATTTGAACGTACGTGTCTTTTTTTTGTCCAGGTGGGTTAGGGCCAGGTGGAGGGTGGTGGCAATGGTGTCGTCTGTTGAACGGTTGGGACGGTACCTTGCACCTGTACATACATTAACTGTTAGAATAACAAAAATAAATCTAATTTTTTTCCTCTGTTATATTATGGTAAAAATGCTCAAAACTGTCCAGCTACACTTGCTTGATGTAAAGTCCCTAGTAATGGGACCATTCATGTGTCCATTATTTTACTGTCCTAAATTTCACTGCAAGTTTGTAATCCCACATTGTAGCACTAAATTGGAAGAGGCCAAGCACCTCTTGCTGAGCTAAACACAGAAAATGAGCTGGTAAGATGTCTCTGTATGGCTTGGAATAGAAATATCCAAGAGAAAAACTGCTTATTCTGAATTTGTGCTGACTGGGAACCAAGACATATTTTAAGAGTCTAAAAAAAATATTCTATTACTTGCCTTTTGGGATTGCTCTATGATAAAGCATCTAATATGCAGACTTATTTCCCTCCTATACCTAATTAAGTGACCTCTGAGTGTATGTTCATGGTTGTCTTCTGCTGTAGCCTACTGCCATCAATGTTAGATGGGTTGTGCATTCAGAGATGCTCTTCTGTACAACACTGTTGTAACACATGTTCATTTGAGTTAGTGTTGCCTTCCTTTCTGTCTGAATTAGTCTCGCCATTCTCCTCTGACCTCTCTCAATAATAAGGCATTTTTGGCCACAGAACTACCACTCACCGGACGCTTCGGTTTATCGCACCCTTCTCTGTAAACATAGGGAGACTGTTGTGTGTGAAAATCCCATGAGATCAGCAGTTCCTGAGATTCCCAAGCCACCTTGTCTGGCACCAATAATTATTCCACGATCAGATTGATTTGTTTCACATTTCTTCCCTATTCTGCTGTTTGGTCTGAACGATAGCTGAGCCTCTTGACCATGTCTGCATGCTTTTATGCAATGAGTTGTTGCCAAGTGATTCAGGTGTACCTATTAAAATGGCCATTCAGTGTATAGTCCCAGCATTTGGTGAGAACCATGCGGTGAGTTTGATCAAGGGTTTGCGTAAATTTCTCTATATAGCACCACATGAAAAGATTTCTAGGTGTCTATATCTTGCTTGGATTCTGATTCCAACCACATTGTGAAGACAAACTGTCGTAGCAAAAGATAACTTCTTGAATGTGCAGGGTGTTTTTATCTTCATTTAAAGAAATAAACATTGATGGTTTTGAATGCAGGCATCGCCCATTACAATTTATACTTGGGAAGAAGGCAGTGAGACATAATTTTGAATTGTTGCAGTAGCAGTTGCATGGGCTATAGATGTGGCATTTTCTGCATTCGTACATTAGATAAAATATGTGCTTCCAAATTTGCCTCAGTCCCCATTAGGTTAGTGCATGACCACTCACAGTGAAGCTACCCCATTCCCTTCTTGCTGTCTAATCATTGGGTTTATGAAGGAACTTGTTGGTCACCTATTCAACAGACCAAATGCCAAATCAAACATACTAAATTGTTTTTCGGCAGAACATGCTGTGTCCCCATGGTCTGTTGTGTAAAATATATTGAGAGATGTTCCATCTTTTACAGTATGACTGTCAATAGAAGTGCATATTTACTTAAATATTACTAAATTTCATTAACTAAACATTAACATTACTAATGGCATTCCTAGCTGCTTATGCATTTCTCCTGAGTTGTCTGTGGTCTGCTGCGCAATATGTAACCATTGTAAAGTGATCTGGGAGAAGCTGCTATGAAAATTAAAAATAATGGTGTGGGATTTCCCAAGAGCTTCTCTTGCTCTATTGGGATTTCTTTTTTTATCAGATACAGGCAAAACCCCCATTGCTGAGCTCTGAATTTCATTTATTCTGTATTGACCATGTGCAAATGAGAAAAGATTTATAAAGAAATATAAACACAAGAGATTCTGCGGACCTTGGAAGTCTTGGGCAACACACACAAAATGCTGGAGGAACTCAGCAAGTTTCTGTAGAGTGGGTTAAACTATTTATTGGTGGGGAGGCAGCACGGTAGCATAGTGGTTAACACATCACATTACAGTACCAGCAATCCTGGTTCAATTCCTGCTGCTGCCTGCAAGGAGTTAGTATGTTTCCCCCGGTGACCGTGCGAGCTTTTCTCTGGGTGCTCCGGTTTCTTCCCACAGTCCAAAGACACACTGGTTGGTAGGTTAATTGGTCATTGTAACTCGTACTGTGATTAGGCTAGGATTAAGTCGGGATTGCTGGGAGGAACTGTATCACAATAAAAACAAAAAAATAGAATCGATGTTTTGGGCTGAGACCTGTCATCAGGGCTGGAAAGGAGGAGTCCAAAGCCAGAATAAGATGGTAAGTTGGGGGGGGGGGGTGATGTTAAGGGGAAGGAGTATAAGCTGATAGGTAAGACCAGTGAGGGGAAAGGTGGATCGATTTGGGGGAGGGGGGGAATGAAGTAAGAAACTGGGAGTAGGTAGGTGGGGAAAAAGGTAAAGGGCTGAGGAAGAAGACATCTAATGGGAGAGAGAGTAGACCATGGAAGGAGGAGGGGAACTGATGGCCAGTTGAAGAGAAGGGGTGAGAGGATAACCAGAACAAAGAATGGAAAAAGAAGGGCAGGGGGAGGGAGGAGTATTTACCAGATGTTAGAGAAAATGATGTTCACACCATCAGGTTGGAGGCTAATTTTTAAAATGTTGTTGTTCCAAACAATTGTGCAGAGTTTCTCATCCAAGCAAAATATGTACATGCATTACCCTGATCTACATGTCATATTTATCTAAAGTATTCATGTTTTACTGTTCAGTTCACTGAAAACTTTCATTCCAGCAAAAATATCAGTTATGTTTCACATACCGATAAGCTCTTGCAAAGATCATAATTTATACAAGCATTAACACTTAGGTTGGCTTAACCCCACTGGTCAATAGATTGGTTAAATGTAAAATACTACAAATGGATCTTGGCATTTTATAGAACTAAGATTTCTTGGTAGCTACAGAGTATCAGGGCGATTAGGGGTCAGGGATCAGGTAGGGAATGTGTCAGTAAAACTGATAGCCTAAGCCACATAGGATTGGAGATGAGATTGATGGAAGTTTGAATTGAGTTGTTCTCCGATCTTGGCAATTTACCATAGGAGGAGACGACATGAGTGTGCTGTTAACTGTGGTGTGTCCTCCAAATGTTTGACTTTTATATACATATCAATCAGCTGATTGGTCATCATCCCGTAAACTCATTTGTGATGTAGGGAGGAAATCTTGGTGGATGTGGGTGGGGACATGTTGGGGAGAAGCCAGAGGCATCAGTGGTAACAAAAGGACTCCCCTTACATGACTCTGCATGCATTGGTAAAAAATATGGCTGAAAAGAAGCATGGATGGCTATCATCCCAATATGAGATTGATGGGGAATTACACCAGAAAAGGTTTGGTTGGGTCTCTGGGGCGAAAAGGCAGCCCAGAAATGATAGTTGATCGGCTTTGTTATGGAGAAAGTCAGTTTTCAATCACGTAACTCTGTGTAAAAATATGCTCAAAGATGTTAGAAATAAATTTCCTGCTACAAGTTTAAAGTAGAAACCTATCATGGTATTGGTGTCTTACTGCCAGTGTTGCATTATTTTGTTGTATCCTTGCTTCCAACATTCAGAATTTTCAGATGGGCTTTTTGTTATAGGACGTATTTCCTCCCCCTTGTATTTTTCTGCAAGTTCTTTCATCTGCATGATGTTTAATGATTAAAAATATAACTTCTATTACCAGCCTAGCATTGCCACTGAATCACTCAAATGAGAACAAGCTACACTTAATTCAAAACTTCCGTTGAGTGAAGGTCATCAATAATTTCAGATCCATCAGCATTCAAACATATTACTAAATGACAAATGTAGTTTCAATATTCTGTTCAACATCACTCAGGTTTTTCAGTGCTGTACTTACCGTGATATTATTAGTTAACAGCACATTTTGATTCAGTCGATATTTGCTGACGTGGATTCCCAGTGTGCCTCATAACAAAGGCCTCAAATTCTCAGAAGAGAGTGTAGTCACAATGTGGTCTTCTCTACAATAGATAAACCAAACATAGGTTGATTGATTGCTTTGTGGATCTCCTGCAGACAGCTCACAGGGATGACCATGAGCTTTAGTTGCCTGCCATTGTGATTCTCCATTCTACTCACACACCAACCTGTCAGTCTGTGGTCTCCCCTGCACTGTTACAGCGAAGCCCAACAGACGGAAGAGCACCTTATCTTCCATCTGGACACTTTTCAGCCTTCTGGACTTAAAAATTTACTACAATTTCAGGTAACTTGATTTCTGGTTGCATCAGTGTCCATCTGTGATTTTCGGTTCAGCTTTTTATTTTATCCCTCTTTTATTATCCTCCTTTTTCTCCCCGGAGTCGAGGACATTGCCAGTCTGGTCTTGGCGCATCTTCTTACTCCACAATTTGCAGCTCCAACATTCTTTTGTCTAGGTTCTCATTCTCTAATTGTTTTCATGGGCAAGTTAACTTAATTTACATCTTATCCCCATGGCCACCCCAGTTTTACCCCGTCAAAGCACTCTTTTCCTAAAAATAATCATAAACCATTAACTATGATGAGCTACTGTATATTTTTCATTTTTTGTTGAAGAGCATTATGCAAAACAGCTATTAATCTTGCAATTTAAGGTTATGGATCCCATTACGCTGTATACTTGTTCTGCACATGAACCATGCTCCAGAAAAGGTGCTTTAAGATGAGCCCAAAACCTTCAGGAGATGTTTAGCATTTGGAACATCAGGAAGAAGTACTCAAACTCCTTGTGCATCATATCAACTTCATCACCCCGTATTATTTTAGATTATGAGAACACTCAGTCCTCTTTTATTGTCATTTAGAAATGCATACATGAGTGATATCACAGAAAACAGGACAAACCAAATACTAACACTGACAGAACCACATAATTATAACATATAGTTACAGCAGTGCAAAACAATACCATAATTTGATGAAGAAAAAACCATGGGTACGGTCAAAAGTCTCAAAGTCCCCGAGTCCCCAATAGCAGGCGGCAAAAAGGAGAAACTCCCTGCCATAAACCTTCAGGCACCGTCAACTTGCCGATGCCTTGGAAGCAGCTGACCACAGCCGACACTGAGTCCATCCGACTGAAAACTTTGAGCCTCCGACCAGCCCCCCGAGCGCCTTCGACCTAACCCCGGCTGCTGAAACAAGCAAAGCCGAGGATTCGGGGCCCTCTGCTCCGCAGATTCCGGTTACCACACTGTAGCAGCGGTGGCAATAAAGCGGGCATTTCAGAAGTTTTCCAGATGTTCCTCGGTACTCTCACGTTCGCCTCCATCAAATAGCATCCTTTAGATTTTATATTACAATCCCATAAAAAAGACTTCTGTTATATTTTAAAGCTTAATTTAAATATTATAATATTAATCTTTGATATCAGTCACTAACTTTGTAAATCTTAGTGCAGCAAGATAATCATATCAGTTCAAAATGTCAATCATAAACGATGAATATTTGATTTAAAATTGTGGAAAATTACTTTTAAAAGTCTGTACGGAATGAACTAATGAACAATCAGGAAAAGACTGGTGAATTCCTCATATTTAAAAAAAACATTCAAATTCTTTCAAACAATATCCATTAGTTTCTGGGCCTCAGAAGGTTCAACTTGTATGTTGGCGATCCCTTGAAAATCAGTAAATCTCTTAGTGTTTATTTTGGGATTTGACAGGTTCGATGTAGGGATAATGTTTCTCCTTGCTGGAAATCCTTACAGCAGGATCACAGTCTCAAAATAATCCAGGATAGAAATGAGAAGAGCAACACACAAAATGCAGGTGAGGCAGCAAACTGGATCCCGAAGTAAGACCCCAGCCCAAAACGATGACTGTTTATTCTTCTCCATGAATGCTGCCTGGCTTGCTGAGTTCCTCCAGCATTTTGTGTGTGTTGCTCTGGATTCCCAGCATCAGCAGAATCTCTTGTGTTTGTTTTGTCTTTATCCTGAGAGCATTGAATCTTGGGGAATCCCTACCCAAGAGGGCTGCAGAGACTTGTTTGCTGAGCATATCTGCTAGATTTTTAAGTATGTAGAATTAATGCACTGAAATTGGTACTGACATAAAATATCAGCAGTGATTTATTGATTAGTAGGGCAAGGAAAGGAGGCTGAATGGCCTACTCCTGTTTCTGTTTTAATGTTCTAATCTCCTTTTGGCTGACATGGCCTCCTTGAAGGATGACTTTCATACCTAACATTAAAAGTTGAGATAATTAAATTTGAATCAGAGCAAAATAAATTTTGAAATCTCAGTAACTTTTGCACCATGTCCACTGTTGGACGTTGTCTATCATGTTCAACAATGACAGGCAACCTGTTCGGGGAAGTTTTTAAAGTGGAAAAGCCATTGCACTGGCGCAATTCTACTCTCTTGACCTCAGAAGTCTGAGTCCAGTGGTACAAACAAACAGATCTTTGGTTGCAGTGGATGACCATGCCTTGTCATGCTCTTCACTCTCCTCAGAATGCTACAGTACCACCTTCCTAGCCGTTGGATCTCACTTTAAATCTTAACTGCCCATTTCGTCGGAGCTGACCTCACAGCTGGGATGGGCACCTTCCTATCCTCCTGTGGTATGAGGCCACGGGCTATGCCCTCCTGGTTTGCCTGCCTTTTGAAGCAGTATACCGGGGTGTGGCCGTTGTCGCGTGCAAACAGCTACTTGGAGCTCCAGCTGAGGGCTGAGTGGTGGGGACCAAAGGTGAGTGAGCTGCCCTGGAATGGAGATGATGAGTCCCTTCACCAAAGCTGCTACCCCTCCAGCCTTGCGGGAGGCCCGGTTTCAATTCCTGGCCAAAGTCTCAGAAGTATACACTGATATCAGGAATAATTGCATAAAAAGAGTCCTCGCAATGGGACTGAAATTCCAAGCCCTCATGTAGATTGGCAGCCAAACTAAATGCCATTTATTTTATAGCTCAGTGAGACTGAATAACTTCACAGGGGACGATTAAATGAAACCATATGCAGATTCCTTTGTTTAAATAGATATATTGGTAGGGAAGCAGCTCTTAATAAAATTCAGAATATAGAGATCCTACTGAATATCCTTTTGTGGTGAGAATTTTGACATCTTTTACTCCTAACTCTAATTACATCCAAATTAAATAAAAGTCCAAATGATCTATCAGTAAAACTTCCTGTCAACAGTAATTTAATATTGTATAAGACCTTGTCAAAGTTTCAAATTCTAAATGATAAAGCAACCTTGTTGAAATGGATAATGTACAAAAGAACATTCTCTTCAGTAAGAGTTTCAAGGTCTATAGTCATAGGCAGCATTATTCTCTTTAGATACCACCTCATGTTTTGTTTACGGTTAAGGTAGCATACAGTGTGTATCTGTATTTCTTAGTACAGAATGTGTTCAGAAAAAAAAAATCCACCTTCGCCCACACCACCACCTTTTGTTAAATGTATATAGATACAAAATATTAATCATGGCTAACACAGTAAGCAAGTTTATAAGAAAAACGAAAGAAACGATGTTGACAACTGTGTTGTATTTCAGACCATTATTTTTTTCAGGACAATGATAAAATGTATTTTAATAATTTGGCGTGAACATATGTCTTTTATTGGCTTTTTCTGTTCTTTTTGTTGGCTTAGTGAATTCTTCTCAACACGATAAGATGAGAAATGTACTTTTCAACATATTTGTGTGGAGCTGCACCTTGAGTTACAAGTTTTACTGGAACCTTATATATTTTCTATGAGTAGCAATATGTGATGGTGGGATGGATTCCTGTAAATCTCAATGGAGTATTATGAAAATATTGGCATCGAGCTGCTGCTATTGTTACTTTAAAGGTTAAATAGTTCTGTTTTGACTTTAATATGTTCAATTTAACAAAAATTAACTATTATTCCATGAAAAAAGATATGGCCTTTGACCACACAAAGTATTTGCTTATAAACTTATTCAGGGCTATTGTGAGTGCAATGCCCGAGTATAAACTTTTTTTACATTGCCGTTTCATGTAATGAAATTTTAAAATGCCTGTACAGCTCTGCTGGCAATTGGAATTGGAGACGAGTGTGGCAACAAGTGATTTGACATTGACATAGATTGTATCTTATTCGACTATGTGTTTGAGTTTACCTGAAGGACATTGCCAAAACTGAGAGATGATGTGTGGGGAATTGTAAGCAATAAATCCATGTTCTGCTTAATCATGCAGCATATTACTGGTGCTTTCTAACATTTAGTATTGATTGTAAGACTAACTTTGACCATCAAAGGTATACCAATACCCTTGTGAAAAAAATATCATGTGCAAGACCAGTTGTTATAAGCTTTTCTTTTAGCTATTGAAGAAACTGTGTACACGAATTCCATCCAATATGCAGGATATCCATTTGAAAAAATAAATGTGCCAACATTATTTGACAAATTATTTTATCTGGAGTTCTGGGAATTTTAGCTGGGAGAGTTAGGTAACAGAAAATAAAGTTCAAGCCAGACTGATCTTGATAGTGTGACAATTAAAGAAAATAATTGCATTGTTGTTAACTGAGAAGAATGTTGTAGGAACAATAAGCATAACATTTTCTATGTGCTTTTTCCCATTGTATTTTATCAGAGTAGCAATATGTAGCACTATGGTGATACAACAGATAATGTGTGCGCATTCCTGACGTGGTGCAGTCTGAAAAGAAAGTATTACTGTAATATTTCCATGTCATTGCTCCATTTTGCAGATTGCATATTTCTGTTTTGTTTTTACTGCATGACAGCTTTTTAATGAGGGCAAAGTTGTATTCAGTGAAATGATGCTGGAACCAAGATGTATGCATTTGGCATACATCCCAGAGGAGATCAATTTAGTTTAACACAGGCTATTTTTGTCACCATTCTACCTGACCATGGGACTAAATGACCCTGTTCAGATATTAGCTAAATGTGTTTGTTTGGGACATACTTATTGACCACATAAGTCCATGTAGTAAACAAAGAATTTTTTGGAATTGAAATTATTATTTTTTCATGTACTGAGATACAGTGTAAAGCTTGTTTTTACATACTGTTCATATAGTTCAAATCATTACACAGCGCATTGATGTAGAACAAGATAAAGCAATAACAGAATGCAGAATAAGGTTTACAGAAAAAGTGCAGTGCAGGTAAACAATGAGGTGTGAGATCATGCAACACACACACAATGTTGGAAGAACTCAGCAGGCCAGGCAGCATCTTTGGAAAAGAGTAAACAGTCAATGTTTCAGGCTTAGACCCTTCGTCAGAACTGTTTACTCGTTTCCATAAATGCTGCCTGGTCTGCTGAGCTTCTACAGCATTTTTATGTGTTGCTTTGGATTTTCAGCATCTGCAGGTTTTCTCATTCAGGGTGAGATAATATCAAGGTAGATTGTGAAGCCCAGTTATTTCACAGGCTTAGCCTGTTATTAAGAGACTTTCTTCAGTATTTAATTACAATGTAGATCCATCTGTGCGTAGCACTCTGACAGATGTCTGAATTTTTTGACAAGTTATTACACAGTAATAGGGAAAGAGCCTACATTTTTATCTCACCTTTAATGACCTCAGGCTGTCCCTAAACTCCTTTTAGGTCATTAAAATGTGGGCAGTACAATAGTAATTAAAATATTCAAAGTATGTATGCAGTATACAACTCTGAGATTCGTCTTCCCCACAGACAGCCATGAAACAAAGAACGATGGAACCTGTTCAAAGTTAAAGGAAATCAATCAACCCTTGCTCCTGCACATACATACAAAAAAAAAAACAAATTCCATAAATGGCAACAAAAGAAAGAGCAAAAACACAGATTATAAAAACAAAATCAAAAGGCATATTCAATTCAGCTCATTGTTTGTTGCAGGCCGCCCAATTCAAAAATGCCCAAGCTAGCAACAAAAATAGGAGTGACCGGAAAAACTAGAAGCACATCATGCGTGAATTAGAGTCCATAGTCCACAAACTGTGTCAGTTAAATCTTGCTCGGCATGATCCTCCGACAGCTTCGAAGAAGGGAGGGAGGGGGAGAGAGAGAGAGATCATTCACACGGGAGGATCTTCCCTTGGGGACAACAAGCAAGAGGAAGAGAGAGACCATCTCACGCAGACACCTTCCTCCGGCAGCAGCACGTAGGATACTGCTAGGCTGTGCTGATCATTTGCTCCCTCTACACCCGTCTGGATGATTTTCAGTCTTCCTCTACACTTTAATCAGGGAGAGATGGAGTTGATCATGGGCTCACGCCACGTCTGGCCTCCATGCTGTAGGCTTTGCTTACAGCCTTACGGAGCCCTCTCAGAGACAGCAAGGTGCCAGATTATACAATCGGCTAGAAAACGCACACCCAGAATGTAGATAACAGACTCCAACGGTAGCAGAATCACATCTGAAATAAAAAGAAGACGTGAAAGGAGTTGATTCATGACCTATCTTGTTGGGTACATGGCCAAGTAGTTAAGGCATTCATCTAGTGATCTGAAGGTCGCTAGTTCGAGCCTCCGCTGTGGCAGCGTGTTTGTGTCCTTGAGCAAGGCACTTAACCACACATTGCTCTACTGTCTGTGCGAGGAGTGGCGCCCCACACAGACTTCCAATCTGCGCCTCCTAAGGCATGAAAATGACCGACACTGGCCTCTCATGGTCTGAGTCGATGTTCCCCTCCCCATCTTGAAGATGTTGCTTTTGGTAGCATAATTTGCTGGCATCATCTTCTTCACTTCCAATTAATGGTGATAAAATATTTAGTGGAAATCAGAGAAAAAAATAGTAGTGGTGCTGGAAATCTGAAGCAAAAAGTGCGCAAAAGTCTCAGCAAGTCAGGTAGCTTCTGTGCAACGAGAAGCAGCGTTAGTGTTTCAGGTCAGAAATCTTTAATCAGCTTTGGATGTCTCCACAATATTGAAGGCACTGTTGGAAGGATGAGTATTTGCCAGGACGTCGGAAAAATTCTTGTATTCTTCCTCAATGCAGTGTCATTGGATTTTTTGCATCTAAATGAATGGGTATCCATATTGACTTATCATCTGAAAGTTTCTGCCTTTGATAGTCAGCACTCTTTCAGTGTTGCACTGAAGTGTTGTGGGATTATATATGTAGCTTTCTGGAGTGCATCATGAGCTATCAACCCTATTCATAGTTGAAAACGTTGCTGCTGTGCAGGGTTAACACTTAACATAATCTATTATAATTTACGTTCTTAATGATAATGTGTATGCAATTATATAATTGAGAAATTCATAGGAATACATTTTTGAGGATGGCATAGTCATAAATTTGCAAACCATTAAACATTAATTAACTGTTTATCTTTTAATCTTATTTCAAAATGAAGGCTCTGAGAACCGCACAATATCAGCTGTGGCTCATCAGTAGCACTCTTGGCCATAAGCACATATGTTTTACAAATATTCAAAAAGCTGGCTTCCTATCATAATATTTCATGACCTGTAATGGTCATGAAACCTTTGAGTTTGTAATTTTTACCAAACTTAAGCTAATACCCTTCACATTTTTGCTCTGCTGAAAAAAAACGCATGTTAAGAAATTCATAGCCAAAAATTAATGCAAGAGATTTCCATTTTTAAACAACAAGATTTTTTTTTCTCTAGAGCCCTTGAGTGCTGGCAGTGGGTGTGGGAAGGGATGTAGTGGAATGTTGCAGCACTATCAAATAGGCATGCTTAGAACTTATTTGCACAAAATAATGAAAACATCTGGTGTGTACCTTTTAAAAGCTTAATTTTTTTGTTGTTCAACTTATCTGCGCGCATTGTACAGCAGTTTCTTGTTCATTCATGTCTTCTTTAATGGCATGGCAATAAAACAGTGAGGATAATGGATATAGTATTGTGTAATAGGCTGGGCTTCATTTGTTTGTACCAATAGAAGTATAAATGAAGCCCATATGTTGTTTTAAAGTATTTAAACAGTGATGGTAATAATTGGTGTTTATTTCTGATGAACATAGTGTTTTGCTTTTGGTTACAATGTGTGCACATTAAGTTGTAGTTGCAAATTATGTTGAATCAGCCTTTTTTGCTTTATTGTGCTTCCAGTGCCCGAGGAAAGGTAGCAAAATGTAATTGTCTTATTAACCACAGATTTACATTGCTTTGTTCATTTTGATGAAATAGAATGCCTTCAATTGGTTTTGGTAGCAGTGCACTCGTGGATGCAATAATCTGCCAATTAAAATTGAACAGAAAGCAAACTTCTGGTACAGGAGCCACTCTGCCCTCCCATTAAGGCTGCCATTTGCTCTGCAGCAGGTGGGAGAAGGCTACAGATCCAGGTTTCTGGCAACCTGTAGTCCGGCTGCATTTCTCGAACAGTGAAGTGTCCGTTGACAGATGCAGTGGGAATTAGTTACGGGTCTGTCGTTGCAGCTGATGTAGAAGAGAAAAGGTCCAGCTGGGTTAGGCGTATACACTTAATTTGAAAATTCTGAAATGGATGCAACATATCTGTCTCTTTCAAATTTAAAAAAAAAACTTGTGCACTTTTCAGTGGCTTTTGAATTGCTTGTGAATATCCATCTGATAATAGACTGCAAGAGGTTCTGTACATTGCTATGTATTAAGTGAATGTACTTATCGCCTAATCGTTTGTGATCATTTTGGCTTTGTT
This sequence comes from Mobula birostris, assembly GCF_030028105.1. NCBI lineage: Eukaryota > Metazoa > Chordata > Chondrichthyes > Myliobatiformes > Myliobatidae > Mobula > Mobula birostris. The sequence goes on along the minus strand of NC_092374.1, from coordinate 122,079,079 downwards.
GATGTATTGTCTGGTTAGATTCTTTTTGGAGTTATTTACTCCCCCCCCCTTTTACTTTACACTTTCTTAAAAAAAAGAGTTCACTAAAAATCTACGGAAAGACTGCTCTCTGGAAGATAAACGTGGCAAGCCTCTCCTGTCCTTTGCACTTAAAGCTCTCAGGAGTGAGTTTCATATATATAAAAAAACTTGTCGGTGAGTGAATCATGTCTGATAACCCAGTTACTGGGACTGACCGTAATGGGTTTTCATTGGGGATCAGCTGGAGCTCTGCTGAGTGTTTACACTGCTATAGGTATTGACTTTTTTCAGCATTGAGGCAAGTCTGCGGTGCTATGACATCAAGTTGCCACATTGGAGTCTGCTATTACCCCGGAGACAATAGCAAAGGTCGAAGGCTGAGTCCAATCTAATTTGTGGCCTGTGTTTATATTACACCAAATTGCCAATATCTTGCTGATACCAGTCACACTACATTTGATTTTGCATAGAAAAATGAGCATCTCATGCCAGTCAACATTAAACACTGGATTGGTTACTGATCTGGACTTCGGAGTTGAAGTCTGGACGTACTGTAGTTTCCACGTAATTAATAGTGATGGAAGAAGTGCCCAATGACCAGTAATCCTTTGGTGTAGCATAATGTACTTGTGATTCACAATGATTCACATCATTTGAATTTCCAAAAGAATAATGGGAATTGACTGCATGGATGAAATCAATGTACTGTATTGAGTACAGGAGATGGGATGTTACGTCTGGACATTGATGAGACCTAATTTGGAGTTTTGTCTGCAATTTTGGTCTCCTCCCGATAGGAAAGATGTAAATAAGTTTGAAAGAGTACAGAGCAAATTTACAAGAATGTTGTTGGGTCTGGAGGACCTGAGCTATAAGGAAAGATTAAAGAGGTTCGGACTTCATTCCTTGGAATGCTGAAGATCAAGAAGAAATTTGATAGAGGTATACAAAATTATGAGGGGTATAGATAGGGTAAATGCAAGCAGTCTTTTTCCACTGAAGTTGGGTGAGACTACAACCAGAGGTCATGGATTAAGGGTGAAAGCAGAAAATTTTAAGGGAATATGAGGGAAAACTACTTCACTCAGAGGGTCATGAGAAATTGGGAACTGCCAGTCAAAGTGATCCATGCAAGCTCGATTTCAATGCTTAAGTGAAGTTTGGATAGGTACATGGATGGTAGGGATACGGAGGGCAATGACCCTGGTGCAGGTTGATGGGAGTAGGCACTTTAAATGGTTTCGGCATGTACTAGATGTGCCAAAGGATCTGCTTTTGTGTTGTACTTCTCTATGAGAAAATCCATGGATCAGATAGGCCAATACATTAATATTAATAATACACTAAGCTGCCGAGATGAGCATGGCAGCATCAAGTGTCATGCAAAACTGTTTCTGCCATGTTCTGTATGGCTTGAAGATGGTATGGGCCATGTGCTGGGAATAGTTTTGGCAGCACATTTGAGGACTGCTTTGACATCCCGAGTTGATCCAGATCAGGCTCCAGTTTACAGATTCCAGCACCAATTTACCAGCTTCAGATAGGCCCTTAATTTTAAAAACTTATTCCTTCAATAGCTCTTGTTCTTCACCCACCAATAGCTCTGCTAACCCAGCTGCAGCCTTTCTCCCCAATGGCAGGCTGCAACCCTTGTCATCTGATGCCTGCTCCACCCATAATGGCAGAAGTTATTTATTTACTTTTATTTATGAGATACAGCGCAGAGTAGGCCTTTCTGGCCCTTCGAGCCATGCTGCCCAACAATCCCAATTTAACCCTAACCTAATCATGGGACAGTTTACTGTGACCAATTAACCTACCAAGCTCTACGACTTTGGGCTGTGGGAGGAAACCGGAGCACCCGGAGGGAACCCATGCAGTCGTGAGAAGAGCGTGCAAACTCCTTACAGACGATGACAGAAATTGAACCTGGGTTGCTGGTACTGTAAAGCATTGTGCTAACCACTACCGTGCTGCCCCGATGTCCCAATTCACTTTCTTCTGCTTTTTCTCTGTACCCACTTCTCACCCTGCCACTCTGTACAACATCTGTGACCTACCCATTTCAAGCACTGTGCCATCAAATTCTGCATTAAACGTGGACTGTACTCTTTTCCATGGATGCTGCCTGGCCTGCTGAGTTCCTCCAGCATTTTGTGTGTGTGTATTGCCAAGTGTGATTTGTGTCCATCTTCCACATATTTGCAAATGCTGCTAAATTTCTAGACCTGTTACTTCTGAACTAAAAGGGCTGTTCAAAAGATGCGTGATCACTTGATTTCCCAGTCAATAACTGCGTTGTTTCATTCAAAAATGAGGATACTTTACCTTTATACGTGAGAAACAGTGTAAAGAAAAGAAAGTTAGGATAAGAAACTTCTGAAACACCTCATAAGTTAAATTGTCATTATTGACAGTTACAGATCAGACCATGCTGAATCTGGTCTGTATCATGTGGTTGCCCCTGACACCCTATGGCCTTTAAATTAATCTCCTGGCCTTGCTGTTGTGGTTGACTCCAGAAGCAGAATGGTTTACATTGTCCCCATCTGACTCTCTGACAGTGTCAATGTCCCTGGACTGTAGTGGTAATCTTTTAACAGCCTGTTTATACTGTATTTCATTGTGTTTTAGTGACACTAGTTCTTTTTTTCCAAAATGCCTTTGACCATTGGGATTTAGAAGAACAATTTAATTTAGATTTATACAGAGTTAGCATGTGCAGAGTTGTCAAGATAGCACCTAAATCAGTTGTTGCTTTCATGAATCATAAAGGGAGGGAATTTTTAGTTTTGTGACTCACAACAAGCGAAAGGTAACTACCAATTTCTAATGAAAAATCATAATGCTGATTAGCAAACATGTGGTATCTATTCTGGGTTACTAAAGTCAGAATCATTTAATTGCTTTCATCTTACTTCCAGGATGACTGCACCCATCGCCCTTTTTTCCTCTCGCTCTCTCTCCCGATCTTCTGCTCCTCTCCCTTGCACTCTTGCTCCCCCCTCTCTCTGTTGTTCCCTCTACATCTCTCTCTCTCCCCATTTTTGTGCTTGTGACATCTCCCTCTCGCTTTATTTCTCCCCTGCCCCTTTTCTCCCCCCACCCCTTTGCTCTCCCTCACCCTTGCTCCTCCCCTCTCCCCTCTCCCCACACCCCTCCCCTCTTGTTTATGAAAATATAATAAACTAAGGGTAAAAGATCAATAGCCCATTGCAAAATTAGTGAGATATTAAACAGATGCTTTATTTGCTCCCTCAAGTGTGCATAAAATATTCCATTCAATGAACCTATTAGGTCACTCCTACAGTATTATCTCTGATTGTACATCCCTATAACAAATTATCACTTTGTTGAATTTCATTCTGCTCAACTTGGCGTTCCTACAGTACAACACTAAACTTCTCTGGTTATAAAGCATTTTGGGAATTCCATAATACATGAATTGCCTGAAATACGTTCTTTTCTGTTTGGACAACCCCTTCAAGTTTCTGCCAATTGCCACTCTTGCTTTCAAGTCAAGAATGTTGTGTATCTCTCTCATCCTCTGGATGTGAACATAACTACCCGGGATGATATTAAAACTGAGGGAATTCTGCACAGTTGAAGATGCCATCTTGTAGATGAGTATTAAATTGGGGTACTTTCCATTCTGTAAGCTGAATTTAAATGAACCGCTAGCACTATTTTCAGAAATTCTCTCCTAATTGACCTGGTCAATATTTGGCCCATTATTAACATCAGTAAAATAAGTTAACTGGTGTAAAACGATGTAGTGCTGTGTGCAAATTGGTAGCTGATTTTTCAATATTACATCTGAAACTACAAATCGAAAAACCTCAATTGACTAAAATGCTATGGGATGTACTGAAGTTGTGGAATCCTTTTTTTTAGCACAGTATCATCGTGTAGCTTTTAGAAAACAGTTCTGAAATTGAATTTTAAACAAATTAGTTAAAAATCTTCATGTGTGTTTAAAAGGTGTGCCAATTTTTTAAGTTAACCCAACAATTTGAATACAGAGGTAATAATTCAATTGTAGCTAACTGCCTCTTCAAATTCCCATAATTGGTCTCCTGATGGTCTCTGATTTGAACATAAGTAATAACTCAAGAAGCCTGGCCAGGGATGCAGCGGCATCTACACCGGAATTTGAGGCCAGTGGTTCTGGGTTTGAATCTGGTCGGCTCCTTGCACGCTTTCCATCCGTGCTGGGTTGAGTATTGAGCTGGCAACTTGGCCTCATTTAAAAAAAAATCAGGCAAATGCTAAAGAAACAGCAAGGTTGCTGCCCAGTGTGCCACAGGGCGTGGAGAGGAACAACAACATGAATAACTCGAGGGTCATGTGATTTTGACAAGTTTATTTGTTTTTATTTATTCAGATAAAGCGCGAAATAGGTCCTTCCGACCTTTTGAGCCACACCGCCCAGCAATCTCCTGATTAAAGACAGATTAAGAATTTAAAGCAGAATCATTTTTCTCATATTAGTATAGAGGGCTCTGGATAGAGGTAGTGCCTTTGATGTTTGGCATGCTGCTCCCTACCAGACAGGGTGGACGGGCATCACTGGTCCTCCTCCATCTCCTAAATCTCGCACGTGTTGGCTCCAAGTGCCATACCCCAGTAAACTGCTTCAGCTGGCGGGCTAAACCACGTGACGGGGTGGTGTTAACATGGCACCACTGGGCTAAAGACCTCGATGATGAAGTCACCGGCCAGGATGGAAAGGTTCTCAGATGAACCATAACGGCCACGTGTTCACAACCAAGGCGAGCCACCTAGTTGGAGGAGATTGGCTGTGGTCAAACCTGGAGAGAGATGGGCTCCGCCAGGTTTCAGATGCCCAAGACACGCCACATGATGAACACACCAAAAAGCAACTTCAAACCGGATCGGTCACAGCCCGCGTTACCAATGACTGCGCTGTCCATCTCACAACAGGGCGGATGCGATAAATGTGCTACTGGTGATTCGACACAGAAGATCCATGGCAGAGAGAACATCACAGTTGCCACATGGGATGTAAAAACGCTGAACTGAGCAGGGAAACTCAAGGAACTCACGCATGAGATGGAAAGATACAACTGGCACCTCCTCAGGCTCTGTGAAGCCAGATGGAAGAACGCTGGAGAAGTTCATACTGAGGAAGGACATGTCCTCTATTGTAGCGGAGAAGAGAACAGACATGAAAATGGCGTAAGGTTCTGAGTCAGCAAATCCATCAAGAACGCTGTCCTAGGATGCCAACCAATGTCAAGAAGGCTCATGACTATCCGCCTGCGAGTAAAGCCATTCAACATCACAGTGGCACAAGTCTACGCCCCAACAACAGACTACAACGATGAACACATTGACATCTTGTAGTTTCGATGAAGAGTTCTATAAGGTGGACAAAAAAGATATTTTGATCATTCAGGGTGACTGGAATGCCAAAGTGGGCAGAGACACACAAGATGATTGGGGGGATCTTATCGGCCCCTCATGCAATGACACTTCCAATGAGAGGGGACTGCGCCTGCTGGAATTTGCCAGTTATAACAACATGGTGCTGTCTAACACTCTTGAAGAGCACAAAGCATCCCGAAGATGGAACTGGCATGCCCCCAGTGGTCAACATCACCAGATTGACTACATCCTGGTGCAAAGACGGCACAAATCTGGTGTGAGCAGACCGAAGACCAGAACATTCCCAGAAGCAGACGTGGGCAATGACCATGACCGTGTCATGCTGAACATCAGGGTGCGCTTGAGGAGAATCAACAAGCCAAAAAACAGCCGGCTGAGATTCGACCTTGAAAAACTGAAAGACCCTGCCATCTCTGAAGAATTTCAGGCAGCAATTGGGGGGAAGTTTGCACCAATACTCCTCTTTGATGAAGACCTGGAGACCACCATAAATAACTTTAACACAGTGGTGACGGAAACAGCAAGCAAGATTCTGGGGAAAAGCCACCACAAGTCTAAACCATGGGACACTAACAAGATACTGGATATGTGTGACACAAGAAGGAAATTAAAGACAGATAAAAACACAGCAAAGGGAAGAACAGAATACAGGAAAATCAACAAGGAAATCAGGAGGGAAATGAAGGAAGCAAAGCAAAGATGGATAGCTGAACAATGTGCAGACATTGAAGCCACCCTCTCCAACAACAACACAAAGAAGGCATTCCAACTGGTGAAAGATCTTACCAAGGAAAAACAAGTCAAAGTGAACACCATCCAAGACAAAAATGGCAAAAATTTCACAGAAGGAAAGAAAATAATGGGAAGGTGGACAGAGTACTGTTCAGAACTGTACAACTACCAGAGTAAAGGGGATCTAAATGTGCTGAATGTGTAGGAATCTTCCAATGAGGATGACTATCCAATTATGTGTGAAGAACTTGAAGATGCAATACAATTACTAAAATGCGGGAAGTCAGCAGGAGTTGATAACATCCCTGCTGAATTGCGGAAGCATGGAGGAGAGGCCACGATAGACATGCTTATCACCATCTGCAATAAGATCTGGCAGACAGGTGAGTGGCCGACACCTTGGACTCAATCGCTGATCATTGTGCTTCCCAAGAAAGGCAATCTTCAACTTTGCGGGAATTACCGTACCATCAGTTTGATCAGCCATGTAAGCAAGGTAATGCTCAGAATTATCTTGAACAGACTGAGACGTCAGGCAGAAGACATCATTGCCGAGGAACAAGCAGACAGAAGTAAGGGCAGAAGCACCATGGAGCAGATTTTCAACCTCTGTGAGAAACACCTTCAGCACCAGAGAGAATTTTACCATGTCATCATAGACTTCAAGAAGGCGTTTAACAGAGTCTGGCATGATGCCTTATGGGCCACCATGAAGAAATTTAACATACAATCCATCATGGGCCACCATGAAGAAATTTAACATACAATCCATCAGCTTTACGCCAAGGCAACCAGTGCAGTACTCGCTCAGGGCACCATCAGGAAGTGGTTCCATACCTCTGTGGGAGTCTGTCAAGGCTGCCTCCTCTCCCCCACTCTCTTCAACATCTTCCTGGAACGAATCATGAGTGTTGCCCTTGAAGATCATGTAGGCACAGTCAGCATCGGACGGAGGAACATCACAAACCTAAGATTTGCTGGCGACATTGATGGACTTGCAGGAGAAGAGGACAAACTGGCCAACCTGGTCAGCCATCTTGACAGAGCCTCCACAAAGTTTGGAATGGAAATAAGTGCCGAGAAAACCAAGCTCATGGCAAATGCCAACGGTGCCATCACAACAGACATCTCAGTCCATGGTCAGAAACTTGAGACAGTACAGCAGTTCAAATATCTGGGGGGTAATTATCAGTGATGAAGGATCAAGACCAGAAGTCCTGGCAAGAACCGCAGAGACAATGACTGCACTATCCAAACTCAAGACAATATGGAGGGACAGCAACATCCTCATGAAGTACAAGATCAGCCTCCTGCGTGCGTTGTTATTCTCCATCTTTCTGTGTGCATGTGAGACATGGACCCTCACAGCAGAGCTACAGAGGAAGATACAAGAATTTGAAATGAGATGCTATCACAACATCTTGGGCATCTCATACTTGGACCACATCACAAACGAGCAGGTCTGCAAGACCATCTCAGCACCACATTGGCCCCCATGAAGACCTTCCTACAACGGTGAAGAAAAGAAAGCTGAGATGGTACAGCCAAGTAACAAGATTCAGTGGCCTTGCAAAGACCGTTTTACAAGGAACTGTGGAGGGGAAAAGAAGAAGAGGTAGGCAGAGGAGAAGATGGACGGACATTAAAGAATGGACAGGGAAAACATTTGCGGTGTCCCAGGCTCTGGCACACAACTGCGACAGATGGAACAGACTGGTGCAAAGCTTGTCATGACGGCGCCCCGACGGCTCCACCAGGAGTTAAGGGCACAAGGCAAGGCAAGTATATGGTAGACATGTTTTTTAAACTATGGGGGTGCCGGAAAGTATATTGTGCCCAAGGAGGGTATTAGCAAATATGAAGGTGCTTTGGGAGGTGTTGCACTAAAAAGGATTGGGAAACACTGTTCTAGCCTAATCACGGGGCAATTTACAATGACCAGTTAGCCTACCTACCGGTATGTCTTTGAACTGGGGAAGGAAACCAGTGCACCCTGAGGCAACCCACTCAGTCATGGGGAGAATTTACATTTTATTTCTTGTTTATATTTAACTTGATTTCAAACACAGCATCATCAGTGAAGTGGCTATTAATTCTTAAAATAGTTGCTAATGTTTATATTAAATAAATCTTTAGACAGTTGTCATTGTTGTACTTATTATTCTTTAGCCTATTTTATGATGTGGACAGTAATTTTAATTGGACAACATGAGAAAAGAATCCTCCTTACTGACCTACATGGGTAGCTCTATATCTCCTTACTACGTTTTTAAAATCCTTCCCCCCCCCCCCACTGCTTCATCTCTTTTCTATTTATTTTACAGCTGGTTTTTGGTAATTCATCAAAATGCATCAAACAACGTTCATGTACAGAACACAGCTGAAGAAGGCAATTCTACTCATTTTCACATGTATTGGATTATGGGCCAAGTACAAGTCAACCAAGGGGAGATCTGATAGAGGTTTATAAGATTATGAGGGACATAGACAGAGTAGACAGGGAGTATCTGTTTCCCTGAGTAGAATTGTCCAATACCAGAGGGCATGCATTGGAGGTGAGGAGGGTTAGGTTCAAAGGGGATGTGAGGAGCAAGTTTTATTACACAGAGAGTGGTGGATGCCTGGAATGCGCTGCCTGGTAAGGTGGTAGAGGCAGATACGTTCATAGCTTTTTAGACATGTAGATAGGCACATAAATATGGGGAAGATGGAGGGATTATTTCTGGGGGTTTTTATTTGCCTTTTAGCTGGTTCTGCACCACATTGTGGGCTGAAGGGCCTGTTCCCATGCTGTATGTTCAATATGCCTAACGCTATTCGTGCATCTATCTTTTGGAGAGTTTTGCACCAGAAATGCACTAAGCATTGACATTGTAGATGCATGTGTCCTGCTCAGTTCTCCTTTCTTCAATGTTTTCCTGTATTGCCTTTATCCACAAAAGGCTTTAAACACTTTCCACCGGTCGTTTCTAATGAATATAAAAAGATAAGTATATCTGATTCATCTTCCTTCAGTTAGTCCTGACGAAGGGTCTCGGCCTGAAACGTCGACTGCACCTCTTCCTACAGATGCTGCCTGGCCTGCTGCGTTCACCAGCAACTTTGATGTGTGTTGCTCTGATTCATTTTACTACTTTCATCTTAAACAAAAATCTGTTATAACACAAAATGGCACTGTGTGAAAAATGTCTTGCTTTTACTTTGGTTATCTGACCCAAAAGGCTGTGATAAGTAAAAATCACTCAAGTTTGAACCATTATTTGCTGTTATTTGATCTTTTGGATTTAGTTGGAGAAGCTCAAACTGCTACTCTTAATTTTATGCTTCCATTTAGAGTCGGCACGACACCGTACCCAGAACATGGGAACTGGGATTAAATATTTCTGGCGGGTAACAAGCATTTTAATACCCAGGGACATAACAACTTAAGTAAATTTCTGCCACTTGATCATCGATTAACACAAAAGCTAATTATCATGTAGTAGCATCAAAAACTAAGTGGACAGCATTGACTCTTTCTAAAAATAGCAAAAATAAAGTCTTTATTTGGTGAAATTCTACCATATTTTTTAAAGATAACAAGAAAGTAGGATTTGCAAAATTGCTGAATCTGGAGCAAGATCGGTACCAAACACTGTAAACTTGAATCCTTGGCGATTCCTGATTCATCTGCAGATGTCACATTTTTGCCTTCCTTCAAACATACATGCAAGGAGAGAGGTGCTCAGATGGAAATAATGAATCTGGTGCCAGTTGAAAGGAAATTGCAAAATCCAAAATAAAGAAGCCAAGTTCTAAACTGGTGTCCCAAGTTCTCAGCAGTGGTATCATTTGGAAAGTGTAACACCAAGTTACTCTGTCAAAAGGACTGAATGTCTTTCCAAAAGCAAAACAGCACAACATCTATAAAGCACCTCCCTGTCAATATACCCTACACTGGATAATTTTCTGACCTGCTTTGTACAGATAAATATATACTGTGCTTCAATTCTACTATCATCCGATACCCTACCTCTCTCTGGTATCGTGCTATTCACAGCAACTGCAGGGAATGTGAGTATTTGCTACATTTAATCAGAAATCTAATAGATATCATTGCTCTATCATCAGTACCAACCATCACAAATTTCAACATGACTGTAATCACTAATATCAATTCCTACGATCCCCCACATCATTGATCATCATCTAATTTACATTCTGCTCTTTCAAATTAGTAAGTGAAGTCTTAAGGGACTAAGACAAAATTCTTAGAACTAGTTCAGCAGTGGGCAACAGGTTTTTCAAAGTTTGAAGAGCCTCATTCGCTTTCTGAAAGACCTCTTTTCCAATCACAATGAGTCACAGTTTACTGGGCCTTTAACAAAAAAATGCCATTCTGATTGCAAATTCAAATAATTTATGCATTTGTACATTTTTTTCCTGTCTTCATGGATCTTTAAAAAATTGCTATAAAAGTTCACTCAAAAGTTTCTTGCAAATTACACAAACTTAATTGAGAAAATAATGTCAGATGATCCCTGGTTTCAATAGAGGTAGGTACAACTAAAGGGGAACAAGAAAGTCGAATCAAAAATAAGTTAGTTAATCCATCTAGAAATGGCCTTGTAGAAGCTCACATCAAATTCAGACGTAGACCAAGCTTTTTCCATAAGTAGTCATAACAAAGGATACGCTTTACTGCCCCATCCCAATTATCTGAAGTATCTTAGTGTCCAAAATCCAAATGATGTTATCATACATAAGCTCAAAAATTAAGAACTCGCAACTTATTGAAGTAAAATATTCAAAAGATCACAACCCTCAGAGTAAAGACATTTCTCCTCCTCTCCATCTGACATAGTCACCTTGTTCTTCCAAGATTGAACCCCCTCTTTCCATTGACCCAGATTTACTAGGCTCTAGAAAGTGTGTTCATCTGTCCAGGAATTTTGCATATTTTTTTCATTCTTACAGTGAGTGTGAACTGACACTGCAAATCTCCCCTCACAGTGTTACGTCCTCTTTCCAAGAATCAATCCAATTTATCCACGCCTCATTGCTTCTTGGGTAGTTGGTCTCTTTTTTTTGGAGTATGAAGATGCAAACTGCACTAATTATTTTATGCACGGCGTCACCAAAACCCTGTACTCCTTGTTCGTCTACTCCTACTGCTTTGCGATAAAGGCCATCTCAATTATTTGCATTTCTAATTGCTCACTGTACTAGCACATAAGCTGTTTGTGCATTTTGTGATTCATCACATCCAGAATCCTGTGCACATCAATATTTACAAGTTTCTCACATTTAAAAAAAAGTCTTATCCTTCTATGCTTCCTCTCTGTGCAAATATTCATAGATTTTCTCACATAGAACATTGACTAGTGTAGCTCAGGATCGGTCTCCTCGGCCCATAATGTCTGTGCCAACCATAATGCCAATCCAAATGAATCCAATCTGCCTGCAAACGGTCATGTGCTTTCCTAAAAGCCTCTTGTACTTTACTGTCATATTAGCTTCCAACACTCCCTTGGCAAGGCATTCCAGGCACCTACCGTTCTTGATGTAAAAATAAACACCTCAAAAATCTCCTTTATACTTTGTCCCTCTCACTTTAAGCCACTGCCCTTTAGTATTTCACATTTCCGTCCTGCTAACTAGACTTTTTCTCTTGTCTGTATCTCTCATAACATTATAAACATCTGTCTGGTTGCCCTAAGCTTTGAATGCTCCAGAGAAAACAATCTATTTTTTGTCCAACGTCTCCTTATGTCTAGACTCTCTAATCCAGGTGCACCACTTCTGCTAACCTTCCACATCCTTTCTATAATGTCACGGCAAGAACTGGGCGACATCACAGGAAGGATGTGGGGTGTTTGGTTGGGTTTCATTTGGACTACCAAATGAAACCAACCAAAGTTTTATAGAGTTGCAACATGGCATCCTGACTTTTATACTTAAAACCCTAACTGATGAAGGCAAGTGTGCCATAAACCTTCTTTACTATCCTGTCTACTTCTGTGGTCACTTTCAGGGAACAGTGGACTTCCACTCCTAGCTTCCTCTGTATTTCAATGCTCCTAAGGGTTCTGCACTTTACCTTGTGCTTTTCCCTTACACTTGACTTCCCAAGATTTAATATTTGAATTTTTCTTTCTGACAAAAATTTCTAACTGGTCAGAATTTGTCTGAATCCTTTCATAACCTACCTCACTGACATTATCTCCACCATTTTTTTTATGTTATTTGTAAACTTGTTAATGAGCTGTCCTATGTTTTTGTGCAATTTTTTTACCTCAAACAACAGAGACTCCAGCACCAATAGTCAGAATATCACTGGTCACAGACCACCAGTCACATTTGTACCCTTCCACCACCATTGACTTCTATGGGCCAGCCAATTTTGGGTCTATTCTACCAGGTCTCAATGTGCCTTAATCATCTGGATCAGCTTACTATGAGGGGCCTTTTTGAAAGAGTTACTAAATTCCATATGGGGTATCCAATACCCTATTCTCACCAATCATCATTGTCACCTTGTCAGAAAGCTCAAATCAGTTTGTAAGATATGATCTACCCATACAAAGCCATGCTGTTTATCGCCTGTAAGTCCAAATACAAGCAAGTCCTATCCTTGAGAACCTTCTCCAATTTTTTTCTTATCTCTGATCTATGGATCAACCTTCTATAATTTCACGGTTTGCTTCTACTACCCTTCTAAAACAGAAGAGCAACATTGGCTATTCTCCATCTCTCTTGGGCCTTGGCTGTGGCTAAAAAGCATACACAAATCTCTGGCCAAAGCACCAGCAATCCCCTCTCCGGCCTCTTTCAGTAACCTGGGATGGATCACATCAGACTGTGGGGAGGCTTGTACGCAGCTAAGTGTTCTTCAAGAGACTGAATGCCGCCACCTCCTTAATATCAACAGATCCTTGAATATCAGCAGACCAGTTCCTGATTTCGTTATCCTTCTTGTCCTTCTCCTTGGTGAATACTATGCAAAGTATCCAATTCCTTTGACACCATGTAAAGGCCCCTCCTTTTAGTGAGGTGCCCTCTTCTGGAGAATACCTTGGAATTCTCTTTGCTCTTATTTGACAAAGGCATTTCATGGCCTTTTTTTTTAGCTGTTGTGATTCCCTGTTTAAGATCTCTGTGCTGCTTCCTTTATATTCCGCAGAGTTCTGATTTGAATTTAGCTTCCTAAGTGTTATGTAATACCATGGTTAAGATTTCTGTTGCTATGCTGTGAAGTATTTTTATTAGCAGTTTTCTGTAAAAGCAGTGTGGCCTGCATGTAAGAGTGTTTTGTCTTTGGCTAAAGATGAGGAGCCATGTTGTCCAATTTAGGAGTGTTGTGTCAGCCAGTCGGTGTTGTCTTGATACGTGTTGTAACCTTCTGTCCAGTTGGATGCCATGGAACATTGTAGAGAGTGGTGGGATGATATTTCTGAAGGACAGTAAGCTGGTTTGGGGTCTTTTGGTGGGAGCGGAACACAAGGGAAGGTGCCCACAGAATGCTGTTTGAAGGAGAGACCTCATTGTAAGGTGCTTTGGCAGATAAATGGTTCCAAGGAGGAAGTACCAATACCCCTGAGTTAGCCAGTTCATTCGACATGGTCTTCAAGGGAAGTTCAAGCGCGGCTGGGGTCATTTCATGCAGAATGTGGGTTTAGCACTTGAGTACAGCTTGCACCCAACTCCTTCAGAAATGAGTTCCAACGTTTATGTGCACATTGGACTGGTTTAACTGTAATGGACCCTTTTATTTTTATTTTCTTTTCCTGTTAGCTGTTTGTTAAAGTTGAAAATTGGTAAATAAATGCTAGTGTACAATCTGTCATTTCCTGATAACCAATTATTTTGTATAGGCCAGTATTTACCCAGCATTCGCTACAATCAATGTTCCTTAATCGGAACATCCTAACTTTTCTGTTTGGTTGAACCCCAAATCATACCGACCCTAGATGTATATTGCTTATGAAAGGTGGCTTTCCACCTCTGAGTCACGTGGCTGTTAGCAAAGTTAGCTATCGAGCCACGTTTGTGTACAAGCCCAGTGAGAAGGTTGCAGTTACATATGCTTTTTTTTTAACTTTTGATTAAATCTACAATACTTTTCATCATCCAAGTTTGCCATCCGTGTCTCTTTTCCTCACTGGAACATGTTGACCTGAATTTTGATCAGCTTGCCTTTAAATGGCTCCCACAAGACATGAATGGGCCTACTGAATAACAGTTGCTCTCCATATAATTTCCACAGCTCCTGCTTAATACTATTGTAATTAGCCTTTCCCCAATTTAGAACCTTGTGCTGGGGTCTGGACTAATACCAGCTGTAACCATATGAAAACTTGTGTAGTTATGATGACTGTTCCCGAAATACTTTCTCATCTTGGGAAACAGCCACCCCTCTATGGACCCCTGGATGTATATATTTCTTTCTGCCTCAGTAAAGCAGCTGGCCTAATCAAAAACCCTATGATGGACATTCTCTCTTCTTCCCTCTCCTATCAGGCAGAAGATGCAAAAGCCTGAAAATATGCACCACCATGCTCAGGGACAGCTTCTATTCTAGTTATCAGCCTCTTGTATGATAAGGTGGGCTCTTGAAATCACAATGTACCTTGTTATAATCTTGCACTTTATCATTTACCTGCACCGCACGTTTCAGTACCTTTTACACTTTAAAGGTTTCAAAGGTACATTTAATGTCAGAGAAATGTATACAATATGCATCCGGAAATTCTTTTTCTTTGAAAACATCCACCAAAAACAAAGTGCCCCAAAGAATGAATGACAGTTAAATGTTAGAACCCCAAAGTCCTCACTGATTTATGATGTTAGAAGTCTATTGTATCGCTTCTTCCGAGCTCTTGTGCCCAAAGAACTCTGGTCTCTAGACACACAGCCAGCAGTCAGCTTGCAGCTTTCGATCTTCCATCTCCCACGACACGCCAGTTTCCTGCGGTAGTATCAACCTCGAGTCTGCCCGCCTCCAGAGCCATGAAATCCTGGGATCCTGAAGGTGCGCTAGTCTTCTAGGCCACGTCCTTGGCATATCGAATAGCGGTCAGTCGTGAGACACTGAGAGTGGGTCCCGTTCCCGCAACTTTATTCTGCATCTTTATTGTTTTACCTTATTCTAGTTCAATGCACTGTATAATGATTTGATTGTATCAACAGCATGTAGGTCAAGCTTTTCACTTAGGTACATATGACAAAAAAACCAATGTCTATATCTCTACCAATACCAATCACACGGTTTCCTTATATAAGGTCCACAATGGTCCCTTCTGTGGTTGGAATATTGACGTACTGTGTCAAGAAATCCTCCCGGCTGCACCTAATGATTTCTGCCCCATCTGAGACTTTGACAATACTCAACTCCCAGTCAATATTGCAGAAAGTAAAGTTGTTCCCTACAACTATCCTCTCACTTTTACATCTTTCCATTGTCTGCTTTTGTATCTATTCCTCTGTCACCTAATAGGCATTGGGAGGCCTGTAGTATAACCCATCATGGGGATTGTGGCTTTGTATTTTCTGAATTCCTCACCAGGTGAGACCATCAGGATGTCCTCTCTGAGTGCTGCAGTGTCATTCTCTGTGATTAAAAATGTAACTCCCCCCATCTCTTTCAGACCTCTCTATTGCATCTGAAACATCTGAATTGTGGAATGTTAGGTCTTGCCTTTCTCTCAACTAAGTCTCTCTTATGGTTACGATATTGTAGTTCCATGTACTAATCCAAACCCCAACTTCAACCAACATATTAATAGTATCCCATGCACTGAAATAAATTCACGTCAGTCCTTCAGTCCCATTGTGCTCTGGCCCTGCGTCTCCAGTCATACTTGACCAAACCTCACTCTTTCCAGTTGTAGACCCAAAGGCTCTGCTTCCCACTGGTCAATCACACTAGTTTAAACTCTTCCTGCAATGATATTGGTGCCCCTCCAGTTTAGCCCATCCGTCATTGTATTACATTTGAGTCAGTCAGGTTTTTAAAACAAATTACCAAATTTGTAGCCACCATTGTTGAAGTCGTGGCCACCACTTCCTATGCTGTGTTTCTTTAATTGCTTTGAACTAAAATTCCTCAGTTACTGTGATAATGTGTTCGTAAGGCCATACTGTGATTCTGTTGGACAGGCGGGCCTGCTTTGTTACAATGACACTGACTGTAACAAACCGCTTGAAAAAAAGTCAATTTGCAAATAAACCACTAACTTTTTTTGATGTACCTCTGTTGTGCCAATTTTCTGAAAATCTTAAAATCAGTGGCAAAGATGGTCTCCCCAGCAGTTTTTGTTCCAGGTTACTTAAGGACACTGAGGGCTTTTGCTTGATAAGTTTTGGACAGTTCCTCACATTGAATCTGACTTTTTTCTTTGCATTGTTTCATACTTCCACTTACTGGAATCTTTATTTGTTTAAGACCTTTGCATGTATTAATGAGAGTGCAAACTGCAGGAAACCACATTGGCACAGTAGTGTCAACTTAATACAGGGTTCACAGATGCCAAGTTTAACTGTGGTACTATTGAAAAGGATTCAGACAAAATGTTGTCCCCAGTTGCCTGTATCTGGTTCTTAGGACCTATAACAACCATAAGAAACATTCATCATATATATTGAGTGTGTTAATATATTCATTGCAGCATCCAATATCATGGAGGTTGAAGGTGAAGGTAACTTTATGAGAGGCCAGTGTAAGTGCACAAATAAAGTACTTCAAAGATGTTTAGTCTAAGGAAGTGGTACAGAGACTGGAAGAGTCCTTTAATCAAAAACTGTCAGTTGGTTGGCATAAAGTGCCGGAAGCAAGGTGAGATTCTTACTGGCTACATTCTTTCATTATAAACGCATTTTCCCATTGAAAGCTTTTGGTACTTTTTCAGATTGTGCCTGGGCTGTGGTCTGATAAACAGTATCAGAATCAGAATATCAGGTTTAATATCACCAGCATATGTGTGAAATTTGTTTTTCCAGCCCCAGTATAGCGCCATACATTATAAAAACTGTGACTTACAGTAGGAATGTGTGTGTGTGTGTGTGTGTGTGTGTGTGTATATATATATATATATATATATATAAAAAAAAAATGAGGTAATGTTCATGGGTTGAATGTCCCTTCAGAAATCTGATGACAGAGAGGCAGAATCTGCTTCTGAATTGTTGAGTGTGTGACTTCTCCCAATAAGAAGAGGACTTGACCTGAGTGATGGGGTCCTAAATGATGGATGCTTCCTTTTGATTATCGCTGCTTGAAGATGTCCTGGATGCTATGGAAACTAGTGCCCATGATGGAGTTGACTAGGTTATGTATGCTATATGGAATATAGTGTAGGAACAGACCTTTGGCCCATGATGCTGCAAAAAATTAATTTAATAAAACCTAATCCCTTCTGTTTTCATGTGGTTAATATCACTCCACTCTCTCCATATTCTTGTTAGTTGAATGATTTCATTTGAAGCTGTTGGACACGCAAGCCAAGCATTTGAACTTGCTTGTAAAATTCCTATTTTGATGAAACAGAGATCCAGAAAGATGAAATAATTGTATCCACCACAAGCGACTAGTACAACTATGCACTCTAGTCACTGAGCTGTAGGAAAATCCGAGGCTGTGATACATAGTGTGAGATATACGGTGAAATAGAATTAGCCATTACTCACCACAAGTTTGTCAGTTTACCAAAAAAGCCACATTTTAACAATCTGCAGGTTACGATAGGAAACAAAAAAAAAACATTTTCCATGGCATTACAATACTGCAAGAGAAAAAAGAAGTTCAGAGTTTGCAATAAGGAATTAGGAAATGATGCACCTATGACTCAAAAGCAGGAGCAGTTCAGGGTGCTGGAGATTTAAAGAAGATTAGCTTTATTTGTCACATGTACATCAAAAGAATGAAACACGGAGTGAAATGCATCATTTGTATCAATGACCAACACAATCCAAGGCTGCCCCCACAAGCATTGCCGAAATTCTGACGTCAACATTGCATGCCCACAACTTACTACCCCTAACCCATACGTTATTGGAATGTGGGAAGAAACCATAGCACCAGGAGGAAAGCTACGCAGTCATGGTAAAAACATACAAATCCTTACAGACAGCAGCAGATATTGAAGCCAGGGCTCTGACGCTGTAAAGATTTGCGCTAACTGCTTCACTTCTGTGCCGCCCTGTATCCACCAATGCTGTGTCCAAGTCCACTGGAAAGATGAATGATCCAGTGTAGTGTCCTTTCCCAGGCCAAACTCTCAGCAATAAGGGCTGAATTATGTTCAGCTCAGGTGAATAACTAATGCCACGTCAAGTTCAAGTCTATTATCATTCAAATGTATACATGCATGCAGCCAAATGAAACAATGTTCCTCCGGACCAGGGTGCACCACACAGCACAACACATAAAGTAATATTACCACAAATAAATTAACAAATAATAAAATATATTCCAGAAGATTGATACTTAGCATAGGCTACATTTACAACACGAGTTTAAAAAGTAAACCGTGTAATGCTACTGGCACTTCATTAGTAGTGGGACCTGGGTGGTGGCAGGGAGTTCAGCCGGAAAAAGGAAGTTGTCTCCCATTCTAACAGTAGCTCCTGCCTGATGGTAAGGATCAAACTGATTATGGGATGGGAGAGATGGGAGGGATCCTTGTCAATGCTAAGGATCCTGCATACGCCAGGCTCCTGATAAGTATCTCAGATGGGTGGGGGAGAGACCCTGATGATCCTGTCAGAGGTCCTTGCAATCCTTTACAGGATGTTGCGATCAAGTGCAGCTAGTCAGGTCAATCTCAATAGTTCTTCTGCAAAAATTGGTTAGAATGGGTTGGGGGGGGGAGTGGGAGCCTCACTCCCCTCAACCAACTCCATACCTAACTCTAAGCTTCCCAGGTTGACACTTTCTTGCAAGTGAAGTGATTGCAAGGGATTACAGGACACAACAGAGGAAGAGATTCACTGGGATTCTCAATCCCCCCCCTTGGAAAAAAATGTTATTATCTCCCGCTCACTCCTGAGAATCTCAATTCCATGGTGAAGGACTTTCAGCTCACAAACTTCCCAGCTGTATATACTACCAGAGGCTCCCTGCTCCATCTTTGGAGGTTCTACTATTGGCCTCGTCAATCACGTTGGAACCCATGGATCTAGAGTAGCAGTAAGTCGTCATTCATCCTGGAGGACTGCGAAAGATGAAGCCGAACATAGGTAGCTACCCGTGTTGAAGTGTTGATTTATAACTGCCACACTAACGTACAAGTTGACACTGTTGCAGGCAATTTAATGCCAAATGAAGGCATTTACTCTTGGCAGTGCTTCCCACCACAGGCAGATATTTCTGGCAGAAAGTGCCTTCAAACTGAAAGACTACTCTGGCAGGGCTGTATGGACAGAGCAACATATACACTGTGAATACAGTTATTCATCACTATAGCAATCTGTGAAATTGAGTCAACTTTAATGAATTAGATGTGACTGGGGCTAGTTTGGAAAGATTTCTTTTTGGTATTGATGCTTAGAAACAGTATGAGAAGGGTATGGCTCTGGAGTTGTTGGATAGGTTTTGTGTCTATATCATATTAGTTGCAAACCCAGATTAGTTGTGTATCTTTTGAAGTGATAAATTGGGAATGAACTGGATGGACCAGAACAAAAATGGCATGCATATAGAAATTGAGGGTGGCGGGGTGAAGATACATCACTACCATAAGAGGTGTAAGGTGCTCCTTCCCTTTGCTAGCCTGCAGGTCATGCTTGAACAAATTGTAGCACCTGCTTAGCCCCCCTCCCCATCCCCCAGGAGGGTCATGTGAAGCCATGGGAGCAGGTGGTGGATGGCTGTATGAACAGTTGGTGCATATCACAAGTCCTTGTTATGCAACCACTGACACCAGGCAATCACTGAAGAGTATTGATTATGGCTGGGGTCACCCATCTTGTAAATACACTGCCCAGAGGGCAGCAATGGAAAAATGTTACTATAAAAAAAATTGCCAAGTACTGTACAATCATGGGCATGGGGCAATGATAGCCTACATCATATGACACGGAACGTGATGACGATGATCGAAACTGAGCAGAATGAATAGGCTGTGAAATATTGATAAAAAGGTGTGGTTGTTTGTTGATAGTGTCAAGTTAAACATTCTTAATAAACAATATCCACTCCAAGTTGTGGAAGGTATTTACAGTGTCTTGTAAAAGCCCCAACCCTTTGTTCACATAAATGAGTATTACAACCAGGGTTTTGATCAATTTAACTGAGAATGTTTATTTGTGAATCACATGCTCCTTTTATCACAGCAGAACCCCAAAAAATAGGGAAAATTGTAAAGCATGAAAAACTAAAAATTCAAAACCTGAAATGTCAGCAGTTCTAAAATATTCATCCCCCTTTGCTCAGTATCTAGTTGAACCACCTCTCGTAGCTATTACAGCCAGTAGGCTTTTTGAATTAGCTCTATTAGCTTTGCACAATGATATGGAGCAAGATTTGCCTATTCCTCCTTGCAAAATTGCTCAATCTGGAGAGCAGAGGTGGACAGCAATCTTAAGGTCTTGCCAGAGATGTTCAATCAGGTTAGGGCCAGGACTCTGACTGGGCCACTCAAGAACATAAATTTTCTTCATCTGAAGCCGCTCCATGGTTGCTCTGGCAATGTGCTTTGGGTTGTTGTCCTGCTGAAAGACCAACTTCCTCTCCAGTTTAAGCTTTCTAGCAGGGGCTAGCAGGAGCTCTTTGTATTTAGCAGCATTCATCTTCCAATCAATCCTGACCAGATTTCTAGTCCCTGCTGCTGAAAAGCATCCCCATATGAGGATGCTGCCTCCACCATACTTTACAGCAGGGATAATGTTACCTGACTGATGCACCGTATTAGATTTATGCTACACATACCACTTAGTGTTGAGACCAACAAATTTCACTGTATCTTCTAAGTAATGCATTGCAATGTCTTTACAGGCATCAGTGTGCTTTTTTATTTAGCCATGGCTTCTTCCTTGCCACTTTTCCATAAATACACTTTTTGTGGAGCCAAGAACTTCATCTTCAGTTGCAGCCATTGACCTCTGCAGCTCACTCAGAGTAACTGTTGGCATCACAGTAGACCCTCTTATAAGCGCAATTCTTCTCTGGTGACTAAGTTTAGAGGGGCAGCCTGACCTAGGGACTGTGACTCTGGTTTAATAATCTTTCCACTTTTTCACGATAGACTGTACTGAGCTCCGAGGTATGTTCGGTGCCTTTGAGATGGTCTTGTACCCTTCCTCGGATTTGTGCTTCTCTATTATCCTTTCCCTGACTTGTCTTCATTTGTCTTCATTTTGGTTTGGTCTGTTGGATCTTATTCAGGTGCTCTTCCAATTTTCAACATCAACAAATTGGTAAGAAGATATGCAGTATTGTATCTGAGGATAGTAATTACAAAGGGAATTAATACCTTTTACAGCCTCACAATTATGTTTCTTAATTTTTAGGTTTTTTTGCATGTTGCACCAGACAGTCAGCCATTCTTGTCTGGCGCGTGGTGTCAGGATTGGTCTTCTTTTGGATTGACCCGGTCACGATATGAACGTTTCTGACTTGACCCTTTTGTTGTACGAGGCCGAGTGGCTAGCTCGACGCACAACCCAGCGTGGATGGAAAGTGTGCTCGGGGGGTGGCCCAACTTGGACTCGAACTTGGGAGCCTCTGCTCCGGAGTCCGGCGCTGATGCCATTGCGCCACCAGCCGGCCACCAGTTTTTAGTAAACTGTTAACAGGTTTTGGAATTTTTCTTTTGATTTGACATGATGCACAATGTTTTGTAGATTAGCTCACAAAATCCTATATCAATATATTTTAAATTTAGAAAATGTGACAGTAAAATGTGAAAATGTGGGTGCTGAATACTTTCTCAAGCCATGGTTCATGAAGGTTAACTTTTACTTTGAGTTAGCAGGTCAAAGATAACCACAAATATACTCAGTTGACTGCAGAAACAGTCAGATGTACCTGACCTTCAATGAGTAAGGATTTACTCATACACGCGTCTATCCTATGTAATCAATTTTTCTTTCAAGATTTTTGCAACCACAGTGGATAAAGTATCACAACGAATGGATATTGCTTGTGTACTGAAGATGATCTGTTGAATTCTATTAGCATGGAAGAAGAAAATATTTTTATCTTGAAGAGATTTTATTACAAGGTGTTGCAACAGCTAAATTGAAAAGCTATCAATATAGAGGGCTGAACCTACAATGCAGGGACTATGTTCAAATCCTGCCGAGGCACCTGAAGATTGGTTAAAATTTGGGATTATTAAAAGTAATCATTCATAGCAATGATTACAAAACTGCAGAAGTTTTATAAAAACCTGTCTGGTTCAGATAAATTCTTCAGATGAGGAAATCCACCACTGTAACCTGGTCTGACCTGTATGTGAATCCACTGCCACTAAAATGCTTGATTCTTCACTGCCTCTCTGAAATAACAAAACTGGCAAGCTAGTCAGCTGAAAGGCAATTAACAAGGAACAATACATATTGGTTTTGTCAGTAGTACCCAGATTTTGGGAAAAAAAAATGAAGCAGCATCAAGTTGAAGCAAAGGAGAAATTGTGAATCTTGGTTTTGTTATTGATGGCATAACGTAAATATGAAGCTATCGTAGCTGCATTTTGAACTCATTTTTATCAGGCCTTAGTCCAGTAACTTAACCAATGTGACAGTCTGAGATGATCATATGCATGTGTTGAAATTTTCGTAAAATATTTTTGAAAATGTGGGAGTAGTCCATAAGGCTCTTTGAGTTAATTGATTCAAAAGATCTTGGCAGATTTAATCTTTACCTCAATTTCATTTTTATGTCAATTCCATATACCTTTGTTTCTTCAGCATTCAAATAAATCAATATCAGCTATTCTGCAACTCTCTGAATCAGAGTGTTTCAAAGATTCTCAATCCTCTGAGAAGAAATTCCTTCTTATCTCCACTTTAAATAGATAACCCCATATATTGAAAATAAAGTTGTAGATTTCTCTCTGTGAGGGAACATTGTCCTTGAAATCTCAGCATCTACTATGTCAGTGCCCAGGAGAATACAATATGATAGTTCTCTACGATACCTCTCATTTTCTCAAAGTCTGAAGACAATAGATCCAAACTGCTCAATTTTTTCCTCAGGTATCAACATTGTTAATCTATTCCAAATATCTAGATATTTGCAAGGATATCATTTGTCAAATGTGGAGAACAAAATTTCTCATCAATGCTCATAAAATTGTAACAATTTTTTTTTACTTTTATACTCCATCCTACTTGAAGGAAAAATGTGGAGAGCATTGATTGGCATCATTACAGAGCTGTATATGATTTACTCTGAAAAGTTGAAGATGATTGGTCTTGAACACTATTATCCCCAATTAAATGAGCCAAGAACCTGGAAATTTCATACCAGTTGCCCTAAAGAGCACTTGTAGTTAATATGAAATTCTAAAAAGTGCAGGGACCCTTTTAATTCATCAGAAAGCACTTTTTCGCTTGAGGCTTGCCTAATTAATCTTTGAAATTCTTAAAAGAGACCAAGTCAGTAAAGGAGCATTCTAATGATATCAATGACTTCAATTTTCAGATGGTCTTTGGAAAAAGTTCAATATGTGAAACTCTTAAAGAAATTTGAGCCTTGTGGAATTCATGACGAATGAACTATAAATGAGAAGAAAACTGAGTAGCTTGACAATAGGTAACTAAAGTTGCTGCCAAGCAGGATAAGTTCTGAAGGTTTGCGCTTTCTACTGCCAAGGTCGTGGGGAAGATTTGATAGGACACAGAGGATCTAATGGATTGTGGTTTGCCCAAGTAGCAAGGTGTAATTCTATGTGAATTATCATTTTAGATTCTACAATAACCCAAATTTCTGGTTCCCATTAAGAGCACCAGATTTCTGTACATGGAACATAGAACGCTGGAAGAACCCAGAGAATCAATTAACATCTGTGAAGGCAAAATATCCGAGTCTACATTTTGAAGTTGAGATCCCACATAAGAACTTGGAGTACATATTAGTAGACACCTGAAGGTGACTGCACGAGTCAGCAGGATAGTAAAGAAGACACATGACATGCTTGCCTTTATTGGTTGAGAAATTTAATTCAAGAGTCAGGATATTGCAGAATGTTGCAGTTGTATAAATTCTGTTCAGGACACATCTGGAGGATTGCATTCAGTTTTGGTTACCCCATTATAGGAAGGATGTCGGGGCCATGGGGAGGGTTTGGAAAAGGTTGATCAGGATGTTGCCTGGGTTGGAGGGCATGAGCAGTAAGGAGAGGTCGGACAAACTGGAATGGCGAATGCAGTGTGAAGTCCTGATTGAAGTTTATAAAACTATGAGAGCAACAAATGGGGAAAATTGCAGGTATCTTTTACCCCCCCCCCCCCCCCAGGTCAAAATGTCAAATACGAGAGCATGCATTTAGGGTGAGAGGGAGAAAGTTCAAAGGAGATATGCAGGGCAAGATTTTTACATATTGAATGGTGGATGCTTGGAATGCGCTGCCAGGGGTAGTGGTTGTGGAGGCAAATATGACAGAAGCATTTAAGTTGCTCTAAGATAGGGACATGAATACGCAGAGAACAGAGTAGCTTTAATCATGTGCAAACGGAAGAGCTGAGGTGTAATTTCCTTATTTAGTTCAACCCAGCGTTGAGGGCGGAGAGGCCTGTTCCTATGCTGTTCTATTCTATTCTATTTTTTATTTTTTCAAAGTGAAAGGGATATATAGCTGTACAAGGGAGAGTTGAGATAGAGACAATTAGGTGATAGGTGGAACAGTATCGGGATGGAGTGATGACAGAGGGAACCAGCTGGCAGAAGGAAGAGCTAAGGGTGGGACCTGTAAACAAAGGAGGTGCCATTGTACTTTGATGCACAGACCTCTCCTTTGCATAACCCCATTCCACCATCTCTCAGACGATTATCAATCTCTTCACTTAAGGAGTCTCCCCTCCACAGCTTCCAACCTCATTGTGTCTCAGACTGCCTGCTTCTAACTCTTACCCAAGATCCATAAACAGCGCTGCCATTTTGGGCCACTTATTTCTGCCAGATCTTTCCCCATCGAGGTAATTTCTTCTTACTGGATTCCATCCTCTCTCTTCTTGTCCATTGCCTTTCTGCTTCCATCCGCGACAAATTTCATATCCTCTGCTATTTTGCTAACTTCCAATTCTCTGACTGCAACTGGTTCATCTTTACCATAGATGTCCAATCTCCATATATTTCCATTCCTCATCAGGAAGGCTATATGACTTGCCATTTTCTTGAAAAAGAGCGAACCAGTTCCCATCCACCGATACTCTCATCTGCAAGGTCCTTACTTTCAACCAATTCTCTTTTGATTCCTCATACTTTCTTCAGATCAAAGAGGCATTACAAGGGGCCTGGCTACACTTATCTTTTTATTCATTATAAAACTGTTTGATAGGACGCCCTTCATTCTAAGCCGATTGCGGCACAATCTCCCACATCTTTCTCCACTATATTGGTGATTGGATTGGTACTGTTTCCTGAAGTTGTGCAGAATTTGTCAACTTCATCACCTTTGCCACCCCCTTCCACCACACCCTGAAATTCACTCAGATGATCACTGACACTTCTCTTTCTTCTCAGGATCTCGCAGTCTCCATCTGAAGAGACGGATCTGCCAGTGACATCTTTTATAAACTTCATTGACTCACATAGATGTCTCAAATACACCTCCTCCCACTTTGCCTCCTGAAAGGGTGCTATTCCTTTACATCAGATGAGGCCTTCTGCTCTTGAGCTTCTGAAATTTCCTCTCTTTTACCAGAAAGGTAACTTCTCTAATATTTTTGATAGAGCCCTCATACGCATTTCTTCCATTGTCTGTTTGTCTGTTCTTTCCCTTCCTCCCTCCCTTCCGAAGCAGAATTCCCTTGGTTCTCACCTTTCGCCCCACTAGCCTCTACACCCAACACATCATTCTCGACCAGCTCTAGTACGATCCCACCACCAGCCATATCCCTCCATACTCATCCTTCCTTCCCATGGCACTTTTGTCTGCAACTGTAATAGGTTTAAGACTGTTCCCTACAGTCACCTTTACCACCATCCAGAGACCAAAGTAACACTTCCAAAAGAGGTCGAGATCCAACCTGGTCACCTGCATTCAATGCTAACAATGTGGCCTCCTCTATAATTGTGAAACCAAGCATAGACCAAGTGACTCCACTCCATTCTGTTTTGTACTGGAAATCTTTCCTCTTTCTGAGGTTTAAATTGGAGAACATTTTGGAAATGGTGATAATAACACCATAGGCCTTAAGATGGTTATGGTAAGGATAGACCTGGACCTTGGAGTGGGTGGAGGCAGAGGAGAATTTAACTGGGGAAAAGAAAATTACAGTATTTTGTGACAGGAGCTGGGGAGAGTTGATTGGGAACAGCTGTTATTCAGTAGGTCCACATTTGACATGTGGGAGCAGTTTAAAGACCAGCTGAACAAAATTTAGGGCTAACATGTTTTCTATGAAGAAGAAGGACAAGGATGGCGGGGTGTGAGAATCTTGGATAATGGGAAAACGTGAATTTAGTCAAAAATAAGAAAAGGAAGCTTATGTAAGGTTGATGGAGCTAAAACCAAACAGGGTCCTGAAGGAATATAAAGAAAGCTGAGAAGAATTTAAACAGTGAATCAAGGAGGCCAAAGGGGCCATGAAATGTTCTTGGCAAATAGGTTTAAAGCAGGGGTTCCCAACCAGGGGTCCATGGACCTGTTGGTTAATGGTACAGGTCCATAGCATAGAAAAGGTTGGGAACCCCTGGTTTAAAGGAAATCTCAAGGCATTTTATACAGACATTAAAAGCGAAAGGGTGGCTAGGACCATTCAGGGAGACCACTCATGCCTGGAGCCAGAAGAAGTGGGCAAGGTACGGAATAATATTTTACATCATTATCCACTAAGGAGAAGGACATGAAGGATACTGTGATTAGGGAGGCGTATGCTGATACTTAAAGCCCATTTTTATCAAGGAGGAGGATTGGTTGTCTTAAAGGCATTCAGGTGGATAAGTTACCAGGCCCTAATGGGATCTATCCTAAGTTATTGAGAGAGGCAAGGAAGGACATTGCTTATCATTGAAGTTGTTCCCACAACCAATGGACTCACTATTCATCTCATGTTCTCGATGTTTCTTGTTTAGTTATTCATTATTATTGTTTCTCCTTTTGGTATTTATGCAGTTTGTTGTCTTCTGCACTCTGGTTGAATGCCCAAATTGGATGGTCTTTCATTGATTCTGTTATGATTATTATTCTATAGATTAATTGAATATGCCTATAAGAAAATGAATCTCAGGGTTGTATATAAAAAACATATGTACTTTGATAATAACATTTACTTTGAACTTTAATTATTTGTATCGATGGTCAGTGCACATTGAAGCATAGATCCCCTAGCATGATTGTCACTGGCCTAGCGCCATTGATCAAAGACACAACTGCTATTTCTGTCCTTACACAGAACTCAGATGGCACATTAAGGTGCAGCATCTAATTTGTGCTCTTTACGTACAAAACCCAAAAGCAGACAAGCAAGTTAACTGAGTCCCCCAAACTGTCTTCAATGGCTTACCCATAGAAACCACCAGGCTCATTTTTTACCTAAGATCAACTCACACTCACTGTCATGACTGCATGCTCATCAATAGTTGCAGCATCTCAACTGCATGTTCTGCTATACAAGATGGCACCTTGTCTGCAAGTCTTATCAGTCTCGGTCTCCCAGTGGCTGGGAGGTAACTCCTTACATGGGAGTTATTTGTTCCCTTGCATCCATTAAGGGTGTTGCAATCATGTTGGCAAACTTAATGGCCCCTTCAGCTCTGTTGGAGATCCCTCCCCTCCATGACAGCCCTTGCTGTTTCTACATGATGGCTACCAAGGAGATGGATTTTTAAGTGCCCCCTTGCTTCTGACTAGCTTCACAATGTTGTAATAGTTGTGGGCTCGGTATACCAGTACTGATAGGAACTGCACAGGTCCCATTTAAGCATACAAAATCATGTGCAGTATTTTTTAGCACTACTTTCAATGTTCCTTTGTCCAATTTCACTACTTTTAAGGAGATTGAAATAGACATCCGTACTCTACTTAGCACATGATGAACTCCAGTTTTAGGCACCAGAGTCTAATCTTTATTAACGGATAGTAGACCAGGCATTTAAAGCTAAATATAACTTACCTTTCCTGTTAGGAAATGCTGCTTTTATGTGGGTGACCTAAGCTACGTGGAGAAGACCTGAAGCTGTATTATGGATTACTTAATTAGGCTGAAGTAATTCTCATCTGCTTAATGGCTGTTCATATTGCGTCTCCCCTTGCTCCTTTTTCCAAGCTGTTCAACAGATGATTTCCGAGAGTGGACTTGTTGCCAACAGATGTTGTACAGATCTGTCTAGTTTAGCCTATGTAATCACTTAAAACAATTTCAGACTCTTTCTACAAAGTGGTTCTGTAAAAAGCAAGTTGTTGCGTTTTATTCACCTTTTCAAAATGGGAATAAGTTCATAACTGGTTGTTTAACTTTTAAGTAGTATGCCTCATCTTATCTACAGGGAAGGATTCTATCCCTGGATGTTCTACAGTATAAGTTTAATCACAAAGTGAAAAATATTTAAGAAGCAAAGAGTAGTTCTCTTGCAAAGTGCTGTTCATAAATCTTTGCGAGTTGAAGACCTCTAAATGGATGTCTTCCAGTGGTATTAGCTATTGGATCTTCATTGAAAATCACTGCTGGCTGCCACAGAGTACCTGGTTTATCATTGCTAGAGTTGTAATTCTGGTTTATAAAGTCTTTCTTGTCAGGTTTCGCAAGTCAGCGCCAGCTATTTTGAGATTAGATGAAAATTAATAGTTGTTTAGTGTCCAGTTTTTGAGTCAGAGGTTTACTGGCAGGGAGGAGAAGAGTGCCTTTGTGTATGCTTCAGATATTGAATGCATGCTGGAGGTATGCAGTGTCAGTGAGAAACAGCGATTTGTTGCCGTGGTCCAGATAAAACTCACTTAAAATATTGTATGTATTCACAACAGGAAGGAATTAACTGTAACCCTAATATCCCTCTGAATCATCAATTACTTAACAGCCAATTTATAAGTTAATTTCTTCTTGTTCTTCCTGTCAATTCTTCAAGTACTATTACACTAATGCTGTCTATTAAGGTAAAGCCAAGAAGTTTACATTCACCCTTGCCAGTCTAATGGGCGGAGCGATTGTGGCCTTCATTATGGTTCAGAATGTCACTGATCCCATTCCCTCACACGCAGCTACTATACATGAGTGTTAGTCAGTACCATATCTTAAATAGAGTTCGGCTTCCTCATCAGGTCGTTGGTGTGTGATCGTATACAGGTTGATGCCTGGCAATTGGTTACACTCATTATGCATTCTTTCTGCAACAGAACACTGAGCTGGTGACATTTGAGTCACCAATGGAAACCAGAGAGTCACTTCTAGGCAATTATCACCAATGACATGGTTTGTGTCTCCAGTGTGTGTATGTGGGTTGCATTTGTGCCAGAAGCCACATGATTTGTGATACCACTAACGTATCGAAATAACATATATGATGCATGTCGTGCTTCTGAGATAACGCTGCTGAGTTCAGCAGCCTTGAGGAGGAAACCAGAGGTCCATGAGCCAGTTCTCATCAGGTGATCAGAGGTGGAGAGGGTCAGCAACTTTAAGTTCCTCAGTGTTGTGCCTTCAGAGGATCTGTCCTGGGTCCATTACAAAATTCCATTACAAAGAAAGCATGATAGCACCTCTACTTACTCAGGTTTGCAAATATTCAACAAATCATCTGAAACTTTGACAAAATTTTATAGATGTGTGGTGGAGAGGATATTGACGGGTTGCATCACGGCCTGGTATGGAAGCACCAATGCCTTTGAATGGAAAGGCTTACAAAAAGTAGTGCATGTGGCCCAGTCCAGCACAGGTAAAACCCTTCGCACCCCTGAGCACTGTCCCAGGAAAGCAGCATCCATTATCAAGGGCCCCCATCATCCAGGTCATGCACTCTTCTCACTGCTGCCATCAGGAAGGAGGTACAGGAGCCATGGTGCCCACACCACCAGATTCAGGAAAACTTATTATCCCTCAACCATCAGGCTCTTGAACCAGAGAGGTTAACTTCACCCACCCCAGCACTAAACTGTTCCCACAGCCTATGGACTCACTTTCAAGAAATCTCTATCTCGTATTCTCCCAATACTTATTGCTTATTTATTTATCATCACAATGTTTTGTTTCTTTGTATTTACTATGAATGCCCACAAGAAAATGAATCTCAAGGTTGTATTTGGTGGTGGTGTTGTTGTAGATAGTGTAGAGGATTGTCAAAGATTGCAGAGAGATGTTGATAGGATGCAGAAGTGGGCTGAGAAATGGCAGATGGAGTTCAACCTGGAGAAGTGTGAGGCGGTACACTTTGGAAGGACAAACTCCAAGGCAGAGTACAAAGTAAATGGCAGGATACTTGGTAGTGTGGAGGAGCAGAGGGATCTGGGGGTACATGTCCACAGATCCCTGAAAGTTGCCTCACAGGTAGATAGGGTAGTTAAGAAAGCTTATGGGGTGTTAGCTTTCATAAGTCGAGGGATAGAGTTTAAGAGTCGTGATGTAATGATGCAGCTCTATAAAACTCTGGTTAGGCCACACTTGGAGTACTGTGTCCAGTTCTAGTTGCCTCACTATAGGAAGGATGTGGAAGCATAGGAAAGGGTACAGAGGAGATTTACCAGGATGCTGCCTGGTTTAGAATGTATGTATTATGATCAGACATTAAGGGAGCTAGGGCTTTACTCTTTGGAGAGAAGGAGGATGAGAGGAGACATGATAGAGGTGTACAAGATGATAAGAGGAATAGATAGAGTGGATAGCCAGCACCTCTTCCCCAGGGCACCACTGCTCAATGCAAGAGGACATGGCTTTAAGGTAAGGGGTGGGAAGTTCAAGGGGGATATTAGAGGAAGGTTTTTGACTCAGAGAGTGGTTGGTGCGTGGAATGCACTGCCTGAGTCAGTGGTGGAGGCAGCTACACTAGTGAAGTTTAAGAGACTACTAGACAGGTATATGGAGGAATTTAAGGTGGGGGTTATACGGGAGGCAGGGTTTGAGGGTCAGCATAACATTGTGGGCTGAAGGGCCTGTACTGTGCTGTACTATTCTATGTTCTATGTATTTGGCAACATATGTATATGTACTTTGACAATAAGTTTACTTTGAACCTTGAACTTTGTCTTTGTGAGTGGATGATACATGCTGCAAATTGTATTTGGGAGAATTAATTGATAGTGTTCCTATGGAGGTTTGAAATTACAATTTGACGGGAATAAAAATGATGGTGTAATCGGCTGCTAGTATAAAGATACATATTGAGTCACTACCTTTTAAGAAATGACCACTTTTTATCATTAGGAAATATGATTAGATTATCTATCACAAAGCTCCTATATTTATGTAGCCTCTTTTATGTAATAGAGTATCCCAGTGCACATCACAAAAAAAAATTTCAATCAAAATTTGATAGCAAGTCATGAAAAGAAATACTGAATACTGTTTAAGAGGTAAATTCAAGGGAGCATCATAGAGCATGAGATAGAGAGGGAAGGAACCCCAGGAAGCATAGAGCACAGAGTAGTTGAAGCAATGACTTCCAATGAAGATTTATCTTTATCATCATCATCGTGTGCTGTGTCATATGACGTGGGCGATCATTGTCTATCCATGACAATGGTTGTTCCTGACAAATGTTTCAACAGAAGTAGTCTGCCATTACCTTCTTCTGGGCAGTGTCTTTATACTGGGATGTGTGGCCACCAGCCAGTATCAATACACTTCAGAGATTGCCAGCCTGGTGTCAGTGGTCATGCACACCAACTGCTCATACAACTATCCAGCACCTGCTCCCATGGCTTGAAGTGACCCTGTTCGGGTGGGAGGCGGGGTTAGCAGGTGCTACACCTTGCCCAGGGAGACCTGCAGGCTAGCGGAGGGAAGCAGCGCCTTACACCTCCTTTGGTAGAGATCTGTCTCCACCCCGCCACCCATCCAATGAAGCAGCACTTTAAAATTGGAGGATTGTAATGTTACAATATTCAAGGACTGCTGTGATATTGGACTTGGAGGTCAGAACAATAAGGATTGTTAAGGCCACATGGGATTCTACTGGTCTTTCATGACCCATGAGCTCATCGTCCAAATCCATGAACTCTAGACAAAAAAACTGTGCGAGACAGCTGTAGTTCAGAATCAGGTTTATTATCGCTGCCATGTGTTGTGAAATTTGTTAACTTAGCAGCAGCAGTTCAAAGCAGTACATAATATAGAAGAAAAATAATAAAAAATAAAGTAAATCAAAAACAGTAGACATGTATTGAATAGATTCAAAATCGTGCAAAAAACAGAAATAATATATATTTTAAAATAAGCGAGGTAGTGTTCAAGGATTCAATGTCCATTTAGGAATCAGATGGCAGAGGGGAAGAAGTTATTCCCGAATCGCTGAGTGTGTGCCTTCAGGCTTCTGTACCTTCTACCTGAAGGTAACAATAAGAAAAGGGCATGTCCTGGGTGCTGGAGGTCCTTAATAATGGACGCTGCCTTTCTGAGACACTGCTTCTTGAAGATGTCCTGAGTACTTTGTAGGCTAGTACCCAAGATGGAGCTGACTAAATTTACAACCCTCTGCCGCTTTTTTTCGTTCCTGTGCAGTAGTCCCACCATACCAGACAACCAGGAAGATTGTTCACTATCACCTTTTTCAGGACAGTAAGAGGTGTGCTGTAAATGCAGAGATCTCATTTGGAGGTCTGTTAGAGAAACTAACCAGTCGAGTCAGATCTGTTTCAAAGGATATGAATGGTCTTGATTAGTTTTAGCTGGGAAATGATAATTGCCTCACAAGTTGGGCATATCAGAGTGGTTGAGAAAATGGTATTTTCAGATAAAGTCACAGAGTGGCAAGTAATAATGAAAAATTAGAAGGGAGTCTCTAGAGATAATGTTACAGATATTCCAATATGTGAATTTTAATTGTGCCACTGTAATATGTATGTATAATGGACAAAAACAATGTTTCTCGGAGATACATAAGCTCTGTTTGTGGCATGTGTATTGTTTTCTGAGTTATTACATTTATCCTTTTTAAAATAATAGACTACAACTTCATAGGAAATGATGGCAATTCTTAGCAGACCTGCCAATGTTTTCCCCCGTAAGTGCAAGAAATTGAAGGCTCCCAAATGACGTGTGAACCCATGAACGCTCTGATCAAATTTCACTAGTGATTTTCCGGTTACGTCCCAGAGCTGGTCTCTATGTAGAATGTCCTGATTTTCCCAACACATACACTGGGTACCTGAGCACAAAATGAAAACAGATAATGCTGGAGTAACTCAGTAGGTCAGGCAGCATCTGTGGAAAGAGAAGCAATTAAAGTTTCAGGCCACAGATTCTTAATTAGAACAAAGGCAACAGGGATATGTGAGGGAGGATCTTCTACCTGGAACATCAACTAGTTCTCTTTTCCCGGAGACTGTGTAACTTTCTAAGTTTTTTTTTTCCCCAGCAATTTCTGTTTCACTTTCAGATTTCCAGCAGTGCCTTTTTATTATTATCATCTCAACACAAAATGTGCAGCAGGTTAAATGATTCATAGGCCCGTGCACTTGAATGACTGAGAGGAAGATCAGCAAGAATAAAATCAGCCACATTTTAATTAAATGTGTTTGCTTTAATGTTTTCATTTACTTAAAAGTGTTTATTTTAATTTTAGAACACTTGATTAATTGATCTTTTCGAAGTTTTTAACTGTCAGACATTCAGAATCTATCAAACATCTCAGCATCTTTGACAGCTGGCAAAGCTGGGGGCATGCCATTGCCAGCTGTCAATTCTTTTGATCTGTTTCATGGTCTTAGCATGTTTAATGCCCGCGTGATGTAGGCATATAAAATTGAATTGAGAAGCCTAGATCCAGAGCAGATTTGGCCTTCCAGATATGAATTGGGAACTGCTGACTACTAACCACTTCAGCTATGAGTGCTGGTGGCAAGCATCCCTCAGCAAGTTCCAGACCATTAAAATTGTATACAAGCTCACCACACATTTTTTTTTAAATCTGTGTCACCTCTTCAATAAACATCAGGTATATAAAACAATGATCAGAACAACATCACTACTCTTTATTTAAGATTGAGTGTGATGCAATGTGATCACTTACAAATATAACATTGTTCACTTGCCATTCATTACTAGATGTGATTCTCAGTAAAATATGTAGTGCAGCCTCAGTAGCCCAGAGTACTGATGTGTTCTGCTGCAGTCACATATCAGAACTAAATCAAATTATCAGCAGAGCTGAAATGAAACAAGCCAATTCAGTTCTCATGAGAATATTCTACAGAATTCTGAAATATCAAAGTCTTCATTGATTCTTACAAGGAGTCACAGTTACAGAACTCAGGATGCAATTTAGGCATATCTGCTAGTTTTTCTTTTAGGGTAGTATGTGTGCCAATCTCAGAGCTGAAGTTGTTACCCATACAGCACCCATGTGTCAACACTCATTTGTGTACTTAATCTGTAATAAGCTCTCATTCTGCTATGTAAGATGAAAATATACTCATTTACATTTATTTATCTTGAGATGTGTGCACTTTATTATTTTATATTATTTAGCAGTACAGTGCAGAGCAGGCCATTCCGACCCTTCGAACCGCGCCACCCCAACAACCGCGACAACCCTGATTTAACTCTAACCAGATCGCAGGACAATTTAACTAATTAGCCTACCAGATGGTCTTTGTACTGTGGGGGGGAAACCAGAGTGCTTGGGGAAAACTGCTGCATTCCATGGGGAGGGCGTACAGAGACTCCTTATAAATGGAGCCGGATTTGAACTCCAAGCTCCGACGCCCCAAGCTGTAACAGCATTGCGCTAACTGCTACATTACCGATATGTCAAGATTAGCATTTATTCACCCTCTGTAAGTACTATTTGGAAGATGGTGGTGAACTATACTCTTGAGCTGCTGTGACTGCTCAAATAATGCTGGTTAGTTGAGCATTCCAGGATATACTGTGCGAACGTCTTCGACACCCTAGAATTTCAGATGGTATGGCCTCCACAGAGCTCTGATCTCAACATCATCGAGGCTTTCTTGGATTTCCTGGAGAGACAGAGGCAAGAAAGACAGCCAAAACCTGCAGAAGTATTGTGGCAAGTTCTCCAAGATGCTTGGAACAACCTATCAGCCGATTTTCTTACAGTGTACTGAAGAGAATTGAATCAAGTGTAGAGGCAAAGTGTGGTCACACCAAATATTAATTTGATTTTTTTTTACTGTTTACTGTTCTTTATAGTAATTTTTTATAATTAGAAATTTTCATGTCATTATTTTTGAAAATATCTTTGCTTCACAGTATTTTTTTACATGTCCCTAGGACTTTTGCTCAGTACTTTAGATCCAGTGATGTCAAAGGAAAATCAATCTACACTCAGTTGCCATTTTAGTAAGTACATCTGTTCACCTGCTTGTTAATACAAATATCTAATCAGCCAATCATGTCACATCAAGTCAATGCATAAAAACATGTGGACATTGTCAAGAGGTTCATTTGTTGCACAAACCAAACATCTGAATGGAGAAGAAATTGGATCTAAGTGACTTTGTCTGTGGAATGATTGATTTTGCCAGCCAGGGTGGTTTGAGCATGTTAGAAAATGCTGATCTCCTGAGATTTTCTTGCACAACAGCCTCTAAACTTCACAGAGAATGGTGTGGGAAAGCAAACATAAAATCCAGTGAGAATCCATTCTATGCTCAAAAACACCTTGATAATGAGGTGGTCAGAGGATAATGGCCAGACTGCAACAGTACTTCAAATAACCATATAGTACAACAGTGATGTGCAGAAGAGCATCTCTGAACACATCGAACCTTGAAGTGGATGGGTTTCAGCAGCAGAAGACTATGAATATCAGTGCCTGCTTTAATCGGTACAAAAGATACCTGACCATGTGGGCACTGAGTGCATTTCTAACTTTGGAGGGAGAGTGATTTAGAAGCCTGAAGGTACTGGTGTTCCCTTGTGCCAACTGCCCTTTCCCTGAGTGGTATAGGACCTATACTATAGGTCATGGATTTGAAAGGTTCTTTCACAGTATATTCAATTGGTAGTGCTACGTAGAGAATGACATTGGATTCCTCCTGCAAGCAATGAGTTTACAGAAGCCTTCTCTAGATGCAGACTTTATTTCATGTGATGTTAAATGGCTGAATATACTAGATACAGCAAAGGTTATGGGATTGGACAGCAGTAACGAAGAAGAGAAGGTCTTGATCTTAAATATTAGCATTATTATCACATGTACATTGAAAGATTCAGTGAAATTTGTCATTTTGTGTCCAATCAAATCATCGAAGATCATGCTGGGCAGCACGCAAGTACAGCGCTGACATAGCATATGCACAACTCATGACCCTAAGCATATGTCTTTAGAACGTAGTAGGAAATCGGAGCACCCAGAGGAAATCCACACTATCATGGGGAGAACATACAGGCTCAGCAGAGACAGCAGTGAGAATTGAACTCTGATCTCTTAAATGGCTTCTATAAAGCATCGCACTAACCCCTGCACGACTATGCCCCCCCCCCCAGTAGAATAGTAGAACCAAAGGCTTGCACTCCAGAACTATCTGACCCTCTAGCCAAGCTCTTTTAGTGCAGTTACAACACTGGCATCTAAACAATAAGGTGGAATATTACTTGGCTATGTCCCACTAACCAAAAGCAGGATAAATACAACCGGAGAATTTACTATCCGGTCAGTCCAGGCTGAATCATTAGAGTCATTTTGTAGATAAATACACAAAATGCATGGCAGGTACTACCTATGCTACCACTAATCCCTAACCCTCTACCACTTAGGCATCTAATGGCAGCAGGTAGATGGGTACATCACCACTTGCATGCTGTCAATTTAAGTTTTAAGATTTTGTTAACTTATGCAACACGCACAAAATGAAGGGTCTTATCAAGTCAGGCAGCATCAGTGGAGGGGAATTAACAGTCGACATTTCTCTCTGAGACCTTTCATCAAGACTGGAAAGGAATGGGGCAGAAGCCAGAATAAGAAGGTGGGGGAAGGGTAAGGAGTACACGTAGCAAGTGATAGGTGAGAACAGGTGAGGGGGAAGCTGGGTGGGTGGGGAACGGGGGAATGAAATAAAAAGTTGGAAGAGGTTAGGTGGAAGAGGTAAATGGCTAAAGAAGATATTGACCATTTATTCCTCTTCATAGATGCGGTCAGACTTGCTGAGTTCCTCTAGCATTTTGTATGAGTTGCTCAAGATTTCCAGCATCTGCAGAACTTCTTGTATTTCTGATAACTTATGTTTGTCGTATTTGTAATGCACAGTACTGCTCCTGCAAGAGGCTAATTTTGAAGGCATTAACAATAAGTATGCCTATAACAGTAAACTTGAACTTGATCCCCTTCATGTCAAAGGCAGTGTTTGGAAGGATAATAAACACCAGCTTCTGAGGTTATATGTAGATCATTTAAATCAATGGACTTTGTTGATGGCATACACAGCAGCCACTGTGCATTGGTGGTAAAACGGGAAAATATTTAGGAAGGTAGATGAATTCTGATTGAAGTGAACTGCGTTGTCCTGGATGGTATTGACGTTTTACATACTTTTGGACTTGCACTCAACCAAACATGTCAAGAGTTTTTCATTGGATTCTTGACTTGTGCATTGTATTT
This sequence comes from Mobula birostris, assembly GCF_030028105.1. Taxonomy (NCBI): domain Eukaryota; kingdom Metazoa; phylum Chordata; class Chondrichthyes; order Myliobatiformes; family Myliobatidae; genus Mobula; species Mobula birostris. The sequence goes on along the minus strand of NC_092374.1, from coordinate 122,041,065 downwards.
TGTGCTAAGGTTTGGCTTGTAAGGATACCCAATCCCTGACCTGCTGTTGCAGCCACAAATTCAGGTGGCTCACCTCATTGCATTTCTGGTCAGTCAATGGTAACCCCAGGGTGTTGATGGTAGGGCATGGAACATTAAAGTTAGATGGTTAGGATCTCTTTGGAGGTAACCTTTGCCTGTCACTTTTTGTGGTTGGTTTTCATGGCACCTTTGATACCTGAGGCAGACCCTCTCACCCCATCTCTAGAGTTCATCCCTGAAGTCCGCTAGAAGGGTAAGACTACTGTTAAGTCTGAAGTCAAGAGGGCCCACTGGAAACTAAACTGGGTATCACTGAGCAGGTTTATTGGAGAATAAGTATTTGATGAGACTGTTGACCCATCACTTTGTTTATGCTTTATCGGAAAACAATTGCTCCCATCCACCCTACCTTCCCTGAACACTTCAACCCTCTTTTCTCCTCTTCCTCCCTTCTAATCACAGCTCTAATCCTTGCTGGGCCTTCACCATACCCTCCAACCTTCTATTCTCTTAGGCAGAACATTCTGTCCTCAGCAGGAGCCTTCCCACTTTTCCTGTGCCTCAGTGAGTTCTGTGCCCACCATGACGCCGAGCTCTTCTTCTGTTGCCTCCCTCCTATGCAGAGAAGAATTGATTTGTAATTAGACAGATTAAGTTTGACCCACCTTTTATGAATGGTACATACAAGTGCTATTTTCCAAATAGTTAGGTAGATACCACTATCAGAACTGTATTGAAACAGTTTGGCTAAATGTGCTGTTTGTTCTGAAATGCAACGCTTCAGCTTTACAGTTGGGATCTTCTCTGTCCGTGTAAATTTACCTCTACCCGGTGTTTTGTTGTGTCTTGGTATTAAATGGAGTCTGATGAGTGGTTTCCATGATGGTGGACACTCTGGTAGAAGCAGAGATGGATCATTCATTGGCTCTTCTGACTAAATGCAGTTGTAAATGCATCAACATTGACCCCAGTATTCATGAGCTGCTCTCCCATTATGAAGCACAGGTTGTCCCATTTTCTATGTGACTATCCAGCACCATTCATTACTATGTCTAACAAGGCTCTTTCTCTTGTGTTAATGTGTAGGCTATCTCAACTCACCTTTGAAATATTTTGCTTTGAACTTTGTAAGTAGTTTTCAGTATGTTTGCAATGTTTATGCTTAGATTAAAAAGACTTTTTTATTAATTCACTGTTCACTTTAGTCAAGGGTGTGATAATTTTGGTTCTTTGGTGACTATTTCTTTCATGGTTTATTCACTGCTCTGTGAAAACAGTTGATCACCCAAATTTCCGACTAAGCTTGAGAAATTCTGTATGGTTTACTTAGAGCAAGGAAAGCTAAGAGATAGATTATATGTCTTGGAGGATAGCAAATATTGCATCTATATAACCACAGTTCACGTTCTCCGCAGTTGGTTATGTTACCCTGGTGCCATCTCATCACCCCCCAAAAAAAGCACTTTGGAGGCAAAGAATTATCAGTTGCCTGTTTAGACCAAAAAAAAAGCAAAAGATCCATCTTGAAAACCTAGAAGTTTGTACTAGGAGGCTTGTAGAAATTCGTCATTTAATTTCTGAATCTTTTATCTGTGTTGGGTAGTGAATTAAAGCCATTACATCATTTAGATTATGGTTATGCTTTAAGATCGATGATCATGATCATATTCCAAAGGGGGTGGAGAAACTCCAGTGTAGTTACCAATTCAGAACAAGCTTATTAGTATCATTTGTTATGTTCAGCTGAGGAATCCTAACTGCAGCTTGTGCTTTTTGAGTTCATAAGCATTAACGATTTTACAACTCAGGGAAGTGATGATGTCACACTGGATCGGAAGTTGCTGCTGTTAATCATCCCAACCATTTGTTGAACCTTTTGATTTATTTTTCATGTGTGCCTGTTGTATTTTATTAATACCAAAGTGGGGGAAAAGCTTTGTAATTTTTTTCTCTCTGTGTCTACCACAGGAAGTGTTTGCAGCAATGGCTCCTGCCCTTAACCAGCATTTTATCTTTTGCTAAGAAGTTTTGAGTGGGATGTTGCAATATCTGGCACCAGCAGCCTTACTAAATTGAACAATACTGAGAATTGATTAGATTGGGAGATAACACTGCAATTGCAAGCCTTATGTGACCTTCACATTGCTGTTACAGGTCTTTTGAGATCCAGGAATTACCTGCATTGCTAAAGGCTGAGTATGTATTTTATTCTGATTGTGATCAGATGTTTCTTGTCCAATACTTAATTCTCTACTCGCAGTACTGCAAAGGCAAACTACAAAAGGGATTGTAATGTAAGTGTATAAATGATAACTTTTTTCAGGTTCTCTCCTCTTGTCTCTGCTGCTCCACTTCCTCTTCAGCTGGGATTGTTTGTATCGCACATTTCTGGGAAGTGAAGAGGAGACTAATGGCTAGTTTTCCTCCTAATTGTGCATTTATTTCTGCTCTCGCTTTCTCTTGCACATGCCTCTGCTCAATTCCATGTAGAGGAGGTTTATTTTAAAATGTTTATGAAAAGGTTCTGTGAATGCCAATAAAGCTATAGGAGAAGGTGTTACCATGCAGATGAAGAAACATGGGTTCAACCTGTTAGTTTTTTGAAGTTAGTTGGTCTCAAGTGTTGCATTGGGGTGAAGGAGGTGAGATTATTGGTGTGAATACTGGATAAAGAAGGAAGAACATGAGCAGAGCTAACCTAGACTATAAGACTGTAAAACATAAGAGCAGAATTAGATCACTGAGTCTGCTCTGCTATTCGATATTGGCTGATTTATTTTCCTTCTCATACGCATTCTCCTGCCTTCTCCCTCTGACTTTTGGTGCCTTTATTAACCAAGAACTGATCAACTGTCATTCTAAATAGACCCAATGACTTGGCCTCTACCTATCTGTGACAATAAGTTCTACAGCTTCACCACCTTCTGGCTAAAGAAATTCCTCCTCAACTTTGTTCTAAAAGGACATTTTATTCTTAAAATCTGCCCTCTGATCCTAGGCTCTCCCATCGTTCCTATGCCCACTCTATCCAGGCTTTTGAATATTTCATCCCCTCCCCATTCTTCTAATCTCCAACAGTTACAGGTCCAGACCCATCAAATGCCACTCATACATTAGCACTTACTTTCCCGGGAACATTCTCGTGAGCTTCCTCACCAAAATTGGGACATCCTTTCTTAAATGAGGGGCCCAAAACTGCGCACGATACTCCAAATGTGGTCTGACGGATGACATATAAAATCTCATCATTGCATCCTTGTTTTTAAATTCTAGTCTTCTCAAAATGAATGCTAACATTGCATTTGCCTTCCTTTATATAGACTCACTCTGCAAGTTGATCTTTAGAGAATCCTCCATTAGGGATACAAATTCCCTTTGCATTTCCAATTTCTGAACTCTGTCCCAAATTAAACAATAGCCTACGCCTTTATTCCTACAGTTAAAGTGCATGACTATACAGTCCTATATACTGTATTCTATCTGCTATTTTTTTGCCCATTCTTCCAACCTGTCCAAGACTTCTGCAGACTTCCTGCTTCCTCAACACCACTTGTCCCTCCATTTACCTTGGTATCATCTGCCAACTTGGCCACAAAACCATCAATTTCATTACCCAGTCATTAATATATTACATGAAAAGTAGCAGACCGTACATCAACCCCTGCAGAACACCACTAGTCACCAGTAGCCAATCAGAAAGGTCCACTTTATTCCTATTCTTTGCCTTCTACCAGTCAGCCAGTCATCTGCCGTGCTAACAATTTCTAATGGTTGTACTTAGTTATTCTGGAAAGAAAATGCTTTGATGATAAATAAAGGCACTACTAGCTCTGACACAATGGCTGGCAGAGTGTCATAGTCTACCTGGTTACAACAGAAAAGAAGCACAGTACCAATGCCTGTGGAGCCATATTGAAACATAGCCATTACCTTAAGAAGAAGGTTAGGAGAGGGAAAACAATAGAGATTTTCCATATCCTCTGTGGGAAAGAATGATCAAGAGAAATGTTATTTAAGAAATTTGGGAAGTTTTGATGATTTTGGAATGGAAAGTAATTCTTTTGAATTTTCTGTAATTATTTTCAAAATAAACTTCGAATACACTTTTGAATGTGGAGCTTTAATAGTTTTCCTATTCCTAGTTTTGGTTTGATAATGGACATTCTTGCATATTGAAAATCTACAAATGGCCTTGGCAGGGTGGAAATACATCACTACCAAAGGAAGTGTAAGGTGCTCCTTCTCTCCACTGGCTTGCAGGTCACCTTGGGCAAGGTGTAGCACCTTCTTAGCCCTCCCTCCCCAATCAGGCACATGGGAAGCAGGTGGTGGATGGCCATATGAGCAGCCGGTGCATATCATAGGTTCTGGTTATGTGACTGCTGACGTATCCCTGAAGAGTACTGATCATAGCTGGGGTCACCCATCTTGCAAAGTCACTTCTCAGAAGAAGGCAATGGCAGACCACTTCTGTTAAAGCAATTACCAAGAACAAACATGGTCAAGGCCATGATCTCCTATGTCATATAGAAACATAGAAAATAGGTGCAGGAGTAGGCCATTTGGCCCTTCGAGCCTGCACCGCCATTTATTATGATCATGGCTGATCATCCAACTCAGAACCCTGCACCAGCCTTCCCTCCATACCCCCTGATCCCCGTAGCCACAAGGGCCATATCTAACTCCCTCTTAAATATAGCCAATGAACTGGCCTCAACTGTTTCCTGTGGCAGAGAATTCCACAGATTCACCACTCTCTGTGTGAAGAAGTTTTTCCTAATCTCGGTCCTAAAAGGCTTCCCCTTTATCCTCAAACCGTGACCCCTCGTTCTGGACACGGCACATAATGATGATGATGATGATGACAAATAGCCTATCAATAAAGGAGAAATGTATCACAAAAGCAGCCCAATGGCACAGCTAGTAGAGTTATTGCCCCAAAGCTTAAGTTGAATTTGAAATGAATTGAATTGACTTTATTACTTTCATCCTTCATATACATGAGGAGTACATCTTTGTCTAATGTACAATTTATAGTAATTTATAATAACTAGTATGTACCACACACAGTCATAGAAATACAATTGTAAATTTGGACTTCTGTTGCTATCTGCTTGGAATTTGAAGGTTCTCTCTGTGTTTGGGTGAGTTACAGGGAGAAGGCAGGGAAATGGGGTTGAGAGGGATAATATTTCAGCTGTGATGGAATGGTGGAGCAGATTCAGTGGGCGCAGTGACCTACTTCCACGCCTATGTCTTATGGTCTTATGATCTCCTCTCATGACACAATATGTGTTGGGTTGTATGCTTAATTGCCATTATCCTACTATGTAGATAAGTGAGAATTAGAGGTGGGTAGTAGTTTGGAACTCATGGGAATTTAAAAAGAATTAAGCATTTTAGGGAATGGTGAGGATAAACGGGTGTTTGATGGTCAGCATGGACTTAGTGGACTGAGGTATTTGTTTCTGTGCCATGTCTCTCTATGAAGCTATGACTAAGTAAGTTAGTGGCTGCGTTGAAACACAATTTGTGAAGCTATTATCAACTGCATGTATACATCGTATATTTACTCATTTTGGAAGCGCTTCCGGCATGGTCTTATTTGCAATACCAGACAACTTTATAGATGCCTTTGTGGCAGCTCACAATTAGGTCAATGCAAGTTAACAAAGAACTGAGGAAAAACATTGTTTTGAACCTGTTTTAAAACATCGATATTTTATTTATATGCCCCAATGTGTTTTGTAATGTCAGCTCTGCATCTTGCTTTAATAATGTAGCACATGAAATGAGGATATGGTATATTGACCTTAGTCCACTGACCAATCACATTTATTTGTAAACACTTCATAGAATGTGCTTGAAAAAGTAAGCCTTATTAGTAAATTCGGGTGTCGATGGGCAGATCTGAATTTGTGCGTATTATTTATTGGCTTCATCAGTTTAATTATAAAAAAACAAAAGTTAACACTTTTTTGTGTAATAGCCAAAAATACCCGATTTTACCATTGAACAGGGGAGAAAGAAAAGCCTGATCAGAACCAAAAATAAAAGCTGTATAATTGAAGCTCTTTCATTTTGGTTGATGCTTGAGGTTCCTTATCATAACTTATGTCATCTCAAAACTCCTTCTTGATTTTGCTACACTCATTACTTACGCCTAGGTGTTAGCATGATACCTCTGAGTCAAAAGGATGTGGGTTCAAGTTCTACTCTGGAGACTTAAGCTCAAAATCATGTTAGACATATTGATACAATACTCTGGGAAGCCTCCCACCTTTTCTCTGAGGTGAAGATGAAGAATGCTTTGGTTTCAAGATTATGGAATTCATTTACTGGTCTTCTTACTGATATCTATCCCTCAGCGAATATCATTTAAATAGATCACTTGATTAAATTCCAAGTTTAAGCAGGGTTTGAACAAATAGTTAGTTACAAGTATGTAGTATTTGATGACCTGGAAAGTTGATCTAGAGACATGAGTTGACGTCCATAAGGCTATAAGTCATAGGAACAGAATTAGGTCATTGGGCCCATCGAGTCTGCTCCGCCATTCAATCATGGCTGATCCCTTTTTTAAATCTCCTCCTCAACCCCAGTTCCGGGCCTTGTCCCCGTAACCTTTGATGCCATGTCCAAATACGTGCCTATCAATCTCTGCCTTAAATACGTCTAAGGACCTGGCCTCCATGGCTGCATATGGCAACAAATTCCACAAATTCACCACCCTTTGGCTAAAGAAATTTCTCCACATCTCTGTTTTAAAAGGGCACCCCTCTGTCCTGAAGCGGTGTCCTCTTGTCCTAGACTCTCCCACCATGGGAAGCATCCTTTTCACATCTACTTTGTCTAGGCCTTTCAACATTTGAAAGGTTTCAATGAGATCCCCTCTCATCCTTCTGAATTCCAATGAGAACAGACCCAGAGCTAATAAACATTCCTTATACAATAACTCTTTCATTCCTGGAATCAGCCTTGTGAACCTCTTCTCACTCTCTCCAATGCCAGCACATCTTTTCTAAGATGAGGGGCCCAAAACTGTTCACAATACTCAAGGTGAGGCCTTATAAAGCCTCAGCATCACATCCTTCCTCTTATATTCTAGACCTCTTGAAATGAACGCTAACGTGGCATTTGCCTTCCTCACTACTGACTCATCCTGCAAGTTAACCTTCAGGGTGTTCTGCACAAGGACTCCCAAGTCCCAATGAATCTCAGATTCCTGGATTTTCTCCCCATTTAGAAAATAGTCTGCACATTTATTTCTACTACCAAAGTGCATGACCAAGCATTTTTCAACATTGTATTTAATTTGCCACTTCCTTGCCCATTCTCCTAATCTGTCTGTCCTTCTGCAGCCTATCTGTTTCCCCAAAGCTACCTGCATCTCCACCAACCTTCGTATCATCTGCAAACATGGGAACAGAGCCATCTATTCCATCATCAAAATCATTTCTATACAACATAGAAAGAAGTGGTCCCAACCGACCCTGTGGAACACCACTAGTAACTGGTAGCCAACCTCAAAGGGATCCTTTTATTCCCACTCGCTGCCTCCTAACCATGTTCAAGTCCTTAGAGAAATGTTGGGGATTCAAATTAAGTTAATTAAAATTTATCTGGAAAATAAAGATCTCATCAACAATGATGACCATGAAATTTCACGAAGTTGTAACGGTCAGAGTGGTTCACAGATTCCCTGCAGTGATGGAAAACTGCCACTTTCTTGGGGCCTGTGAATGTACAATAGCAATGTGGTCATACTTGAACTTCCCTTTGAAAAGACCACACAGTTCAAGGGCAATTCGGGATAGAAAGATTACTGGTTATAACTACAGAGTGATGAAAACAGGGCTGAAGGTGTTATATTTGAATGCATGCAGTAAATGGAATAAGGTAGATGACCTTGTAGTGCAGTTAGAGATTGGCTGATATGACATGGGCATCACAGAGGAGGTTTATGAGAATGATTGACGGGTATGCCATTATGGGCATCATAGAGAAAGTTCACGAGAATGATTCCAGAAATGAAAAGGTTCGTGTATGAGGAGGGTTTTTGGCTCTGGGCCTGTACTTTCTGGAGTTTAGAAGAATGACGGGAGATCTCATTGAAACCTATCAAATATTTAAAGGCATAGATAGACTGGATGTAGAGAAGATGTTTCCTGTCGTCAGTGAGTCTGAGACTAGAGAGCGCAGCCTCAGAACAGAGGGAAGTCAATTTAGAACAGGTGAGGAAGAATTTCTTTAGCCAGAGGGTAGTGAATGTGTGGAATTTATCACCACAGGAGGCAGCGGAGGCCAAGTCATTGAGTATGTTTAAAGCGGAGGTCGATACGTTCTTGATTAGTCAGACATCAAAGGTTACAGGGAGAAGGCAGGAGAATGGGGTTGAGAGGGTTAATAAATCAGCCATGACGGAATGGTAGTGCAGACTCGATAGGCTGAATAGCCTAATTCTGCTCCTAAGTCTTATGGTCTTACTAGCCAAGCCTGAAATACATGCGCACCTTGAATAAACAGATATAATAACAAAAATATTCAGTTTTGATATATCTTCCTTTGACACACCATCATTCAGCTTCCTTGAAGGATTTATCCTTGACCTTGCCACCAAATATTCACATGCTGTGTCTTGGCATTATTGCATTTAGACTTCACTTACTAACTGATGTCCTGGCTATTTACCTTTCTTCTGCAGTCAATAAACATTGTCCCAAATTTGTCCGATCGATCTATTTCCCCAAGCAGTAAGACTGATCAACACCTTTACTCACTAACTCCACCACTATCTTATTATTTCCTGTCAGTCACCTTATATACAACTTAGAATCATACAATCAATCTGTGTATACAAGCTATCTAATTTGTTTACATTTATTGTATATTACTATTATTGTGTTCTTCATTTTATGTTATTTATCTGCTGCACAGGATCTGGAGTAACAGTTATTTTGTTCTTTTTACACTTGTGTACAGGAAATGACATTAAACAATATTGAATCTTAAATAACAGTCTCATTCACACAGCAGGCCTACACTTGTTTTCGCTACTTTAAGGTTCCCTCTCTAAACCCTTTGAGATCACGGCATACCTTCAATTCTGTCCTTTTGATCAGCCTGAATTTAATTACACCACAATTAGCAAGAGTGCCTTCAACAACCAGTGCCTTTGCTCTGGAGTTCTTTCCCTAAAACTTTTAATTCCTTCTTACAGACTCGTGATATCCCATCTCCAGCTTTGATCGCCTGCTCTAATATATTTTTGTGGCTGCATGTCAAATTTTGTTTGACAAATGACCCTATGAAACATGACTGATGAGTTGAATATGTGAATAAAAGCTTTTTTTTTGTTATTTGACATTTGCGGATCCTTGAGGAGGACAGGTTGCTGCATTTCCGACAGTAGTGGTAACTACTTCACGAGTTATAAAGTGCCTTAAGATAGCGTGAGGTTCTGACTAGGCTGTGTAAGTTGCAGTTCTTCCGTTTCTTTGTTATCCATTCTTCTGCGTACAGTATAACCTCAAGTTTACTGAAAGCATGACTTACAATGAAAGACTTTAGTACAGGTCCTAAATTCAATCTACTTATACTGAAGTCCTGTTTCTGTTCAATTAAATTGTTGTGTAATGCCACTTTTTATCATTTCAAACAGACTCTATAATACTTGGCACAAAAGCATTTGAATCACTCCCTGCCAAGATGTGAAAGACTTCTAAATGAAAATTGTAGAATTCCCCATTGTCATTTCAGATTTGTAAAAGCATGGAGGGCTAATTTCACATCAACAATCATTCCTTTTAAAATCAGCAAGTTCTTTGAACTAGTCCATATTGACTAAAATGATACAAACATTCACTCCTCACTAGGGACTTCAGACAGATGAAGCTCAATTTGAATTGATGTACCTGTACACACTTAAGACAAAATGAAGTTCAGATCAATGTGCTATAAGCCTATCCTCTGTCTGTTCAAAATGAGCATTTCTTTGTTCATGTTTGTGAAGAGAAATAGTTCTGACAGTTACAAGTTAAATTAGATACTAATTTGCAAAGGGAAACTGGTTTAGATTAGCCTGAAATGAAAATTAGTATCTGATATTTAGAGAGAAAAGACACTTAATCAGCATGATTTGATCTAAATGCATTCAAATTCATCTAGTTATATACAGATGCTGGAGTGCAATATTGCAGATGTTTTTCCATCTATCGCTGGTGGTTAGCGGCACTCAATGACACCTAATGCAGGTGATAGAAATGTGTTTATCAGTAAGCTTGATGACTGCAGACATTTTGCTCTGCATTGCAGGAGAGTCATGAAAAAAGCCTTTGGAGAATTTCCCCACCCACTTGATCACGAAGCACCATTTTTTTCATTACTTTTTTTAACTTACCTCTCAGAAAGCAACAAAATCAGCAAAATTACACAACTTGAGGTCACAGATGCCAATTTCTATTTAGTGCCATTACGTTTTATTCCCCTTCTTCACACAACAAGTCACCACCCACATCCATTCTTCCCCGTCACCTTCTAACTTAACATGTTGCATGACCTTGAAATGATTGATACTGACATGAAAGAATATTTTCGTCATTTTTGTGACTAAACAACTTTCAAGAATAGAGGTCAGCAGCAGCTAAGGTGAAAGATTAGAATCTTGCCCTTATGACTAATGTTATGGAGCCGTCAATAGTGCTGTTGGTTTTAATTGATATTCCAGTTCTGTTGACTTATTACTATTGTCACGCCTATTTGTTGCAAAAGCGATTTAGGTTTATGTTGTCAAAACATTGTATAATTCAAAGCTCCACAATATAAAGCTATTGACTTGCAGCATTAAAATATAAGCCCTGTCACCAATCACTAAAGGAGTTAACTCTGTTGGTATCACAGTTATTCTTGGGTGATCTACTTTTAATGGAATTATGCAAGAGTTTATTTGACTTAAACATTTGTCTGTACCCCTGCTGTGAATGCTATACTGTTAGCAGGAACTGAGTTTTTATTGGATCTACACTTGTCAGCCACTGAGAGCAAACTATCGTTTTGACCAGTTTTGGTCATGCTCCTTGGACATTGCCCAGATGATTACAACATAAGCAGAATGTGGGTTGAGCTAATGGCAGTGAAGGCAAATACAATGTTTGCATTCATTTCCAGAAAGCTAGAATATAAAAGCAAAGATGTAATGCTGAGGCTTTATAAGGCATTGGTCAAGACTGCATTTGGAGTACAGCTAGCAGTTTTCAAAGTTCACAGTAACTTTATTGTCGACGTATACATACCATATACTACCTTGAGGGTTTTGGCCTCTTACCTAAGATATGATGTGCTGGTACTGGAGAAGGTTCATGAGAAGGATCCTGAGAATGAAAGAGTTAATGTATGAGGCTCTGGGCCTATACTCAATGAGGTTTAGAGCATGGGGCGGGGGGGGGTGGAATCTCAGTGAAATCTATCTAATATTGAAAGGCCTGGAAAGAGTGGACATGAAGAGGATGTTTCCTATAGTGGGGGAGTCTAGAACCAGAGTATGTAATCTCAGAATAGAAGGATGACCATTTAGCTCAGAGGAGAGGAGGAATTTCTTTAGCCAGAGGGTGGTGGATCTGTGGAATTCATTGCCACAGACAGCTGTGGAGGCCAAGTCATAGGGCATATTTAAAGTGGTGGTTGATAGGTTATTGATTAGACAGGATGTCAAAGGTGACAGGATAAGGGCAGCTGAATGGGGTTGAGGGAGATAACAAATCAGCCATGATAGACTGTCAGAGCAGACACGATGGACCAAATAGCCTGATTCTGCTCCCATATCTAATGTTCATATGGATCTGCAGAAACATATACAGGACAATGAAATGCTGAACTTACACCTGAATTCAGATTGATAAACATAGCATGCTGCTGTCAATTTATATACCTGTTTCAGACATGCCAAATGGCCCAGCATAATTCAGCTGCAAATTAGATATATGCCAATAGGCCTAAAAGCTGCAAAAAATGATGAGTATTCTCAAGGTACATTTAACCAGATTGACATTGTGTGGGATGATATCAATTACACCAAAAGAGCTCAAGTGGGCACTGTATATCTAAAAGTGACAGCTTCATAGTATCACAATGCCATAATGTGTAAAGAAAGCAACTTATGCATTAGTGGGCAGAGCTCCCATCTTGAACTGCAGATGCGGAAAATCTGAAACAAAAATTGAAAGTAATGAAAACACTCAGCAGGACAGGCAACACTCTTCAGTGAGAGTACAATAGCTAACATTTCAGATTCAAACATTTCATCAAAAGTGGAAAGAATTTTAGGCTGCAAAGTCAATTGAGAAGGGTCAGATAGAACAAAGTGATGGCCTTTGACAGGGGTAAGGTTGGTGTTGCTATGGTGATAACTGATTGATGAAGTAATTTGTGAGGAACATGCACAAAATGCTGGAGGAACTCAGCATCTATCGAAAAGACTAAGCAGTCGACGTTTCGACTGAAGGGGGGGGACATTCCCCATTCCCTTTTCCCCTCTCACCTTATCTCCTTGCTGCCCATCACTCCTCCTTCCCACCCCCTTTACTTCCTTCCATGGCCTTCTATCCTCTCGTATCAGACTCCCCTTTCTCCAGCCCTGTATCTCTTTCACCACTGAACTCCCGGCTTTTACTTGACACCCCCCCCGCCCCACTCCCCGGGTTTCACTTATCACTCGATTGTAGATCCATAGATGCTGCCTGGCCTGCTGAGCTCCTGCAGCATTCTGTGTGTTGCTTGGATTTTCAGCATCTGCAGGTGTCCTCCTCTTTGTGATACATTGTACAACTTTGAGATTCGTCTCCTAACAGGCACCACGAAACAAGCGCTAAGGAACCCATAAAAAAAAGACCGTCAAGCACCCAAAGGGCAGAGAGAAAAAAATACAAATCACGCAAACAGTAATTGCAAGCAAATGCTGTTCTGAACTGAAATCCACAGAGAGTCCGTCCTCAGACCCTTAGGTCAGCGCAGAGCAGCGAGCTGAACTGACCCTGTCCCTCCCCTCCTGGGCATTCAAATCTCAGATGATCTATCCTGGGCCCAGCACACTGATGCAGTCATGGATGCCAATAGTTATACTTCACTGGAAGTTTGAGATTTGGTATGTCATCAGTGCACAGGGTTGAAAGAGGCAGCAGAGAATTGTAGACTCGACCATCTCCATCACAGACACAGTTCTACACACCATCAGGGACATCTTCAAAAGGCAATGCCTCAAGAAGGTGGCATCCATCACTAAGGACCATCACCATCCGGGACATGCCTTCTTATTTTTACTACCATCAGGGTGGAGGTACAGGTGCCTGAAGACGCACACTTATCATTTTAGGAACAGCTTCACTGCCATTAGATTCCTGAACAGTCCATGAACTCATGAACACTACCTTACTATTCTTTTGTGGACCGATTTATCTATTTGCCTCTCTGCTTGTTTATTCATTGATTGTGACCTATAGTAATATTTTTAATATCTTGCACTCTATGGTTGCTTCAAAACAACAAGCCACAACATATGTCAGGGATCGTAAATCTGATTCTGGTGGGATTTTGGTAAAGGTAGCTTCTATCTTAGATCTGTCAGAAGATTTTGTTGTCAAAAGATATTCAAAGCAGATGATAAACATTTTCCCTCCTTGCCCGTTATGATTTGTGCAATTATGTTTGGTGAATGATATGCAAACCACAAAATGTCAGTATGACTCTTGGAAAGAAGTTGAATGTCAGAGCAACCGTGTCCACGTGTGCTCTCAGCGCAACAGAAACTGTTCTTACTTTTCAGATAGATTTTGGTTGAAGTCATTTTGCAGGTGTTTAGAATGTTTCATGCAATTGCACCATGTATGTTTATTTTTCAAAGGGGGCCTTCTTGCATATCTATCCACAAGCCAACATTGTGGCTTTCAATGCAACACAAAAAAAAAATATGCTGGAGGAAGTCAGGTCAGGCAGCATGACGTTTCGGGCCAAGACCCTTCTTCAGGACGGAAAAGGAAGGGGGGAAATACCAGAATGAAAAGATAGGGGGAGTGGAAGGAAGATAGCTAGAAGGTGATCGGTGAAACCAAGTGAATGGGAAAGGGAAAGAGTTGCAGAGCAAGGAATCTGAGAGGAAGGAAACGAGGAAGGGACCCATGGGCTTTCAACGTGATTTTTAGCATTTTGGAGCCTACAGTATTTCAAACTTTAAACCTGCTTCTTTTATTCAGATAGGGGTGCTTTTGTGTAGCAAAAACACTTATTTTGAAAATTTCTTTATAGGTGTGTAAACAGTAAAATTCTAAGCAAGTAAGTGCTTCTGAGGATGTGACCTGTTCTGAGTATGACTGTAATTTGAAGGAGTTGTGCTGAGTTGAGATAGTTTAATGAGGGCCTTACGTTTGAATTGAAGTGACTTTATTTCTTACATCCTTCACGTACATGAGGAGTAAAGATCTTTATGTTACGTCTCCATCTAAATGTGCCGTGTGCAATCATGGTAATTTATAATAATTTATAGGTTCATGGACAATAATTAACAAAATAATTTCATGGGAACATTAACAAAAAGTTTTAGGAAATAAATTACTGCGGCATGGTAACATGAGATATACAGAAGGAGATCTGAAGGTATAGAGGATAGAATAATGGAAAAAAAAAGGATGAAACTAGTTTTGGCAGGATTGAGTGAAACCAATCCAGAAATATAATATAAATTGGTATATTAAAGTATTTTGTTTCCTGCATAAATAGTCCTGAGCAAAAGGATCACTGCCCTGTTTGCTCTTGACATCCTAGCAGTTGGAGTAACTACCTTCATAAAGTATTTGTTACTTTAAATGTGTTTTAAGCTTGTTTTTAAATTAAGTTTAGAATAAATGAAGCTGACATGTATTAAGCAAAATAAAACTTTGCTCAGAATTTCAGTGAAGGAACACTTGTGCTTTCAGATGCTCATCAACCTACTTGCATTTCAAATGTCTTTCCTTTTAAATAGTCCTGAAACACACTAATCTCGAAATTACTGTTGATACTTACACTGACTGAACATACAGACGCAGAAATTCATCTGTTCAAAGCCAAAAATATACAATAACGTATGGACACAATTCAGACTAACACCTATGATCGTCAATTTTGGGGATGTTTGTGCAAGAGTCAATATTTCTTACAAATGTGTATGAATTCTTTTTGTGAAAAAGTTGTGTTCGCTGGTACTCTTTTACACACATGGAGTCATACAACACGGAAACGGGCCCTTTGAACGACCAAATCTGTACCAGGCATCTCTCACTCATTTGCATTAAACCCATTTTATTCTCTCCCCATTCCCATCAACTGCCAACAGATTCTAACACCACCTACGCACATCAAGCAATTTGTAGTGGCCTGTTTACCCTCCAACCTGCATGTCTTTTCAATGCGGGAGGACGCCAGCTGAGGAAACTTGGGGCATGTCCTGATGTATTTTAACTCGGCCATCATTGAGAGTGTTGTGACCACCGCTATAATGTACCATTTGGTTTCCCGCCACCACCTCCCCCTTCAAGCCGGGGTTGCAGCGAGTGGTCCACTCAGCGTGGAAGATCATTGGCTGTCACCCACCAATGCGAAAAGACCCGTTTATCTGCAAAGTGAAGGAAGGAGCTGGAAAAAATTACTGCTCATTCCATCCACCCTAGCAGTCATCTGTTCATCAAATTGCCACCAGGGAGGCACTTAAATGTCATCACTACCAGACTACACGTCATCTCCGAAGCTTCTTTCCTGTAGCTATGCAGCTTCTCAAAAAAAAACTCACTCGGGTGTAATACCCTAATTATCTCTGTACAACATCATTTTTCCTGCTCTCCTTGTTCTGTTGCATATTATTTAGTCTGTTCATATGTTCACATTTATTTAAGTTTGATTACTGAATTTTGCATGTGTGACCGTCTGCTAATAATCAATAGCTCATGGCTATTTGCTGTATTGTCTTGTAAATTGTTGGTTACTATTATGTTGTCTGTTATGGTATTGTCCTGTGTTTTATGCTTGGCATTGGACCACAATCAATTCTGGTATGTTTCACATACTGGCAATAAAGTGATTCTGTTTCTGAACTGGAGCACCCAATGGGAACCCAAAGGGAGAACCTGCAGACTTCACACTGACAGCATCGGAAGTTAGGATTGAACCTGGTTCATCAGAGCTATGTGACAGCAGCTCTATCAGCTTTGTCTCTGTGCCATTCTTGTTTTTTTCTGGCATCCAGTTTCACCAAAAGCTATTGAGAATAGTGTAACACCCAAATTATTTCTGACAGGATGTTATGTCACATTGTTAACTCACAGAGGAACCAGCTTTTAATAATTACAAAGGATCAAATAGAATATTATTTAAGGAGTTTGACATGTTGTCCCTGCAGACTTAAGCAGAGTGCTGTGCATCTCTCTTTAAAACAAACCACAACTAGGTTAGCCCAAACGATGTTCTCCACTGCCATAATCCTGGATGATTTCAGCAAAATTTCAACTCAGAATTTGGTGGCCAGAAATATCAGAGGAAGCTTTGCAAAACCAAGAAGTTTGTTAGATCATCAGATGTGCAAAATAAACGAGGAAAGACGTACAACAAATACAAGATCAAGTACCTTCTCCAGCTGATTTTCTGAGGAAAGGTGTTCTGTAATTAATGCTTACTATTGGTGCATTGTGCACACATGCTAGCCTTCAAGGAGGTTGTTGCCATGCACATTTGTGACCCCCAAGTATAAGCTCACATGAGTTGTCAATATCACTATCATCCTCTCTCCAAGAACATGACCATAGTATCCTTGTTGACTGCCTTTGCAGATACCAGCCGTATATGACACTATTATTCACCGCTGAAAAGTGGAAGTTAAAGTAAACATGAAGTGGCAAAGTGGGAAATCTCCAATTTTTGATCAATGGAATAGTTGCACGTAATCCTAGATTGACAAAATTGTACAGATTGAAAGTGCATCTTTCAGCCCAACCTGTCCAAACTGACCAAGTAACTTAATTACAGTATTCATATTTGCCTGCAATGACCCATACCTCTCCAAACCTGGTTTCCACAGACCCCTCAGTTAATGGTGGCAGTCCATGGCATAAAATAGGTTGGGAATTCCTACTCAAAACCATGCATTTGTCCTACTGCCTTTAAGATGTGGAATTATGCCTGTCTCATTCCCTATACCCACAATTGAAATTCTTGCCCCTCAGATCCCATTTAAATCTTTCCCACCTCACCTTAAAACTCAACTCTCTAATTTTAGTCTCCCCTACTCTGAGAAAAAGACTGTGACTATATCTGCACCTAGCTTGAGTCCTCTGGTCCAGGCAACATTCATGTGCACCTTTTTCTGCATATTCTTTGGCTTAATTGCATCCTTCCTATAACTTGTTGCTAGCAGTGTACACCAACTAGAAGGTGATTTGACTGCATTGCAAGGTTCCCAGAAGAGCGGACGTTTATAGACAACTCCTTTTCACCTTTCTGTCCTTTGCACAAGGAAGTTATGTCCTTCATGTGCTATTCTTCAGATGTCTGTGCCATTTTCTCTGCACGCTGAAAGGTTTCTCCTCCCATCATTTAATATGCATTCATACCTTGCTAACACCTCTGCAGTTAAGATTGCTGGTTGTATTGTGGTGTGATCTTTCTAAGTGGTACTTCCTGAGGTCAGATCTGTGAGGAAAGGTTAAGAAATTATGTAACACAGAAAAAACCCTTTGACCCACGGAGTCTGCACTGACCAACAAGCTGCCCTTTTTATGACTCCAGCACCAATTCCCCATTTGATTCTTCTGATGTTTCAATCACCTTTTCACCTACCAACCACCTGTACATTCTGGGGCCAATTTACCGAGGCGTACGTGTTTTTGGTATGTGGGCGTACACAGTTGCAACGGGGGGAAACCCACTTGGTTGTAGGGAGAATATGCAAACTCTGCATAGCTAATAAATTTTGCCTGGACATCAAATTTTTCAAAAGTGTTGCTTATTTTGAAACTTTTTTGCTTATGGTAGACCACTTGAAGCTGAACACAAATTAAATTTCAGACGACTTGTATCACATAGGAATTCGAGGAAACAAGAAGTTAACTTTTATTGCATATAAAGCATTTAATTGCATAATGCTGCTGATGCTTTGCAATAAATCAACAAAGCTAAAAATGTTTTGTTGATGATTTTCAGTTGTACTTTATGTCAGAGGATTCTCACTCAATAATCACCCAGCACTGATGGATTCTAGTTGCCCCGATACCACTTCTCCATTACTGCAATTTCCAGGTGAAACCTTTCACCATGCTCATTACTGACAGCACCAAGATTTACAGGGAAGAAGTTGAAGTGTGAATGCAGAAAATGAATCTTTAATGACCTGGTGCACTTAGTGGTTTTGCATACCTGAAGCATGTTGTCAACCAGCTGCATGTAATTTGGTGCACTGTGGTTGCCAAGAAAATTTTCAGCAGCATCCTTGAATACCTTCCATGCGATTTTCTACGGTTCCACTAGAAGTTCTTCAAACTGCCTGTCATCGATGATCTGTTTGATTTGTGGACCCGCAAAAATGTCTTCCCTAATTTTAGCATCAGTTGTTCTGACTGGAAAACTGTGAATTGAAGTAACAAATATAAGCAATGCAAAAAAGAATGATGCATGACAGGGACATTTCAGGGTTATTTTCATGATCGGCAGCCCAAAATCCATAAGATGCACCCAAAAGTATTCAGGAAGCAAAACCTTTGTTGTCCAGTGTAACACTGGAAGTCGAGATTGAACCCAGATCATTGGAGCTGTGGGGAAGCCATTCTGTTTGCTGTACCACCAAATATATACTGTGCAGCTAGTAAGAATTATTCTTCTTATTGGTGACACCTGACTAATTGTTTTTGAAATAGAGTAATGTTACATGAATAAACTCTCTAGCCATGTCAGAGCACCACTGTTAATGAGTAACTTGTTTTGGAGTTTAGGATGGTGGTGAGTATTGGTAGCTCGGATTGAGGTGTCTGATGTGCTGTTCGCCGAGCTTGGCAATTAGTTTGGAGAGGTTTCATCACCAGTCGAGCCAGCATCCTCAGTGTACAGTTGTTGGGGCTTCTCTTTGGGAGTGCTTGTGTGTATATAGACTCCTGTTCACTTGCCTCAGTCCTGATTGGCTGCCTCTGCAGTTGACCTTTGAATTCTATTGGCCCATGTTTCTTTGATTATGTCGATTTCAATATGCTTGTTTATGGAGCTATCATAAGAGAGGCACACTTAAAAAAAAACACACTCATCTTTGCCTGCACCAGCACCTCTGCAGCACCCCAGTCAAAGTGGTGTCCTTCTAGGTCTTCATGGACCGAGGTCAGCGACAGTGGATCGTTTCTCTGTCCCGCCAGTTTATGTTTCCGTGAACAAGTTGAGAGATTACATCCTTTCAGGCTGATGTTCTTGTTGCTGTCCCAGAGATGATCCTGTACACCACATTGTTTTTGGACTACAAATGCCATTTTAATCAGAGAAGGATTCTGCAGATGTATTTCTAGGACTACCAATGATTTTAGTGGAGGAGAAATAATTTTGAATTAAGATGGTTAATGCTTCTGTTAAAACCCATGTGTTTTCTGAGCAGTGAACCACCAAATCTTGTGAGTTGTGTGCCTTGGGGTCTGCTTTTTCTTGGAGCATGTTCCTGTTACATTGTTCCAGAAGGAAACCTGTTCCCCACTGATAAAGGCCCAACATACTTGTATTGGTATAGGTTTACATTCGTCATATGTACCAAAAATAGATTAAAAAGCTTGCTGTTTATATGGATCAAATCATTACGCAGTGCATTGAGCTTGACTAAGATAAAGCAGTAACAATGTAGAATAAGAGTAAAAGCTACTGAAGAACTGCAGTACAGGTAAACAATGAAGTGCAAAATCAAAATGAGATAGATTGTAAGGGAAAGAGTCCATCTTATTTTACAGAATGTCCCTTCAAGAGGCTGGTAGCAGTGGGATAGAAACTGACCTTGAGCCCGGTAGTACAAGCTATCAGGCTTCTGTATCTTCTGACTGATAGGAGAGGGGAGAAGAGTGATTGTCTAGAATGGGTAGGGTCCATGATAATGCTGACTTCTTTACAAAGACAAGAAGGATGGACAGAGTCCATAGAGGAGAGGCTGGTTCCAAAGGAGTCCTGAGCCGTGTCCACAACATTCTGCAGAATCGTGCACAGCAGTTTCCCTACCAAACCATTGTTGGTGAATTGATAAAAGTTGGTAATAGTTGATGGAGACATGTCAAATTTCTTTGGCGTTCTGAGCACAGGGCCTTTACAAGCATAACTAATGTATTCCACTGTCTAGACTCCAGACTATCACATTTTACTATGAGGCTGCCCTCACAGATTTACTGATAAGACTGTTATTGGGTTTCACTGTTAGAATCAAAATCAGGTTTAATATCACTGGCATATGTTGTGAAATTTGTTGTTTTGTGGCAGCACAACATTGCAATAGATAATAATAAAAAATAATATGGATAAAAATTAAATTAAATAAGTAGTGAAAAGATAGTGAGGTAGTCCATTCAGAAATCTGATGGCAGAGGGGAAGAATCTGTTCCAGAAATATTAAGTGTGTGTCTTCAGGCTCCTGTACATCCTCCTTGATGGCAACAATGTCTTGGGTGATGGGGGTCCTTAACGATTCTTCTCCCCTTTCCTATTGGGCAGACAATCACTGTTTTCCCCTCTTCTGTTGGTCAGAAGATACAAAAGCCTGATAGCTTGTACTACCAAGTTTAAGGTTAGCTTCTATCCCACTGCTATCAGACCCTTGTATGGACCTCCTGTAAAATAAGATGGACTCTTTCCCTCACAATCTACCTCATTATGACCTTGCACTTTACTAAGGACCTCCATCATTGGGTGATGCTGACTTTTTGAGGCATCACTTTTTGAAGGTGACTGTGATACTAGGAATCGAGTGATGCTGCACAGGACTCCTGGGTGTAGCAGTTAACTGATTGGACGGCTGAACTCCTCCTTGCCCTTGGATATCCTGAATTTCACCCAGTTAAGTAATGAAGCCCAGCAAAGCTAAATTGAGCTGCCTAATTTTAAACAGAAAATCTGTTCCATTAAGTGGCATTATCACTAATTTTAACATCTCATTTGTATGGATCTCTTGTTCTTTGCCAAGGTTAATCTGGAGATAATAGACAATAGGTGCAGGAGTAGGCCATTCGGCCCTTCGAGCCAACACCGCTATTCACTGTGATCATGGCTGATCATCCACAATCAGTATCCAGTTCCTGCCTTATCCCCATAACCTTTGATTCTGCTATCTTTAAGAGCTCTATCCATCTCTTTCTTGAAAGCATCCAGAGATTTGGCCTCCACTGCTTTCTAGGGCAGAGCATTCCACATATCCACAACTCTCTGGGTGAAAAAGTTTTTCCTCAACTCCATTCTAAATGGCCTACCCCTAATTCTTAAACTGTGGCCTCTGGTTCTGGACTCACCCATCAGCGGGAACATGCTTCCTGCCTCCAGCATGTCCAATCCCTTAATAATCTTGTATGTTTCAATCAGATCCCCTCTCATCCTTCTAAATTCCAGTGTATACAAGCCCAGTCACTCTAATCTTTCAACATATGACAGTCCCGCCATCCTGGGAATTAACCTTGCGAACCTACGCTGCACTCCCTCAATAGCAAGGATGTCCTTCCTTGAATTTGGAGACCAAAACTGCACACAATACTCCAGGTGTGGTCTCACCAGGGCCCTGTACAGCTGCAGAAGGACCTCTTTGCTCTTATACTCAATTCCCCTTGTTATGAAGGCCAGCATGCCATTAGCTTTCTTCACTGCCTGCTGTACCTGCATGCTTACTTTCAGTGACTGATGTACAAGAACACCTAGATCTCGTTGTGCTTCCCCTTTTCCTAACTTGACTCTATTTAGATAATAATCTGCCTTCCTGTTCTTACCACCAAAGTGGATAACCTCATATTTATCCACATTAAACTGCATCTGCCCACTCACCCAGCCTGTCCAAATCACCCTGTGTTCTCATAACATCCTCCTCACATTTCACACTGCCATCCAGCTTTGTGTCATCTGAAAATTTGCTAATGTTACTTTTAATCCCTTCTTCTAAATCATTAATGTATACTGTAAACAGTTACGGTCCCAGCACTGAACCCTGTGGTACCCCACTGGTCACTGCCTGCCATTCCGAAAGGGACCCGTTAATCGCTACTCTTTGTTTCCTGTCAGCCAGCCAATTTTCAATCCATGTCAGTACTCTGCCCCCAATACCATGTGCTCTAATTTTGCCCACTATGTGAGACTTTATCAAAGGCTTTCTGAAAGTCCAGGTACACTACATCCACTGGCTCTCCTTTGTCCATTTTCATAGTTACATCCTCAAAAAATTCCAGAAGATTAGTCAAGCACGATTTCCCCTTCGTAAATCCTTGCTGACTCGGACCTATCCTGCTGCTGCTATCCAAATGTGTCATAATTTCATCTTTTATAATTGACTCCAGCATCTTTCCCACCACCGACGTCAGGCTAACCGGTCTATAATTCCCTGTTTTCTCTCTCCCTCCTTTCTTGAAAAGTGGGACAACATTAGCCACCCTCCAATCCACAGGAACTGATCCTGAATCTATAGAACATTGGAAAATGATTACCAATGTGTCCATGATTTCTAAAGCCACCGCCTTAAGTACCCTGGGATGCAGACCATCAGGTCCCGGGGACTTAGCAGCCTTCAGACCCAACAATTTATTGAACACCATTTCCTGCCTAATATAAATTTCCTTCAGTTCATCCATTACCCTAGGACCTCTGGCCACTATTACATCTGGGAGATTGTTTGTGTCTTCCCTAGTAAAGACAGATCCAAAGTACCTATTCAACTCGTCTGCCATTTCCTTGTTCCCCATAATAAATTCACCCGTTTCTGTCTTCAAGGGCCCAGTTTTGGCCTTAACTATTTTCTTCCTTTTCGCATACCTAAAGAAGCTTTTACTATCCTCCTTTATATTTTTGGCTAGTTTACCTCCGTACCTCATTTTTTCACCGTGTATTGCCTTTTTAGTTATCTTCTGTTGCTCTTTAAAAGTTTCCCAATCCTTTAACAATATGTAGTAAAATAAGATGTCTCAGAGACTCTAACAGCAACTCTGAGATCTATAGAATGCTGAAATGAAAATCCTAAATTCAAGAATTTTACTTTAATTGTTTTAGGACATATCATTGTCGAAAGCCACATGCTAGTTTACTTGCTGAGCAAGACTAACTTTGTAAAAGGCATTTACAATGTACCGGCAAATCATAGGCTATGTCTGCGTAAGACTGCAGTGGAGTATTTTTCAAAATGTTCCTTTTGAGGAAAAAGAACTGAGTCTCAAAGTACAGTTTAGCTGCTTGTTCAACATGTCTAGCATCTTTGAGAGCAAACACATCTGGAAGTGCAGCTCGCTGAAGCTGTTGGCTCATCTTTGAGCTTTTCCCTCTTGACCAGAAATGGGGAAAAGTGGTACCCCATTGAACAGTTCTAACAGCTTCTGAGCCCACTTTGGAATTTGTCTGATCGGCTCTGACAGCCTTGAATTGTACAGTTGATTGATCATGTTGTTCGACGTACCAAAATCTTCAGTCATTGTGGAAAGTAAAGTATAATTTCTAACATCCCATGCTTCCTACACTGCCCTCTCCACCACCATCGTTAAACTCTAAGGAAATTGGCATATGCTGACCATAGTGGGCATAGATGCTCCAGGGTAAATCATAAGGATGTACGTGTTACATTGTGCCGCTGCCACATAGCTCTTAATCATCTGACGGATGTCATGCTTCTACTGCTGTTGCTTCACTACCTCAACAGCTGCAGCTGCTCCTGTCACTGCTGCAGCCCCAACAGTTCTTTAAAATGAATCTGGCCAAAATAAATACATGACTTTACATTTCTTACACTGTGGTCAGTCTTCCAGCCAAATTTCTGAAGTTATTTGGCATTCTTACAGACACAGTGATGCATGGGCAACTTAGCTGTGGGTCCCTTTGCCTTTGCTTTGCATTGTTAGAAGCATTCATTGATGTAATCAAACACCAGTTAAAACTGTTGCATCTCATTAGCCCAGATTTACTGGAGGGGTGGGAGAGCGTCACATGGCTCTGTTATTTATGGTTTCCTCTTGTTCTTCAGCTTGAAATCATTTTGTCCAGTAAAAGTTCCTAGAAGTGTGAGCTAGTAGCAAGCCCAGAAAGAGTATTTGGAAATTTACTCACCTATGAGACAAGCTTAACACTCAAACTTCTAAGGAGTGGGAAAGGAATGATCAGTGAGGAAGTAAGGTAATTTGTGATCTAATAGCAGTCAGATAGCTGTCATTTATTGATTTCAGCTCAGCGTCCAACACAATCAGACCCTCAATTTTAATCAACAGGCTCCAAAACCTGGGCATTTGTACCTCTTTCTGCAACTGGATCTTTGACTTTCTCATTGGGAGACCACAGTCTCTGCAAATCGGAATTTGCATCTCCTTAAGGCTGTGTGTTCTACTCTCTCTACACCCACGATTGTATAGCTAGGTACAGCTCAAATGCTATCTATACATTCTATACAAATACTGTTGGCAGAATTTTATATGGGGATGAGGAGGCATACAGGTGCAAAGTAAATAAACTGGTTGAGTGGTGTTGCAACAACAACCTTGCGTCAGTGGCAGGAAGACTAAGAAGGTAATTGTGGACTTCAGGAAGGTGAAGACGAGGGAACACACACAAGATTTCATTGAGGGATCAGCAGTGGAAAGAGTGAATAGTTTCCAGTTCTCTGACAATTTATCCTGGGCCCAATATATTGATGCAATAACAATAAAGGCATGATGGTAGTTATATTTCAGAAGAAGTTTGAGGAGATTTGGTATATCACCAAGGACATATGCAAATTTCTACAGGTGTACTGTGGAGAACATTCTAACTGGCTGCATCACCATCTGGTAATGGAGGGGCCACTGCACAGGATCAGATAAGGATGCAGAAAGTTATAAACTCAGCCAACTTCATTGTAGGCACAAACTCGCCAGTTCTGAGGTCACATCCACTTGGTTGTCCCGATAGTGTAGTGGGTATTAGGCGCAACCACAACTTGGGACGTTGGAGTTGGAAGTTCAATCCTGGTGTCCTCAGTAAGGATTCTCTGTACACCTTCCCTGTGGAATGCGTGCTTTCTATAGGTCGTCTGGTTTCCCCCCCCCCCCCCCCCCCCATAGTTCAATGACGTACTGAGTAGGTTGATTGGATATTGTAAATTGCCTGGTGATTCGATTAGGGTTAAATCAGAGTTGTCAGAGGTTGCTGGGTGGTGCAGTTCGAAGGGCCAGAAGGACCTATTTCTCTCTGTATCTCTTAAAAAAAAATATATAGCAATGCCTCAAAAGGTGGTATCCATCATTAAGGACCCCCATCACCCAGGACATGCTCACTTCTGATTGCTACCATTAAGGAGGAAGTACAGGAGCCTGAAGACACCCACTCAACATTTCAGGCACAGCTTCTTACACTCTACGACCAGATTTCTAAACGGACAATGATTCCCTGAACACTACCTCGCTATTTTTTTCTCTCTTTTTGCACTAATTTAATTTAATTTTTGTACATATATGCTTATTGTAATTTATAGTTTATTATTATGTATTACAGTATACTGCTGTGGCAAAACAATAGGTTTCACGACATATGCCAGTAATTCTCATTCTGATTCTGAGAAACTTGTTAATTAATATCCACAAAAGCAAATTTATTTATGCACTAAGACAACATTTCAGAGCAATATGAGGCAATTTTATTAATGATGCTGAGCAGATTGCTACAAGTTATATATTTCTTTCAAAAAGGAGTTAATTTTAATTTGAGTTGCTTTAAATTATTTTTATTCTTTAATGCAATTACATGATAAGGTTTACTTGGAGATACTTGCAATCTATTCTTGCTGTATTAAAAAATCATGTTTGAATGATTCATAATGGTTGGAAGGTTCTTTATATGTTCCGCTCAAAGTTTGGCACGGCTTTTGTGTCTTCATCTACTTTTAAGTGCAGGGGATGGTCAGACTGTGTGTCTTGAGCATGTATATTTCTTATCAGTGTTTTGTCGACTAATATTCTGGGCAACAAAAATCTATTGTTCAGGAGTTCCTGCTCAGAAGTAAAATTCCAGTTTTAAACATTACTTGTGTATAAATTAAAAGGCATTAATAAAACTTGTATGAAATGTAAATTTCAGCCCACCACTCCTTCCCTCTGTAAATTGTTGCTCATAGCTGGTTTTGCCCAAATGTTGGAGTCTGTTCGAAATGGAGTAATTGAAATGTACTACTTTGAAGTAATTGTTTCCTGTCAGAGAGAAAAATTGGCTGCAACTGCATGCAACTTTGCCATAGAATGCCATCATTTTCAGAGTTTACACTAATCAAATCCAGTAGGAACTTTGGCACATGTTGATCATTTATTTTCCTGGTTACTACAGTGTTTTAGATATGCAAATAATGAATTGATTTTAGAGTAAAGGGGCATATTGGCATGGGACTGGCATTCTAAACTGTGTTACCAAATTGATATAGGCTTTTCGACCAGGGGTTCTCAACCTGGTGTCCAGGGGCCCCTCAGTTAATGGTAAGGGTCCATGGCATAAAAAAAGGTTGGGAACCCCTGCTCTAGACTAATAGTCACCGATCCACACACCAAACTCCTTATCACAATAATAAGCATGTAATAAATATCCCAAAGTAGAACCTGGATCATCGTTACCTTATGCCTCCTTCCTGTTTTAAGCTTATATTCCTTTATTTCCCCATTATCCAAAAGCATATCAATCTTTTTTCATGAATATACTCAGCAAGTGAGCCTCACAGCCCTCTTAGGTAGTGAATTCTGATGACTCAATACCTATGAAGCAGAAATTTCTACTCATCTTGGTCTTGAATAATTGAACCCTTACTGTGACTCTTGTTTCTAGGCACTCCATCCAGGGGAAATACCCCAGATCCGTCTGGTGAACCTTTGTTGCAATCTCTTCATCTCTGAGCTTTGAAAGAAGCACAAAACTAATTTTTAAAATTTACTTTTATTTAGCTATACACTGCGGAACAGACCCTTTGAGGCCCACAAGCCGCACCACTCAGCAACCCATCTATTTGACACTAACCTAATCACAAGAGAATTTACAATGACCAACTTACCTGCTAACAAGTACACCTTTGGACTGTGGGAAGAAACTGGATCACTCAGAGGAAACCCATGCGGTCACAGGAAGAACGTCCAAGCTCCTTCCAGAGGGTGCTGGAATTGAACTCTGAACTCCAAAACACCCTGAGTTGTGATAGCAACATACTAACTGCTATGTTACCATGGCACATATTTTTTTTTGCACCATTTTAAAAAATAGTTCAAGGGGCACCTTAGTAACAATGTGGGAACAACCTTAGTCCACTTGGATAGGAAAAATTCAGAAGAAAATATTAATAAGATGCTTTATTTGAAGTGATAACCCTGGCATGCAAGCTCAAATATAACTTTTAATTATTTAGTAATGGAAATTTATAGGCTTTGTTGATTTTTTTTAAATGAGTGCTGATTTCTCCCAAAGCCACTAACAGTTCAGATCTTTCCCCTCCTCCACACCTCAACACCACTCCCCCCCCGCCCCACTACTTCTTAATAGTGTTCGCTCATTCTCTCGCTGTTGAAGTATGCCTTCTCCCAGCTATGAAAGAATACATGGACGCCGCTCATTCTTTCCTGTTTGTTTTTTTTTCAGCGAGAGTATTGGTTTGGAACCTGCATTTTGCAGTAGCAAATGGTACTCCTAATTGTTCAGAGCTTCTCAGCAATGAAGGAGCACCATTTGGTGGCGGTTTAAAACAGAAATTCCCTGTGTTCTCAAGTGCAAAGAGAATAGCACTCTTGAGTTGGTCTGTCTCTGAATGTACACTCTACTCCACTTCTCGGTAAAGTGTATCATTTTTAAAAGCCTGAGTTCTCTACCCTATTCATTTCTTTGGAAGCCTATGCCATTGAGTGTGATGACCTGGAGGGTGATGCTGAATAGCTTTTCACAATAACATCATAGTCCCTCTGATAATGGTAAGGATAGGTTTAGCTTAACAGTATTATTTTGTAGCCCATTCTTCCAATACACACTTAGGTAGCAAACGACACCTTTGTAAATACAAATCCATTCATTGTTCCTCTAAATGGGTCCGCTTAACCCTTCTCATTCATGGAATCTGCCAGTCCAGCTACTTTAGATGTTCCACTCCCAAATTAAAAATCTCTCATTTTCTCCTATAGTGAATCAAAAACAAAAGACAGCCTGTTTAAGCATTATGGTGCATACAGTAGTTCTCAAGTATGTACCTTTGGGAAATGCTTAACTGTAAAATGCTTTCTTCCAAAAGCAGGGCTGAACAATGTTTGCGATGGTGACAGTATGGCAACAGATTTGATACTCCAAGTGTACTATAAATCCATTTACTTGTGAAAATACAATTTTTTAAAAATACAGCAGCAAATACTGCTTTCCCTTCCCAACTCACTCTCTGATACTTGGCATATTTTCTTTTCTTCTCCCTAGTTGTTTTTGATGACTTATTTTAATGTCTACCATGGTAATACCATCAATTTCTAATTTGCACCCAAGCTCCCATTCCTCTTTTTTTTCCTGCTGGTGTTTCCCATTGCTACACTCAGGAATTGAGAGCGTCCCCACTTATTATCTAGCATGCAACATCTTACTTCCTTCTTAAACGAGTGGCCACATAATCACCATCCAAAGTACCATTGGATACCCAGGTATTCAAGAACAGGCATTCAGACAGGCACATAAACGTGCAAGGAATGGGGGAATGTGGATCACGTGTAAACAGATGGGTGTAGTTTAATTTAGCATCATGGTTGGCATAGACCTATCGGGCCAAAGGTTCTTTTCTGGTGCTGTACTATTCTACGTGAATTTAAACATCTTCTCTGGTTTATCCATGGCCTTCCCCAACCTGCATTTGTAATGCAAACTCCTAGCTAAAATCCAACTGAATTTAAGAAGCTCATCTGCTATACAACTTACTCTGTCATACCAATATGTCGGCTTTCGGTTAACATTTGCAGAGCAGTGTGCTATAGATAGTGCTGACAGTTTGTTCCCTGAAATGCGTTTATATTTTTAAAAACTAACTGGAAATTAATTGGTAGCACCAGCCTCAAAGTGCAATTGATGGCATCAAACCATCAATCTGGTCTGCATATTCCTGAACACGAGAAAGATTGCAGATGCTGAAAATCCAAAGCAACACACACAAAATGCTGGAGAAACTCAGCAGTTCCAGCAGCATCTGTGAAATTAGTAAACATGAGACATTTCGGGCCGAGACCCTTCATTAGTCCTATAAGTTGTCTCTCAAATCAGATCTCCCAGATCAGAATTTTAGTTTGAATGGTGAAGGACTGCAAAATATTTTCAAAGAATCACTAAAGTATTGTTGTTATGGGTAATATTTCCAGTTATTTTGTTTTCTTTTTCGTGCTTAGTCCTTAACTGCATCAGGGAATTGTGAGGAGATTGGGATGCAAGAACAGTCTTTTCAAAGAGTATGATCAAAATGAGGTACCGTACACTGTTCAAACATAAATGCCTCTCAGACATACTCTCATTACATGCAATCAAATGAACACAGATTTGGGAAATGATACAGGCTGCTATGTAATCTCCAGAAACTTTCATCTGAAATCCTAATTTATATTGAAAGTGAATTACTGCAATATTTTCTTGTATCCACCCTGACCTGTTTTCATTCTGTATTAAAGCAGAAACACAAGAAGCATGAAATCTTTCAACTCAAAGAGCACTTGAATGGTTTAAATCTGAAAGAGGTTGTTTTCCACAATTTTTAAAACAAATGCTTACCTTTTATACTAAGTTAGTGTGAATTATTTTTTATATTGAATTCTCAGATTTATGAATTGAGCTAATACTTTTAGTTCCATTGAGATGCAGTGCAGAATAAGTCCTTTTGGCCCCTTGAGCCGCACGACCCAGCAGCTCCCTATTTAGCCCTAACCTAATTATAGAACAATTTAAAATGACCAATTAATCTACCAACCAATGCATTATTGAACTGTGGGAGGAAACCAGAGTACCTGGAGGAAACTCACATGGTCATGGGGAGATCATGCAAACTCCTTACAGGCAGTGGTGAGAATTAAGCCCAGATCACCTGGTACTATAAAGTGTTGTACAAGCCACTCCGCTACCATGCCACAGCACGTTGGGGGAACCACGTTGATGAGAGACTGGTTTGTACCCCTCACTTTGACTTCACCTGGCTCTCAGGTGAATTAAATGGTACTGGGCCAAAGGAATGAAAATACAAATGGAACAAACCTGAAAATTAACCAACCTGCCCAAAGCAGTGCTGTCAATATAGCTTGATGGTTGGTCATTAAGTTGGATGATAATGTTGATGAGCATGCAGGCAGAAGTTTTAGTCCGCAAATTAGCCCCAGAACAAGTCATGTTCACTACTTTGGACTCTCAGATAATGGCCTGTCACAACATCACTCATTGTAGAACCAGGTTGATTATCATAGACAAATTGTAGAAAAAATGATGTATAACTAAAGCATAATATCCATAGTTCTATACAGTATAACATTACAATTACTCTCAGTTGCCACTTTATTAGGTATGCCTGTACACCCGCTGGTTAATGAAAATATCTAATCAGCCAATCCTGTGGCAGCAAGTCATTGTATAAAAGTATACAGGCGTGGTCAAGAGGTTCAGTTGTTTTTGAGACCAAACATTGGAACGGTGAAAAAGGTGTGATCTTAGTGACTTTGACCGTAGAATTACTGATGGTGCAAGACGGTGGTTTGAGTGTCTCAGAAGCTGCTGACCTCCTGAGATTTCCATGCCCAACAGTCTCAAGTTTACAAAGAATTGTGTGAAAAACAAAAAGAAACATCCAGTGAGTGGCAGTTCTGTAGGTAAAAGTGCCTTGTTAATGAGAAAGATAAGAGGAGAATGGCCAGACTGGTTCAAACTGACAGGAAGGTGACGAACTCAAATAATCACACTTTACAACAGTGGTGAGCAGAGCACCTTTTCTTAATGCACCACATGTCGAACCTTGAAGTGGATGTGCTACAGCAGAGAAGATCAAGAACATGCACTTACTAGCCATTTTATTAGGTACAGGATGTACCCTGTAAACTGGGCACTGAGTGTATATTAGACTTCATCAGATTTGACATGGAGGAGGGGTGCTGCTTGGGGGCTGGCGGTATCAAAATATTTTAGGTCATTTTGTCATGGGCCTAAGGCGATCACTGTGTAAGGTGGACAGTTGCCAGTGGTAGGAAGAAACACAAGAGATTCTGCAGATGCTGGAAATCCAGAGCAACGCACACAAGATGCTGGAGGAACTCAGCAGGTCAGTCAGCATCTATGGAAATTAATAAACAGTCAACGTTTCAGGCTGAGACCCTTCTCCAGGACTGAAAAGGAAGAGGGAAGACACCAGAATAAATAGGTGGATGATGAAGCAGGATAAGGTAAAAAGTAATAGGTGAAGCCAGGTGATTGGGAAAGGTAAGGGCCGGAGAAGAAGGAATCTGATGAGAGACGACAGTAGACCATAGGATAAAGGGAAGAAGGAGAGGCACTAGGGGAAAGTGATAGGTAGGTGAGGAGAGGAGATAAGAGGCCACAATGGGGAACAGACGGAGATGGAAGGGGGAAAGGAAAAGAGAAAAAAATAGCAGAAAGAGATATTGATGTTCATACTTTCAGGTTGGAGGCTACCCAGATGGAATATAAGGTGTTGCTCCTCTGCCCTGAGAGTGGCCTCATCGTGGCAGAAGAGGAGGCCGTGGACCGACGTGTCAGCTGGTTCCAGGCACTCACTCTTCTCTGTGTAAAGAAGTTGGTTTGTATACAAAAGGAAAATAACAGAATTTAGGAAGATAAGAATATGCATTTGTTTTCCTTTTGAGATTTAAATTGTTTTTTTCTCTCTATTGCAAAAGGAGAAAATGTGTTGCTTGTCTTGTTTGGCCTGTGGGAGTCCAATGTCAGTTTGCATGGTTCCAGCATTTATTTTGTTACAGATTGCTCCCTTATCTCATCAACTGAGTTCTAGTCCTACATTTTAGTGGGTCTAGGATGCAACTGGGATTATGGTGTCTGATTTATTTACGCTGTAGAGTGGAGGCAACCGAGTGAGACGCAGATTTCTTTCATCAATTGCACTGATGTGTCATTAAAAACACCTTTTAGACTATTTGCAACAGTTTCATTTAAAGAAGCATTGTCTTCTAATTGACATTGTTATGTTGTAGACTTATAATGTCCATAACAGTTAAATCTGTAGCTCATTTGTTACAGGATATAATTCTTTCTGCCCAGCAAATCTAGCACTTTCAGTGTGGGTGGACTAAGCAGATTGTAAGTGCTTAATGCCGCTTTATCTATAACGTCACCTCATTCCTCAGACAATCCAAAGGGACACTAAATAATATAAGAAGACTACTGTGATCGTTGTTCTAGTGGACTTGGAGAGAGGTGTCACATAAACACAATATTTCTTTTAAAAATTACAATATTCCAGAGAGACAGAAAATTGTTTTTAAAGCTCCCATTTGTTAATAGCTGTGTCTGTGAAATTAAGATACAAGCTACCTCCTGGGTGCTGAGTTTTCTGTTTGGATTTGAACCATTATTCAGTCGGTGGCATTTCATGTCTCTAAAGCATCCTCTAAGTGCAGTACATACCAAGTAGTTCTAACTGAGTCGAAACTTGAACCAAATGTTTTTATTGTGCAACACATTCCACAGCGAGCTACTTCCAGTGAAAGCTACAACTCAACCTCCAGCTGTCTAGAGGTCTGTAACATCACAGTTTATAGTAAAAGGAGGTGGGAACAGTTGTACGTCATCAAGTGATCACAGAATTTAGAATTGAGCTTACCAATGTGCTCTAAAGAATACTAATAAAACTCAGTGGACAGTCCAATGTTGAATTGTGTCAATTATACTATTTTAGATAAAGTATGGTGATAGCTAGTATCACTCAAGCAGAAAGGACTTCTGTTTACAGTAGGAATCAGCATATTTGAAGTAGAGCATAATGGGTACCTGGGGGTGATTACAAGGCAGTAAACTAATCAAGAGTTTCAAATGAAATTATAAACCATAAGGGTGAAGCTCTGGTGATTTATGACAGTCATCTGAACCCACAGATTAGATTACTTCTTTAAAATTGCTCCTTGGCATCTGTTGGTATATGGTTTTAATTTCAGGTGTTGGGATATTTCCTTTAGTTCAGTTTTGGAGTTTATTCTCCAAGCTTGTACTACCTGCTCATTTAGCTTTCTGCCCTTGTTGTACAGACATGCATGAGGGTTAATAATTAGCCCATCATTTACTGAGTTTTCTGACAAACAATTTGCAACTGATGACCAGAAAATTCTACAGCGTATGCTGTATTCAATTATGAGCAAAAATAGTTTTACTAGATTTGACCTAAATCTATGTTAATTATAGACTGTCTTTTCGTAAACTGCTGCACGGACTTTGACTTCTTTTGATATCTGATGCACTGGTTCCCCTGTTAGGCATCTTGGTCTTGTTGCATTCTCTTGTGTAATCCAAGACTGTATATACACTTACAGAATCCTGGCTGCTTGTATGTAAAAACAATGCTTATGAATGTCTTTATAGGATATCAGCAGGCATGCAAGTGTATTCCTTGGCATTTTGAGGTAGAGTATTAATCAAGGCATAATTTCAGGCAAAATCTGATCCGTTTCTGTTTCAGTCTGCACTTGCTTTATAATTCACATTGATTTGATCTAGAAACTGATGTTGGCCTCTTGCCTGCGTAAGTCCATTTTGATTTAGAATTAGTCTTTTTACTTACAGCATTGAAATCCCCTATCTCAGTGGAAATACAGTACTGTGCAAATGTCTTAGGCACATACATACAGCTAGGGTGCCTAAGACTTTGCACAGTACTGTACTGGTCAATGTGGAGCAGAGAGCAAGTTTGTAAGTCTGGCGGGAGCAAAGGATATTGGGAATGGTGAGGATAGAGCACTGTGTGAGGGGTGTGGGACAGGTGGCAGAGGAGGAGTGCCAGTCACAGCGGGTGAGGAGTGGTGGTGGTGCGCAGGTGCAGACACACCCAGCCGTGAGACACCAGGCAAAGTCATTTGATTGCAAACAGTTGGTTTATTGATCCTCGCAGAATGTCTCTCTGTTGCTTCCGGCTCTCTTCCCTCTTCCTTCCCCTTTTCTCAACCATGATTCCCCTCTTCCTGCCCCTTTCCGACTCTCAGTCCACAATAGAGACTAATATCAGAATCAGCTTTATGATCATTTACATACGCCAGTGATTTTTTTTCTTTGCGACAGCAGCGGAGTGCAATACATAAAATTACTACAGTACTATGCAAAAGTCTTAGGCACCCTATCTATACATATACGGCATGCTATTTTGCATAGTTACTTTATTTTTTTTACTAATCTCTCAGAAAAAGGTAAAAGTTTGGGGGACTATGCTGTGGCAGGATGGCAGTTTAATGTTGGAAATTTTTTTTTTACCAACTATCCAGAAAGTGATAATAAGAAGAACTTATCTTTAGAGATCTTTTCATGCAAACAATGTAGTTCAAAGTGCTTTACAATATGATGAAGTGCAAACATGAAAGCAAACAAAAAAACCAAAAAGATGGTTGTTAAAAACAAGGTTAAATAAATAGATTTGAGCTGGTATTTAAAAGTGTCAACTGAATCTGCATCCCTTGTAGTTTTAGGTATTGAGTTGCACAATTTTGGAGTGTAGTTCAAAAAAGCTGATTTGTCAGGTATCTATTGAGGGAGTTGATTTCGAAACCCAGGATATTTGAACTAAAATTGGCAATAATCTGCCTTGGACCTAAAGCTGATTCCTTTGCTGGAGTGAGGTGCAAGTTACATATCAGATTAAGAAAATGGATACTCCCAAACAGGTCCTGGCAAAATAAATCAGCAAGGGGGTAAGAAAGGACAGAAGTCAAAATGATTAGGGTTCTTGTGGGAATAAAAGCATCCTTTTCTGTTGGCTGCTAGTGACTAAAGGTGTTCCGCAGGGGGTCACTGTTGGGACAGCTTCTTTTTATGCTGTATATCAATGATTTTGATGATGGAATAGATGGCTTTGTTGCCAAGTTTGCAAATGATACGAAGGATAGGGTGCAGAAGGACTTAGACAGATTAGGAGAATGGACAAGGAAGTGGCAAATGAAAGACTGTGTTGAAAAATGCATAGTCATGCGCTTCGATAGTAGAAATAAATGTGCAAACTATTTTCTAAACGGGGAGAAAATCCAAAAATCTGAGATGCAAAGGGACTTGGGAGTTCTTGTGCAGAACATCCTGTAGGTTAACTCACAGGTTGAGTCGGTGGCTGAGGAAGGCAAATAGAATGTTAGCATTCGTTTCAAGAGGTCTAGAATACAAGAGCAGGGATGTGAGGCTGGGGCTTTATGAGGCACTGGTGATACCTCACCTTGAGTATTGTGAATAGTTTTGAGCTCCTCATGTAAGAAAAGATGTGCTGGCATTGGAGAGGGTGCAGAGGAGGTTCACAAAGATGATTCTGGGAATGAAAAGGTCATCATACGAGGAACATTTGATAGCTCTGGGTTTCGTACTCTCTGGAATTTAGAAGGATGAGTGAGGATCTCAATGAAACCTTTCGAATGTTGAAAGCAGATGTGGGATGGATGTTTCTCGTGGTGGGGGAGTCTAGGACAAGAGGACACAGCCTCAGGTTAGAGGGTCATCCATTTAAAACAGTTGTTGAGAAATTTCTTCAGCCAGAGGGTAGTAAATTTGTGGAATTTATTACCACACCCAGCT